>NC_089584.1:105103376-105726983 GCF_019320115.1 Miscanthus floridulus
CGGTTCTGACCGCGCAAAGAAGGCGACGACCCAGCTTCTGAAACAAGAGTACGCCAACCTCAAGTTTAAGAATGGTGAAACAGTGGAGGACTTCTCCCTCCGCCTACAGACGCTCATCAGCAAGCTGAAATGTCATGGCATCACCATCGACGAAGACGAGGCGGTCTCCAAGTACCTCCACTCCGTACCGACAAAGTACATTCAGATCGCTCTCTCTATAGAGACGATGCTGGACTTGTCCACCCTCACCATTGAGGATGTGACAGGCCGTCTGCGGACGGTGGACGAGCGCCTAGAGCAGGCGACAGCAACGAAGGACAGTGGCAAGCTGCTGTTGATAAAAGAGGAGTGGGCTGCTCGGAGAAACTCCGGGAAGGCAGCCTCCTCCAGTCGCGGTGGCAATGGCAAGCGCCGCGGCAAGGCTTCTTCAGAGAAAAAGAAGCAGGTCGACCCCAACGCCTGTCGGCGCTACGGGAAGACGGGCCATTGGGCACGGGAGTGCCCAAATCGCAAGCAGGAGAAGAAGGCTGTGGCTCATCTGGCGCAAGCTGATGATGATGATGAGGCCACTATCCTGATGGCGACGTTCTATGCGCTGCACAACGTCGAGGCCAAGGAGAAGGAAAAGGCGACAACGGTGGAAGGACCTGGGAAGGCCCTGAAGGCTGTCAACCTCGACGAACCACGTGCCCAAGTCCACCTCGGACGTGTGGGCACCGACCAGGAGCAGCGGTGGTACCTGAACTCTGGTGCCAGCAACCACATGACAGGCTCCAAGGCATCCTTCTCCGAGCTCGACGACGATGTTACCGGTACAGTGAAGTTTGGTGACGGCTCACGGGTGGCAATTCAAGGGCGCAACACCATCATCTTTAGGTGCCAGAACGGGGAGCACCGTGCGCTAACGGATGTATATTACATCCTGCAGCTGCGTTTCAGCATCATCAGCATTGGTCAGCTGGATGAGCGCGGTAGCAAGGTACTGATCAAGGACGGAGTCCTTAGGATCAGGGGCTAGGAGCAGCGACTTCTCGCCAAGGTGAAGAGGTCCCTAAACCGGTTGTACCTGCTCGACCTGAAGATAGAGCAGCCGGTGTGCCTGGCGGCAAGGCACACCGAGGAACCGTGGATGTGGTATGTCCGGTTTGGACATCTCAGCTTTGACGCGCTTGGTCGGCTAGAGAAGATGGTCCGAGGGCTACCCCACATCAAGCACGGAGGCGAGCTGTGTGACAGCTGCCTGGCCGGGAAGTAGCGGAGGCTACCATTCCTAACGGCGGCGAAGTATCGCGCGAAGGACGCTCTAGAGCTCGTCCACAGCGACCTCTGTGGGCCGATCACGCCAGCTACAAAACGGTGGTCGGCGGTACTTCCTCCTGCTCGTGGATAATTGCAGTCGCTACATGTGGCTGCAACTCCAGATGAGCAAGGATGAAGCGGCGGCAGCGATCAAGAAGTTCAAGATGCATGCGGAGGCCGAGAGCGACAAGAAGCTCCGCGTGCTGAGGACTGATCGCGGCGGCGAATTCACTTTGGTGAAATTCGCTGCGTACTGCGCGGATCAGGGTGTGGTGCGACACCACACCGCGCCATACTCGCCACAATAGAATGGCATGGTAAATAGGCGGAACCAGATGGTGGTCGGCATGACTCGATCCATGATGAAGGCCAAAGGCATGCCGACAAGGTTCTGGGGTGAGGCGGTGACCACGACGGTGTTCATCCTCAACCGCGCTCCGACCAAGGCCCTGACGGGCAAGACGCCGTTCGAAGCTTGGTATGGGCGTAAGCCGAGCGTGTCGTTCCTCCGGACATTCGGCTGCATCGGTCACGTCAGGAAGACGAAGCCGATCCTCACTAAGCTGGAGGACAGGAGCACACCGATGGTGTTTCTGGGCTACGCGGAGGGTACCAAGGCGTACTCGCTCTACGACCCACGCAGAGACAAGGTGCTTGTATCGCGCGACGTCGTGTTCGATGAGAAGGCGGCTTGGGACTGGACCAGTCCGAGCATGGGGAAAGCTAGCGGCTTCATCGACACCTTTATCGTCGAGCACCTGGTCATCCACGGTGGTGGAGACGTTGGGGAAGAGGTACCGAGCACTCCGGAAGGGGTGCCGAGCACTCCAGCGGCAGAGCCGAGCACTCCTGGGGCAGTGCCGAGCACTTTGGCGGAATAGGGAACTCTATCAACACTGATTGAGCTCGCCTCACCTCCAAGTGACATTACTGAGTTCGTGGATGCCTTCCACGAAGGTGAGGAGGTGCGGTTCCACAGGCTGGACGACATCGTCGGCGGCACAGGGCCCTCAAGACTGGCTGGTCGACTGCTCAATGATCAAGAGCTGCTGCTCGTCAGTGCAGAGGAACCACCCACGTTCGCACTGGCGGAGCGCGACGGAAACTGGCGACGGGCGATGCTAGAGGAGATGAAGGCGATCGAGAAAAATGAGACATGACAGCTCATCGATCTACCTCCAGGATGCCGTCCGATCAGCTGAAGTGGGTGTACAAGGTCAAGCGGAACGAGCTCGGCGTCATTGTCAAGCACAAGGCGCGCCTCGTCGCCCGAGGCTTTGTTCAACGCGAGGGTATAGACTTCGAGGAGGTCTTTGCGTGAGTAGCGTGCATGGAGTCCGTTCGTTTGCTACTAGCTTTGGCAGCAGCAAAGGACTGGCGCGTCCATCACTTGGACGTTAAATCGGTCTTCCTCAACGGCGAGCTGGCGGAGACGGTCTTCGTTAGGCAACCTCCAAGTTTCGCTGTCAAGGGAGAGGAGCATAGGGTGCTCCGACTGCGCAAGACGCTCTACGGGCTGTGGCAGGCTCCACGAGCATGGAACGCCAAACTTGACGCCATACTGGACGAGCTTGGGTTCCAACGGTACGCAACCTTGTCGTCGGCGTGTATGTAGACGACTTGATCGTCACCGGCGCGCGCACGGAGGATATCAACAGAATTAAACAAGGATATCAAACGCCAAGGAATTGATATGAAAGTCACAGCACTGGTTAGTTTCTTTTAATATCCATATAACGCTCAATTGGAGAAATACTGTCAGTAAATGGTCAAAGGTATCAATTTATTGTGCATCGATCATGTCTTAACTGAGCTCAAATTGTAGATGTTGAAATGTAAACGCTACCTTTTCAGGTCAATGACACAGTACGGACATTGGCTGCTGGAAGATATGTGGATAATGATACTGTTGCTGCAGTTATACTGGGTATTGGCACTAATGCAGCATACATAGAAACATATGAACTCAATTCCTAAATGGTGTGGCCCACCTCCTGAGTCTGGAGAGATGGTGAGTATCTTTTACTTCTCCCTATGATTGCAAAGTAAAAAACATACAAAAGATGGCACTTACATTGACTGTACTCTTGCATATGGGCTTTTTCCTTATTGATAGCATTGACATGTTTATGAGGGCGTTCATCTTTAACTTACCTTTTTTCTTTTTATAGGTGATAAACATGGAATGGGGGAACTTTAGGTCCTCCCACCTTCCACTGACTGAATTTGATGTAGCCTTGGATGCAGAAAGTTTGAACCCTGGTGAACAGGTATTGCCCTTAATATGCTACAGATTATGATCTTTCTTTTACCCTTTAGTGTGTATTGACTCTGCAGCATTATTTTCCTGCCAGATTTATGAGAAGTTAATCTCTGGCATGTATATGGGGGAAATCGTCCGAAGGGTCTTGCTAAAAATGGCTCAGGATGCTTCTCTTTTCGCAGACAATGTACCTCCGAAACTTGAGATCCCATATATCCTGAGGTATGTCATTCTAGGTATAGTTCACTAGTTTGTCCTGCAGTTTGGATTCCTTTTCTAAAGCACCGACTTTAAAAAAAAATGAGCATCTTAACTACAAAAATCCTGCAACCTGGTACTTCTTGACTTCGTGTAGGCTCTATAAGACTATAACACTACCAATAAAGCTGCAACTGCTACATATCCATAGCATAGTCTAGCTTGGAAGTTTTTTTTTGGGGGGTACTGAAATGTTTTGCCTATTGATGCTAAAAGCAATATACATTTAGGCCCCGTTCGGCTGGCTGAAACTTAGCTAAAAAACACTGTTCCGGCTGGTTTGTTGTGAGATAAAACACTGTTTGGCTGGTTTGATGAGCAGTAAATTGAGAGGGGGGATCAGCCGGCTGGCTGGTCTGATAAGACCAGCGAACGCAGCCTTAGCTTTGATTTAGCCCACAGTGGAAGTTCTGTAGAGTAGTTGTTGGAGTCTGATACCCTTGATTATGTGCAGCAGTCCTTGTGAGTATGGCACGAGTATACACCGTATCAAGAATGATGTAGATGAGCCTCGTAGAAAACCCTAAATGACGGTGTTGAAGCAACCACTACAACTCTACAAGAGGATAAGATTTTGGCGAAGCCGATCAGTTTGTTAAACACAACTCCAAATGAGTAAAGTCATTGCCACTCTCTCACGGCCCTACTCGACCCTCCAGGACTCTCGTATCCTTGTCTTATACAAGAATATGGTGCTAGAGTTGCCTAGTCTAATCCTCTTGAGCACTTCTAATTGCTCCTTTCAAGTCCTGGATGATTGATTGCTCTTGGCTTGATGACCCATAGGCTCCCAATTCCTCTTTATATATTATCCTCCAAGGCCCTTCAGGATGCAAATAAAAGTCGTATTTCTCGTAGAATTCGTACAAGGTCCTCCATCATGAATTTAGGAGTCATAGGCCCCGTTCGACTTATTTTTTCAGCCGGAACAGTGTTTTTCTCTCACAACATTTCAGTCGGAACAGTGTTTTTCAGCCAAGATTCAGCAAGCCGAACGGGGCCATATACTCTTATTCCTCGTTGGATTCAACACTAAGTCCTAGTAGAACTAGAAGTCCTAATAGCCACCCTTCTTGAATCCTAATCCTGAGTATGATTTGAGTCAACTTTCAGCAGGAGCAAGCATTATCTTGCAAGTTGATTAATATGAACAAGATGGTGAACATTCTTCTCATTTTTTTAGCTTTAATTTTCTAGTTTTTCATCTCGCCTTTATTATGGCTTGTGTTGACAGCTTTTCAAAGTAAATTTGAGTACATAACTGCTTATTTTTGCACACTACTTCTGCTAACTAAAAGGCTGAATATGTATTGAATTCTAGAACATATCACGTGCTGATGATGCATCAAGACACATCACCTGATCTCAGGACAGTTGGCATCAACCTGAAAGAAATCTTCGGGGTATTCATCTTTTAGCCTTAATGTTAAATTATTCTACCACTTCTGCAGTCCCTACAGAACACGTTTTCTTGATTGGTTTTCAGATAGAAAACACCTGTGGCAAAACAAGGAAATTGGTAGTGGATGTTTGTGAGGTGGTTGCCACTCGCAGTGCGCGACTTGCTGCTGCTGGGATACACGGCATCCTCAAAAAGCTTCCGCGAGACATTGCCAGCCCAGACAAACAAAAGACGGTGATTGCTGTGGATGGCGGAGTTTACAAGTACTATACTTTCTTCGCCCAGTGCATGGAGAGCACTCTAAGAGACTTGCTTGGGGAGGAAGTGGCGTCCTCTGTCGTGATGAAACTTGCCGAAGATGGCTCAGGCACTGGAGCGGCCCTCTTGGCAGCCTCCTATTCTCAACGTTTCCAGGCCGTGGGTGTTTAATTTCTGCTTATAGTTCCTTCAGATTCAAGGTATAGCAGGTATACAGTTGGTGCAGTGTATATTTGTTTATAACGATTATAAGATTCATCTGCCCCATTGTTTTGTTATCAGGCTTGTACTACTACAATGCCCATTTTAAGGGGTTGTCTGAGTGGCTTAGAATCTTTTTTTTAATATAATGATATACACCTCTCATAATCTCATGTGTGTCGTAGAAAAAGATTACAATGCTCATTCAGTTATAGAGAATTTGGTTCAAATTTATTTGGATATTTTTGTCTTTCTGACTTCTTATATGGAATCTTATTTGTGTTTGGACCTTTATAAATTGCTTGACAAAGGATATTTTTGAATTGGTGTGTCTGTTTATACTAAGCAAAACGAACAATCAACTGATATAAGAAGGTGCCGTAAAAAAGATCTGTATTTCACACCTGACAATCAACTGATATTAAGAGCTGTAAGGCCAGTCTCAATGGCAATTTCATGTCTCAGTTTGCAACATACTCATATTTTGGAAACAGTGCAGAGGAGTTTCATCCCTATGAAACTCTCTCTACTCCCATGAAATTCTTATCATCTCTCTCTTCATAAACACTGTGCCATATCAGCGTATTTAATGTCCATGAAACTTCATGAAATCCCCATTGAGATTAGCCTAAGAAGGTTAAATGAACAAACTATTTCACACCCGACATATTTCATTAAGGCTTTAGCATAATAACTACACTTATATATACAACTGAAATTTTCCTATTGAACGAATAATAAAACGAGCAATGCAGTAAACGTAACTTACACCCAGATCTAATTAACATAATAACATGTGTATAAAAAAACGGGCAACTCAAAGCCTATCCTCGAACTCGGATAGGGGGATCATGTTCTTGAGACCCTTCCTCTTCCTGATGTCGCCGATGAGCTTCGCTGCCATGGATCCCTCCTCTAGCGGATCGGAGTTGATGGCCTCCCAGTGGTCGAAGACGCACTGCGGGAATGCCTCGCCTGACGTCTCGGCCCGTAGCTTCTCAGTGAACTCGAGGGACTCGGTGACAGGGAGGTAGGCCTTCAAGTTGATCAGTGGAGTACCCGGCCTCTGCCTCTCCTCTATCACGCTGCCCCTCTTCTTGTTCATGAGGCTGTAGATGCTCCCCGTCGCCCTCTCCGGCGCCTGGATCTCGACGAGGTAGACAGGCTCCATGAGGCGGGGCATCGCCGTGAGCTGCGCGGCGTAGATGGCGCGCCGCGCCGTGGGGATGATCTGGCCGCCGCCGCGGTGGATCGCGTCGGCGTGCAGCACGACGTCGCGGAGCTCGAAGCAGACGCCGCGCATGCTCTCCTCGGCGAGCGCGCCCTCCTTGGAGGCCCACTGGAAGCCGGCGACCACCGAGTCCCTGATCTCTCCCACGTACTGGACTCCCCTGCACATGTCCACCATCATGTTGGTCCCTGTCGCCTCAGGACCGAAGCACCATATTTTCTTGGCCACGTCCTTGTCCCAGCCGAACTCCTCGGACAGGACTTTGGCGCGGACCTTAGTGTCGTCCTTGCAGCCGACGAGCTCGTCGTCGTCGATGGCCTTGGCGAGCTCTTTCTGCAACGGCCAGGCCTCCATGTACAGCCGATTGTGCTTGTTGGGCGACTTGCTCATGACGGTGCGGCACGACCTGGCTAGAACCGTCTCGCGGTACGAGACGACGGGCGGGCCAACGACGATCTCGGTGCCGCTCATGAAGTCCTGCTGCAGATCCTTGAGGCAAATCTCTAGATGGAGATCCCCCACGCCGGCGATGACGTACTCACCGGTCTCCGTGACGTTGCACACCACAAGGGGGTCCGACTTGGCGAGGCGCTTAAGCCCTTCCACGAGCTTGGGCAGGTCGGCGGCGTTCTTACACGCCACGGACTTGTGCACGACCGGCGAGACGGAGAACCTCATGGCCTTCATGGGGTGCGCGTCCACCGCCCTGTCGTTGGTGAGCGTGGCGTTCTTGGTGATGAAATGGTCGAGGCCGACAAGGGCGACGGTGTTGCCGCAGGGCACGTCCTCGACGGACTCCTTCCTCTTGCCCATCCAGATGACCGTACTCTGCACCGTCTTGAGGAAGAGGTCCTTCTTCCCGCCGGGCACGTAGTTGGGGCCCAAGATGCGGCCACCGTGCCGGAGAAGACCCGGCCGAATGCGTAGAACCTGCCCTTGTCGCTGGCTGGGATCATCTTGGACACGTAGAGCATAAGGGGTCCCTCGGGGTCGCAGTTGCGGATGCCGGTGGCGTACGCGTCGTCGAGGGGCCCCTCGTAGAGCGTCTCCACGCGGTACTGCTGCGCCTTGGCAGGAGACGGCAGGTGGAAGACGATCATCTCCAGCAGCGCGGCGCTGGCGGGCAGCCAGACCTGCATGACGCGCTTCATGAGCGCCTTCCCCGACAGCTCCCTGTCCTCGGCCTTGAGCGCCACGGAGAGCTTGTGGAGCATCGGCCACAGCTTCTCCTTGCCGCCGCCGTCGTCGCTCTTTCACGCTTGGATGATCTGCCGGATGGGCTGGTAGCAGAACTGCACGAACCCGCGCTGGCACGTCGGGGAGCCCGTGTGCCGGGTGGACCAGCTGCGGGTGGCCGTGTCGAAGAAGTGCTCGCCCCAGAGCCGCTCCGTCATCCTGGCCTCGTCCACGTTGAACTTGGCGGCGTACATCTTGGCGAAGTCGGACAGGGTGAACGCCCAGCCGTGCAGCCCCGGCGAGAACGCCACCGTTCCCTTCTCCGGCGACACCTGGCAGTCGCCCAGCCTGCTGTCCTCGTACGTCGAAATGACCACGTTCGTGTTCTCGATCACGCGGCAGAACGCCTGGTACGCCTCCTCGCCGTTTTGCTGCACGACACGTCACCTCTGTCACACATCTATGGACTCCGTACTACAGTGCAGGGTAGCAGCAGAACACGCACGCACAGTCATGTAAGTAAGCAGGCCGACTGAGGGGAGCGAGCACCTCACCTGGAGCTCAAGGAAGCAGCGGTCCATCTTGTTGACGACCAGGACGGGCTTGATCCGCTCGGCGAGGGCCTGGCGGAGCACGGTCTCGGTCTGGACGCAGACGCCCTCGATGCAGTCGACGACGACGAGGGCGCCGTCGGTGATGCGGAGCGCTGCCGTGACCTCCGACGAGAAGTCGACGTGCCCAGGCGAGTCGATGAGGTTGATGAGGTACGACGAGGTGCCGTCGCAGGCTGCCCCGAAGCGCGCCAGGGTGTCCTCAGCCATCTCGTAGTAGAGGGAGATGCCCGTGGACTTGATGGTGATGCCGCGCTCGGCCTCGTCCGCGCGCGTGTCCGTCATCCGCACGCCGCCGGCCGCATCCTGCGCGATGATGCCCGCCGCGGCCACCAGGGAGTCGGTGAGCGTCGACTTTCCTGCGGTCAAAGTGGTAGTACAATAGTTAATTCCACGCATAGGCAAATAGTGACCTGACGATCACAGATTCACACAACATCCTTTATGTACCAAAAAGAATACCAACAAGTAAATGTGCGAGTTAGTTTCCTGACGTCACATAATGCATATGCAGGCCAATGCCGCGCCAATGGTTAAGGAACAAACAGAGAGAGCAAAGCAGAGCTGACCGTGATCGACGTGCGCGATGACGGACATGTTCCTGATGTTGTGCTTCTTGTCCATGCTCGCGCGGAGCTGGCCGGCGGTGACCTTAACCATCGTGAAGGGCGGCCCCAAAAGGTGACGCTAAGAGCAAGGCGAAGGATGGATCTCTGATCTCTCCTCGATCTCCTGCAAGAGCAGAGCATGTAGTAAGGCTAAGCGATAGCCCTACTCCTACATCGCAGCAGGGTGATTCACCTTCATCAGCACCGACAGCACGTGCACAGACTATAGGTGAATGGAAACGCGAGAAATCGGACACGCAGAACACATACGGTAGAGCATCACAGGGACGAAGAACAGACGAAACAGTTAAAACAGACACGGGATTTAGAGAAGAAGGGGACAAACCTGCTGCTGCTGAGGAGGCGGAGCGGGGGAAATGACGAGATGAGGCGGAGGCGACGAGCCGTGAAGTGGTCTGCGCTCTGAAAGCCTACTTGTAAGACTGTCTCCGATGGTTGTTTTATATAGGCACCTATACTTAAAATGGGTCTCGAATGGTACTATATCAGTCTCCAACAGAGCATCTATATACGAGATATATTTTGGGTTACAGCAAAGACTCAGCCTAAATATGAGTATCAACGGGATGATCCCGTTGAATGCATTGATGCACTCTAAGATGTTACCCCTCATCAGATGCTCTTCAATATGTTATCAACAGGATGATCCCGTTGAATAGATTGATGCACTCTAGGACGTGGCACTTGAGTTGATCTTTGGATGGGGCCATCATCTTCATCATCATGGTCGTGATCGATTGGAGGGTTGTCTTCACTTCTTTCTTTATTGTTGAGTTGAGGTTGAGCTTGCTTATTGTTGACACCATCTTGATGTGAATGACCTTGTGTTTCATTTGATCTCCCATCCTGATCATTTCTTGTTGCGGAAGCTTCACCATGTTCATTGGATGAAACATGATGAGTGGTTGGATCAAGATAAACATGCACAATATTGTCATCATCTTCATCTTTGATGGGCTTTACTTCACCAATTGTAAGATTCTTGATGGCTTTATGTGAAGCTTCTTCATTACCTACAATCTCAACATTGACTTGCTCCTTTTGAGAGCCGTCGATTTTATAGTTACGTCTATCACGATTTCAATCAAACCGGTGGTTTTACTGAAAATATGATATCCATGTTCATTAGTACCATAACCAAGCATGAAACCTTCATCAACCTTTAGTGCAAACTTTGAGCTTTTGGATTTCTTGTTAAAGTATGAAACACTTGGATCTAAAAACTCTAAAGTAGTGCACCTTAGACTTTTTACCGATTAGAAGTTCATAGGCGGTCTTGTTCCTTTTCTTGTGAAGATATAAGCGGTTGATAGCATGACATGCCATGCTAACCGCTTCCTCCCAATAGTTGGTTGGAGTCTTGTATTCATCCAACATTGCTCTTCTGGCTTCAATGAGCGTTCTGTTCTTTCTCTCCACAACGCCATTTTGTTGTGGAGTATATGGAATCGAAAACTTATGCTTGATTCCTTCTTCATCAAGAAACTCTTCAATGTTAGTGTTCTTGAACTCTGTTCCATTGTCACTTCTAACTCTCTTGATCTTGACATCAAACTCATTTTTGGCTCTTTCTGCAAACTTCTTGAAGATGCCATGTACACACTCTTGTCACGCAAAAAGAATACCCAAGTGAAACGAGAATAATCATCAATAATTACGAAACCATATTTGTTACCACCAAGACTTATTTAAGTGGCAGGTCCAAATAAGTCCATGTGAAGCAATTCCAATGGCCTTTCGATTGTCACAATATTTTTGATGGGATGTTTAGCTCCAACTTGCTTTCCCGCTTGGCATGCGCTACAAATCCTATCTTTCTCAAAAGAAACATTTGTTAGTCCAAGGATGTGTTTGCCTTTTTGAAGTTTGGCCAAGTCCCTCATCCCAACATGGGCAAGTCAGCGATGCCATAACCAACCCACGCTAGATTTTGCCATTAAACAAGTCTCGAGATTTACTCTATTTGATGTGAAATCAACTAGATAGAGTTTCTCTTTTAAATGACCCATAAATACAATAGAAGAATCCTTCATTTTATAGACTTCCACACCTTTATCCGTAAAGAGACAATTGTAGCCCATCTCACAAAGTTGTCAAACGGACAACAAATTGTATCTCAACGAATTCATAAGTAAAACATTGGAAATGGAATTATCATTTGAGATAGCAATTTTACCTAAACCGAGAACAACTCCTTTTCCATTATTACCAAACACAATATTCCCACTTTGGTCATGATTAGGTTGGAATGATGTGAACATGTCCTTCTCTCTGGTCATATACTTGGTGCAACAACTATCCACCACTCAACTTGTTCCACCGGAGGAATATTTCTACAAAGACAAATCAAACTTTTATTTTAGGTACCCAAATGGATTTGGGTCATAGGGATTAGTCACATAAAACTTGGGCACCTAAACACTCCTCATAATCTCCTTTGTCTTTTGGGCGCCAACATACTTGATTACAATCTTGCCATCCTTGCTCCAACAACACATATAGTCACTAGCATAGCACCGTGAAGTGGTGCTTATGGCTTGGGGGCCTCGGATTGCTTCGTTTTGATTGTCTTATCACTTGTAGGTTGGATCTTGGGAATGTAGACCTTGTTGTTGGCCTTGCATATAAGTTCATCAAGATCAACGCCCTTGTTGAACTTCACACAAGACACACCATTGATCATGTTCCTTCCATTGGTCTTTCCATCATACCTATTGTAGCCAATGCCTTCCTTGATTGATGGGTGCCTTGATGACTTGTATATAGTCTTGTTTGATTGCTCTTGACACTTGCACCCATTCTTCAAGATTATCTTCAACCTATGAATCTACTTATCTTTCTTCTCCAACTCAACAAGGTTAGTTGTATATGCATTCACATCAATTTCATAGTATCTTTTACAACCAATACTAGTAGAGATATTAGAGTCTTCGGTAGCCTTAGGAGAAGTTAAACTACTAGCCCAAAGACTACTATAGTTTAGCTCAAGATTTTGGTATTTTTCTTCCAAGCTTGTGAAGCTTTCTTGAGCTATACTCTTCTCATTCTTGAGGCTAGCTACTTGATCATTAACCGAGGAATATTCCTTAGTCAATTTCCTAATTGAGTCATTGGCTAAAGACAATTCTACGGTTAACTTCTCAACCTTCATCTTTTCCCCAATGATAGTGTAACAGAACCGACCAATTATACGAATTTAAGTAAGAAAAGCATCCGCCAGAGCAGACGATTTAGCAAACTTAAGCCCGTATAACCCGGTAGTCTATGAAATCACGAAGGATTTCAAACCAACTCATGTCCTAGCCATGATCGTAATAAGTTTAGCGGTCACCAATCACATATTACATAAAAGTTTGCATAACAGATACATCAGAGTTTAAACATAGTTATTACAAAACAAGTTTGAATAAAAGTAGCGGAAGTCATTTGTTTAAAACCACACACACTCACACGGAGTTCAAATATAGTGCCAGCTGATGATCATCTCCAACAAAAGCATTAGACGAGATGTAAGGAATGACCATGCCCATGGTCCTAAGCATCACCCATCGCAGGATACAGGCAGTTGATACAGTAGCCATAGTACATCTGCCCATCTGCAACAAGTGGGAATAAAACCCTGAGTACTCAGCCAGACTTACCCGACATAACCGAAAATAAATGACACCAAGGATTATGAAGGGCTTTATAGTAGGGTAGCTGACTCATTTGCAAAAAGAAGCATTTTTAGCATTTCAAGAACCTTTCTAAAAGCATTATTGCCAAGTTAATTATTATTAACCTGTCAACTAGATTTGCACCTATACTAGAGTAAACATGTGATTAAGCAGATAATGATAACCAATGATCATTACGCAACTTCCATACTGTCATATTCATTATAACTGTCCAAGTGTTCCATAACATTTACTACGATGAAGTCACTCAAGTCAAGTGCTCACTATCCAGGAGCGATGGCGATTCGAATCGATTCCTAACCAGCTGGTGATTTATTCCTTACACAAACCTCACTCACCCGCTAAAGTGAGATATTGATCACCGAGCCAACTTTCCAGGTATCTCGAGTTTGCCAGGAACCACATGTACCCGGGGGCCGACCGACTGCACTTTGGTCTTATCATCTCGCCCCCGTGTCCTACCACACCTGCTCCGGCACAGTGCGCTGCGGGCAATCTACTCGGCCCGAAAAATCTCCCAGCTTCGCGGTCGGAAGGTACTTTATCCGGCCAGCTAAATGTAAGGCATGCGTTCAACATGACTCGAGGCCCAACAACGGTCGGTCCTTAATCGACACAGACGGAAACACTACAGTCCAAAACTCTGCAAGTCTCCGTCCGGTCTCAAATTCATTTAACACTTAGTTATACCATGACTTTATAGTCATCCAAGCAGATCCAGGTAACCACCTATAGCTCGCAGGTGACAGGAAATCACCCGACTTCTATCGGTCTAAGCCAGCTAAGCATTGACTCGACTGCAGATACCAGGGTAACAAGGATATAGTATAACAAAGGTAAACAAGGTATAATGCAGCAACGGTTGCAAACAACTCCTGAACGTAATGCATCAATTAAAGTAAAGCATTTAATTAAATAATTGCAAACCGGGAGAAAAATGCTCCGGGGCTTGCCTCTCTCGAAGGAGCTCGGACGGTGATCGGGGCACTCCGGAAGTTCCTCAACGTCCTCCTCGTCGGCTTCTGGCACTTCCTGCTGCTGCACCTCGAGCTGCTCCTCGGGCTCCTCGGGTATGACGACTGGGTTCTCGGTTTGCGATCCTGTATGATACAATGCGCGTAAGGGATTATGCAAACGGTGCATCGAAGGAGATGAATGCGATGGATATGTAGAAATTCAAGGTAGTCAACATCATCTAAGAACTATACTACAAGCACATGTCATCTACTGCATTCTCTTCTACTACTAATATGTTAAGTTAACCTATCTTATGAAATGCTTCAAAGATACACCAAAGCTTTACTAATTTCTTAATCACACTTAAAGCAACACTTGCTTAAACCCTAATTAATAATAGGTTTGAATAGCAACCTATATTTCTGATGCTCCTAAAAATCTGAGAAAATTACAGTAGCATACTACTACCCTAAACAGACTACCATAAAATTTTCATGGCATTTGGATAAGTAAACTATCCTACACAAAAATGACAAGCTATAGCATAAAAATGAGTATGAAATTACTTTGTACTATGAAAAGTGTCAAACAACAGAATTAATATTTTCCTAGGTTCTTCATATCCTATAATGATGAAAGTGCATCTAGCCCTTTAGTGGGTTTTGGTTGATTGAATGACAACGTGATTAAAGGACTAACCCGTTTGCTAAGTGTGGACAGGTAATAGGTTATCTCAAAGGCACTTAATGAAAGCCAAAATGATGTGTTGTTGTATAAACAATCTAGTTCAAGCACAAGACAACAATGCAAATGAAATTCATGTGAAGGCTTATTTATTGTGGGATTTCCATGTACTATGTGAAAGCAAGCTTGTGATTATTAGTTAATGAGACATGAGGGATTGCATATGGAATGGTCTCATATTTGAAGCTTGCTAAATTAAAATGAAAAAGATAACAATACATATGAATGGATGATTCAACACAAGATGTGACTTGATGGCTTGAGATGGTGAAGATAGCAAGGAAAGGCTTCGAGGTACTAAGCAAGGGTGAAGGGCAAGCGACGGCTTGGCGGCCGAAGAACCTAGCTAGGGTGAAGAAGAAAGTACTTGCATTTAGTTGAGGTACTAATCAAGCTTAGATGGTCATATTGATGTGAAGGATCAAATCTATAATGAAGTATTTGATGGAAGTGACTTGATACATTTGGGATTATTCAAACTTGATGAATGGAATCAAGTCACATGCTCAAGATGGCTATGCTCAAGTGAAAAGATCAACATCAACATGTTAGCACCCTTACTTGATGAAGATTGGAAGGGACGGCATCAATTCAAAAGAACAACTCAAGTGGTACAAATTCATATTTCCGTTTGTCTTGAGTTTAATAGGTATGCCGTACTATTAAGAGGGATGCATCATGTTGATAGATAATGTTTCATAAGTGCTCAAGCCAACCCATGTGAGTTTTGAGTATTTGAGAGACAAATGAGCTAACTGATTTCTTGCTGGTCTGGCAATACCGGACGTGTCCGGTATTCATACCGGACGTGTCCGGTATTTGTCCAGCAGCTGTAAAATTGTCGTTCTCGGGTTGGTTCGTCGGGAGTTCCGAGATAGGTCGGGAGTTCCGACGGTCGGGAGTCCCGGCATGGGTCGGGAGTTCCGACGTGTCGCACTTCGACCGACTTGGAGGGTTCACTGTCCTGGTCATACCGGACGTGTCCGGTATTCATACCGGACGTGTCCGGTATGGATGACCAGATGCCAACGGCTAGTTTTCAAAAGCCGTGAGGGTCGGGAGTTCCGACGTGAGTCGGGAGTTCCGATGGTCGGGAGTTCCGACATGTGTCGGGAGTTCCGACACCTCACTAACTTTAACTCAGTTACATGTTTTTCAAAATTACTGAGGGTCGGGGGTTCCGACTTGAGTCGGGAGTTCCGACAGTCGGAAGTCCCGGCATTCTTCGGGAGTTCCGACGCCTCACAACATCACTGTAACTTAGTTACCGTTGGCACAGTGTGAGTCATACCGGACGTGTCCGGTATGCATACCGGACGTGTCCGGTATTGCAACGGCTATAAAACGGCTAGTTTTTCAAGGGGGCTATAAATACCCCCAAGCCTCCACCTTTGGAGGCTGCTGATTCTGCTGAGTAAGACACACGTTTTTGAGCCTTGCCAACCCTCTCTTAGTGAGTGTGTGATCCAAATTGCAAAATCAATTTGTGGGTTGATAAAGATTTGAAAAAGAGAGCAAGCCACCACTTGAGCACTTGTGCATATTGTCAATCTCGTGATTCGCATTTGTTACTCTTGGACTCTTCGGTCCTAGACGGCTAGGCGTCGCCGGAGAGCAACCGAGAGATTGTGGTTGCTTCGGAAAGTTTGTAACGGTCGATTCCGCCGCTTCGGAATCATTTAGTGGAAGGAGGAAAAGGAGTTGGAAAAGACTCCGGCTAGAGTGACCTTCGTGGTACCCTCTAGGGCTGACCTTCGCTGGGTCGCCCGCAGCCCCCTCAACGGAGAGTAGGACTCGAACGAGTCCGAACTTCGGTAAAACAAATATCGTGTCTTAATTCGCATTTCATTTGATATTTGTGTTGCTCTAGCTGTGCTGCAGGTTCTCTGTGTATATTGTCATCTCCATTAGGTGCCTGCAGTTTGGTTTGAAGATAGAAATCGAAAGGAGCAAGTTCGGGGCTGATCTGCAGAAATCGTGTATACCGGACACGTCCGGTATTCATACCGGACACGTCCGGTATTTCCTGCCTGCACTGAAAACATTTATTCTCTGTTTTAACTTGGTGTTGCAGGGTTGTAGTTTCTAGATATATTCTTTATACCTTGTTTACTTTGTGACTAACTTGTGAGGGGAGGTAGTACTCTTAATTTGGAGTTTCCATTTTGGAAACTCCCCTTTCTAATTGTTTCCGCATTTAAAGGTGTTATTTTTCAGAAACGCCTATTCACCCCCCCTCTAGGCGGCATCCTAGGTCCTTTCAATTGGTATCAGAGCGGGGTTCTCACCTAAAGCTTCACCGCCGTGAGAAAAGGATGTCGACGCCTATCGAGTTGGAGCCGGTGCTTCTCCAAAATGATGGTTCAAACTTTCTACCTTGGTCAATACATGTACTCAATGCTTTTAGAGATATTAGTCCTCTTGTTGAGCATATTGTGGATGCAAGCATACCTCTTTCTATAGTTGATTGGAGCAACTACAAAAATTTGTCAAAAGAGGAAGAGATATGCGTGCAACTCAATGCTCAAGCTATTAATATTATTTTGAGTACATTGAGTGTAGAGGTTCAAGATGAGGCAATCTTCAATGGACAAACACCTCCGGAGAGTGCTCATCTCATTTGGACTAGACTTTTTGATTTGTATGGAAAATCCAAATGTGATGATGCACTTGAGGTCGAGTCAATGGAAAGTATGTCCATTGTGTCTTCATGCTGCAAAGAAGCCTCACAAGACCTCAAGAGCACCGAGCCGGAGCAAGAAGTGCAAGCAGTACATGACGTGCTGTCTGCCTGCACATACCGGACGTGTCCGGTATGCATACCGGACGTGTCCGGTATGGCCGAGGCAGCAGAACAGCAAGCATCTGTTTGCAGCGATGTTCAGGCCCGATGGCGACCAAGTGATGAGTCAACCTCAGTATCTCATGATACTCATCACTTGTGTCTCATGGCCAAGAAAAGCAAGAAGAAGAATAACAAGAAAGATCCAGAAAAGGAGAAAGCACAAGTAGATGATCAAGATAAGAGTGATGTTGAAGTTGAAGACAACTACAACCTTGATCATCTCAACCATAAAGACAAGTTCATCATCATGAAGATAGTTGAAAAGAATGATGAGCTTGAAGAAGAGATTGAGAAGCAAGAGCAATCGCTTCAAAATCAAGAAAAGTTTCTCATCTCCAAATTGCAAGAGCTAAAGGCAATAAATGAGAGGTATGAAAAATTGTCAATTGAGCATACTTTAGTTACTAACTCCTCTTCTAGTGTTTCACAACTAGAGAAGGAAAACTTTGAGCTCAAGGCAAGGCTAGATGAACTATCAAGCAAGTATAATGAGCTACAAGCAAATTATGTTCATCTAAAGTGCTCTCATGAGGAAGTAGTAGAATCAAGCATCATGCTTGAGGTGGCTCATGAGGTTGTGATTACATCGGTAAAATTCTCTCAACCTCTCACACATCCGCTCACTAGTACACCATCTCAAATAAATATTTTTTGTACTAATGAGTGTGCTCCTCAAGCAAGCCAATCTTCGATTGAGCTAAATCTTATAGAAAATATAGAGCTCAAAGAAGAAGTGCAAAGATTAAAGAAAGATGTGATTCGGTTGAAGGGTAAGGAGAAAGCACAACCTTCTCAAGATAACCGTGATAACATGGTGAAGAAGCTTGAGAAGGGTTCAAACCTTGCTTCCTCCAAAGCCCAACAAAAGAATCACATCTCAAGCAAGGCCAACACAACCAAGAGCAAGAAACATGGAAAAAGGATGTGCTATGGTTGTGGATTGTATGGACATGAGTGGGCTATGTGTCCACACAAGAGTTGGGCCGACAAAGTTGAAGCCGCCAATCAAAAGGCTTCTACCAAGAAATGCCAAATGTACAAAGAAGCAAGAAAGGAAGCCCAAGTTGCAACTAGAAGATGCTATGGGTGCAATGAGATGGGCCACAAGGTTGATAGATGTCCATACAAGCAAAGCAAGCATAGAGCACACAAAGGCCGCATATGCTATGCTTGTAGAAGAAAGGGGCATCTAAGCTATGAATGCCCAAATGGTAAAACTCCTAAGCCAAACACATTTGTTTATAATGATACGCTTAGGAAGACCACAAATGGAGTTAGCACTAGTAAGGTGATGTGTTCACCACAAACTAATGCTAAAGCCATTTGGGTGCCTAAGCACTTATTGACTAACTCAAAAGGACCCAACAAGAGTTGGGTACCAAAGTGTGCTTAGGTTAATGTTGTAGGTACTTGGTGATGAGATGAAAGATTCGGGGTGGTTGAGCAAGCAAATTGACAATATTCACTCAATCTATCAACCAATTCTCATCATAATCTCTTATATGGTTGACCTGAAGATAATTCAATGAACATATCATATATTTCATCCTCACCATTGGTAACAAGTACCTAAACCTTGTAGGATAGCCACTTTGTTTGTTTCGTGTTCTATAGTTCACAAATAGGTACATTTGTGAAATAATGAAAGTGGCTAATTAATTTCACTTGAGATTTATCATATTTGCCATATGATGCTTTTATTAGCTCTCTAGAAGAGTAATTTATTTGTTGAGATGCAAGTATACAATAAATAAATATTACAGTTGAAACGAAGAATCACAAGCAGCAACTTAACTGGTTCTGTCTTTCACATATCGGACGTGTCCGGTATTACTATCGGACGTGTCCGGTATGGCCAGGGACAGAAAGTCAGTGTTTCTGTTCTGTGTATTCCGGACGTGTCCGGTACACTACCGGACGTGTCCGGTATTGCATGGACCAGAACACTAATTGTGTTGCAACTGAGTATTCGATCCATACATTTTTCATATATCCCTAACATACTCAGAAGCTTGTGTTTTATCAAATCTAAGTGGATTGTGAGCATCTCTTAAGCTCACTTTTAAATATGGCAATCTTATTTGGTTCATGGTCAAAATGAAAATTGGCTCTCAATTTCTTATCAGAATAAAAGTGCTCGTTGAAAGTCATTCAAAATACTTGAAGCACTTATTTAGGGGGAGCTAAATTTCTATTTTGCACCATTGTGGACTAACAAATTTATCTAGCACTCTTTGTAGTCCTTTGGATGAAAAATTGAATTTGTATCAAGCATGATTACTTGGCAATCAAGGTCAACATAAAGATTATCATGCCATGTGTCTTCTTAATGGTATTCTTGTGGGCTCAAGGCAAAGGTATGTTTTTACATACATGTATTGTAAGTGCATCTAAGGCCCTTTATATGTTAGAATGTGCATTTGTGTGACATAGGAGAGAAGTTTTTCAAAACCCCTAACTAGCATGAGTAGGAAGTGTGAATTTGAAAAACTATTTGAATCTTGGTCTTTGTGACCTAGCCTTGCCATGTGATGATTATAGCTCTCCTTGATTGTTTGATCAGCTAATCACACATGACATGGCTCTCTTAAGTCCACAATCTACTTTGTCCCACTTTATCTCTCTCAAGCAAGCAAATTATTGATTATGCCATATATTTGGAAAAGAGAAAATAAATTGATGGCATTCGATAAGAAAAGTGATGGTACTCGGTTTGGATCAAGATCATACATCTTTTTGGACTGAGCAACAACTGAGAAAGGGTTTGGAAGAGTGAGAACACATTTTGGAATTATTTGGGCCAGCCCGCGTATACCGGACGTGTCCGGTATTATACCGGACGTGTCCGGTATGAGCGGGACTATAAAACCAGAGCGTACCCCTTCGGCCCAAACAGACTTGCCTCCTCCAAACCAACCAGCCGACGCCCTTCTTCTCACCTAGGGCGACCAAGGAATTCACCAAGGAAAAGAGAGAGAGGGAGATTGCATTGGAGAAGGCTTGGATCAAGGATTGATAGCCCGTGGATTTGGATTTCACATCGCTCTCCCTTCTCTTCTCTTAAGGTACCCTAATCACGGACCTCGTCCGATCTACATGGTTAACGCATGATTTTAAAATTCCTTCGGTAATTATGCTACATTGGTGATGGAGAAGCAATGCCCAAAATTTGGAATTGATCCGTGGTGGTTTGAATCGAGAAACCCCGGTTAGGGTTGCTGGTCGCCCATACCGGACGTGTCCGGTATGCTACCGGACGTGTCCGGTATGGCCCAGCAGAGCAGACTCCCTGCTGTTCTCTGATTCAATCCTACCTAGAATTGTTTGTTAGGCTTAGTATCTTTTGTATCTACGTTTTGCAAACTTTTTGACAGTTGTTTGTCAAGATGATTGTAAAATCATGGATAAAAGATTCTTTGTCTAATTGCAATTCGAGATTAATTTTGGTCATTTATCTGAAATTTCTTGCAAATCTTTGGATACAGGACAGCAGTCATGAGTGGACGACAGGAGCCTAGGTCCAAGCACAGGCATGATCCAGCACTTGAAAAGTATAAGAAGGCAAGACAGGAGATGCATCCTGGATTCCAGCCAAGCAGCAGGAGGCCTACCAGGGCTGCCTCTAGTGCAGCTCCTCAGTATGTAGAGGGGTCAGGGAGCTCTTCTTCTGACACTAATTCTGATGCGTTCAGAGTGGAGTCTAGAGAAGATAAAAAGAGGAAGAGCACTCATAGAGGATCAGATGGTGACAGCTCAGATGAGGAGCAGGAGATTGAGGAGGAGGAGTCAGTTCCTCCAGTTCAGCACCAGCCTGGTCAGGGGATGCATTATGGTCTTCTTGAGACACGTCTGCCCAATGTGCCCTCCTATGTTCCCAGAGTTGACTACAGGGGAAAGGGTATGACCAGGAAGGCTAGAGATGAGCGAAGGGTTGATCCGAGGAGCTTACCTAAGGTTCAGTACGATCACCGCTTCCAGACAGCCTTTCACCTGGACTTCTACTCCAGTGTGATTCTCACCAGGAACCCTGTGATTGCCAGGTCTCAGTGGATTGACTGGCAGTACGTTACAGAGTTGCAGAAGGCCTCAGTTGATCATGCCATTGCCATTTGCCAGCGCACTGGGGTCTATGAGATCATGGAGTTCCAGCATGACTGGAACACAGAGGTAGTAGCTCAGTTCTATGCTACTCTATTTGTTGAGGAGGATGAGCGGCGTATGCACTGGATGCTTGAGGGCCAGTGGTACAGTGTTGACTATGATGTATTTGCCGCCCAGCTTGGTTTCTCTGAGGATGATCTCCAGAGGGACAGGATCCACACCGAGCAGGTGTTACCTCCTGAGCAGCTCGCATATATGTATCCTCCTGGTGGTCAGAGAGGAGCTGTGGGGAAGGTTCTAGGTCTTCACCCTACCTACAGGTACCTGGACAGGATGTTCAGGAAGACTATTGACTGCAAGGGTGGAGACAAGGGCACCATTGCTGATTACTCCAGGAACCTACTCCACAGGATGGCACCTGATGCTCGGCCCTTCAGCGTGTTTGACTTTATCTGGTCCGAAATCAGGAGTGTCGGAGAGAGGCCCCTCAAGGGCTGTGGTTTTGCTCCTTATATCATGCATATGATTGAGCAGGTGACAGGGCACACATTTGAGTATGATAAGATTCACAAGGCCCTGAAGATTATTGCAGATCTGCCTGAGACCGGGTTACCTCCAGCTGGACCAGGAGGAGCAGCAGCAGCACCAGAGGCAGATGCACCTGAGAGTGGTGCACCAGCAGGAGCTTCACCTTCACCACGTGCACCTTCACGTTCTACTTCACGCCGTGGTAGTCCTCCTTCGCCTATCCGCAGGCTTTTCAGCTCCATTTTTGGGATGTGCCGTGACATCCAGACTAGGCAGCAGAAGGAGAGGGAGGCTAGGAGGAAGGACACTCGGACTTTGAAGCAAATTGCTTCTAATCTTGAGCTTGATCCTCCTAGGTCTCCTCTATCAGATGAGGCAGCTAGTGAGCCTGAGACTGAGGAGCAGCAGCAGGCTAGATATGATAGAGAGTATGTTGAGTTCATACAGCGACAGCAGCAGCAGCAGGCACCTGAGCACCCTGACACTCTACCTCTTCAGGCTCGTGTGCCTACTCACTCTCAGCCACGTCCCAGCACTGCAGACGACTATGCTACAGATTGGTGGAGTGACCTGACAGGTGGTGGTGGCTTCTACGGGTCTGGTGGCTATGACCCGTCTGGTGCGGGTGGTTCTCGTCCAGCCGGTGTTGCACGCTCAGATGATGAGGATGCTGGTCGAGATGATGCTGATGATGAGTGATCTCAGCTTTCCGTGACAGCTTGTAGCCCCTTTGTCCTTTGTATGTCATTGTTGGACCTTTGTGGTGATAGATGACAAAGGGGGAGAGAGACTGATTAAAGCTTCAGGATAGTTTTATTTGCTTATCTTTGTACCTGAAGATATGTACTGCAGGCTGTAGTTTGTCTTTGAGCTTCATTGATGTATCTTGGATTTGAGATAGATTGTATCATGTGAGAGATGAGACTTACTTATGCTTTATCCTTGTATGTATCTTGGATTTGAGATAGATTGTATCATGTGAGAGATGAGACTTACTTATGCTTTATCTTTGTATCTCTTGAGACATGATCTTTATCTATATATATCAGTGGTTTCTGGACTTGAGAAAATTTGTAATGAGTGCTATGTGTGAATTACATATGTCATATTTATTTTCATAAGGACTATGCATGCTAGAATGAAAATATTTGATGTGATGCTTTTTATATTTATTCTTGTGTGATATATCTTGTCATATGCATCACGGTTTCATTTGTCACACACACATGCACCCCACGGATGCAATGATTTAGGGGGAGTCTCCTATATGTTTTAGTATGTGCAATTGACATTTGAGGTCATTTTGTGAATTCTAATCATAAGCACATATTAAGGGGGAGCCTCTCATAAATCATTGAACCCAAAAGTTTAAATGTTTATATCATTTTGTAAGCTTTAATCAAGTTGTCATCAATCACCAAAAAGGGGGAGATTGAAAGTGCATCTAGCCCTTTAGTGGGTTTTGGTTGATTGAATGACAACGTGATTAAAGGACTAACCCGTTTGCTAAGTGTGGACAGGTAATAGGTTATCTCAAAGGCACTTAATGAAAGCCAAAATGATGTGTTGTTGTATAAACAATCTAGTTCAAGCACAAGACAACAATGCAAATGAAATTCATGTGAAGGCTTATTTATTGTGGGATTTCCATGTACTATGTGAAAGCAAGCTTGTGATTATTAGTTAATGAGACATGAGGGATTGCATATGGAATGGTCTCATATTTGAAGCTTGCTAAATTAAAATGAAAAAGATAACAATACATATGAATGGATGATTCAACACAAGATGTGACTTGATGGCTTGAGATGGTGAAGATAGCAAGGAAAGGCTTCGAGGTACTAAGCAAGGGTGAAGGGCAAGCGACGGCTTGGCGGCCGAAGAACCTAGCTAGGGTGAAGAAGAAAGTACTTGCATTTAGTTGAGGTACTAATCAAGCTTAGATGGTCATATTGATGTGAAGGATCAAATCTATAATGAAGTATTTGATGGAAGTGACTTGATACATTTGGGATTATTCAAACTTGATGAATGGAATCAAGTCACATGCTCAAGATGGCTATGCTCAAGTGAAAAGATCAACATCAACATGTTAGCACCCTTACTTGATGAAGATTGGAAGGGACGGCATCAATTCAAAAGAACAACTCAAGTGGTACAAATTCATATTTCCGTTTGTCTTGAGTTTAATAGGTATGCCGTACTATTAAGAGGGATGCATCATGTTGATAGATAATGTTTCATAAGTGCTCAAGCCAACCCATGTGAGTTTTGAGTATTTGAGAGACAAATGAGCTAACTGATTTCTTGCTGGTCTGGCAATACCGGACGTGTCCGGTATTCATACCGGACGTGTCCGGTATTTGTCCAGCAGCTGTAAAATTGTCGTTCTCGGGTTGGTTCGTCGGGAGTTCCGAGATAGGTCGGGAGTTCCGACGGTCGGGAGTCCCGGCATGGGTCGGGAGTTCCGACGTGTCGCACTTCGACCGACTTGGAGGGTTCACTGTCCTGGTCATACCGGACGTGTCCGGTATTCATACCGGACGTGTCCGGTATGGATGACCAGATGCCAACGGCTAGTTTTCAAAAGCCGTGAGGGTCGGGAGTTCCGACGTGAGTCGGGAGTTCCGATGGTCGGGAGTTCCGACATGTGTCGGGAGTTCCGACACCTCACTAACTTTAACTCAGTTACATGTTTTTCAAAATTACTGAGGGTCGGGGGTTCCGACTTGAGTCGGGAGTTCCGACAGTCGGAAGTCCCGGCATTCTTCGGGAGTTCCGACGCCTCACAACATCACTGTAACTTAGTTACCGTTGGCACAGTGTGAGTCATACCGGACGTGTCCGGTATGCATACCGGACGTGTCCGGTATTGCAACGGCTATAAAACGGCTAGTTTTTCAAGGGGGCTATAAATACCCCCAAGCCTCCACCTTTGGAGGCTGCTGATTCTGCTGAGTAAGACACACGTTTTTGAGCCTTGCCAACCCTCTCTTAGTGAGTGTGTGATCCAAATTGCAAAATCAATTTGTGGGTTGATAAAGATTTGAAAAAGAGAGCAAGCCACCACTTGAGCACTTGTGCATATTGTCAATCTCGTGATTCGCATTTGTTACTCTTGGACTCTTCGGTCCTAGACGGCTAGGCGTCGCCGGAGAGCAACCGAGAGATTGTGGTTGCTTCGGAAAGTTTGTAACGGTCGATTCCGCCGCTTCGGAATCATTTAGTGGAAGGAGGAAAAGGAGTTGGAAAAGACTCCGGCTAGAGTGACCTTCGTGGTACCCTCTAGGGCTGACCTTCGCTGGGTCGCCCGCAGCCCCCTCAACGGAGAGTAGGACTCGAACGAGTCCGAACTTCGGTAAAACAAATATCGTGTCTTAATTCGCATTTCATTTGATATTTGTGTTGCTCTAGCTGTGCTGCAGGTTCTCTGTGTATATTGTCATCTCCATTAGGTGCCTGCAGTTTGGTTTGAAGATAGAAATCGAAAGGAGCAAGTTCGGGGCTGATCTGCAGAAATCGTGTATACCGGACACGTCCGGTATTCATACCGGACACGTCCGGTATTTCCTGCCTGCACTGAAAACATTTATTCTCTGTTTTAACTTGGTGTTGCAGGGTTGTAGTTTCTAGATATATTCTTTATACCTTGTTTACTTTGTGACTAACTTGTGAGGGGAGGTAGTACTCTTAATTTGGAGTTTCCATTTTGGAAACTCCCCTTTCTAATTGTTTCCGCATTTAAAGGTGTTATTTTTCAGAAACGCCTATTCACCCCCCCTCTAGGCGGCATCCTAGGTCCTTTCAAATGACTGTACAAAAATTACCACATGCATGTTTTATACAAAGTTTGCTCTCTAGCAAAAATAACAAAAATCAGTTATAAAAGGGACTTGAACTACACCTCTAAATTTTCCCACAGCACATGTATGAAACATATTTTTCCTAAGAAGTACATGACACAAGAAGATTAACAAACTTGGAATCATATTTTTCTGAAGCCTATATATTTTTCTACATATTTTTCAAGTTATCAGCAATATTCAAGATTAAATAAAATCCTATAGAAAAGTATCTCAAAAATGACATGCACAATTTTTCCCAAGTAGATCTGGTGATAAGGAACCTAGAAAAATTTGTTTCAGCAAATTTGGAGCAACTTTGAGTATCCAAATATTTTGCAAATCATTTCTGTTTTCAATTAATAATGAATAAATTGAAAACAAATCATTTAAATGCTACTGGGCCGGCCCGCGGAAATGAACTGGGCCACGGCCACAGCCGGCCTACGCGGCCCGAGCGCGAGGGAGGGGAGATGGCCCAGCAGGGCGTCAGCCCACGGCCTGGCTCGGCCTGGCTGGCTGAGGCAGAGCGCCTCGCCGGCGCGCGCGCGGGCGCGACGGCGCGGCTCGGCCAGCGGCCGGTGGCCATCTCCGGCCACGGCAGCGCAAGCGAGCGAGCGCAGGAGACGTGCGAGGAGAAGGCGAGCTCGGTAGGGTAGCTAGGCGAGGCTGGAGGGGAGAAGGAAGACGGATTCCATGGCGGCCGAGCACGGCGGCGCCATGGCCGTCGGCGGCGAGACGCGGGGAGGCCCGACCTGTGCTCGGAAGGCGGAGCAAGCTCGAGCGCGACTTGAAGGAAGGCGAGGCGAATTTGCGGGCGCGAGGAATTGGAGAATGGCGCAGTGGTGCAGGAGTTTGACGCCGGCGGAGCTCGGGCGCGGCGAGGGCGGAGCTCGGGGCTCGCGGCTCTGGCGGAAGGAAAGGCAGCGCGGGAGGAGTGAAGGAGGGCAGAGCGCGTGCGGCTGGCAGCAGGGCGCGCTCCTCTTCAAGCCAGCCAGCGCGCTGCGTGGTCAGAGCTAGCCGGGCGCGTGGCGGACACGCGGCGGGCGTCGCCTGACGCAGTCGGGACGTGGCGCGGCGACGGGCACGGCGCGCGGGAGAAGAAGGCGCGGCGCGCGGAGGCAGGCCGGGCTGGCGCGGCGCGGGGCTGGGCCGAGGCGAGGCGCGCGCGGTGCGGGAGGCTCGCTGGGCCGGCTTCGGCTGGCGGGCCAGAAGCGAGGCGGCGGCCCGCTAAAACAGAAAACATTCTTTTCAATTTCCATTTTCAATAAATTTTCAAATAACAGTTTTCAAATATTATTTTGAGCAAGAAAATGACCTCTTTTGAAGATGTACCAAAAATGAAAGTTGCTTAGAATTTAATTCCCTACAACTTTGCTTTTATGACCAAAGTCCAATTCTATCTATATTTTAAATTATAGAATCAAAGTTAAATTTTAACTCAAAACCCTAATTTTGGGAATTTACTTTGGAAGCAAAGTTTTGAATTAATTTGAATACGAACCTTGCTCCAAAAATTTTGCTAAACAATTCTAGATGATTTACAAGCATAACCAACAGTTTCTACTCAACTAGCAAGCAAGAATCAGAGCAAAACAACTCTAATAAGTGTATGCATCATTTACTTTTCACAAACATGTTTCGTATGTTTCGAAGTAATGTTTCAGTTATTATATGCAAGATTATGCATGTATGAATAGGATGCTTGATGATGCATGATATGTATGATTAGCAATGCCTAAATGCAGGCATAACACCGGGGTGTTACAGCCCTCTCCCCTTATAAAAATCTCGTCCCGAGATTTGGGTTACGAACCATTTGTTATAAAATTCTTCATAAGCTTTTTGTAGATACTCTCCTGTTTCCCAAGTTGCATCTCCCTCATCATGATGATCCCACTGTATCTTGTATGTTTTCACCACACTATTCCGAGTAGCACGTTCCTTAGTGTCTAACACCCGGACTGGTTGCTCACGATACACCAAATCTGATTTGAGTTGAATACCTCGAGGTTCTATTCTTTCCTCCGGAACACGCAAGCATTTCTTGAGATGTGATACATGAAAAATTGGGAAAACTATACTCATTGTCTTAGGTAACTCTAACTTGTAGGCTACCGGACCTCTTTGTTCCAAGATCTTGTATGGTCCTACGAATCTCGCAGCAAGCTTTCTTCGGATTCCAAACCTTTTCTTCTTCATTGGCGTGACTTTCAGATAAACATAGTCACCAACTTCAAACACAAGGGGTCTCCTTCTTTTATCTGCATAGCTTTTCTGACGTGATTGGGCAGCTTTCATATTCTGCTGAATAATATGAACTTTCTTCTCGGCTTCTTCTACAAAATCAATGCCATAATACCTTCTATCACCAGGCTCGATCCAATTCAATGGTGTTCTACATTTTCTGCCATATAAAGCTTCGAATAGGGCCATCTTGATGCTTTCTTGATAGCTATTATTATAAGAAAACTCAGCTAACGGTAACCATGACTCCCATGATCCCTTGGAAGACAATACACGGGCTCTCAACATATCCTCCAAAACAGCATTTACTCGTTCAGTCTAACCATCTGTCTGAGGATGATACGCGGTACTGTGAATTAAACTAGTTCCTAAGCCTTTGTGTAAATGTTCCCAAAAATGAGCCGTGAACTGTGAGCCTCTATCAGATATTATGGTCTTTGGTATACCATGCAACCTCACAATTTCTGCGACATACTTTTCGGCATATTGAGGTGGTCGATAAGTGGTTTTGACAGGTAGGAAATGAGCGGTCTTGGTAAGACGGTCCACAATTACCCAAATCGAATCATGTCCTTTTTGAGTAGTGGGCAAACCCGTGATAAAATCCATACTGATATCGTCCCACTTCCAACTAGGGACTGATAAGGGTTGCAACATACCGGTAGGTTTCATGTGAATGGCTTTCACTCGACAACATGTGTCACATCTGGCAACATAGGCTATAATTTCTTTCTTCATTTTGGTCCACCAATATCGAGATCGTAGTTCTTGATACATCTTACTACTTCCGGGGTGGATAGATAGCTTAGAAAGGTGAGCTTCATCCATGAGTTTACTTCTAAGCTCTCGATCCTTGGGAACCACAAGACGGTTGTCAAACCACAACACGCCCTGTTCATCCACTTTAAAGTGTTGAGACGGCTTTTCTTTTATTTTCTCTTTGATGTGGAATATCCCCTTGTCAGTTTTCTGGCCTTCTATTATCTTACTCTCCAAAGAACAACTAATCTGAATACTATGTAACACAGCAGGATGCATTAGATCGAATCCATCTTCAAGTAATGGCTGCACATTCAAGTAATGTGACTTTCTGCTCAAAGCATCTGCCACTACATTGGCTTTACCAGGATGATATTGCACATTCAAGTTGTAATCTTTGATCAATTCCAACCATCTACGTTGTCTCATGTTTAGCTCTGGTTGGGTAAAGATATACTTAAGACTCTTGTGATCCGTGAAAATATTGCACACATTACCAAGTAGGTAATGTCTCCAAATTTTTAGGGCGTGCACAACTGCAGCAAGTTCCAGATCATGTGTTGGATAGTTGACCTCGTGCTTCCTCAATTGACGTGAAGCATAAGCTATGACTCTCCTTTCTTGCATAAGAACACAACCCAATCCAGTCTTCGATGCGTCGCAAAATACATCAAATGGTTTCTCAATATCTGGTTGTGCTAGAACAGGAGCAGTGGTCAATAGTTTCCGCAAAGTGTGGAAAGCTGCTTCACACTCCTCTGTCCACACAAACTTGTGATCTTTCTGTAGGAGGCTTGTCATCGGTTTGGCAATTTTTGAGAAATCTGGTATAAAGCGACGGTAATAACCAGCTAATCCTAAGAAACTTCTAATCTCAGGAACTGTGGTCGGTGCTTTCCAATTCATAACTTCTTGCACCTTACTTGGATCGACTGAAACTCCATTCTCTGACAGAATGTGACCAAGGAAAGGAACTTCCTTCAACCAGAATTCGCATTTGCTAAACTTAGCATACAGTTGATGATCCCTAAGTCTGGTCAAGACAGTTCTCAGATGCTCTTCATGATCTTTTTCGTTCTCGGAGTACACCAGAATGTCATCGATGAACACTACCACAAACTTATCCAATTCTGGCATGAAAACTGTATTCATCAAGAACATAAAATATGCAGGAGCATTTGTCAAGCCAAAAGACATGACAAGATACTCATACAACCCGTATCTGGTGGAAAATGCAGTTTTTGGTATATCCTGTGGCCTTATCTTGATCTGATGATAACCGGATCTCAAATCTATTTTTGAGAACACCTTGGCCTTGGATAATTGGTCAAACAGAACATCAATATGTGGCAAGGGATATTTATTCTTGACGGTTACAGCGTTGAGTGGCCTATAATCTACGAACATTCTCAACGTGCCTTCTTTCTTCTTCTTCACAAACAAAGCGGGACATCCCTATTCAGACTTGCTTGGCCGAATAAACCCCTTTTTTGATAAATCTTCTAATTGCTTCTTCAGCTCAGCTAACTCATCTGGAGGCATCCGATATGGTCTCCTCGAAATCGGAGCTGTTCCGGGGACTAACTCAATTCCAAACTCAATCTCCCTATCTAGCGGAAGACCAGGTAGCTAATCCGGGAATACGTCCGGGAATTCACACACTACCGGAATCTGATGAATAGGAATGACTGCTGTAGCGCATGTAACACTTATAAGGTCTGTTCTTCGAGGCAATGGTACTTGGAAAGTACCCTCACCTAGTGGATCCTTAAGGGTAAGTACTTGACTTCCAGTATCTATGACTGCTCCCCAATCCTTCATCCAATTCATCCCTATAATGACATCCAAGACTAACCCAGGCATAACTATCAAGTTCACTCGGAACTTCCTGCTACCTAATTCAAGGGTTGCCCCTCGAACCATCTGGTTGGTCAAAACATCAGCCCCTGCTGAACTTATACGGTAACCATAACCCAATTCTGTGCATAGTTGTTCATGTTTCTATGCAAATGCTTGACTCATAAAAGAATGCGATGATCCAGAATCAAATAGAACAACTGCAGGGTTTTCGTTAACAGGAAACTTACCAGCAGTGACGGGCTCTCCCTCTGGGATTTCATCCACTGTTGTACTGTGCACTCTAGCATTATAAGTCTGCTGCTTCTTCTTGGGCGGGTACGGACAAAACTTCAAGAAATGACCGGGTTGATCACAGTTATAGCAGGGTCCTCTCACTGTCCCGGCAGATCCCACAGCTCCCTTGGAACTGCCTTGTACCGCAGTTGCGGCTGCTTTGTTGGGCTGTACTGTCGTCTTGTACGGCTTTTGAGGTCCACGGAAATTCTGGCTTCTTGGCTGAGGTGGCCTGAATCTAGCACCAGGTGCCGATGGGCGATATGGGGGACGACCTCCCATAGGTGCTCTAGCTTGAGACGGCCCTCCTTCAAAGGCTCTCTTGCGTGTCTTGGCTGCGGTGCTGGCGTTGTTATTCTTCTCCTGCTTCAGACAGTCGCTGATGAAGTCATTGAATCTGACGCGGTTGTTGGTACCAACATGCTTCATCATTTTTGGATTGAGACCCCTCTTAAAACTGGCTATCCTTTTAGCATCTGTGTCAACCATGTCGGGAGCATAGCGACATAAGTTGTTGAAGGCATGCAGGTATTGCGTCACGGTTTTGGTACCCTGGTTCAATGCCAGAAACTCTCCCAACTTCATTTCGGTCAGCCCTGGTGGAATATAGACTCCACGGAAGGCCTCAGCAAACTCTCTCCAAGAAATCTGAGCATTTGGAGGGAAGGTGGTGCGATGGTGCTTCCACCACATTCCCGCCGGTCCTTGCAATTGGAGTGCAGCATACTCCATTTTCAGAACCTCAGTCATCCTCAACACACGGAATTTATCTTCCATCGTGTTGATCCACTCCTCAGCATCGAGTGGCTCTGTGGCTTCCTTGAATATGGGTGGCCTGGTGTCCATGAAATCCTTGAAACTGCTATACTGGTTTACTCCCATGCCACCGCCTTGATTGTTACCACGTTGCACGTTGTTGGCTATGGTGCGCAGAAAATCTTCCATGTTCTTCTGAGATTGTTCCGCGTTGCGCTGACTCCCGAGCAGCTATGCGAGAAACATCTCAGGGGTGAACGGGGGAGGAGGTGGCAAATGTGGTTCATGGGGAGGCTCATTGTTGTTGCCATGGTTTCCACCACCACCACCACCGGTCCCCGTACCATTAGCACCGGGCCCAGCGGCTTCATACGTGGTTCGGCGAGTGTTTGTCATCTGCATATTTCAGCAACAAGTAACGATTGAGTGAAGCTGTAATAATTGCGAGTGAAGGAAAACTTATGCCGTACTGAATTTACTAGAGAGAATAAATTCATACAATAAAACAGAGGCACAACAATCGCATTTCAATTAAAATGACAGCACTTAATCAAAATACTTAAACGGCAAACATCGCGTCCATAAAATCACATTGCCAGCATACATACACTGGACTTTTTATGCGTTCAGATATCGCATTTGAAATTCAAGTTCCAACCACATGCCAAGTCTCATACGTTCGAAACAACATACGATGGATTACATGCCAACAAAAGAAAGGTCATCGCGACAGGACCTAGATACTAGCGCAAAGCAACTAGCCTACTCCTCGGGGCCATCGTCGGGATCGGAGACGTCACCATCGCCTCCAGGTGAAACTACAGGCTCGTTCTGGTTGTCGTCGTCGATGTCCATGCCAGCGGCGTTCGGTGGAGCATATGGGCCAACCCCATTGTAGAGCGCGTGAAACTCCTCGTGCAGGTTGCCGTTGTATTCCTCTAACTCATCAACTCTCTGCAGCAGAAGGTTTCTTGCGTTCCAGGCTTCATTCCTTTCCTGAACCAACTGTCCAATCATGCGGTCTGCATTGTTGTTGGCTTGAGTCAATGTATGCACTCGCTACATAGCTCTATCACCTCTCTCAACCGCCTGATCTCGCTGTAAGTTCATATCAGCCAACTGCTCCTGCAAGCTAGCTATAGCTCGTGCCTGTCTCTTCTTTTGCTTCTTCTCTTTGAGCTTATCCTCACTACGCAAGCCAGTCAAAGTCCAGTAGGTACTCTCGAGACCCTCATATGCTCTGATGGCGGCGAACATAGCACTCATTGCCTGGTTGTCACTAGCCTGTCCTTCAGCTGGACCTTTGACTAATGCACTTCCTTGAGGCTGAACCCAAATGGCATCGCGAGGATCATCCCTAGGAAAAGTACCAGCTAGAGCTGCAGCAAGCTCACTAGGAAATCTGCTCATAATGTCCCTGATGACACGGAAGGCTGCTCCCTCTGCACCCTCAGCTGGAGTGCGACCCTCAAACTCCAAATGCCAACCATCCCAATCTGGAGCATCATCGAGAGCAGGAACCGTGATCTCCACCACTGCTAGTCCATCCTCTGCTAACTGGCTCTCATTCCAAGAGTACATCGGCTCTTGACCCTCTGGGTACCCCACATCATGGAGCACTCTCCAAAGCAAGGTCGGCATGCCAAACTCGCTCAAGAAGGTGTCCGTGGTGCGGTGCTCCCTCAGGGCCAATGGACGTCGGGGTGCTCTTCCTCCGGTGGACTTACGGGCGGTCTGCTTCGTGCGGGCCATCTGTAGCAAAAGTTCTCTTATTACTTCGGGGAAACATATTTTAGGTGATACACTTTTATCAAAATGAGATAATCAATTTATAAGGGGAGGTATGCATGAGATGAATGAGATGCACAAGTAACATGATGTATGTACGGGTCGTACGTTCTCACAAACTTAGGAAATAAATAATTTCTAACGACTAATTCGGTGGCATACAACGATCTCTCAATACGTAGCTAATACGTTCTACATGATAGCGTTGTTATGTACCTACAGAAAATTCATTTCAGCCCAATTCCCAATGAATGCATAAAAGCAGTAAAGTTTTATCTACACGCTCTACACGAATCCCTAGATACGTGTACAACGGTAGTAACTACCCGAACCATCGTCCTATTGACGGCATCGCCTCCATAGACGGAAGACCCATACATGAGATACCTTTGTAAAACATGCGTAGAACATGTAATTACTCCGGCATCATATAAGCATTTACCCTAGATCGGCGGTGTATCCGATCATGCTCTCACAACTCACACTTACCGAGGCGTAGAGGCAAATGATCCATTCATTACCACTCAAACAAGTGGCACTCATACAATAGCACGCCGTATGAGCGACGAAAGAGAAATATGATGCAAGAACCCCAGTCAGTACTTAATTAAGCCACCTAAAGTCCTTAACTGGGCATAAAGGACATGATCACTGGCACACTTTATAGTTTTTAAAAGCACGTTTTCCAAATGCCTTTTTGTTTTAAATACACTTGTGAACAGTAACATGCTAAACCATGCTCTGATACCAGCTGTAACAGAACCGACCAATTATACGAATTTAAGTAAGAAAATCATCCGCCAGAGCAGACGATTTAGCAAACTTAAGCCCGTATAACCCGGTAGTCCGTGAAATCACGAAGGATTTCAAACCAACTCATGTCCCAGCCATGATCGTAATAAGTTTAGCGGTCACCAATCACATATTACATAAAAGTTTGCATAACAGATACATCAGAGTTTAAACATAGTTATTACAAAACAAGTTCGAATAAAAGTAGCGGAAGTCATTTGTTTAAAACCACACACACTCACACGGAGTTCAAATATAGTGCCAGCTGATGATCATCTCCAACAAAAGCATTAGACGAGACGTAAGGAATGACCATGCCCATGGTCCTAAGCATCACCCATCGCAGGATACAGGCAGTTGATACAGTAGCCATAGTACATCTGCCCATCTGCAACAAGTGGGAATAAAACCCTGAGTACGAGAATGTACTCAGCCAGACTTACCCGACATAACCGAAAATAAATGACACCAAGGATTATGAAGGGCTTTATAGTAGGGTAGCTGACTCATTTGCAAAAAGAAGCATTTTTAGTATTTCAAGAACCTTTCTAAAAGCATTATTGCCAAGTTAATTATTATTAACCTGTCAACTAGATTTGCACCTATACTAGAGTAAACATGTGATTAAGCAGATAATGATAACCAATGATCATTACGCAACTTCCATACTGTCATATTCATTATAACTGTCCAAGTGTTCCATAACATTTACTACGATGAAGTCACTCAAGTCAAGTGCTCACTATCCAGGAGCGATGGCGATTCGAATCGATTCCTAACCAGCTGGTGATTTATTCCTTACACAAACCTCACTCACCCGCTAAAGTGAGATATTGATCACCGAGCCAACTTTCCAGGTATCTCGAGTTTGCCAGGAACCACATGTACCCGGGGGCCGACCGACTGCACTTTGGTCTTATCATCTCGCCCCCGTGTCCTACCACACCTGCTCCGGCACAGTGCGCTGCGGGCAATCTACTCGGCCCGAAAAATCTCCCAGCTTCGCGGTCGGAAGGTACTTTATCCGGCCAGCTAAATGTAAGGCATGCGTTCAACATGACTCGAGGCCCAACAACGGTCGGTCCTTAATCGACACAGACGGAAACACTACAGTCCAAAACTCTGCAAGTCTCCGTCCGGTCTCAAATTCATTTAACACTTAGTTATACCATGACTTTATAGTCATCCAAGCAGATCCAGGTAACCACCTATAGCTCGCAGGTGACAGGAAATCACCCGACTTCTATCGGTCTAAGCCAGCTAAGCATTGACTCGACTGCAGATACCAGGGTAACAAGGATATAGTATAACAAAGGTAAACAAGGTATAATGCAGCAACGGTTGCAAACAACTCCTGAACGTAATGCATCAATTAAAGTAAAGCATTTAATTAAATAATTGCAAACCGGGAGAAAAATGCTCCGGGGCTTGCCTCTCTCGAAGGAGCTCGGACGGTGATCGGGGCACTCCGGAAGTTCCTCAACGTCCTCCTCGTCGGCTTCTGGCACTTCCTGCTGCTGCACCTCGAGCTGCTCCTCGGGCTCCTCGGGTATGACGACTGGGTTCTCGGTTTGCGATCCTGTATGATACAATGCGCGTAAGGGATTATGCAAACGGTGCATCGAAGGAGATGAATGCGATGGATATGTAGAAATTCAAGGTAGTCAACATCATCTAAGAACTATACTACAAGCACATGTCATCTACTGCATTCTCTTCTACTACTAATATGTTAAGTTAACCTATCTTATGAAATGCTTCAAAGATACACCAAAGCTTTACTAATTTCTTAATCACACTTAAAGCAACACTTGCTTAAACCCTAATTAATAATAGGTTTGAATAGCAACCTATATTTCTGATGCTCCTAAAAATCTGAGAAAATTACAGTAGCATACTACTACCCTAAACAGACTACCATAAAATTTTCATGGCATTTGGATAAGTAAACTATCCTACACAAAAATGACAAGCTATAGCATAAAAATGAGTATGAAATTACTTTGTACTATGAAAAGTGTCAAACAACAGAATTAATATTTTCCTAGGTTCTTCATATCCTATAATGACTGTACAAAAATTACCACATGCATGTTTTATACAAAGTTTGCTCTCTAGCAAAAATAACAAAAATCAGTTATAAAAGGGACTTGAACTACACCTCTAAATTTTCCCACAGCACATGTATGAAACATATTTTTCCTAAGAAGTACATGACACAAGAAGATTAACAAACTTGGAATCATATTTTTCTGAAGCCTATATATTTTTCTACATATTTTTCAAGTTATCAGCAATATTCAAGATTAAATAAAATCCTATAGAAAAGTATCTCAAAAATGACATGCACAATTTTTCCCAAGTAGATCTGGTGATAAGGAACCTAGAAAAATTTGTTTCAGCAAATTTGGAGCAACTTTGAGTATCCAAATATTTTGCAAATCATTTCTGTTTTCAATTAATAATGAATAAATTGAAAACAAATCATTTAAATGCTACTGGGCCGGCCCGCGGAAATGAACTGGGCCACGGCCACAGCCGGCCTACGCGGCCCGAGCGCGAGGGAGGGGAGATGGCCCAGCAGGGCGTCAGCCCACGGCCTGGCTCGGCCTGGCTGGCTGAGGCAGAGCGCCTCGCCGGCGCGCGCGCGGGCGCGACGGCGCGGCTCGGCCAGCGGCCGGTGGCCATCTCCGGCCACGGCAGCGCAAGCGAGCGAGCGCAGGAGACGTGCGAGGAGAAGGCGAGCTCGGTAGGGTAGCTAGGCGAGGCTGGAGGGGAGAAGGAAGACGGATTCCATGGCGGCCGAGCACGGCGGCGCCATGGCCGTCGGCGGCGAGACGCGGGGAGGCCCGACCTGTGCTCGGAAGGCGGAGCAAGCTCGAGCGCGACTTGAAGGAAGGCGAGGCGAATTTGCGGGCGCGAGGAATTGGAGAATGGCGCAGTGGTGCAGGAGTTTGACGCCGGCGGAGCTCGGGCGCGGCGAGGGCGGAGCTCGGGGCTCGCGGCTCTGGCGGAAGGAAAGGCAGCGCGGGAGGAGTGAAGGAGGGCAGAGCGCGTGCGGCTGGCAGCAGGGCGCGCTCCTCTTCAAGCCAGCCAGCGCGCTGCGTGGTCAGAGCTAGCCGGGCGCGTGGCGGACACGCGGCGGGCGTCGCCTGACGCAGTCGGGACGTGGCGCGGCGACGGGCACGGCGCGCGGGAGAAGAAGGCGCGGCGCGCGGAGGCAGGCCGGGCTGGCGCGGCGCGGGGCTGGGCCGAGGCGAGGCGCGCGCGGTGCGGGAGGCTCGCTGGGCCGGCTTCGGCTGGCGGGCCAGAAGCGAGGCGGCGGCCCGCTAAAACAGAAAACATTCTTTTCAATTTCCATTTTCAATAAATTTTCAAATAACAGTTTTCAAATATTATTTTGAGCAAGAAAATGACCTCTTTTGAAGATGTACCAAAAATGAAAGTTGCTTAGAATTTAATTCCCTACAACTTTGCTTTTATGACCAAAGTCCAATTCTATCTAGATTTTAAATTATAGAATCAAAGTTAAATTTTAACTCAAAACCCTAATTTTGGGAATTTACTTTGGAAGCAAAGTTTTGAATTAATTTGAATACGAACCTTGCTCCAAAAATTTTGCTAAACAATTCTAGATGATTTACAAGCATAACCAACAGTTTCTACTCAACTAGCAAGCAAGAATCAGAGCAAAACAACTCTAATAAGTGTATGCATCATTTACTTTTCACAAACATGTTTCGTATGTTTCGAAGTAATGTTTCAGTTATTATATGCAAGATTATGCATGTATGAATAGGATGCTTGATGATGCATGATATGTATGATTAGCAATGCCTAAATGCAGGCATAACACCGGGGTGTTACAGATAGATGCTTCAAGTGTAAGGTTTTTCTCTCTCTCTCTTGAGTGATTATATTTCCTTACATCTCTAAGCATCGATCCCTCTTATCTAATTTCTTCATTAGTGTTTTTATTTTAGTGAAGGCTTTTTTACCAAATTTCTTTATCATAATTGCTTAAATTTCTTCTATGTTCTCATCACAACTATCATACTCATCACTAGAGGGATTGGATGAGACATATACCTTCTCCCCCTTGGCCATGAGGCAAGTTGGAGTGTAGTAGTCGTTATCGATGAGGTTGGAGAAGGGCCTCGGTGATGAAGATAGGTTGGGGAAGAGTTTTGGTGGTGAAGTCGAGTCCGGAAAGATCATGGTCGATGAGGAAGAGTGGTGGATGGAGATATTTGCAGCTCCCTTCTTCTTCTTCTCATCATCACTTGAGTCACTATCATTTGACTCCCACTCTTCACCAAGATGAGCTTCACCTCCCTTCTTGTCTTTGTTCTTCTTGTCTTTATCTTTGTCGTGCTTGTGCTTCTTCTTCTCATTAGGGCAATCGGCTATGAAGTGACCGGTTTGACCACATTCATAGCAAAACCTATTCTTGTACCTCTTCTTTCCATCACCATAGATCTTGTGATTGCTCTTCTTCTTCATAAACTTTCTAAGATTTATAATCACAAATGAACCTTTGTATCAGAATCTTCTTCTTCACTTGAGGAATCATCCTTCACTTTCTTCTTCTTCTCTTGACTTGAATCTTGACCTTCATGTTGTTGGGTTTTTTTAAGGGCTACACTCTTGTTGTATCCCATTGCATTAGGATCTAGACACTCATGATGCTTGAGTTTTGAAAGAACTTCTTGGGGTGCCATCTCATCATAATCGGGCCTTTCCATGATCACAGACGCTAGCATGTTGTTCTTGGCTCTATAGGTTCTCAACATATTTCTAGCAACCTTGTTGGCATCCCATTCAGTGCTTCCAAGAGCTCTTATGTGGTTGACCAATGCTATAAACCTATTAAACATGGATTGTGTTGTTTCATTTTACAAGAACACAAATCTTTCCAATTCACCATGAAGTAACTCAATGTTGCCTTTTTCTCACACTCTTATGTTCTTCAAATGACACTTTCAAAGTATCCCAAATTTGCTTTGCACTTTCCATTCCATTCACCTTCTTAAATTCATCCAAACCTAGGCTTGACACAAGCAATGCTATGGCTTGTGCATTTTGATGGAGATTATGGACTTCTTCCAGAGTTATCTCTCTATCTTCATTGGTAGGAATCATCAATCCAATATCCACAACTTCCCAAAGTCTTATGGCAATGAGATGCATCTTTATCTTGTAAGATCAATTGGTGTATCTTGTTCCACAAAGTGAGGTGGCTTGCCAATGTTCATAGATGGAGTATGTAGAGGTGAGCCTTTGATGAGTTGTCCATAGTCAAAGTTCATGTTTGAATATATTCCTTTTCCATGAGCATGCTTACCGGCTCCAATATCACTAGCGACATCTTTGTTTGCTTCATTCTTGCCACTTATTGCATCATCAACCTTCTTGCTCAATTCTTCCTTCATCTTGCTCATCTCATCTTGCATCTTTTTTATTTCATCTTGGAAGAACTTGACTTGAACAACCATCAACTCTTTAGCTATCTTCTTGGCCATCTCGGTGGCATCGGCTTGTATCTTATCGGTCTCTGACATTGTTTCTTCCCATGCGATGAAGCGCTAAAAGAAGACCTTGCTCTGATACCAATTGAAAGATCTAAACAATGCCTAGAGGGGGTGAATAGGAGTATCTAAACATTTCTGCGTAATCTCAAAGTCAAATGTCAGTGATAGTCGAAAGTCCTGACAGTTTGGGCTAGAACTTCCGGCAGCCGGAAGTTCTAACGCAAACAGCCAGGAGTTCTGGCACCTACAAGAATTTCACTACAAGTGCTAAAATAAACTTTGAGTGAAAGATATCTTACAACCCCGATAAGATGAAGTGTTGGGGTTGCTCCTTTGACATCGGAAGGTCACCACTCCATAGATTGAGTCCAAACCCTAAGAGGAGAGTTGGAGAGGAAGACAAACCAACAAGGATAAATATGATAGCACAAATCACAATAACAACAAGCACGTGGGACATAAGAATTTATCTCAAGGTTCGACAACCCTACAAAGGAGCTCCTACGTCCTCATTGTTGAAGTGACCACAAAGGTCGGAGTCTCTTCCACCTCCTTGCTTCTCTCAAAGCAACCACAAAGGTTACTTGAGCTTCCACTAAGAAATCGAGGGTAATACAAACTTCACAAGGCTCTTCCACAAGATGGAAGCTCTTGGGCGATGCCTAGCCAGCTAGGATTCCAAGAACCCAAGAGTAATAGACACAAATCCAACCAGCTTGACGAAGAAATCAAGTGCTCAAGCTTGCTAAAGTAATTTTCTCACTCAATCCACTCTCCTTTCACTCAAAACCCTAGGAGAATCAAAGATTGGAGCAAAGGGAGAGGAGATGGGTGCCTTGAATGCTTGGTAGCTATTTTGGACGAAGGTTGGTGAGCAATGAATGAGCGGGTGACTGTTAGAAGAGAGGAGAGAGCAATTTATACTCATAGGCAAATCCAAATCCAACCATTCAGATCTGAGTCGAAAGTTCCAACATAGATCGTCGAAACTTCCAGCACTACACAAAAATATTGTTCACGCAGATAGTCCACTGGGTATGCTCACATTTCGTCACAACTCCCAGCGGTAGCCGAGACTTTTGGCTTTTGTCGGGACTCCCAATAGACATGGTGAGCCAGGCGACTAAGTCCCAAAGCGTCGGGAGTTTTGGCGGGAGCTAGCACTTCCGGCACCCGAAACTCCTAACTCCTGTCGGGTCTTCCGATGGGAAAAGGTGCATAGGCGGGCTACGGCTAAGTTGGCAAGCGCCAGGACTTTTGGCACCAAACATCGGGACTTCCAATAGCCAGAACTCCCAGCTCACGTCGGGACTTCCGACTACCAAAAGTCCACAAACTATGTCCAAGTGTTCATGAGGTAATTTTGTGTCTCTCTTTTGATTTTATTTTTATGCTTGAGCACTCTATCTTCCTTAGACCACCTAAACTTGCATCCCTCTTTTTAGTACGGCATACGTAAACCCAAAACAAAACACAAAAGCTTTGGAGAGCGCTTTGGGTTCGTTCGCTTTTTGCACTTGAAGAATTGAGGAATACCATTTCATCTTAGATCAACTCTTTTAAAGCTTTTAAGGGACTAAAGCTACAATATATCTCATTAAGATCTCATTAGTCCCTAATTTGGATGTCATCAATACACCAAAACCCACATAGAGGGCAAATGCACTTTCAATAGGGCCATTTTATTTTGGTGATCAAGACACCTAGTGGGTGTGATCACATTTAGGATAGATAACCGTACTATTAAGAGGGGTGAAACTCGTATCGAAATGTGGTTATCAAAGTACCACTAGATGTTCTAATTCATTGCATATGTATTTAGATCTAGTGGAGAGCTAACACCCTTGAAAATGTTTGTGAAAATATGCTAACACACGTGCACAAGGTGTTACACTTGGTGGTTGGCACATTTGATCAAGAGTGGTGATGTTTGTGAAGTCGAGGAGGTCATTGAAGCTGACCGGACGTAGGACCAGACGCTGGACTTATGTGTCCGGTCAGTGGTGAAGAGGTGGCACTGTCCTCAGTCTGTGATCGGACGTAGGGGAGAGCAAGCGATCGGACGCATAGGAGGGTGAGTCTAGTCGTGGTCACGTACGCTGACATCAGTCGCGTTGTTTGCCGTGTAAAGGAGAAGAAGGACCAGACTCTGACCTGAGTCCGGTCACACCTAAGCAGATGCGTCCGGTCACTAAAAAGCGACTCTAGATGCTTACTAGAAGTGACTGGACTCAGCTTGGGCGTGAGTCAGGTCAACTTAGCGGTGCGTCCGGTCGTTGGGTGTTGGTGCGTGGGAACATGAGGACCTGACGTGGGTGTTGTGTGTCCGGTCAGCTTGCCTGCGTGTCCAGCCATGACTTTGGTGTTGTGCTAAGTCACTTGACCATTGAGATCGTGCGGATGTCATTGAACGTGGGGGACACATGGACGGTGATCTATGATCGGACGCTGGGGCTGATGCGTCAGGTCGATCTGACCGGCGCGTCCTGTTGCCCCGAAGCCTGTGCTATTTTGAGCCCAACAGCTCTATTCGTTTGGGGGCTCTATAAAAGCTCCTTGGCCGACTCTAGCTCACTCTCTTGGCCATTTGCGTTGATATAGCAACCTTATGAGCTTAGCCAAAGCCCTTCCACTCATCTCCATCATTGATTCATCTTCTTTGTGAGATTGAGAGTGAATCCAAGTGCATTGCTTGAGTGATTGCATCTAGAGGCACTTGGTGATTGTGTTTTGTTGTGGATTTTGCTTGTTTCTCTTGGTGGTTGCCACCACCTAGATGCCTTGGTGCAGCGAGGATCATCGAGTGGAGGAAGGTGATTGTCTCTAGCTCCGATCGTGGTGATTGTGAGGGGTTCTTGACCTTTCCTTGGTGGAGAGCCAAAAGGTACTCTAGTGGATTGCTCGTAGCTTGTGGATCCTCATCTTGTGTTGGTTGTGCAGCACCCAATTGCAGGTTAGGCGTGTGATGCCTATTAGCATGTGAACATCCAAGTGGGTGAATTACTACAATGGGGACGTAGCTTGCCGCAAGCAAGTAAACCTCGGGATAAATCATTGTGTCATCTTGTCCTGAGGATTTCATTAGTTCTCTTGTGATTGATTGATTGATTGATCATCGCTTGCCACGTCGGTATAACCTCACTACCTCATCCTAGGCGCAGGAGGCAAAAGCACGCGGATGGTGTTGCTTGCTGCCATGTGGAGGTCTTGGTAGCGCCTGTTGCTCTTGGCCGCTATCCATGAGGAGACACGAGCGTCTTGCACGGCAATTGCCTCGTCCTGCACGGCGATCAACTGCTCCTGGACGGCTGAAAAGGAGATAAGAAAACGCTACAACTGAATACACAACGTCGCACGTAGTGAAAGAACAAGATCATATCATGCTGAATGCCTTACCAGCGAGGCGTGCTTGGGCCTCGGTGGCGGCAAGCTTCATCATGGTCGTTTCTCGCTTCGCGGCGGCAATGGAGAGGCACAGTTAGTCTGCCACTCGGCTCTCCTCGTAGAGGGCAAAGGTGGCCATGTCTAGCTGTTCCACCAACATGAGGACATCATCCCCCCCCCCGTCATCGTAGTCGGAGATAGCCGAAAGCGGGGATCGGCTCTCCGGTGGTGGTGCCGCTGAGCTGCCCTCCCTGTCCTGTCACAGCATCGCACAAAATCAAAGATGAGCAGGGACAACCTCCGACGACTCTTCCATTGGGCGCTTCATTGCCCAATCTGCCATTAGATGAGAAGTGAAAGATGGGGTGACGAGGTAGAGCGCCAGACAAAGAAGATAGAAGTTTGAGAGAAAAGGAATCGTGTACTTGCTTCCTCGCCTTAGCCACCGCTTTTATTGAAGGATGGGTGAGATAGGCACCCGTTGGAGTTCCCTTTGATTGCACTGAGCGAGAGCAGGAGTTAAGGCAAGGCCATGTCTCGCACAATCTTAGTGGAGCACGCTTCTCTCGGCAGAAGTAATGGTGATGGAACGGTGTTGGAAGTTAGATGGAGAAAAATGACTCGACAACGTGGCTCGGCCCCTCTAGCGCTAACTATGATCTTAGGGGAGATGAAGTGATGAACAACTAGTCTATTTAATTCTTATCGATTGCTTTGAATTATCTTTTGTAATGCTAGAGGTGGGTAATTTACATGCAAAATTAGGGGGTTCACACGGTTTACACCATTGGGGCCTCTAATTAGTAGTCATAATATAGTAAGATAAAAGATTCTTTTATTCTAAATTTTTTGCATTTTCATACACGGTTTATGCGATTCACACAGAGGATGACGATTAACTTCCCTGAGACGTTCGACATCCCCACGCCGCGGAACCTTCAAGAGGGTTTTTTTGGAACTCACCTTGCTCCGCTTTGATCCCCTCCCTAGTGCTCTGCTCTGCTATGATGTCGCTCCCCGACCCAAGGATCTGTCTTTTGCAGCCGCCGCGCATGTCCTCGTTCCGTGGAGAAGCTCCCGATGGATGTGGCTATTGAGATTGCTAGCCGCTTTGCTGCGGCTATAGCAGATCTCATAGAAGATCTTGGCAGCCTGCGGACAACCTGTTTGTAGGTGCGTTGGGTGTGCGGTGACGTTGTAGTGGGACGAAGCATACCACTACAGCGGGTGCTGCTGCGTGGGATACACCTTGGGATCTGGAACCAGTTCTACAACCATAAGTACCGCGCCAAGCTCATCGCTAGGTTTGCTAGTGTTGGCAACCCAGAGGCTTGCTTCTATGCTAGGATGCACGCTGTCTTCGTGGAAGACCGCAGCGCGCTCATGCCATGGCTGGACATGCTTGAGCGCTCTACCACAGCAAACCATGATGTTGCTACATTTGTTCTATCCCTTGTGCTGCATAGGTCCAATAGTGGTGCCGACAACGACAACATTGCCTGGCGGTGGTTGAGGAAGGTCAAAGGTGATGAAGTGGGCCTGGAGACAAATGTGACGTGGAAGAAGGAGATATGTACACGACACCTCCAACAGGCCATGTTTGTGTTGCAGGACTTGGCTGGGCGGCCAGCGTTGGGTGAGTCTAGTACTCTGTCTCCTCTGTCTATGCTGGTGCGTCACCAGGACGGACATCAGTACAAAGGCAGAGGCTGCGGTGTCCACGTAGGATGGGAAGGTTGGGAGGAGTGGGCTATGTTCTACAGCGAGGAGTGTAGGATCTACAATGAGTGTGATAGGTTCTTCAGATCAATGTGGTAGATTCTGTATAGATCAATGTTGTATATATCTGGATGACGGAGATTTGTATGACAAACTCTTCATTCTCCTTAATGCAATGATATGCAAGTTTGATTCCTTTCTAAACTCGTTATAGTTTCCTTCCTTCTCATATGATGCGGTTCAGATTCCCTTGCACATGTTTTCAATTTCTTAATACAAGTTATTCAAGTCATCTCCACTAATAAACACGAAACGGGGAAGGCAATAGTCAAGGTCTATGACATCCACTGCCACCCACACGACTCGCAGGTAACGGAGCAGGGAAGACAATGTGGACCATTTGATTCCTTGCACTTTGCGATCTAACAGTAACGCTGAATCACCATATGAAACGGCGATGGGAGTTGCAATAATGACAATTTGCAAACACAGCAAACCAATTTGCAAATTAACCAAGGCAAATACTTTCACCCCAGCACCATCTCAGTGAGGTGCTTTATCTCATGTCAGTGTAGCCAAGCAAATACTAATAGAGTAACAAGCATCGCCATTTAGTTATTAATTGTTTTTAAGGCAAAAACTATATATAAACGACACAGTAACAATCATCACATCAACTTCATTCATAACTTCAGTTACATTCCATAGTTGTACAAGGGTGTATAATAACAAAGACCTGTCGAGTACTAGTACATCCCATAGTCGAGTCTAGAGACAGGCAGTGCAAGCTAAGGATGAGGCAACACCTTGTAAAACTTCCACTAGCATCTGCACCTCTCACGGTCGAGAGAGAGAGAGAGCAAGAAGAGGAGCATCTCAATGAGGTGCTTTACCTTCCTTGTTGTACCTCTCATGGTCGAGATAGAGAGTAAGAGGAGCATCTCCACCTCGCATGTGCATTCCTACATAGGATGACTAATTGTCAACATGTAAGTTTAGCAGTAGGAAAAAATAAAGGAAACCATTTTTTGTCCACCTTTCTTGTGTAGTAACTCCTTGAAGATTAGGATATGGTGGTGCTCAGGTCTCATGGTCATGAGGAGGGCGTGGAAGAGAAGCATCGTCGTTGTCGCTGCTGCTCCAGAGGAAGGAGGATCACCAGGTGAAGGGTCGAGATGGCGGACTAGAGGGGGGGTGAATAGTCTTTTCTAAAATTAATCGCGTCGGCTAACCGATATAAATGCGGAATAAAAACTATCGGTCTAGCCAAGACTACACCCCTCTATATGTGTTTCCTAGCACCTTGCAAAGATACTAATTATGCCACTAAGGTGCCGGGCTAGCTAGAGCTCTCCTAAACAATTCTAGGAGCAAGGTCACACAAACCTATGCCACTAGTACTTTAAGCAACAAGGGAGCTCCTACACATGCTAGTAAGCAAAAGCACAAAGCCAACTAAGCTCACTAGCAAAGCTCAATAACAAGGCAACCAATGCCTAATTAGAGAGCGCAAATACTTAGCTACACAAACTAAGCAATGTGACTAACAAGGTTACTAAAACCAAATTAGCCACTCAAGGGAGCTACTTCTATGCTACACAAGCTAGAAGGTAACTAGTGAGCTACACAAGCTAACTAATTACAAGAGCAACTACACAAGCACAATGTATGTGAAAGTAATTACAAGCTTGTGTAAGGGGGTTGCAAACCAACGGGAAGAACAAAGTTGACACGATGATTTTTCTCCCGAGGTTCACGTGTTTGCCAACACGCTAGTCCCTGTTGAGACAAGCTTCAAGGTTGCCGCCGGTCCTCTTGCTAGTGGTGACTCGCAAGTCACACTCTCCCACGTGGAGTGCTTACCACAAGCTCTAGCACTTGACCCGGCCGGACCACTTGTCGCCCTTCGCGTCTCGCTTTACTAGAGTTGCTCTTCGCGGCTCCCACGGGGCGAGCACAATGCCCCTCACAAGCACTTCTCCGGAGCGCCACACAAGCTTCTTGCGCGCTTCGACGGAGACCACCACCAAGCTGTCTAGGAGGTGGCAACCTCCAAGAGTAACAAGCACCACCGGCTTGCAACTCGATCACCTAGTGCCACTCGATGCAACCTCACGATGCAATCGCACTAGAATCGCTCACTCACACAATCGAATGATCACTATCAAGTATATGTGTGATGGAGGGCTCCCAAGCACTCACAAGCATGGACACTAAGTCCCTTGAGGTGCTCAGCACCAGCCATGGCCGAGGGCCACTTCTATTTATAGCCCCAAGGGCTAAACTAGCCATTACCCCTTCACTGGGCAACGGTCGGGCCGACCGGACGCTCCGGTCGTGTTGACCGGACGCTGGACCTCAGCGTCCGATCGCCCACAGACGACCACGTGTCCCGGTTCCAACGGTCACTTGACCTGACCGGACGCAGCAACTTCAACTGACCAGACACTGAACCCCCAGCGTCCGGTCATTTCCAGTAAGCTCCCGAGCATGACCGGACGCGTCCGGTCGAACGCGATCGGACGCAGCCAGCGTCCGGTCACACTCCAGTTACTACGTCAGCCTGACCGGACGCAGCCTTCCAGCGTCCGGTGCATTCAGATCCAGCGTCCGGTCAGTTGACCGACGCCAGCATCTTCTCCATTCTCTTCACCCTTGCTCAAGTGTGCTAACCACAAGAATTTGCATCCGGCGCAATAGAAAATAGGCATTCCATTTTCCCGAAAGCGCCGAACCCATCTCAACCCTGCAAACACCACCGCCTTTGTAAATGTGCCAACACCACCAAGTGTACACCACCATGTGTATGTGTGTTAGCATTTTCACAATCATTTCCCAAAGGATGTTAGCCACTCAACTTGCCACGCCACTCGATCCTAGCAACAATGCAAAGTTAGATCACTCGAGTGGCACTAGATGACCGATATGTAAACAAGTTTGCCCCTCTTGATAGTACGGCCATCTATCCTAAACCCGGTCATAAACTTCTCTACACACCTATGACCGGTGAAATGAAATGCCCTAGGTTATACCTTTGCCTTGCGCATTCCATTCCATCTCCTTCAATGTCGATGCAACACATGCACCAACACGATCAACAATGATATGATCCACTTCATATCATCACATGATCATATTGGTTCATCGATCTTGACTCCACTTGCTCTTCACCGTTGCCATCGTCCATCGGCGCCAAGTCTTGCTCAAGCTTCACCGCCACGCGGTCCATCACTCCAAAGCCTTCGACTTGCCCTTCACGCTTGCAACCGGTCCATCAAGCCAAGTCATGTCTTGATCTTCTCCACCTTGATCACATGACTCAATGTCATGTCTCATGTGCAATAAGCTCCTTCATCATCACATGTGTGAGCTTTGCAACATCTCCAAGCCATTTTCACCTTCATGGCATATGTTGCTCACACACATGTACCTGTGTACTAATCACATGTGTATCTCACATAAACACAATTAGTCTACCTAAGTTGTCACTCAATTACCAAAACCAACAAGGACCTTTCACCAGGGCATCGGTATGGCGAATTAGCACAAGAAATGCGCAGGGCAAACCAGGGATACCAAAGTGCATTGAGTACCCCTTGGCTTATTAAAATAAGAGAAACCCCTTAATCGCAAAACTTCCACTAGCACCTAGATCGAGCAGCCCCTGTTACGCCTAGACGCTGATAGTATCCAATCTTGAAGGCCTTCTCCCAACGCTGCTGCTGACGCCTGAGGAGTTGGAGAAAGAGCGCCATGACGATGAAGAAAATATAGATGGTTGGCTCAAGAGCTTTGTCTATATCTATCTGTATCTAAGGAGGAAGGAGTGTGTGGATTGCCAAGAAGCACATCTAGCCCTGACTTAAATAGGCCAACCTTGAAGATGGAGAAGTAGAGAGGAGCAGATAATATAAGCATCAGGGAAGATGAAGCGTACTCCATAGAAAGTAATGGTGATGCAACTGTGTTGTGGGTAGTTGAGAAATGAGAAAATAAATCACGCTAAATTTACTACCGCCGGTACACCAAACGGTCGTGTAGGGCCGACGGCCATAACGCCTATCCTAGTCGGCTCGACGTTCCAAACGACGGTGGAATTCAACCCCACTACCACCACCGCATTGATGGTTTTCAACTACCGGTTTCCTTCCTTAGGAGGCCTCTCTATCGGTCCAACCGACGGTGGAAGTATCACATCGACGCTTTTATCGCTACGACAGTGAAAGTGGCGATAGTGATAAGTCAATCTGTAGTAGTGGAATGGTGGAAGAGGTAGGAGAGCTTGAGCTAGGAGATGGACTGCCCGAATGAGAGCTTTGAGAGTCCAATGTCCGTGGAAGGGTGCTCTGGCTACCCTTATATAGAGTTTGGGGCCAGGTCACATACAAAGGAGGGTCTCCCGACCGAGGGGTCATGAGCCTGAGGGAGGGAACCTAGCTAACTTTGCTTGCAAGTAACGCCATCTTGTCTTGGTGTAGCGCACGTCTGGGCATGGTTATCGTCATGGTCTTGTGCCCACGTCGTGGCATGGTGTGGTGTGGTGTGATGCTACTGTGCGGGTCGTGGCGGCACTGTAGGCACGGTGGTGGTTCGCCAGCCATCCTACGCAACATGGTCTTGCCGTGACCTTCATCATCGCCTCCTGATCTCCCAGCGGTGTCGTACGGAAGTTGGTAGCCGCCCCCAGGTCGTTGATCGTCTTGCTGCTTGCGAAGCTGGTGGCCATGATCCGTAGCTTCGGGGTCGTGGCCTTCGTTGGCTTGGATGGCCTCAAAAATCAAGGCCACTGTCGTGGATCCTATCCCGTAGCAGGTGGAGTCGTACATCTGTCTCGTTGGACCATATTTGGACGGTGGGTCTCCATACTGGCCGTCACCACTCGGTGGTGTTGTCTTGTCTGTGTTGCGTGGCACAGGGATGGCGTCTGACCGGGTTAAGGAGACTGTTGTCCCCTCGGTCCTTGCAGAGTCAGTGTGGCATGCCTGCTCGCCTGCTCTTGTCAGAGCAGGCGTGCTTGGCGGGGCTTGATCTCTTCCCATTCTCCCTAGGAGTCAGGACGGAGGAGAGGTCATGAGGAGTTGCGGCGCGCGGTGAAGGCAGAGGGAAGAGGTCGTGGTCAATCCCTGCCTTAGTTCTTGGCCTAGGTCCACATGGCTTAGCTGGGCCTCGGTTTTTCAGACTTATACCAGCTCATGTACCGTGGGCCGCCCGAGCAGCTGACTAATCGGTGTCTTGAGATACCCGGAGTATCATAACCCCGACACCACCTCTAGGAGAGGAATTACCTATGGTCCTATGTTAGTTAAAGACCAAGAGATAATGAATAACCTAAGGTTTATATACCACAACGATGATAGTTGGTGTGTGGAGCTACTTAGGATGAAAATGGCCTCCTTTTTTCAACTTTGTGACCTATTTAGGACAAGTGCCGTGCTAAAAGATAGCATCCACAACAACGTTGAGGAGCAGGTTGCAATGTTTTTGCATGTGGTGGCGCATGGGGGCGCGTGCCGCGCTTCCCCAGTCCGGTGTGCCCTACGCCATGGGACGCTGCTGGCACAACGAAATGGGATTGGGGGAGGAGAGGGAAGGAGGTGCTGCAGTTGGCTTGGTCCGCCGGACGACGCACCTCAGAAATGGCCGCCCAAGGGACTGGAGAAGGGAGCGCCGCTTCTGTAGGGATTGGAGGAGGGAGCAGACGCGTCATCTGCGAGACAAACGGTGGCGTGAGAATGTACGGATGGAGACCTGCACACATGTGACTTTCTCTCTATCAAGGCTAGGCTCGGGCTAGACTTGGACGGGCTGGGCGCATGCAGGACCAAATTGTGAAAATAAACAAAAAATAATAATTCATTAAATTGACTGCTTTGAGATATGTGCAGTTTTTAGAGAGAAGAGTATCGAAGCAATTTCTTTTTTTTTTTGTTAGATAACAGTTCCCGTCTTTCGCATGATTCAATGCACTTGCCCGTGTTACTTATTCGGCTAGGTTATTCCATCAGCACTATATTTCACAGTGCTGCTCACTTTTGTGTCTTTGCATAATTGCATCTGTGTGATCAGTTTCGTTACCAAAGGTGACAACAGTTGCTGCTCACTCCGTTCTGTTGTTCTAGACTGTAAACTTGCAAAACTATTGGTCCGGTTTCAAATGAACTGTTTGATGCTAGCCTTCTCTTCTTTCTAATACAGTACTCTATTACTACACTAACCAAATGTTTGGACGACATCGGCTGTTATTCCATTGTCATCCTTTGGGGATGTGGAGCGAATGTATTAGCCGCGAAGGATGGAATAAAGGCGCTCGCCGCAAAGGAATGAGTAAGCATGGCCTTGTTGCAGTGGAATTATTCGAATTTTCCAGTCCGATATATAGGATACATATACATGTCTCTGGCAGCTACGTCCTTGAGACCTTCAATCATAGTCTGCCACTCTGCCTATCGAAAATAACACTTGTTGTCATCAATCATCCTGATCTCAGCTATCTGAAAATCACTCGCCGGCTAGTCGCGTTCAGCGTTCAGTAGCATGGGCTGCTGCGGCGCCATGTCCGCCAGGCCGCGGAGCATCCACGAGGAGACGCTGCTGCGCGTCCCGGGCGCGTCCGTGCACCTCCTGGCCGGCTCCGACGGGCCCGTCGAGCTCGCGCGCGGGGACCTCGCCGTCGTCCGGCTCACCAAGGACGACGTGGCCGTGGCCACCGCGGTGCGCGTCGGCAAGGACCTGGGATGGCCGCTCGCGCGGGACGAGCCCGTCGTCAAGCTCGACAGCCTGCACTACCTCTTCACGCTGCCGGACAAGGACGGGACGTTCCTCAACTACGGCGTCTCCTTCAACGCCGCCGCCGCCGACGCCTCCGCGCTGGCATCGCTAGACGGCTTGCTCCGCTCCAGCGCCTGCTTCTCCGCACCTTCGTACGCGGTGGTTCCGTCCAAGAGCTCCAGGCCGCCGCCGCAGTCGCAGCAGGTTGCGTCGGACGGGTACTGGAACGAGTTCGCGCCGAGGATGGAAGACTACAACGGCGTGCTTGCCAAGGCCATCGCCGCGGGCACCGGCCAGCTCGTGAAGGGCATCTTCATGTGCAGCGAGGCCTACGCCAGCCAGGTGCTCTGTACGCTGTCTGGCCCTCCCGTGCGTTCTGGCAAGTCCATCCAGTAGAGAATAGCTGTGCGTCATGGCTGATGGATGGTTCGGACCATTGCTGCTTGCAGGTTCAGAGAGGAGCCGATCTGTTTCGTCCTCAGCCTGCCGGCAGCGCGCGGAGCCGATTCGGTGACGCTGGTGGCGCCGACAGGAGCAGCCAGGCGAGCACCAAGCGTGGCGCAGTCAACAAGAGTCTCAAGAGGTAACTCATGTAGCGTAGCTATGCATGCTGCCCGGCCTGCTTTTGTCGTGCATCAGTTGATGCTACTATGGTCATGCTAATAGCAAGCTGTGCTGATTGCGTTGGTTCTTCAGGGTCAGGAAGCTGTCGGAGATGACCGAGAAGATGAGCCAGTCGCTGCTCGATACGGTCATCTCGGTGACCGGGTCCATGGCGGCGCCGCTGATCCGCTCCAAGCAAGGGAGAGCATTCCTCGCCAGCGTACCCGGCGAGGTCGTCCTGGCATCTCTTGATGCCATCAGTGAGTGCCCTGGCATATTGTTCAGACTCAGTAGCGGAAGATTGTAGAAGATATCCAAAACTTTGTGGATCACTGTGACCTTTTCGTGACAGACAAAGTAATGGATGCGGTAGAGGCTGCTGAGAAGAAGTCGCTTGCTGCAACTTCAAATGTCGTCGCCGGTGCAGTGTCCAGGAGGTAAGAACACTCGAATGTCAGTTAAAAAAACGGAATTTGGGTAAAAGATGGTTTCATGCCGGAGACACGGTCGATTCAGGTACGGCGAGAGCGCAGGGGAGGCGACCCAAGACGCGTTCGCAACGGCCGGCCACGCCGTGGGGACGGCGTGGAACCTATTCAAGATACGGAAGGCCGTCACGCCGTCGTCCTCCATGCCCGGGAACATGGTCAAGAGTGCCATCAGGAACAGGAACTGACGTCGACACTACAGTTGTTCATTGTTCTCTGGATGATCATGTACCCCCACAATGACTAGACAGTTCATGTTCCGTTCGTTTAGGCTTATTTGGCTTATAAGTCAACGAACAGTATTTTTCTCTACCATCAAATCAATCAGTACTTTTAGTCATAACTTATCAGTCAAACCAGTACTTTTAGTCATAACTTATCAGTCAAACCAGCCCAAACGAACCGGACGAATGTGCTCCTCTGGATGATCATGTACCCACAACGACTTACAGTTGTTCATTGTGCTCCTCTGGATGATCATGTACCCACAATGACGTGTAACTATCATGTTTACACCATCGCCATGAGACATGATAAATACTAGTTCCAAATGATAACATCATGCCAGTAACAAATGTAATGCAAATAAAGATCAGCCTTGAAAACAAATGTCAAAACAACAACCAAACTGCACCCCAGCTAGAGCAGGGGCCGGGCTTTATGTTACGGAGTAATATTACCATGTGAACCTGAAATGTCCTAGTTCATGAGCATCACTAACTAGTGCAAAGGCAACACAATCAAAGCTGATATGCATTGGAAAGGTGAGCAAATCACACAACTGCATGACAAAATATATTAGCTTGCAAGTTAATAGCCTTCTCATCTCATAACATGCTACAGCCAATCTGGAAAGGTTCACATCCAGGAATTACAAAACTTACTTCAGTGCTGAGGGTGGAACAAAACCTAACATGACCATAATTATGACATTGCAACTAGACCACCCAGAGTCCAGAACAGTAATACAGATGCAAATGAATGTTTACTTCTTCTTGGCATCACCAGCCTTGGTCTGTAAAAGACAGAAAGCACATATTACATTAGTATATGTCAGCACTAGTGACAGAGTAAGTCAGTAATATAAACTGCACAAGGGAACTGCAGGTCAGAAGTATCATGATAAGTAGATAGCTCACCTTCTTGACACCACGGATCTTCTTGGCCCTGTTCTTCCGCTCTTTCATTTGCTTGCGGGACTTCTCAACCTTAGTAGCAAGACCATTCTGGAAAAACAGAACACAAAAAAAAATTAAGCAAAGGAATAGCCTCAGTAGCAGCAGTACAGTGAACATCCATCAGGTTCATGTCAATCAGAACTTACAATCCAACAATGGCATAATCATTTCGGTCATGCATTAATACTACTATCAAAAGACCAGCAAGGGAAAAGAGCTGCCAAAGAGGATGTATATCACAAACAGTTCTTGTTCAATGTTGAAATTAGATTGCATCAGATATTGTCATCATAGACTGAGTACCTAAAGTTGACCTATTGTGACGTAAATGAAAATATTACAATGACAAAATTGTGTGGTAAAAACAGTTTCTCAGCTTAGAACAAGAATGGACGGCACACTACAAAAAACTGTAGTTTCGGCACAAAGATTACCTGTCCTTCAGTTTCTACTAGCACAATCTCAATCACAAGTACCATTTACAAACAATTTGCGTGAGCGTGCATATCAATGTGAAACCATTTACAGAAAAGCTGTGCTGTCACAACTAATCTCTAGTTTCACAGGTGCAATGATGTTCCCACAAAAACAATGTGACAGAACAGCAGGGTTAACAAAAGTTGTATAACAACAGGGACACATATAATGCCAGCGGTACTAAATCAGTAATCAGGCATTTTACTGTCCAACTATCAAACTTCTATATGCAAGCGCTTAACATCATAGCTACAGGCAACAAAAGCAAGGGCCAGACGACAACATACCCTGATGAGGCGGTATTTGGGCTCGAACTTCTTGGCAGCCTCGAGGTTGTCGTAGATGAGGCCGAAGCCAGTGGACTTGCCTCCTCCGAAGTGGGTGCGGAACTTGAAGACGAAGATGGTGTTGGGGTCCTTCACCTCGTACACCTTGGCAAGCCTCTCCTTCAACTCCGCCTACACACAGAGAACAAACAGAACAACCCTGAGATCCAGGCCAGACGCTCCCGCCACATGAGACGGGGCATAAAGGACTGGGGCCGAGATCTCACCTTGGAGACGTTGGCGCGACCGGGGTGGATCACCTCAAGCACCTGCAAGACAGAGGAAGGAGAGGCAACGATTTAGTGAGAGATGGGGGACGAGAAGGGGAGCACCGATGGGAGGTGTTGGTCTGATGGATGCCGCTTACGAATTGCTTGCGGGCGAGGAGGCGGTTGGTCATGAACTTGCGGGTGCGTAGCGTGACCGCTGAGGTGGCCTTGGAGTCCGCCATGGTTGAAGCTGGCAGCTCCTACGCCGCCGGGGGAGATGTGGAGGTGGAGGAGGAGGCTGAGGCTATGGCTGCGCGAGAGGAACGAGGGTTAAGGAGCTGGCTGGCGGCACGGAAAACCCTAGGGGTGGGTGAAGTGGCTATTTATATAGTGGGCTAGGTGATGGGGGTAGTGGTGTTTCTGGTGAAGTACCATGGGCCGTCCTCGAACGGGCCACCCTTATGGTCTAGTCATTGGTGCTTTCAATGGCCCATCTTTCACTCTAAAAGATGGCAGAGTGAGCAGTTTGGAGTTTGTAAGAGCATCTCAAATGACTCTCCGTATATTTCCTAAATATTAGAGACAGAGATTTTAGTAAACAAACTATCATATAACAGTTTTTCTAAATGGTCATCTAAATATAGCTATTTTTTATTCTAGAGTTTTCGCTAGCCAAAAATAGAAGACGAGAATGGCACTCTATAGTGCGCATGAGATATAGAAAAACTGTTGGAGAGTGAAAAGATATATAAAAAACAATTTATATGAAAATGGCTCTCCAAATAATGATTGAGAGAGTGAGATTTAAAAAAAAAACTCTTGAAGATGCTCTAACACTGCTCTATCTTATACAGTATAAAAGATTCTTTGTCAAAAACACACACAAAGGCACGCAACTATGCATTAATCTAGTACTTCCTCCATCCCAAATTACAAGACGTTTGACTTTTTTTACACTATTTATCTTCTTTTGCCGTGGCTTGCTTTATTAATAAAAGTTCTTTTGTCGTGGCTTGCTTTATTAATAAAAGTTCTTTAAGAATTTATACAAAAATTTATCTTATTCAAAAATTTATACAAAAATATTGACTATTTATCTTATTCAAAAATTTATACAAAATATCACTTCTTTTGTCGTGGCTTGCTTTATTAATAAAAGTTCTTTAAGAATGACTTAAATTTGACTATGTTTGCATAAATTTTTTGAATAAGTGGTCAAACTTAGGTAAAAAAAATCAACGGTGGTAATAATTGTTAAGTGTGCGCGAGTTACGTGTGCCACTTTATTTTGCTCTCTTCCAATATTAGCCCCCGAGGCCGAGAGGCCTCGCAAGCATAGACCTTCGTTACGGGCTTCATGAAATGATCTGCACCACCAGTGATCTATCTCCTAAATCAAGCAACATCTTCTCTGCCACCGTGGCACAATCGGCCTCAACTCTCGAGGAAGCAGACACGACTAGGCCACCGTGACGCCAATTTATACACTCCAGGCACGCCAAAGTCAAATTCCTAGACCCAAAACTCAAATTAAACCACGCATCAATACTGAGTGTGACTTCGAGAAACTCTTGTGGAAGTTCATCAATGATCTGCTTGAAGCTGAGATTGAAGAACTCGAAGCAAAGATTCAAGAGGAGGTTGATTTAGAGATTGCTCACCTGTAATAATACCAAATTACCAATGACCAATCAGTGCCAAAGTGGGGCTCGAATGTACATAGATCGGAATCGGGAAGAAGCAAACAGGTGGTTACAAGCTGATTACTTTTGCGACAACCCAATATACACTGATGCTCAATTTAGGCGGAGGGCTTAGGATGAAGAGGCATCTATTTGAGTGTACCGTGGGCACTCGTGGTGAGTGGTCTCCATATTTTCGTCAACGTAGAGATACCTTGGGCAAGGTAGGTTTTCACCTTTACTTAAGCGATAATGCTCCCGTGAGGACGTCGGGACGGACGGACGTGTCTTCCCATTCGTTACCACGTTGTCTGCTTGTTCCCATCCGCGCCTCTTTAAAAAAATATCTCTACCCATACCCAGCGGTGCTCGCAGGGTTGCTCGTGCTCGCCAGCTACGCCAGGCAGGAGGTGCTCGCCGACTGCTAGCCACTCACCAGGGGCGCTCCTCGCGTAGGTGCTTACCCAACACCATGCCTCCGCTAGGGCACCGGCGAGCTCCATGCACCGCCACCGACCTCCGCGCCGGCGTCGAGCTTTGCAACGACGAAAGCGCATGTTTCAAGTGTTTCAGAGGTTCGTTGCAAATGTTTTACACGTTGCAAAAGTAGATCGAAATGTTACATATGTTGCAATAGCTATACAACATGTTGCAAGGGTGTATTCCAAATGTTTTATTTGTTTTTCAGAAGCATGTTGCAAGTGTGGTTAGGATGTTGCATATGTTTCACGCGTACTCCCTCTGTCCCTAAATAACTGTCGTTCTCGCTTCTCGGAAAATAAAAAAGTATTAATATTTATAATATATAATTAATATCATTGGATAGATCGTTGAACCTATTTCCACAATAAATTATTTGGAGGTACAAATGATGCACATATTTTCTATAAAATCTCGTAAAAGTTATGACACGGAAACAAAAAAAACGACACTTATTTAGAGATAAAGGGAGTATGTTGCAAGTGTTTTATCTGAAAGTTGCATACGCTTGCGATGGCTTTCCAAGAGTTTTCAGATGTTTTATAAGTTTTCAAACGTGGTGTTTTAGCTATTTCAGACGTATGCTGCAATTTCAAACGTGGTGTTTTAGTTATTTCAGACGTACACTTTCAAACGTGGTGTTTTAGTTATTTCAGATGTATGCTGCAAGTGTTTTATTTGAATGTTGCAAAAGTAGATCTGGTGCTGCTAAGAACAGATCCAGGATAAATGTTAGGGGGGCTTCTACAACCTCTAGACAGCTTTAACCTCTTCTTAACGTGCATCCATGGCAACAAATTCCAGGAGAGGTTAAGGGGGGTTGGTCCGCCATCGGTCGGTCCGGGGGGGGGGGGGGGGGGGGGGGGGGGGGGGGAGGGGGGAGGGGGGGCTAGAGCCCTGCCTGCATGGATCCATGCCTAGGTGTTGCATATGTTTAAGCTGTTCCAAGCAGGCAAGGCAGCAGGCGAGCAGACGTGACCAGGTGGCCGGGCGAGCAAACCGGCCAAGCGGACTAGCAGAGACGAGCAGGCGGCCGAGCGAGCAGACAGCCAGGCGGCCGAGCGTGCAGACGACCAGGCGAGGGCGCTAGCCACGCCGTTACTTGAGCGCACAACACCTATGCGAATGTTGGCCTACGGCATCCCAACAAATCTATTGGGTGAAGGTTTAAGGATTGCTGAAAGTTCTACAATTGAGTGCTTTATTTGGAGAGGGGAACAAAAAAGAGGCAGTGGCGCTTCTCTCCCCTCAGAAGCCCGAAACAAATATTTTATTTGGCACGGTGTCTACCAACAAATTTATTAAGAACCAAAATACCATGCAGCAAATCTCACTGTTTCCAAATGGAGGTCACTTTCAGTGTCCTTTAGTAAATTTTAACCCCCCCCCCCCCCCCCCCCCCCCCCAAAAAAAAAACTCTCAGAACAACTCCATGAGATTAAGTAAAATCAATGTCCTTTCTCTATATAAAGTAATAAGAGATTGAAAGGAAAAAAAAACTCCAGCAGATTCCCTTTTCAATCGTCTTTTCCTAAATAAAAAGCTTTTCTCAATCCCTCAAAATAACCCCTCCCTCAATCAAACAATAAAAGAACATGCAGCAGCTTTTCTCAATCCCGGTGGAGCTACCGTCGCCGCGTGAGGGCGTCGGGGACGAGCGGGCGAGCCTCGGAGCAACTTTATAAATTCATCAATCTGTGACACCGTTTAAAAAAACATGTGCCACAATCTGATGTAGAGGCTCTACTGCCACATCACGTGTGGCAAAGCAACAGATCAACATTCAACACACGGGCTTCGTGCAAATGAAAACCCCAACACACAAGAAAAAAGCATCCAGGTCTCGAACTACATAGTAATAAGATAAACACAGTGCCCTTTGAGGATAATAAATCACAATTCAGTAGCTAGGTTTATGAAAAAGCACAAGCAAAGCAGTGCACAGACCGTAAGAAAAGTAAACGGACTACAAAATGCGCCAACCCAATAGGGAAAAAAAAACTCTAGCTAGGACATCTCCTTGAATCTTGCCATGGCCTTCTTCTGGATGACGGTTTTGTAGCTGTCCCCGGCTTGGGCCTCCAGGGATGGATCAGCCTTTCGCTGCTGACTTCCCAGTCCAGCCCTGACGTCCACGGATTTTGCCTGGACTGGTTCCTTGATACCGCTGCCATCCTTTCCGAGACCCTGGATATTTTCGAAGTAGTTGCAAGAAACAAAAACAATACAAAATGCACTCACATCAGAAGGAATACAACATAATATTTTCGCACTTTCCACAATGTAGGGAATATGGGCACACTGATTCCCCCTGCATCCGGTCACTTCTCGTGCCCAACAAACTATTCATTCCCACTAGACATCTTCTCACTCAGGCTAAATATGTCAGTGACTTTTGATTCTTAGAGTCTAGACACAAGGAAGCACATGGACTCAGAATCAACTAGTCAAGACACAGAGGTATACTTAGTTATTTCTGGAAAGAGATCAACAAGACAAACTTAAGATTTGCTAACTGATACTAACAGCTTTACCAAGCTCTAGAGTACTCCAGTTAAAACCAGAGAGTTGCATTAAAATAAATTTGATACTGCTACCTCATTACAAATAGGCATATTTACCGGCTCAAAAAAATTTACATAAATCAGATTCCAAAGTGAGATGCATTTGCAGTAGCAGGAGAAATAAAAAGGGGGCATAAACACTCATGACCAAATGCAGGAAACATTGTAAAAAAAATGCTATCAAGCCTGAGAGCATCTTAGACTGAGAAATATGTGGGAGATGAACTTACCAGGCCCTCTTGCCACCCCATGTTGCGTAGAATACGGTTGCCCACATTGCTTTCGTCAATTGCTCTATCAGCGGTAATAATTTCATAGTTTTCGCTGTTGCCAATTTCACCACTGGAACGTTCACCCACACCAGGAGGAAACGGCATCGACCCTATCTCACTTGAACCCTTTCTGGACGGATAGTCACCAGCTTGACAACAGGTAATTTCCACTAAATCAATAAAAAATCTTACAAGCAAAACCGAAAATATCATCCCTAAACTGTATGTTAGGTCAAGGACATATTCCAATGGCAACAACAAAATCCCCAGAAATACCCAAGTCAGCCTTATATAAACAGTTAAACACTAATACGAAACTGAGCATACTGCTAACGATGCTTCAGCAAAATGATAATGATGAGAATAACAAAAAAAAAAAAAAAAAAAAAACTGGACAGACAGTATGTTGCTGTTACTAACACAACGTGCTGAAGGAATGACAATGGAAAAATGACAGCAATTGTACGTGATAAAAACTTAAAAAAGTGTATTCTTACTTGAATCCAGTCCAACAGCATCAGTGCCAAGAGATGATCCATACAGATTTCGTCTTTCTGCAGCTCGATCCCTGTACTGGGATTGCACTCGTGCCTCAGAAAATCGACGTTTACCACTCCCAGAAACTCCCGATGAAGTATTAGAGACTAAGGCAGACACATCAGTTTTGAAGGGTGCAGGAGTTACAAGTGCCTCAGGACTTGTCATTAACCCACTTGCTCTTGTGGTTATAGTAGTGCGGGAGTCAGTGCTCCCAGCATCAGATAATGCATGAAACGTAGTATCCGACTTGATCACTCCTCTAGCAGAACCTCTTATGACACCCATAACTGTAGTCCCTAAGCTGTTACTGACAGGTCTAGGCTTTACATTGGAATCCAACATTTGGGTCGATGCAATTCCTTGGCCAAGAGAATTATCCATAGCATTTTCAAAGTCAGAATTCAGCTTGCTTTTCAAAGAGAATCCAGTTCCACTATGTGAATGATTAAATTTATCATCAGAACTTGATGGTTCTTTGTCATCAAGGACAATTCGTGCGGCCTGCCCTTCTTGATTCCTTTGCTTCCACATGGCTAGGACATTGTTCATCTTCTTCTTATTAGCTATGAGACTACTTTTTGAGGCCAATTTAATCTCTTTTGCCTTCTCCTTTTCTCTCTTTTCTGCAGCCAGGGCTGCATTTGCAGCAGCTTGAACAGCATCAGGAAGTGAAGTTTTCTCATTTTGTTTAATTGTGGCAGCAGGCGCAGAGATCACAACCTTTTTGCCACTATTACTATCTGAGGTCTTCGTGTTTTCACTGGCCGCCTCCCCGGCTGCCTTAGTATTGCTCTGGTCGTTACAAGGGACATATTGTTGAGTCTGTTGATCGTACGAATACCAAACTCCAGAGTTGCTGTCATAGTAAAGGCCTACAGCACACAAGATTACATATTAAACATAAATGGAAAAAGATCCGTAACCATAACATTACCAACAACATTAGTAATGGTTTTAACAAAATTTTGATGTGGTAGACTCATAGACTTACCAGTAGTTCCATCATAATAGAATCCAGATGCGGAATCATAGTAGTAACCAGATTTTTCATCCCAAACAAATCCCGACTGTGCTGCGTCACCATCTTTTTGAGATTCAGAGTTGCTGTTCTGTTTGTCATCAGGATTGTACTCTTTTGGAGCCCAACCTATGGCATCATACTGGTCCAACAGGCAAAGGTATTAAACCAATGAGCAACATGTATTCAACCTGCCTAAACTATGCGCTTAGTTAACATGAGAATGTGATGAAGGTCAGTCCCCTGTCCTTTTTCATTCTGCTTATTTGACATCTTAGCATTTTTAAAAATGTGGTTCTGATTTTTAGTACTTTCCATTAGTAATTAATGACTATTAAGTGCTTTTAGAAACAGATCTAGTGATATTTTTCATATGCCCAATCCCCATGCTTTCAGAATTGTCAAGTCTCAGAAATTTGACAGTGCAGCTTGCAAAGAACCAAATACTGTAAGAAAGAACAAAGGAAGTAATATATAAATAGAAACAGTAAATGCTTAATCTTACAGTGTCAGGAGCTATAACAAACCTGCTGAGCAAATGATGCAGCCTCAATGGCAGCTGCAGCAAGGCTGTTTGACTGCGAACCCCCTGATGCAGGTCCATGTGTACTTTTAGCATATGCTACACGCAAAACCTGGCCGTTTTTCTCAAGTGTAATCCCATTTGTAGCTTCCAGAGCTTTCGTAGCATCTTCCACCTGTCACAACAGGATGTTGAAAATTGTAAGGAACTATATACATCAAAAAAAGAAAATCTCAACTCAATCCACCAGACAACACTACTTACCGAATGGAAATGAACGAAGGCAAAACCTCTAGACACATGAGTAAACTTATCCCGAACAAGACGGATGTCCTGGTGAAAAATGACATGTAATGTGTCCAGAAAAATAAGAGAAACCTAATCAAGCAATTAGTTTATTCCCCACCTTTATTGGTGCGTGCTTAGCAAATTCGTACCGAAGCATTTCCTCATCAGCATTTTCATCCAAGCCACGAACAACTAAAACATGAGTTGGACCTGCAAATGACCGCAACTAAATAAGGCAGCACGATACCGATACATACTTTACATAATTCCAGAACGAAACTACGAAAGCACAAAACTTGCCTAGATCAGATCCCCTTCTCCCAAAGTGTGGAGTAGAACCTGTCGCATCAGCTGGTAGAGCATCCTCAGTACGAGGTTCATTGCACTATGCAAATACAAATAAACATATGATTAGCCAGAGCAAAATCACAAAACTAATTAGTTACCCAGCTATTAACTTAGGAAAAATGAGGCAAAGTAGAGTTGTAGTATTTTCATGCACATATAGAAAAACAGAAAATTACACAACAGTATGGCAGTGTTCTCTAAGTAGAACAAACTAACAACTAGACGAAATCCAACACATCACCCTGCCCTGCCACTAACCCACTCGCCAGTTAAACTACAGGCCACGATAGTCACGACTCAGGCCACGATAGTACAGAAGCTGGTGTTCAGGTGGGGTGTGGCGGTGTGGGGGCGGGCGGGAGGGGGGGTGGGGCAATGGAAATGTGATATGAAAAATAATATCCTTACAAGTACCTGAAAACACGAGGTCCTGCGGGCAAAATTCATACATCCGCATATAGTACAAATCCAATCACATGGTGCAGCAACAGTCCTGTGCCCATAAGTAGGCCGTGTAAAATTTTCTTGTCCAAGAGAAGGCCCACCCGTCCCACTGGTTGGTTTACTACTGCAGTAAAGACAGTGTTAGAATTAACTGCACTGGAAGGAATTTTTATATAAACACATGAGCACAAAAGGCTAGTACAACATTAAAAGGAAGACAAGACTCGCCCCCCACCCACCCAACCACGCACTAACAGAACTTTGTTGACGTATAAGGATTCACAAGAACCTTCCCATGGTAACATAATAAAGTAACACCACTTTTCCCCACTGAAATCTTACAGAACTGCTGAATCTTTTTATATATGAACTCTAATTGAATTGGAGTCCTGTGATCTTATGTCATCAAAATAACTACTACATCTCCACTCCAAACTATATGTCACTCCACCTTTATCCTAAGTCAATCTTCTCTCAATCTGACCAAGTTTTTAGAAAAATATAATAACATCAACATGTTCAAATAAATGCAATATCAAAGTTTCAGTGAAAATAAATTGATGCTGTATATGTTGGTGTGTTTTCTATAAATTTGGTCAAAGTCAGATAAGTTTGATTAGGATAAAGCTCAAGTGGCCTATAATTTGAATGAAGAGGAAAGAGAAATTAGAGTATCCTGTTTGGTTATATGCTAGCCTACTATGAGAATTATTGGATTGTGTTTCCACTTACAGAAGACTCGATTATAATCGTCCGTACCGTGGGAATTTTTTCGATTCTCGATTGTGCTAGTTCAGAAAAAAGCAGAAATAATCGAAGTGTCTTGTGGTAGTCTTGCTTTTTTTTCACCGAGAATCAGATTATATAAGCAGAAACAAACATGGTCAATACAACTAGCTTATAATTACCCATGCCAGTTACAGAATATACGGCCGAGACAAATGAGAACTTCATAGCTCAAGGCAACCTCAAGTAAGAAGTATAGTTACAAAGGATACAAAAAAGGACAACAACTCCGAAAGCATAATACAACTCAAGACACTAATTTAGCAACAAAAAAAAGTGCAACCATGCACTGCATACTCATTTATTCACCAGCACGCTAGCAGAGATTGCATAGGATGGACGGCTTTGTATAGGATGGAGTGAAACATACTTATTTCTAAATAGAAAAACACGTATACCTGTACTGAAAGAACACATTCCTGCCATCAATTTCGAGACCATTCTCTCCAGTAGCTTCCATCATTCTACGGGCAGCTTCCTGTGGAGAGGATACAGCTGTGTTAACAGTACATGAAAGTTTGGATGAGTAATGGAATAACACTTGTGTTTGATTAGTACCACGGTGGGGAAGTCAATGAAAGCAAATCCACGAGACATGCCAGAATTCCGTTCCTTGATCACACGCACACTGCGTAGAGGGCCCCACTGAGCCTACAAGAGAACAGACGAAATGATTAAAACGAACCAGACAATACACTTTCAACCGGTGCAACAAGTTATGAAGAGGAAGTTGTACAAGAATCTGATATAGGTCATCATCATTAGTCTTCAGGGGCAGTCCCTTGACAACAACAGTGGCAGATGGGGCCTGCAAACATGAATGCAAACTCATGGTTTGTAAATTCCAAACCCACAGCTACAAATGTATGTATGTATGTATGCAGTATGTCCATACCACTGAATCACCATGCCTCCTATCATCCCAATCATATTCCCTTCTTCTGTCAAACCGATTATCATCATACAGGCCATCTCTTTGGTTCCGACCATGACTTCTCGCACGAGGAGATCTTGATCTAGACCGTGATCTTGATCGGTCATCACGCCCACGTGATCGAGAACGGCTATGGCGCATGTATGGACTTTCCTCTCTTTCACGACTTACTCCACTTCTTTCGCGTTCACTCTCACATGAATCGCGTCTTCTCCAGCTACTATCTCTCCTGCCTCTCTCATAGTCCGAATCATAACCGTAACGACCATATTCATGATCTCTCTCATAGCTGTCGTCTCTGCTTTGGTGTGAACTGCGGTACCGGTCTTCAAACTCACCATGAAACTCGGCACGTTCTCTGCTTCCAATCCTTTTGCTCCTATCAACACCAAAATCACGGTGACTGCCAGATTCATAATAGTTGTCAGTAGCATGATAATTATCACGGAGTCTATCAACTCCTCTGTATGAATCAAACTCATGATGCTTTCCATCATTGCGATAATTAGTGTCATGCCTTCTGTGATCTCTTGTAGTTGCATATTCCTCATCATGATTCCTTCGAGGCTGAGACCACATTCCACCAACAGATGGTGGTGGTGCATACATATTTCTATCATGTGCATCCTGACAGAATGCACCCCTCCCATATGAATCTCTAGGAAAGCCTTCATCCACAGATCTCCTACCATTGTAGGATCCACCAGACCTGCAAATTAAGTTAATAGGGGAAGATATGGTAATATGGCAAAGCACTATATAAATATTAAAGGCATGACAGAAATCACAAAAGGGGAGAACTTGTTGAAGAGTTAACCCACTACTAAATAAAAACATATCTCGGCTTACTAGAGAAATTAGAAAAAGATTCGACACGTTTTACAGGAATAAAGGACATGAATACCCCAGTTAACACAACACTAGAATGACCAGTTGGCTTACCTAAAATCTGGCTCATTGATTACACCATACCCATTCGGTGCCTGTAGATTCAACAGAATAAGTCGAGTCAGCAACAAGTTCTACAGAACGGGCAGGTAAATCCATTCCATTTAAGCAACGGCCTCTTCTTGAACTCTTTACAACTAACGCTGGATACACAGAGGCCAACTGCATGGCCAAAATTCTGCTATTTCATCATCTTCAGTAGTTAGTAAAGGAAAAGACTGCAATTACACTGTTGTTCTCCCATCCATGTTGTGGAGCATAACGCCCATGATCCATTTCCAAAATTCAGCACTTTTGTTATCCTGCGAGGTTCTTGGTGACCTTTACAACTTTTGGGTGCAGATTTTTCTGTGTAGCCTGTAAAGAGATACATGGCATGATAGAGTTAAAGCACCTAACCAGAAGGAACCCCCAATATAGCCACCAATAATAATTTAAGGTTTGAGAAAATTGTTAATGTTCAATTGATCACTTATGGAATGGAATTATTAGCTATATAATTAGCTATATAATACTTGGCCTGACTGGAATGAAATACTTTTGTTGGAAACAAAAGAAATAGTCAAGAATTCCAATGAAATTACTTAGTTCAAAATGAGGCTATATAAAATGCTAGTATTTTGTGGATCCAGACATATGTTACCATCACTACAACAAGAACAATTTTACACATAACGGAACTTTCAGACAGTGTAATAGTTTTTTACATGATTAATGTATAATAGTAATGCATATGACTACTCTGGCATAAACATATGAGGCTGGGTGGGGATCAAAACGGTCAGAAGAGACCTAAATTGTTTCCGTTTCCATACTTTTCCACAGAAATGAAAACGAAAATGGTATTGAAGAAAGTGGGCTTGTACCACGACATGTCGATATCGGCTAGTAATCGATAATGCAAAGTAAAGAACAGCTACGTGATACTATACATAGGAATGATATGATAACACAGACATGTCAACCGTACATAGGTGATAGGCAGTGGTGGATCTAGGATTTTTATATGGGGTATGCGGAACCAAAATTTTCATATGCAAACCGGTAAAATCCATTTAGCAATTCTGTAAAGTATTGTAAAAATTGTCCCACAATTCAGTACACAATTACTAAATAGCATAATAAGGCTTAAATTATCACGCAAATAGTTCAAAACAGCACACTAATAGTTAGGAATATACACGACAATAAAAGGTTAAATGTCAAATAGGATTACAACACTACTTTTTGGGCCTACGCTTTCTAATGGCCATGAAAGTCTTAATTACGTCATCTTCATCCATATCATCCAAAATGCCTCTCAATGAACGTGACAAGGCAATCGTCCAAAAGACTATTACTCATCTTATTTCTCAGCTTGATTTTGACAAAAAAAAAATCCATTCCAAAAAATGCCCTTCGCCACCTGAAGAAGCATAAGTAATCAACTAATACATGCCTAATCCCTACTGCATACATCTACAATCTACATCAATTGAACTAAATCAAGAAAAAATCTAACAACAACTAGCTAACAAATTAGATCACATATAAAGGAAAGTTAGGGTTAGGAACCTGGGGAAAACTTGTTAACAGGAAGAGACTGGAGGGGGGAACCAGAGGGGAGCTGCTCACCAGGCGCTGGGGCCGTGGCCGTCCGGGACGCCGGTCGCCGGGGACGGGGCGGTCGGGCTGGGAGCCTGGGAGCGGGGACGCTGCGGCTGGGGTGGTGGGGCCGCCGGGGCGGGGTCCGGGGACGGACGAGGGGCTCCGGGCAAGGGAGGAGCTCGCCGGGTCGCCGCTATCGCTGGAGCAGGCGAGCGGAGTCGCGAGCGTGAAGCGTCGCGGGTGCGGCAGGGGAGTGGATGGTTTTTTTTTAACAGAGTAATACTTGTATCTTTATTGGGCTGGGCCTATAGGGATGCCGGACGGACCATACCGGTGCAGCCCACTGGATCCGACCGCGTAGGGCGACGGTGTGTTCTCTCCGAGTTTCGGAAACCCACTCCTAAACTTTAGATTTTTTTTTTAGCAAGATCGAAGAAAACGCTCTCCAACGACTCCGTCTTTCAACTCCCAGTCTCTCCGAATCAACGCAACCGCACGGAAATATAGGCCCGGGTATGTGTTCGGCTAAGGCCATGTTTAGATCCACCAAACTCTCAACTTTAATACTATGTAAAAAGAAGATTTTTCGTCATATCAAATTTGTGGTACATGCATGGAGTACTAAATATTGACGAAATCAAAAACTAATTGCACAGTTTGGTTGTACTTTGCGAGACGAACGTTTTGAGCCTAATTAGTCAACGATTGGACAATTATTACCAAATAAAAACAAAACGCTACTGTAGCTTAGGCGGCGCCGATTCGGGCGAACTAAACATAGCCTAATCCAGAGATGGAGGGACGTGGAATAAGAGGAGGGACGTGGAATAAGGAGAAGGACGTGGTTCCCAATGCAAATGTATAAAGGATCGGTTGCATCTCTTTATTTTGAAGGAGTAGGTTATTCGGTTTGAAATTTGATATTTCATAACTTTTTCAAGCTCACGAATAAGCCTATCTCAAATTCATAGGATGTGAGATGAAAATATATTCTATAGATCACTATGCTATAATTCTACTCTCCAACTTATATCACACTCTTCAACTCACTTCCCTACAATAAAAATACAACATATAAGTATGTCTCTTGTATACATAACAATAAATATACAAATATATTTCATATACAACTATATTAGCTTAACTAATCTATGTCTAATTTATAATTATTAGAATAAATTTAATTCCAAGGATCAAACAGACCCTAAGAGAATTAGTGTGATTTGAAAATAGTTTGAGATTAATAATACAAAAAAATAACCTTATATATTTTAGAAATGGAACTTTGAAAACTATTGGAGGACCCAAACAACTTTGCTCCCAACGTTTTTAGCCACTTCGAAAACTATCGATTTAGCAACTGATTTTTTAGAACTACGTAGTATCTCTAAGAGTTTCCAAAACCCACTCAATCTTGATTTTTTAGCAAGATTGGAAAAAAAACTTGTCGGTGTTTTGTTAACCGGCAAGTGAATTTATAAATGTGTCGCGCTGCTCTAGGAAGACGATGGTAACATCCAAAGACATAAGGAATTATATTAGTTTAAGCCGGAGCCCTACGTCCAGTCACAAAATAATTCAAGTGCGTGTTTCTCGGTTGAATGTGTAGGATCTCTAGTACGCCTAGAGGGGAGTGAATAGGCCTGTAAAAATTCAACTCAAACCATTTGGGCCAAATCTCAATTGATATTCAAAGTGCGGCACTACCGCATGCCTAGCCTGGTACTGCCGCACTCCCTAAAACAGTGGGAGTTAGCCATAATCTATATGACTCTCTCTGTATAAGACATGGACACATATCAGCTATATACCATGACCAGAAATAAATAATCAATACAGACCATGATCATGATACATAAGTTGTCTTTTATAAATCATTTTCATGCACAATATGAAAATTTTCAACTCTTTTACCTAGATACTAATTTATCAAACAGAGACATGCTAAAATTCAGACCACGTTACGAGAATCAAGTATATTTAGCTTACTACGTAAAGCACAAAACCTTGACTCGTCGAGGGGCTTTGTGAAGATATCGGCTAGTTGCTTTTCAGTGCTCACATGACGAATTTCGATATCTGCTTTAATTTTGTGGTCTCTCAAGAAATGATGATGGATGTCTATGTGCTTGGTTTTAGAGTGACTTACGGGATTGTTAGCAAGCTTAATGGAACACTCATTGTCACATAATAATGGGATTTTGGTAAAATGACATGAAATCATGAAGAGTTTGTCTCATCCAAAGTAGTTGGGCACAACATGCATCGACCGCAACATACTCGGCCTCGGCAGTGGAAAGAGCTACACAATTTTGCTTTTTAAAACTTCAAGACACTAGGGACCATCAAAGGAATTAACATGTCCCCGAAGTGTTTTTTTATCTACTTTGCAACCGGCGTAATCGAAATCCGAATACCCAAGTAGATCAAACTTAGAGCCCTTAGGATACCACAAACCAAGGTTAGGAGTGTGTACTAGATATCTCAAGATTCTCTTAACGGTCACCAAGTGACACTCTTTTGGGTTAGCTTGAAATCGAGCACACATACACACACTAAGCATAATATCGGGTCTAGATGCGCACAAATAAAGTAGAGAGCCAATCATAGAACGATATACCTTGGTATCTATGGCTTTTCCTTCAATGTTGAGATCAAGATGTCAATTGGTTGGCATGGGAGTTTTGATAGGCTTGGCATTCACCATGTCAAACTTCTTGAGCATATCATGGGTGTACTTCGTTTGACTAATAAAAGTTCCATCCTTCACTTGCTTGATTTGAAATCCGAGGAAGAACTTTAACTCACCCATCATGGACATCTCAAATCTCTTCGCCATGATCCTACTAAATTTCTCACAAAAAAGTATGATTAGTACTACCAAATATTATGTCATCGACATATATTTGGCACACAAATATATATTTACCAACTTTATGAGTGAAAAGGGTAGGGTTGGCTTTGCCTATTTCAAAGTCTTGTTTAAGCAAAAATTCCTTAAGGCGTTCATACCATGCTCTTGGTGCTTGCTTAAGCCCATAGAGCATCTTTTGGAGTTTGTAGACGTGGTTGGGGAACTTGGGATCTTCAAAACCTGGTGGTTGCTCAACATAGACAAGTTCTTAAATGGGGCCATTGAGGAATGCACTCTTCACGTCCATTTGATATAGCTTGAAATTGTGATGAGCGGCATAGGCTAGAAGCATTCGGATTGCTTCAAGTCTTACCACCGGTGCATATATTTTCTCAAAGTCCAAGCCCTCTACTTGAGTGAAACCTTGAGCAACCAATCTTGCCTTGTTTCTTGTCACCACGCCATTCTCATCTTGCTTATTATGGAAGACCCATTTGGTGCCAATGATATTGGTGTTGGGTCTCTCCACCAAGGTCCACACTTGATTTCTTTTGAAATTATTGAGCTCATCTTGCATGGCCATCACCCAATCCAGATCACCAAGTACTTGGTCAGCCTTAAGAGGTTCCAAAGAGGAAACAAATGAGTAATATTGGCAAAAGTTTACTAAATGTGAACGAGTTATTACCCCCTTTCGAAGACTCCTAAGGATGTTGTCAACGGGATGATCCCGTTGTATTGTTTGCCTTGGCCTTGGATGATCAATGGCCTCTTGTCCATCTTTTGGATCTTCATTATCTTCTTGCTCAAATATGGGTTGTAGGTTCTGTCCTTGAATCAGAATTGGACTTGTTGCTGCTATCAGAGGGAGTGCGGCACTGCCGCTCATATGTGCGGCACTACCGCTCTACTGATTTGCAGTAGGGGTCTGCTCCCCCTTAGCATCAGGTACGTCAGCGGAACTTTGTTCATCAGCAGCTTGAGGAACCTCCACTTTAGTGACTTCGTCTTCTTGATGTCTTATATCACCAATAGCCAATTGTTTGATTACTTCACATTATGGATTCTCCTTTCCTACAACACTTGAATCAACTTGTTCCACTTGAGAGCCATTAGATTCATCAAATATCATGTCTACCGCTATTTCAACTCTCCCGGAGGTTTTGTTGAAAACACGATAGGCATGCTCTTTTGATCCATAACCAAGAAGAAAATCTTCATCAACTTTAGGTGCAAACTTAGAGGTTTTGGGTTTCTTATTAAGTATGAAACACTTGCACCCAACACTCTAAAGTAGGACACCTTTGGTTTGTTACCGGTTAGAAGCTCATATGAAGTTTTCTTCAACTTCTTGTGTAGGTAGAGGTGGTTGATGGCTTCGCACCAAAAGAGGTCCGGTGTCTTGTACTCATCTAGTATTGTCCTTGTTATGTCAATTAGTGTACGATTCTTCCTCTCTACTACACCATTTTGTTGAGGGGTGTATGAAGTTGAGAACTCATGCTTGATGCCTTCTTCATCAAGAAACTCCTCAACTTGGGTGTTCTTGAATTCGGTCCCATTATTGCTTCTTATTTTCTTTATGGGGAGACCAAACTCCTTTTGAGCTCTTCTAACAAAAGTCTTCACTTTGTCTCTAACTTGACACTTATTAAACAAGAAAAATACCCAAGTAAAACAGGAATAATCATCAACAATAACAAGACCATATTTGTTACCCCCGATACTTATGTAGGTGACCGGTCCAAAGAAATCCATGTGTATGAGCTCCACTGGTTGCGTCGTGGTCATGATGCTCTTTGATGGGTGAGGTACACCAACTTGCTTTTCGGCTTGACAAGCGCTACATATCCTATCTTTCTAAAAGTAAACATTTATTAGTCCAAGGATGTGTTCGTCCTTTTGAAGTTTGGCCAAGTTCCTCATCCCAACATGGGCTAGTCGGCGATGCCAGAGCCACCCCATGCTAGATTTTGCCACTAAATAAGTCTCAAGATTAGCTTTACTTTTGTTGAAATCAACTAGGTAAAGCTTGTTCTTTAAATGACTCATAAAGACAATAGAGGAATCCTCCCTTTAAAGACTTTCACACCCTTATCCGTAAAGAGACAATTGAAGCCCATCTCACATAATTGAGAGACGGACAATAAATTGTAACCTAACGAATCAACATGTAAAACATTTGTAATTGAATGCTCAATGTTTATAGCAACTTTACCAAGACCAATCACATCCCCCTTAGAGTTATCTCCAAAGAGAATATTTTCATTTGAGTCCATCTTCGGGGTATATGATGAGAACATACTCCTTTCTCTGGTCATATGATTTGTACATCCACTATCAAGCACCCAACTTGACCCACCAGAGGAGTATGTCTGCAAAACAGATTTAGTTGCTTGATTTAGGTCCCCAATTAGACTTGGGGCCTTGCATGTTAATCACAAGAAATTTAGGAACCCAAATAGAAGTATTCCTATATGTGTTGGCTTCCTTTCTAACATATTTAGCAACCACTTTTCCACTGTTATTGCTCCTTAAAATAAAACATGAAGTCAAGCTTTGTCGAGGTGGTTGAAACTTTGGTTGGTAGGCATACTTGTTCATAGTGCCCCACACTGATTCCTTTGGCTTCTATTGAACCTATTTCTACTGGAACACTTCTTCTTGGGATTAGTTTGATCAGGAGCAGAATTAGTAGCTTTTCCATTTTTGCGGGGAGCGGCACAACCGACCTTCACTGCGGCACTGCCGCTGTCTATGCAGGCTAATATATACCAACTTTTTCCTTCCTCTCAAACTTGACACACTCATATCCATTTATGATCTTTCTTCCATTTGTCTTGGCTCCTGCAGTGTGCCCAAGCCTATACTTATTTGATGGGTGTCTCCCTTGCTTGAATTGAGGTACTTTTGAGTCATTTGCCTTCTTATCACTTACTTGAGCCTTACCACTCAAGCAGCCTTGCCAATGATCTCATTGAGTCTAGCAATTTCTTTTCTCATTGTCTCCATGTTTGTAAGGTTAGTGGAATAAGCATTTAAATTAATATTATAACATTTTCTATAATCTTGACTAGTGGAGGTAGTAGAGGCATCCTTTGCATTAGAGGGATGTGAGTTGCTATCCCAAAGAATGTTATATTGCGGCTCAAGTTCTTTGTGCTTTTTATCTAAGTCACAATATTTTTTCTTGAGAGCAATATTTTCTTTCTTTGTGATAGCATGGTCCCCTTGTTCTTTGGCCAAGGCCTCACGCAAGGATTTCACCTCACTTCTCTCTAATGCAAGAGCTTCCTTACTAGCAATGTAGAGATTCTCTTGTTGGATAAGAGTTTCCTCTCTAGATTCTAGCTCGGCTTGGACACTCTCTAAGTCCTCCATTAGTTTAGTGATGAATAGTTTGGTCTTTCCACCTAAGTTATTAGTTAATTTATCAATTTCTTTATCACTAGAGCTGTCACTAATATCACTACTAGAGATATCACTAGGAGGTGGAGGTGGAGAAGCTTTGGCCTTGGATTTAGATTTTATCTTCTCACCCTTTGCTATAAGACAAATGTGAGGGGAGTAGTGGTTATCATCGGACATGTTGGTGAAAAGTCTTAGTGAAGAAAATGGCTCATGGATAGCAATGGTTGCAACTTTCTCATCTTCTTCACTTGAGCTTTCAATAGATGAATCCCATTCATGCCCAATGTGAGCTTCTGAAAGGTCCTAATGGCTAGAGGGGGGGTGAATAGCTTAATAAAAATTTCTACAACAACACTTAACAAAGTGGTTAGACAATTATGAGGCGAAGCGAGTGTTGCGTTAGCCTACTTAAAATGCAAGCCACCTACCACAATTCTAGTTTAGATAGTGTCTATTCACACAATAGCAAAGACACTATTCTATGTTAGTGTGCTCTCAAAGACTAACTAAAGAGCCACACCAACCAAGCAAGCAAGCTCTCACAACTAGCTACACTAAAGAGCTTGTCAACTAGTTTGCGGTAAAGTAAAGAGAGTGATTAGGATAGTTATACCGCCGTGTAGATGAAGTACCAATCAATCACAAAGATGAATAACAATGGAGACCAATCACCTCGGAATCAAAGGATGAACACAATGATTTTTACCGAGGTTCACTTGCTTGCCGGCAAGCTAGTTCTCGTTGTGGTGATTCACTCACTTGGAGGTTCACGCGCTAATTGGCTTCACACGCCAAACCCTCAATAGGGTGCCGCACAACCAACATAAGATAAGGATCACACAAGCCACGAGCAATTCACTAAAGTACCTTTTGGCTCTCCGCCGGGGACAAGGTCAAGAACCCCTCATAATCACCACGATTGGAGCCGGAGACAATCACCACCTCCGCTCGACGATCCTTGCTGCTCCAAGCCATCTAGGTGGCGGCAACCACCAAGAGTAACAAGCGAAATCCGTAGCGAAACACGATCACTAAGTGCCTCTAGATGTAATCACTCAAGCAATGCACTTGGATCACTTCCAATCTCACTATGATGATGAATCAATGATGTAGATGAGTGGGAGTTCTTTGGCTAGGCTCACAAGGTTGCTATGTCAATGAAAATGTGCAAGAGAGCGCCCTTGAGCCGGCCATGGGGCTATAAATAGAGCCCCCATCAAATAGAGCCGTTGTACCCCTTCACTGGGCAAAACGCGCTATGACCGGACGCTTCGGTCATACTGACCAGACGCTGGCCCTCAGCGTCCGGTCGCCCGATGGACACCACGCGTCACCAGCTTCAAACGCTGTTCGTCAGATTTCAATGGCTACGAAGCTGACCGGACGCTCCGGTCAAAACTGACTGGACGCTGAAGCCCCAGCGTCCGGTCGTTTCCAGTAAGCTCCCCGAGGCATGTTTTTTCGACCGGACGCGTCCGGTCCACCTTGACCGGACACAGACCAGCGTCCGGTGCTCAACCCTACCCACTGTGCCGTCTAACAGCTCGACCGGACGTAGTCTTTCAGCGTTCAGTCGCTGAGTGACCCAGCGTCCGGTCAGTAGACCGACGTCAGCGTCATTTCAACCAACTCCATTTCAACTCTAACTTCTTCACCCTTGCTCAAATGTGCCAACCACCAAGAATTTTGCATCCGGCGCAATAGAAAATAGACATTTCAATTTTCCAACCACTCCATTTCAGCATCATTTTGAGAGAGGGACCCAAACCTATCTCAACCCTGCAAACACCTTGTGCACATGTGTTAGCATATTTTCACAATATATTATCAAGGGTGTTAGCACTCCACTAGATCCTAAATGCATATATAATGAGTTAGAGCATCTAGTGGCACTTTGATAACCGCATTCCGATACGAGTTTCACCCCTCTTAATAGTACGGCTATCAATCCTAAATATGATCACACTCACTAAGTGTCTTGATCACTAAAACAAAATAGCTCCTATGGTTTATACCTTTGCCTTGAGCTTTTTGTTTTTCTCTTTCTTCATTTCAAGTTTAAGCCCTTGATCATCGCCATGCCATCACCATTGTCATGCTATGATCTTCATTAGCTTCTTCTACTTGAAGTGTGCTACCTATGTCATGAGCACTTGATAAACTAGGTTAGCACTTAGGGTTTCATCAATTCACCAAAACCAAACTAGAGCTTTCAGCTTCTCCCATGTTTTTCTTGCTCTTTCTCCGGTAGACCTTGTCCTCCTTCTTCACTTTCTTATACTTGTTCTCCTTGATCTCGTATGGGCACTTAGCAATGAAGTGATCGGTGCTTCCACAATTATAGCATGTCCTCTTCTTCTTGTTTGGAAACTTCCTCTTTACTACCTTGTACCCTTGCTTCTTCAACCCTTTGTGAAACCTCCTCATAAAGAGAGCAACACCATCCACTTTCTCATATTGGTCATCATCATGTTCACTCTCACTAGAGGATGAGGTGGTCTCTACTCTTTCTTGAACTTGCTTGATTGCTTTGGGCTTGCTAATTGAAGCTTGTTTGTTGGTCTTGGACTTGCTAGTAGAGCCTTGCTTGTAGAGCCTTGCTTGCTTGATTTGTTGGTCTTGAGAGCTGCATCCTTGTTGATCTTGATGTCTTCTAGCTTTGCTTGCAATTCTCCAAGCTTTTTCCTCTCATTTGCTTCTTCTCTTTGCATGTCTATATCATTTGGTGTGAAGTACTCAAACTTCTTGTCTCTAATTAGAGTTACTACGGTCTTATTTCTTGGTGAATAAACTTCCAACATAATCTTGACAACTTTGTGATCATCTAGCTTATCACAACCATAGCCTCTAATCTTGCCCACCATGGTTAGCAACCTATTAAACATCTCTTGTGGCCCTTCTCCATCCAAGATAACAAATCAATTGAGCTTGGACATCAACAAATCAATTCTTGCCTTTCTCACTTTGTCAACCCCTTCATATGCAAGATGCAAAGTATCCTAAATTTGCTTGGCAATGTCCACACCAATCACTCTATTGTACTCATCACTATCCAAGGCACTAAGTAGCACACTAGTAGCTTGACCGTTGATGTGGATGATTCTCATTTCTTCCATGGTTGGATTCTTGAGATCAGCCGGTGGCTCAAATCCATTGCAAATAGCTTCCCAAATGCCAAGATGAAGACCTATAAGATAGGCTCTCATCAAGTGCTTCCACTTGGCAAAATTAGTCCCATCGAAATGTGGTAACTTGCCTATGGGCACATTGATGAAAGACTTGCGATCATGGTTAGTCATAGACATAGAAGAATAGTTCAAGGATACAACGGCATATTTGTTGTTGTCATTCTTCTTGCCCTTTCCTTTCTTGTCTTTCTTGCTATGCACTTGGTAGGACTCATCATCATCACCATCTTCGGAGCTGCTAGATAGCTCACTTGAAGATGCATTGGAGGCTTTTGCTTCTTGTTACTTCTTCTTTCTTGCTTCTCTTCTTTTTCTTCTAGCTTCTCTCTTGAGTCTTCTTTCTTCTTTTTTTGCTTTCTTCTCTTCTAACCGCTGCTGCTCCTTCTTTTTCTCTCTTGCTTCTCTTTTCTCTTTTCTAGCTGCCCTTCTTCTTTCTTCTTCATTTTGAGCTTTTCTGGCATCGGTTGCCTCTAGTTGCGGGAGAGTAGAGTTGCTCGTTGTTGAGGCGCTAAGCTCACTACTATCGGTGTCATGCAGCCCAATGTCCTTCGGATCGACGTTGATGGGCTTCACAACACCGGATCCTCCTTAGGCTCCATACCTCACGTGGTGAAGTGCACACAAGGTAACCTAGCTCTGATATCACTTGTAGGATCTCTAGTACGCCTAGAGGGTTGGTGAATAGGCATGTAAAAAATCAACTCAAACCAAAGTCAAATTCACCCACGACACTACCACACCTACAGGAAACATTAGTTCATAGTTCAAAATCTAACTATCGGAGACCTAATACTAGGGTACCCAATGAGGTGAAGCTAATAACCATCAAACGTTGATGCTTTCAAGCAGACAAGAATGTAACTGCACTTCTTGTCCATACGACTAAAGGTTGGCCGCGCCTCACCCGGGCCCTAAGGGTTGGCTCCATCTCACCCGACTCCCGAGGGCTAGACTCTGCCTCACCTGATGTCTAGGGGTAGACTCCGCCTCGCCTAACGACTGAGGGCTGACCCCGCCTCGCCTAACGTCGGAGGGCTGGCTCCACCTCGCTCGATGGCTAAGGGCTGGCTCCACCTCGCCCGACGACTGGGGATAGGCCTCGCCTCGCCCGACCCTCGAGGGCTGGCTTTGCCTCGCCCGAAGGCTAAGGGCTAGCTCCGCCTCGCCCGACGATCGGGGACTGGCCTCGCCTCGCCCAACCCTCAAGGGCTGGCTCCGCCTCGCTCAGCGACTGAGGGCTAGCTCCGCCTCGCCTGATGTCCCAAGACAGGCTCTGTCTCATCCGATGTCCTAGGGCTGGCTTCGCCTCGCCCGACGACTGCACCCTGCTCCTTCATAATGACGGGCACAGGGTAAGGACATTCGAGTCAACCGCAGTACCGAGGACCATGCCCTACACGCCTGCAGGAAAGTACTGTCAGGATACGATGGGACGGGCACTTTAAGCCCTTCTAGGCATGGCAGAGCCCGAACAGTATTGTAGGCGCCGACTTTTGTCTTACAGTATTGTGGGTGCCGCCATCAGCCCTCGGACGTGGATCCTGACATAAGCATACGACAACCACTATAATCCAAGAGAGAACTTGCATCATCTATAGTATGAACATATAGTGACTTCCCTGTCTGCTCTTTGTAGGATCACGACTCGGCACCTTGGCATGCCGCACTGTTCGCCAGAGTGGGATGGGACGTAACCACTTGCTAAAGCGAAGCTAGGGCATGGCCATGTTAGGATCAATGAACGTGCTATCCCTAGCATGGTTTGCCATGTCAGTAGGGCAAGCTCAAGGGAAAAGGAAGACCCAGCGCCTTCGATGGACCGTCTCTACCTTTGGTTTTTTTTTCCTTTTCTCCCATCTGTAACCCCTGCCTCCCTTAGTCTATAAAAGGGAGGGCAGGACACCCCACTAAGGAGACGGATCGATTTCACACACAACACATCACATAAACAGTCAAGCAACAACCAAGCTCTTGGCATCCTTTCGACCCTTCCATCAGAGACTTAGGACCTATCCCTCTCTTGACCATTTGTACCCCCTACTACGAACCTTTTTTGGTGCTAATAACACAAGCAGCAATAGACTGGATGTAGGGATATTCTGTCCAAACCAGTATAAACCTTGTGTCCTTTAGTACACCATCCGGGCCTAACACGCAACAAATATAAATTTACTAGTTGGTGTTTATTCGAAACACCGATAGTTGGCGCGCCAGGTAGGCAACCTTTGCGCATTCCACATTAGGCCATGGATGGCTAACCACGGCATCACCTGGGTCCCAGGTGCACATGTGCGCTTCAGGAGCCTAGACTTCATCATCATGGTGGGGGAAGAGTTGGCATTGGCTCACTCTGCCATCCAATCTCTCCCCTCCGTCGGCCTCAACCATGAGAGGCTTGAGCGCCGGCTCAGCGTCTCCCTCAGCCCCCAGCAGTCTAGGAAGGACCAGCGTCGCCTCGCCCTTTCCGACGCCAACTACATGATGTGGTCTTCTAGAGGAGGGTCCCTCTCTCCAGAACACCACATACGAAGCGTCTCGATAGCGCTTCCATTCGATCTCTGTAACATTACGGTGACCATTAGCCACCTTGTGGCACGACATATGGTTCAGCTGCCTGCAAACAACGAGTTCGTGGGGGTGATCGAACATGTCATGGAGTCTCTCCACAACCTCCTCATAGAGGAGCTAGGGTCATCCTTTGGCTCTGACTCCAGTAGGGGGAGCCGTCACCCCTCCTGGGACTGCTTTATGATGGGTACCCCCGAGGGGCACGTCGAAAGCATCTCCACGAAGGAGGCTACCCCAGCAGGCAACCTCAGTGGTGAAACCGAAGGGGAGACAGCGGCCCCACCTCACGTAGGGGTGGAGCAGCTAAGACCCTGAAAATGGGAGATCAAGGAAGTCGAAATCTAGCTTGTGCGGGAATGCACGGAGGTCGATCGGGAGGTCGAACGCCGCAGAGACGGTGGCCGCGCACGCGCTAGGGCCCCTGACGTGAACCGAAGGATCATCGCCGATGATGAAGCCCTTCCTCGCTTCTACCGGGTGAGCCACAACATTGCCACTGTAACAGAACTGACCAGTTATACGAGATTAAGTAAGGAAATCTTCTGCCGAAGCAGATAATTTAGCAAACTTAAGCCCGTATAACTTGGTAGTCCGTGAAACCACAAAGGATTTCAAACCAACCAACATACAAACCAAGATAATACAAGTTTAGCAATCACCGTCATATGTTACATAAAGTTCGCAATGATAGTTGGATACATCAGAGTTTAGAACATAAAGTTATTACAACCCAAGTTCAAACTAAAATAGCGGAAGCAAATAGTTTTAAAGCCACACACACACTTTTGGTTCAGATACAGTGCCAGTAGGTAGTCATCTCCAACAAAAGCATCAGATGAGAGATACGGAGTGACCATTGCCCTTGGTCCTAGTTGTCAGCCATCGCCGGGTATAGGCAGTTAATGCAATAACCGTAGTACATTTGACCATCTGCAACAATAATGGGAACAACGCCCTGAGTACGAGAAGGTACTCAGCTAGACTTACCCGTCTTAAACCAAAATAAAGCGATACCAAGGATTATGCAAGGCTTTCTTTAGTGGGCTAGCTGACTCGTTTGCGAAAAGCATAAGCTATCATGAAGAAACCATTTTAAGTACTTTGCATCATCTTTATTATGACCTATCCATCTAGGTAAGCACCTATACTATAGCAATCACTTGATTAACCAATAACATCTAGTTACCAACTTAGATTTAGCATATCCCATACCATCCAGATAATCATCAGTGTTCTATCATAATTACTACGATGCTGTAGCTCAAGTCAAGTGCTCACTATCCAGGAGCGATGGCGATTCGAATCGATTCCTAACTAGCTGGTGATTTATTCCTCACACAAACCACACTCACCGATCAAGTGAGCTATAGATCACTAATGACACTTTCCAAGTAGCCACGGGATAACAGTCATGGACCGCACTACCCAGTGACCGCCCGACAGCCAGGACGCACCTTGGGCTCACTCTTCGCGTCCCCGTCATACCCCCTTCAGCACCAGTCTGCCAATCCGAGTTTATCCTAGCTCAAATAGTGTCACTAGCTTCGCGGTCGAAAGGTACTTTATTTGGCCAGCTAAATGTGAGGCATACGTTCAACATGACAAGAGGAACGAGCAACGATCGGTCCTTAATCGACACAGACAGAAAACTAACAGCACCCCAGAACCCTGTCTGGTTGCCTCCAATTTTTCTATCCGGTCTCCAATTATCCATCACACATGGTTAATTCTAGGATATCATTCTTTCCATAGCTAAATTCTTCTAGTAACCACCTATAAATGTAGGTGACCGAAAATCACCGATCGCTACCGGTCTAAGCAAGGCTAAGCAGTTATTTGATCCCAACCTAACAGGGTAAATAGGTAATAAGGTAGGCAAGGATAGTAATAAATGCATCAACGGTTTCAATCAACTCCTACAACTTAATGCAACAATATATAAACTCATATATAGAAAAAATTGCTTTTATAAAGTAGAAGACTTAGAATGCTCTGGGGCTTGCCTTGTTCGAATGAACTAGGTTAATGGTCCACGCACTCGGGCAAGTCCTCTTCTTGCTCCTCTTCCTCTAGCACCTCCTATGCCTGGATTTCTTGTGGATCTATCCCGGTCTGCTCTTCCTGAACTGCTACTAGCAACTTCTCCTGCGATCATGTATGATGTAGATATATAAGTGCTCATGCATAGGTGCATCGGAGAGATGACATGTAATGATCATGATGCATGGAATGTAGATGAACATGTTTAACTTTATTGGACATAGTAGAAGTAAAGCTCTTCTATAAGGTAGCCAACATCATCTAAGAACATGTACTACTATACTACTACTACAACCACTGTACTAACATGCCAAGTCACCACAGCAAGCTAAGATGCTTCAAAGATACACCAAAGCAAATATTATTAACTAAACATGCATTAAAAAGGTTAATTAAACCCTAATTGAAACTAGGTTTGAACAGCAACACCTATTTTGGTAGCACAGAAAAAATCTGAGAAAATCACATTAGCATAGTACTACTCTAAGTAGACTACCATAAAATTTTCATGGCATTTGGATAAGTAAAATAGCCTACACAAAAATGACAAGCTATGGCATAAATATGAGCATGAAAATACTTTGTATTATGAAAAGTATCAAACAATAGATTTAATATTTTTCCTATGTTCTACACAGTAAACAATCACTGCACAAAAATTATCATACACATGTTTTATACAATTTTTGCTCTCTATCAAAATAACAAAAATCATCAATTAAAGGCACTTGAACTACACATCAATATTTCTCTACAGAACATGCATGACATATATTTTTCCTACAAAGTACATCACTAAAGGAGATTAACAAAACTGGAACCATATTTTTCTGATAATTATTCTATTTACTAGATATTTTCTAAGATAACAGCAATACAAGAATTAAATAAAACCCTATACAAAAGTATCACAAAAACCACATGCAATATTTTTCTACTGTAGATCTAAGAATAAGAAGCATATAGAAATTTGTTTCACCAAATTTGGGGCACCACAGCAGCAACTATGTATTTTAGAATCCTTTAAAAGCATTTTTCAGAAATCTTTTTCTTTTAAAACGAAAATCCAGCCGTTGAAAACGCTGGGTGCACCCGGTGCAGTGCACCCAGGTTCACGCCGAGGTACTAACAGCGGGCCCTCATGGGTCAGTTGGCCCCAACTGCCAGCCACCCACTACAGGGGAGGTGGCGCTGACCGGCGCGAGCTCGCCATCGGCGAGGTGGCCGGCGACGAGGTCACCACCCACGTGACCATCGAGCCAAGGTGGACCTACTGGTGCATCTATCGGGGCCAGTGGAGCTCGGGAGCAAGCTCATCGGCATCCATGGTGGCGTGGTGGCCCAGCTCACTATCGGCCGGCCATCTCCGGCCGAGAGGTGGCGCGGGGAGTGGCTTGAGAGCTACCCCGTGTTCGTGCGGTGCTCGTGCGCATAAAAAGGAGGCGAGAAGGAGGATGGAGGGCGAGGTCCACGGAGCGACGCATCTCTGGTGAACTCGACCCAGCTCCGACGAGCGATTATCGGCGACTCGTCGCTTACCACGGTGAGAAGGTGCTAGCACGGGATGCACGAGGTGGAGGAGGAGCTCAGGGCGAGATGGAGTGGTCGACGGCGAGCTTCAGTGGCCGGACGAGCCAACTCCGGTGAGAGAGCATGCTTGTGCGGTGGCAGACGGCCGCTGCACTGCTGCTGCTGAGCGAGAGGCAGGGGGACAAGGCAGCAAGTGAGAGGAGCGTGGGGTGGAGCGCGTGTCTGGTCGGCTCTTGAGCCGAGCGCTGGTCGGAGCACCGCCCTTCGCCGCTAGTGTATGGACGCCGCGTGGCGGCCGGGCAGGCGGGGAAGGCGGGCACGGCGCATCCGCGCACGGGAGCGGCATGGCGTGGGCCTGGGCCGACGAAGCAACACTAGGCCAGACGCGGGGCGTGGCGCAGTATGGGAGCGGGAGTAGGAGCGCGCGGGCGCTGCGGGCCAAATCCATGAGTGGGCTAGAAGGGAGGCGGCGGCCTATTAAGTGAAAATGTGATCTTTCCTTTTTATTTTCTTCCCCAAATTCATTCAAATGAATTTTTAAACCTTTTCAAAGTAATTTCAAAAGTTGGACCCAAAATAAAAGTTGTTCAGAAAAATGTACTCTACAACTTTGCCAAAAGGAGTAAGGTCAAAACCCAATTAGATTTTGAACTATAGATTTAAAGTTAATTTAAATCAAAACCCTATTCTAGAAGATTATTTTTACAAGCAAAACTTGAGAAAACTTTGAGTATACATTTTGCTCCAAATTGCATTCTAATTACTTCTAAGTTGTCTAAGTGATCAATCAAGGTTCACACATGGCAAAAGAAATATAGCATCGAATCTATCAAAATAAAACTATGCAACACATATGTTTCAATCCTATATTTCATGTCATGCTTATGAATGCATGATGGTGATTATGCTCATGATTTGCAAAATGTTAATGCATGCTTAACACCGAGGTGTTACAGCCACCACAACGGCCTTGCTCCATGGCCTTCTAGAGGCTACGATGCCTAAGGATCGTCAGGCCTACCGTGAGATTCACATGCTACTCGAGTGTGCATCGATGCAGCAGGCTGAGAGCTCACTGTCTCGATGACATGAGCTCGACGCTAGCCAGCGCACAACCTCGGTGCGCCCGCCAGGGATGCAATAGTCCACCAGGCACCACAAGGCGGCAGGCAACACACCGTAGTCCCGGTGCATCAATGCCTCAGCCGCAACCGCAACGCACGCAACACCCTCGACGCCCACAGACGCACCTACAGCGACCCAAGAAAAGGAGCCCATCGTAGCTATCACCCTCGTCGCGGTGGACGCTACGACAACGGTGAGGACCAGAGCCCTAGCCCTAGCCTGCTAGGCCCTCAGGCCTTTGGCCGGCACATCCTCAACGCTGCTTTCCCGCCAAGGTACCGACCACCTACCAATATCCCTAAGTACTCTGGAGAGACAAACCCTAGACTTTGGCTCAAAGATTATCGGCTTACCTGCCAAGCTGGTGGTGTGGATAATGGCGACTTCAATATCCGCAACCTTCCACTGTTCTTGGCCGACTCAGCACGAGCATGATTGGAACACCTACCGTCCAATGCGATCTAGAGTTGGGCGGATCTGAAGGAGATCTTTGTGGGGAACTTCCAGGGCACATACAAGCACCCTAGGAACCCATGGGACCTCAAGAACTACCATTAGAAGGCTGGTGACACCCTCTATGGGTACATTCGGTGCTTCTCCTGGCAATGCAACGAGCTCCCTAACGTCGCCGACGCCGACATCATAGGAGCCTTCCTATCTGGGACTACCTGTGAGTCTTTGGTTCATAAGCTGGGATGCAAGGGCCCACGAACCACCAAGGAACTCCTGGACATCGCCACCAGCCATGCTTTAGGAGAAGTGGCGGTCGGAGCGATCTTCGATCATCTCGAGGGCAAGGCAAGACGGGACGAGGGCACCGACGAAGGCACCTCCAACCGTTCCACCAAAAGGAAGAACAAGAAGCAACGACACGAGGACTAGCTCGTGGCCACCGCTGACTGCAAGGGTTGTTAGAAGCCCGCGGAGCGCACTCCGAACCACTTCAAAAAATTACTTGAGGGGCCATGCCCGAACCATGCCTTCCTGGAAAAACATCTACTCAAGGATTGCAGCCTCATGCGACGATTCCTGTCCAGAGGCTCCAACAAAGGGGAGCAAGGAAAGGACCCTACCCCCACCACAGACGATGTCGAGGAGAAGAACGATGGCTTTCCAACACCGGACGACTGCCTTATGATCTTCGGAGGATCAGCGACCTATGACTCCAAACGTCATTAGAAGGTCGCACGCCATGAGGTCTACACGGCTGAACCGATGACACCTCCCTTCCTCCAGTGGTCAGAGTCTGCCATAACCTTCAATCAGACCGATCATCTAGACAGCGTCCTACACCCAGGAAGATATTTGCTCGTGGTTGACTCGATTGTTAGCCTGAAGCGGCTCACCAAAGTACTGATGGATGGAGGCAGCAGCCTCAACATCATATACGCCAAGACGCTTGATGAGATGGGCGGCGATCGGACGTGCCTTCACCCAACCCGAGCACCTTTCCATGGCATCGTGCCTGGGAAGCAGGCCATGCCACTCGGGCAGATCGATCTGCCTATTACCTTCAGGGATCAGTTCAATTATAGGGCTGAAACCCTCACCTTTATGGTGGTTGGGTTCCTCGGAACCTTCCATGCCATCCTGGGATATCCATGTTACGCAAAGTTCATGGCCATCCCCAACTATACATACCTCAAGCTAAAGATGTCGGGCCCCCACGGGGTCATCACCGTCGGCACCTCCTTCTAGCGTGCCTATGAGTGTGAGGTCGAGTGCTACGATCACCCTCTGGGCGATTCTATCTGAATCACCCAGGGGATCGGGGGCTACTGTCGGGGACCTAATACTGAGGTACCCAATAAGATGAAGCTAATAACCATCAAACGTTGATGCTTTTAAGGAGATAAGAACGTAACTACACTTCTTGTCCATACGATCGGAGGTTGGCCGCGCCTCGCCCGGCCCCTAACGGTTGGCTCCACCTCACCTGAGGGCTAGACTTCGCCTCGCCCGATGTCTGGGGTAGACTCCACCTCGCTCGATGACTGAGGGCTGGCTCCACCTTGCCCGACGACTAAGGGTTGGCTCCGCCTCGCCTGACGACCAAGGACAAGCCTCGCCTCGCCCAACCCCCGAGGGCTGGCTCCGCCTTGCCCAACGGTTAAGGGCTAGCTCTACCTCGCTCGACGACCGAAGACGGGCCTCGCCTTGCCCGACCCCCAAGGGCTGGCTCTGCCTTGCCCGGTGACTAAGGGCTAGCTCTGTCTCACCTGACATCCCGGGACAGGCTCTGTCTCATTCGACGTCCTGGGGCAGGCTCTGCCTCGCCCGATGACTGCACCCTGCTCCTTCATAATGATAGGCATAGGGTAAGACATGACATTCGAATCAACCGTAGTACCGAGGACCATGCCCTACACGCCTGCAGGAAAGTACTGTCAGAATACGATGGGATGGGCGCTTTAATCCCTTCCAGGCATGGCAGAGCCCGAACAGTATTGTAGGCGTTGGCTTTTGTCTTATAGTGTTGTGGGCGCCACCATCAGCCCTCGGACGTAGATCCTGACATAAGCATACGACAACCACTACAATTCAAGAGAGAACTCGCATCATCTACAGTTACAGACATATAGTCACTTCCCCGTCTGCTCTTCGTAGGATCACGGCTCAGCACCCTGGCATGCCGCATCGTCCGCCGGAGTGGGATGGGACGTAACCACTTGCTGAAGCAAAGTCAGGGCACGACCATGTCAGGATCAGCGAACGTGTTATCCCTAGCATGGTCTGCCATGTCGGCAGGGCAGGCTCAAGGGAAAAGGAAGACCCTGTGCCTTCAAAGGACCATCTCTACCTTTGATTTTTTCCTCTTTCTCCCATCTGTAACCCCTACTCCCCCTTGGTCTATAAAAGGGAGGGCAGGACACCCCACTAAGGGGATGGATCAATTTCACACACAACACACAACACATCACATAAACAGCCAAGCAACAACTGAGCTCTTGGCATCCTTTCGACCCTTCCATCAAAGACTTGGGACCTATCCCTCTCTCAGCTATTTGTACCCCTACTATGAATCTTTTTCGGAGCTAATAACACAAGCAACAACAGACTAGACATAGGGACATTCTGCCTGAACCAGTATAAACCTTGTGTTCTTTAGTATACCATCCGAACCTAACGCGCAACAAATATAAATTTACTAGTTGGTGTTTATTCAAAACACCGACACTAATCAATGAAATTTAGATCGGATAAATTTCTTAGCTTCCTGTAGGGTAGTAGATCACAGATCGACAGCTGAAAGTGGTGGAAACACCACACACAAATAGATTGGCCTCAAACCCTAGAAATTACCTCAATAACAATAAGAACACAAGTTAGCAACACAAGCACAAGATAACATAAGGATTTATCCCATGGTTCAGCTCGCCACCAAGGCTTGTCTAAGTCTATGTTGTTGAGGTATACCACTAAGGCTTAGGGCTTTGCAACCCTACCTCATTCTCAAGTCAAGAGAGTGAACTCTTGAGATGAGGGGTGATTTTACTCGCTGCAAGAGGAGGTTACAAACCTCCCGGGGCTGCCACAAACTTAGCAAGTTCACCGAACGACGCTCTAGTCGGCTAGGAGCCAAGCTCTAAAAGTAACAAACACAACCACCGGCCAAAACATGAACAAAATGCTCTTTAGGCTTTGGGAATCAGTGGAGCTGCTCTCTAATCACTTTTGGCACCTTTTTATCTCAAGGATTGATGGGAAAATCAAAGGAAAAGCTTAAGAGCTTAAAGGGCACCAATGGAGGAGAGAGGAGATGAGCACCTGCTGATTTTTATCGGTCTGAACCATTGGGTTAGAAGAGAGTGATGTTATGGAGGATAGGGAAAAGTATAAATACCCCCTGCCTCCCAACGGTTACTTAAGTGCGGTAGTGTCGCCCTAAGTGCGCTAGTGCTGCGGTGCGGCACTACCGCACCCAACAAGACAATAAGGGTGAAGGAGTTGTTAAGTTGACTATCTTAACTGAGGTGTGAGGATATTTTGTGTAAAGATTGAGCATTTGGTTGCACACTTTTAACCAGTTGTAGTGTCCCCTTTTATAGTACGACTTTTTCCATACTTAATTTCAAAAGATAAAAGAATTCAAGACTCCTTTGAGCACAATGCCGTCCTTAATTGTAATTGGGGGCTCCTCCTTTCCATGTGACATCCTCTATAATAAATTCTCTACTTGTCATCTTAATAAATCTCATTAGTTCTCTAATTAGGTGGTTATCAACACCAAAACCCACATTAGGGCTTGATTACACTTACAGAATGCTATGAAGTTCTTACAATAGGTTATGCAAGAAGGATAAAAGAGGTAGGAGAGTGGAGAGGGACTGCCCGAATGAAGTCTCGAGAGTTCGTCCCCTTAGGGTGCTCTGGCTGCCCTTATATAGAGTCTAGGACTAGGTTACATACAAGGTTCTCCCGACCGAGTAGTCATGAGCCCGAGGGAGGGGAAACTAGCTATCTTAGCTTGCAAGGAAGGTCGTCTTGTCTTGGCGTCAGCGCACGTCCAGGCATGGTTGTCGTCATGGTCTTGTGCCCACATCACATCATGGTGTGGTGTGATGCTACAGTGCTAGTCGTGATGGCACTATTGGCACGGTGTTGATTCGCCAGCTGTCCTGTGCGATGTGAGCTTGTCGTGGCCTTCGTTATCGTCTCTTGTTCTCCCGAGGGCGTCGTGGCGACCATGAGGGAGTAGGTAGCCGTCACCAAGTCGTTGATTGCCTTGCTGGTCGTGGAGCCGGTAGCCTTGATCTGGGCCCTGGCTTGCCTTGGAAGTCAAGGCTGTAGCCGTAAGCCCCATCCCATAGTGGGTGGGGTCGTACGCCCATCTCGTCGGGCCGTATTTTGATGGTGGGTCACCGTACCGGTCGTCACCATCTGGCGGTGTTGTCTTGTCTGCGTAGCATGGCACAGGAATGGTGTTTGTCCTGACCGAGGGGATAGTTGTCCCCTCAGTCCTAGCGGAGTGAGCAGGGCGTGCCTGCTCTGACCTAGTGGAGCTCGATCTCTCCCCGTTCCTTCCGAGGGTTGGGATGGAGAAGAGGTTGTGCGGCGCTGGGTTGCGCGTAGTGAAAGGAGAAGGGAGAGGTCGTGGTCAACCCCTCGCCTTAGTGCTTGGTCCAGGTCCACGCGGCTCAGATGGGCCACGGTTGTTGGGCCAGTGCTAGCTTGGTTGTCATGGGCCGTTCGAGCGGCTAACTAATCGGTGTCTTGAGATACCTAAGGTATCATAACCCCGATAAAATTGTTTTCCAACAACTTCATATTTCAACTTCCAATCTTTCCACACTTGAAAAACTGTCTCGATCATGTGAAAACATACGCGTGCATATCGATCAGGCAATCTGAAGGTGGAAGGATGTGGGGAAGAATAAGAAGTAGAACAGGGTTTCTAGTGCAAAAGTATAAGAGAGAAAGAAAGTATAAAAGTTGTTATGTTGATTTGAAAATAGTCTAGGATTTGTAATGCAAAATTGTCTTCTATATTTTAGGAGGGAGATTTTAGAAACCGTTGGACGTAAGCAATTCAAGGATGACGGGAGGGAAACAGTAGAATAGCAGACCAGACCAAAACCAAGACGTCCTTGTCACCGATCGGATGGTGGACTGACAAGCACCGAATGCAACCTCAATGAATTGCTTGATAACTGCGTTCATGGAAAGAAGTTTCTTATAGTACACTCGTTACTTGCCCGATTTAATTGGACTCTCGCGCGCATGATTAGATACTGCGTTACATGGATGATCGGCGAAGAGAAGACTGACTAAACGCTCTTGCCATTTTGTCAGCTCGTACACCTGCCACCAGTAGCAACGTGCTTGAACGCTTCATGGTCATAGTCTGCTATTCAGCCGGGCGTTTTCGGTAGCTGACTAATACGTAAATATAAAATTAATAATAAAACAAAGCATGTAAGCAGTTTAGGCTCTGTTTGGCAGAGTTACCAAAGTTGATTCTCCAGTGAATCCAGCAGGAGCTCTGTCCGATAGTTTTTCGAACAAAAGAGATTATCTGCTGATTTCGTAAAGTGATTATGTGAAATAAATAAGGGAACATATCTAGTGCAAACCAACCTCTCCGTGCAAACCGTGCAAACCAACTGCGGGGGAGAGGTGGGAGGGGGGATTTGCAAAAGTGTAACTTTTGCAAAATCCCCCTCCCACCTCTCTCCCGCAGTTGGTTTGTACGGTTTGCACGGAGAGGTTGGTTTGCACTTGATACATTGCCAATAAATTAAGGCTGAGAGCTGGAAAAGTAGTTTCTCCTGATTTTGTGGAGTGATTTTGCATCATGATTGTAAGAGTTTATGCTAAAGAATCAAAGATTTAGACCATGTTCGCTTGTCTTTTCAGCTGTACTTTTTCAATGAAGAAATAATATTTTTCTCTCGTAATAAATCAGCGAACATTACTTTTCAGCGAAGCCAACCAGCCTTAGCCACAGAATCACTTCTGCCGTAGAATCAAAATCAGACGAAGCTCTACAAACATATCCTTATAATACCGTAGCCTTCCGGAGCAACCAATCAACTTGGAAACTCTCTACTTATATACTCCCTCTGTTACTCAAAAAAATGACGTTTAGGACAGCATTTAGGATACCAAGGAGTGATTAATTAGGGTAGAGTTTTCCCTCACTGCCCCTATTAAATACACTTGCCGGTGCATGCTATACGAGAACATCCATTAGCTCAAACGGTTAGCGCAGCGACGTGTTAAGGCCGAGGTGCTCGGTTCGAAGCCTGGTGGGCGCATTTTTTTTTTGCTAGTGGCGCATTTTTGCATGGCCTGTTTACGCTGCATGGCGCGCGTACCAGAATCAGTTTTCGCTAATTTTGGCCTGGCGCGCGTGGGAGGCGCATGGCGCGCCCCTGGCCGCAAGTTTTCACTGAAAATATTGCCGTGGCGCACTGCAGGTTGTTTGGGCGCGTTGTTTTCGCGCGTCTGGTCAATTTTTTGTTCGGATTAACAAGATTAAATGACGTTTGGGTTGCATGAGTTTCTATTAAAGCGTCACTCTTCTATTCTTCACCCCACTTCTTCACTCTTCTTGTTCATGCCACTTCTTCACTTCTTCACTGAGCTATCACATGGCTGATGTTGTGTTTGATCTCAACGTTCGATTAGAAGACAATGACGACGGCGAGCGCGAGCGGCGATGTGCTGGATCCATGGCGTGCGAGCGGTGGCCAGCAGCGACGAAGGCTTTAAAGCGCGAGTGGAGAGCAGCGAGCGAGCGGCCAACGGCACGGATGGGAATCGAGGAGATCGAGTTTGTTGCGGCATCGAGGAACGAACGGTCCCGTCATCAATTCACGGTGCATGGATCGATGGGGCAGGGGCTTTAGCGTCCACAAAACCGTAGTTGGACCCATAACGACGTTTTTTTTGCATCTTTGCGTATAGGAGCCAGAACGTCATTTTTTTGAGTAACTGAGGGAGTATATATCAAATCAAAAAGGAAAAAAAACTGCCTGGAAACTACGGATCGGGAGCCAAGATGCGTGACGGAATTATCCTGCCGGATTGCCGGATTCATCCGGATCCAAGAAGCGTGACGGAATTATCCTGCCGGATTGCCGGAATCATCCATTCCGTTGCCAAAAAAAAAGGGGTTCGTTCAACGTTAACGTCCACCCTCGTGCTGCGGGATGATCCACATCCACTCACGATGCACTGGCAGCTAGCGCTGCTTGAACCGGTCACGCAACGGTGACGCATTGTTTTAGAGCTAACCACATTGATAGGAACAGTAGTAGGGCTACTACTAGTACCATTAAAACCTTGGCCGGTTGCCCCCGCGCCCTTGCGCCTTTGGACTTGGCCACGCACGTTTCTGTCTCGCATAGTCGCAGTCCTGCAGTTCGGGCTTCGGGGACCCGGGGAGGGGAATTATTGATGGTTTCGAAACATTGCATATGGATGGAAATGGTTATATCTAGCTTAGCGCACATGTGTCTGCATCGTCTCGCAACGTTTCTGTCGGTGTCAGTCAGCTAAACGCACCGAGACTATCCATTTCGTTACCGCTGATGGCGCACCTCAACCATAAACAATCCGAGATCAGTACACATGGATTAGTTTTAACCATGATCTGTTGAGCCCACCTCGGGCTGTCACGCCACCGAACGACACTGGGCAGAGCCGCGCCGAACTGCCGAAGCCAAAGAGGATAGGATAGTACCGAACTGCCGACACTGGGCAGAGCCGCGCCTAACCACATGACCGAAATCGCCATCGGGGCGCTGGGCGCAGACAGTCGGCTTCCACCAACCCCACGTTGCCAGCAGCAGCCTCCACTTGCCCCACTTCACCACTCCACCCCCTTCCGCCGCCGGGCGAGACGCGCGTCGGCTGCCCGTTGCCCTCACCCCTCGGGTCGTGGGCGGTGGGGCCCGCTCGTCGGGCGGCCATGCGCGCCCTTCGCGTTCGCTTCCTCCCGGTAACTTCGCGGTCAACCTCCCTGCTCCCTCCCACGGCCGCCACCACACCGACGAAAGCCTTTGCTAACGCCAGCACCCAGCAGCAAACCCCCGCCCTCGCCCCCGCCCCCGCCTCCGCCTCGCCGTTAAATAACATCTCCATACTAACCACGCCATCACCTCTGTTAAGTGTTGACTACATTCTCCGCGGCAGTGGCAGCGAGAGGGAGGACCAGCGGCCTCGGCGACCTGGTGGTGGTGCGCCGGCAGGACGTGGGTTTCGGCGGCGGCGGCGGCGGCCTCAGCGAACGGCGAGATGGAGAGCACGCTCAAGGGGATACGCGGCAGCGACGCGCCGTGCGTGCTGGACATGGACGACGCGGCCACCGTGGCCGGCGGCGTCGAGGACACCTACGGCGAGGACCGCGCCACCGAGGAGCAGCTCGTCACGCCCTGGACCGTCTCCGTCGCCAGGTGAGCGTGCGTGCGTGCGTGTGCGTCGCCTGATTCGTTCCCGAGGCTAGTACAGGGTAAGGTTTCTGATCCATCCACCCGCGGTCACCGGGCTCCGCTGTTTCTCCGCCGGCGACAGCTTGTGTGCGTGTGTTGAAACGAGGAATCTGTGCGACCAACCTTCATGCCCTGTTATTTCGGACCTAGTGTTGTTCAGATCATTTTCTTCTTTCTGTTTTTTTTTTGCATATCCTGTTTTGATCGAGCAAGTACTTTGCAGTGATTGATGCCAGTGAAAATATATCCTCATTCACTCTGAAAAAGTGGAGTTTAAGTTATGAACTTAAAAGTTACGACGCTTCAAGTTTGGATCTGATCATACCATGTTACTTTTCCCATTTTGTTAACCCAGGGGCTAGGTGTTCACCGAATTAACCTGGTGTCTACTTTGCTTGCTAATAGGGCGGTTATGGTAGAATGTGTGATCCCCTGGCAGAAAGGACAAATTAGCACTACTGTATAGGTGTTTCGACAAAAGCAACTTTGTTTTGTTTGGCAGTATAATTTGACATGTGAAATTTTTTTCTTGGTTGGTGTATCGCAGTGGTTACAATTTGCTGAGGGATCCCCGTTACAACAAGGGACTTGCGTTCACAGAGTGGGAGCGTGAGACGCACTACCTCCGTGGCCTTCTGCCACCAGCTATTGTATCCCAGGAGCTTCAGGTTCAACGATCCTGGATACTTTCCTGTCATGAACCAGTTTAAATTTGTCTGCCTACCTGATCCCAGTGTATTCTGATGTCATCAGGAGAGAAAGATCATGAATAATATCCGACAATACCAGTTGCCTTTGCAGCGCTACATGGCCCTCATGGACCTTCAGGTGACAGATCATTAAGTTTCCTTGTTATGCATAGAACATAGTATAGCTGATATAGGGAGTTCATTTTGGTTATACTTTTCTCTCGTACCATATTACAGGAAGGGAATGAGAGGCTTTTCTACAAGCTGCTCATCGACAATGTCGAGGAGTTACTTCCAATCGTGTACACACCAACGGTTGGTGAGGCCTGCCAAAAGTACGGATCCATATTTAGTCGCCCTCAGGGTCTTTATATCAGTTTGAAGGAGAAGTAAGTTTTGCTTTATAGTTTTTTTTTTGTCTCCAGAATGCCATTGCCTGTTCAGGTTCATATGGTGTTCTATTTGGTTGTGCAGGGGAAAGATCCTTGAGGTGCTGAAGAACTGGCCAGAGAGGAGCATTCAAGTTATAGTTGTTACTGATGGTGAACGGATTTTGGGGCTTGGAGACCTCGGATGCCAGGTACGGTAGCATCTTGTTCTAGGTGTATTGAGCATTGATGACAAGCAATCTCCAGGCTTTCTGCTGATTGAGAACATATATTTAGGGAATGGGGATTCCTGTTGGTAAGCTTTCTCTTTACACTGCCCTGGGAGGAGTTCGTCCATCTGCTGTAAGCTTTTCATATCTACCTTCATGCTGTTATTCAGGCTATCTTTTTCATGATACACAAATGAACCTTTTGCCTGATAATGTTTTAGTGCTTGCCAATCACATTGGATGTCGGTACAAATAATGAGGAGCTGCTTAATGACGAATTTTACATTGGCTTGAGACAAAGAAGAGCCACAGGCCAGGTTGGAGTGTAACAAGACATCAACTGATCAACATGTGCTTTTTCTTGTTTTCCTATCTTGTTCTAGTTCAAACTGAAGTCCTTAATTTGTCATTTTTGTACTACTCAGGAGTATACTGATTTTCTGCAAGAATTTATGAGTGCTGTGAAGCAAAACTATGGGGAGAAAGTGCTCATTCAGGTAAGGCCATACTACGAAGCCTCTATACATTATCGGTGCTAAGTTTGAAACAGAAATTTATGCAACTGACAAATGAAAAATCCCAGGCTTGCACTTCTATTCTGAGATCCTATTACATCTTTGCTTGACTATGGTTTATCATGCAGTTTGAGGATTTTGCCAACCATAATGCTTTTGATCTCCTTGCAAGATACGGCACCACTCACCTTGTATTCAATGATGATATTCAGGTAGTATTATTGATGCCTTATAACTTGTTTTCCATGTGACTTACTGTGTGATATTTACAAAATAAGATTAAATGCGTTGGCTTATTAAAAAGTTATTTCTTAAATTTGTAATGTTTATATATTGCAGGGAACAGCTTCTGTGGTTCTTGCTGGCCTTATTGCAGCACAAACACTACTTGGTGGTTCATTGGCAGATCACACTTACCTTTTCCTGGGTGCTGGAGAGGTCATTTTCTCTTTGATTCTTTAATAGATATTTAGTTTCAAGGTAGTCTTTATATGCTGATTTCTACGGTATTGTTATCTAATAAAATACAGGACGTAATGTACTGATCTACCCCTCTTTATTCCAAGTGGGTCATGCTATATACAAACCTAGTATCAACTCTACTATTTGCAATTCGGTAGTCAAAATAGCGTATATCATTCTTATTTTATTAGTAGAACTTTCCATGCCTGGGATTTTATATTTATATATTTTTCAACTCAATTTCTTTACGGCTGCATTTTTCTCAGATCCCAATGTTGGTTTGTTTGCCATCTTTCTTCCCATATCAATAGTTGTGCGCTGTTGCTTGCAGGCTGGGACAGGTATCGCTGAACTTATAGCTCTTGAGATCTCACGTCAGGTGCTTCTTCATTTTCTGTTGGTTTTTTCTGCTGTTTCTAGCTTGTTCTATACACGTCTGGATAGCCTAACAATTTCTAAATGTGCAGACGAAAGCTCCTATAGAGGAGTGCCGCAAGAAAATCTGGCTTGTTGATTCAAAGGTCAATTTTATGAAGAGGGCCTCCTCACTTTTATTTCATTATATTATCTTCGTCTCAGAACATCAATTTATTCCTTATTGCTAACTGTAAATACTGTGTATGCACAGGGCTTGATTGTCAGTACACGAAAGGAGTCCCTTCAACACTTCAAGAAACCATGGGCTCATGAGCATAAACCAGTCAACAACCTCTTAGATGCTGTTAACGTATGAGTTTGCCCTCAAGAGAAATTATGGATTTTATAATTTATCAGGGACACCTGAATCTTTACAATCCTGTACCCTGACCCAAATGGCATTCCAGGCTATCAAACCAACAGTGTTGATTGGCACATCCGGGAAGGGGCAAACTTTCACAAAAGACGTTGTTGAAGCGATATCCTCATTTAACGAGGTAACTTCCACTAACACAACTTGTTAGTTCTGAGTCTATTGAGGCAACAAGGTTAGAAGCTCAGTGTTTTGTTAAACGCTACAGAGACCAATCATTCTTGCCCTTTCGAACCCAACGTCGCAATCTGAATGCACAGCTGAGCAAGCTTACACATGGAGCAAGGTAATGATCTCAGTCAGCAGTCACGTCAACTTTTTATCAGTCATGGTTCTGCACTAACAATCTGAATTCACAGGGCCAAGCAGTGTTTGCAACTGGGAGTCCATTTGATCCCGTGGAGTACAATGGGAAGATACATGTTCCCGGACAGGTATGGATGATGAACCATGCTCATGTTGTTGCAGATATTTTGTGTGCTTTAAATGTTCGGAACTGACCCTGCTTCTACAGGCAAACAATGCCTATATCTTCCCAGGGTTTGGCCTTGGTGTGGTGATGTCTGGGGCTATCCGCGTTCATGATGACATGCTTCTAGCAGCATGTAAGTGCTCCTAGGGCTTAGTTATAGATAAAAGCATCACATCTTATCACCATAATTGCATTCATTTCTATATGGTTCTATCTTTTTGAGCTCAATCCAACCAAAGAATATGCAATATAAAGTAGGCCTCAGTTTAAATTTCAACTTGAATTACCTAGATTCGCATGTGAAATAATGGGTAACCAATGAACAGTTTTGCTGGTTGATGCACACTTTAGGCCTTCTTTGAAGTAGATGCTGAATTAGCTAATACTTTGATCATACATCTTGGAACAGCGGAGGCTCTAGCCCAGCAGGTCACAGAAGAAAATTTTGAAAAGGGGCTCATTTATCCTCCCTTCTCAAACATCAGGAAGATCTCTGCCCACATTGCAGCCAACGTTGCAGCAAAGGCATATGAACTTGGTTAGCATCATATCCGCCTATCTCATAACAAAAATGTGTAAAATTACTATGCTCTTATCAACAAAGATTGGCTCATCACCAACTCTTCTCACGTGTAGGTTTGGCAAGCAGGCGCCCTCGGCCAAAGGACCTGGTGAAATTTGCAGAGAGCTGCATGTACAGCCCCATTTACCGCAACTACCGTTGAATGCGAATCAACTCCAGTTATGTACAATCAGTAGCCTCTAAGCTCTCTAGCATAGCTGTTTCACGTCCTGTTCTGCCCCTATGTATTCCGCAGCGTTCATCTTTTGTGATGTGATGTAAAATACCTCCGGTTAGGCTTTTGGACCCTAGTCAGTCATGGCGCTGCTGCCGTCCTTCCGGAGATGGACAAATTTGGAATAAAGTTTGAATCGGCGATTCCTCCGTCGGTACTGCGTCTACGTTCACCTCGACGCTTTTTGCTTGACATTTGCTATTGTTTTCAGCAAGTACTTGGTTGTATGCGTGTTTGTTGGTAACACCAGGAAAGATTCGTCCTCCTTTTTTTTCCTTCGATGATGACAGATTCTTCTGTGGGCAGAGTAGGCTGTCGCGACAGAACCCACTGGGAGAAATTGTGCGGCAGTCAGGGCGCGCTTGCTTGAAATGGGCAAATGGCTCTAGTTATTGAATGTTTCCAAAAGCACAGGCCCAGTGTGATAGGGGTGCCGAGGTTCTTTTTTTTTAGACCGTCTCCAACAATGAGAATCTAAACACAACACATATTTTCTGGTTTAGATTATGCACAGGAAAAAGGGTCCGCACTTAAAATTTAGCTTCTCCAACAACCAACGCAAATCACTCCCCCGTCATCTACAGTACACCAGTAAAAATATCTTCTCTTCTCTCTCTCTCTTCCCTCGTCACTTCTCTTCCCCTCTCTCCCTCTTCCTCCCGATCTCCCAAAACAGACAGGGCGGCGGCGCGAGCGCACCTCGGCGGTGCCCGGACCTCGGCGCGGCGACGGCCGCCCTCACGGGTGGCACGCCGGTGGCCCCTTCCCCTCCGCCTCCTTCCTCCCTCTCTCTCTCTCTCTGCTCTCGACCTCCTCTCTCTCTCTCCCTCTCTCGGTCTGTCCCCTTGCCCTCTCTCTCTCTTCCTCGCTCCTCGCCCCAAACGCCGCCGGCCTAGGGTTTCGCGTCTCCATCGCTCGGCTGTCCTCGGATCGATCGGGGCCCGGCGTGGGTGATGTCGTGCCTGCCGCCTCGCCGCGGTACCCGCCGGCAGCGCCTCGAGGCGGACCTTGCTGCGCCGGTGGCTCCCTGTTGCGAACCCACATTGCTGCGTCGGTGTCGGTGTTTCGAATAAACACCAACTAGTAAATTTATATTTGTTGCACGTTAGGCCCGGATGGTGTGCTAAAAGACACAATGTTTATACTGGTTTGGGTAGAATGTTCCTATGTTTAGTTTGCTGCTGCTCGTGTTATTAGCACTGAAAAAGGTTCGTAGTAGGGGGTACAAACGGTCGAGAGAGGGACAGATCCCAAGTCTCTGATGAAAAGGTCGAAAGGATGCCAAGAGCTCGGTTGCTGCTCAGCCGTGTGTTATGTGATGCGTTGTGTGTAGGATTGATCCGTCCCCTTAGTGGGGTGCCTTGCCTTCCCTTTTATAGATCCAGGGGAGCAGGGGTTACAGATGGGAGAAAGAAGAAAAACCAGAGGCCAAGAAGGTCCTTCGAAGGTGCTAGATCTTTCTTTTCCTCTGAGCCAGCCCCGCTGACATGGCAGACGGTGCCAGGGATAGCACGTTCGCTAATCTTGATAGGGCCGCGCTCTGGCTTCGTTTAGCAAGTGGTCTCGTCCCATCCTGCCCCGGCGGACAACGCGACACACCAGGGTGCCGAGCCGTGACCCTACGGGGGGCAGACGATGAAGTGACTATACATTCGTTACTGTAGATGATGTGAGTTCCCTCCTAGATCGTAGTGGTTGTCGTATGCTTATGTCAGGATCCGCGTCCGAGGGCTGATGGCGGCGTCCACAACACTGTAAGACAAAAGTCGACACCTACAATACTGTTCGGGCTCTGTCATGCCTGGAAGGGCTTAAAGCGCCCGTCCCGTCATATCCTGTCGGTACTTTTCCGCAGGCGTGCAAGGTATGGTCCTCAGTACTGCGGCTGACTTGAGTGTCCTATCTTACCCTATACTCATCATCATGAAGGAGCAGGGTGTAGACATCGGGCGAGGCGAAGGTTGCCCTGGGACGTCGAGCGAGGCGGAGCCTGCCCTCGGACATCGGGTGAGGTGGAGCCAGCCCTCGGACGTCGGGCGAAGCGGAGCCTGCCCTCGATCGTTGGGCAATGCAGAGTCTGTCCCTAGAATCGGGCGAGGCAGAGCCTGCCCCCAGACGTCGGGCGAGGCGGAGCCTGCCCTGAGACATCGGGCGAGCGCGGAGCCAGCCCTCGGGGGTCGGTCGAGGCAGAGCCTGCCCTAAGACGTCGGGCGAGGCAGAGCCCAGCGCCTGGACATTGGGAGAGGTAGAGCCTGCCCTTGGATGTCGGGCGAGCACGGAGCCAGCCCTCGGGGGTCAGGCGAGGCGGAGCCAACCCTCAGTTGTTTGGGCGAGGTGGAGTCTGCCCCTATGAAAGCATCTAGGCCCCTTATTGGGTTTCGGTGATTAATGACAATACAAGATTACTATGACTAACGTGTGTTTTGCAGAAGCAATTAAGTTAGGTCATGGTAATGGCGATTAATTGGGCAATCAAGGTGGTCATGCCCCTACAATGGAAATCGTTTTAGTTTTCAAAGGATGGACAACAAGGTTAAGGATGACTAGTTCTAAGTGTCGATTGGAGTTGGAGAGACACTTAGAGTAGTTTAGAACTTTGTGTTTCCTTTGGCTATACTATTAAGGGGGGTATGGACGGGTAGCTTGACCTAGATGAGTCTAGTGAGTTAGGTGTGGTGCACACTTGTTAAAACTAGCACTAGGTAGCTACACAATAGCCCTATGATCCTATGGAGCAAACTTCATTCACATATGATCGAGAGTTGGAAGTGAATGGAGGGTCAAATGCTGACCGGACGCTGGCTCCGGTGCGATCGGATGCTGGCCGCAGGGTCTGGTCAGTTCATTTGATCAAGGAGATTGCGTCTGGTGCGACCGGACGCTGAGTGGTCAAGTGATCGGACGCTGAGAGGCAGCGTCCGATCGACTCCAGTAGGGTTCCAGAAGAGTGAATCTGCGACCGGACACGTCCGGTCAATACTGACCGGACCCTGAGGATCCAGCGTCCGGTCGAGTACAGTAAGGTTCCAGTGAGGGTTAAATGCTACCGGACGCGTCCGGTCAGTGATGATCGGACGCTGCCAGCGTCCGGTCAACACTTAAACACTGGTGTGCGGGTTGAACTGACCGGAGCGTCCGGTCACCCTGCAGAGGCACATAACGGTTCGTTTTTCAGGTTGCCTTATAAATAGAAGCTCCACTCGTGTGTGGAGTTACTTTTGCTCATTCCAACAGCTGAGAAACACGTTTGTGAGTGCCAAGAAGAGCAAGGTCCTAGTGAGGTGATTGAGATTTGAGAATCCAAGAGAGTAGCCTCATTAGTGAATCAAGAGTAGCAAAGTGTGCATCCACCATTCTCATTAGGCTTCGCGTGGTCAAGTGAGAGTTCGTGCTTGTTACTCTTGGTGATCGCCATCACCTAGACGGCTTGGTGGTGATTGGGAGCTTGGTGATCACCCAACGGAGCTTGTGGGTGACCCAACTCAAGTTGTGAGCGGTTGTGGGTGATTCACCACGACGGAGTGTCGAAGAATCAACCCGTAGAGAGCACTTGATCCTTGCGCGGATCAAGGGGGAGCTACACCCTTGCGTGGGTGCTCCAACGAGGACTAGTGGGGAGTGGCGACTCTCCGATACCTCGGCAAAACATCACCGCATTCCTCTCTCTCAATTTACTTTGAGCATTTACTTTGAGCATTTACTTTGAGCAATTCAATACTTGTTCTTACATTCATAAAATTGTCATGCTAGAGTAAGCTTGAAACATAGGTTGCAAGCCCTTTGTGCGTTAGACTATTAGAAACACTTTTCTAGGCATAAGGGGTTAATTGGGCTAACCGTAGGATTTAATTATTGCAAGAAAATTTAGAATTAGCCCAATTCACCACCCCTCTTGGGCATCTTGATCCTTTCAATTGGTATCAGAGCCTCGTGCTCACGTTTTTAAGCTTAATCGCTTAGAGCAAGATGTCTCACGGGGATGAACCTCCTCCTATCTTTGAGGGAGATGACTTTCCATATTGGAAAATCCGCATGGAGGCGTACTTAGAAGCTATAGACATTGGTATACTTAGAGCCGCCTCACAAGGCTTCCCAAAACCTCGGGATGCTACACACTTACAAGGCGATGAGGTTAATTATGAAAAGTGGAATGCAAAGGCTCGAAACACCATCTTTAGAGGCCTTTGCAAAGATGTGTTCAACCGCGTAAGGAACCACAAAGACGCCCATGCACTATGGTCAGACATTTGTGCGCTCCATAAGGGAACCAAGAGTGGGCGTGAGGAACGCTATCATCTTGTAATTAAAAAGCTAAATTCATTTGAGATGCTTCCCAAAGAATGTGCTAATGAGATGTATTCACGTTTGAATGTTCTTGTAGAGGAAGTCAGTGGGCTTAGACTTACTCAAATGTCACCATCCGACGTTATGAGAAAGATCTTGAGTGTCCTCCCCATTGACAAATATGGGCATATTGTGACCGTGCTACACCAAGGTGATCTTTCCACCGCTACACCGACACAAATCTTGGGAAAGATCAATGCTCATGAGATGTACATGCACATCACGCCACAAGATGGCTCATCCTCTACCAAGAAGAAAGAGAAAGACTTAGCATTCAAAGCTAGCCAAGATAAGGGCAAAGCAAGACTTGAGTATGAGAGCTCAAGTGATGAAGAAGATGAAGATAAAGATCTTGCTCTCATGGTGAAGAAAGCCGCCAAAATGCTAAAGAAGCTAAACAAGAGTGTCATCAAGTTCGACGGCAAGAAGAAGAAGTTCTTCACAAGCTCTAGAAGAAAGCCAATCTCTGAAATGGATTGCTTCAATTATGGTGAACTTGGTCATCTAGCACATCAATGCACCAAGCCCAAGAAAGACAAGTTCAAGAACAAGAACAAGGGCAAGAAAGATGACTCAAGTAACGAAGATGAAGATGAGAAGAAGAATAAGCCATACAAGAAGAGAGATGGCAAAAGGAGGGACTTACACAAGAAGAAGAAGAGTGGAAAGGCCTACATCGTCGGTGATTGGCTCACGGACATTGATTCATCTAGTGGATCATCCGATGATGATAGTGAAAATGAGAAGGTGGCCGCCATTGCTATTGATCTTTCATCCTCACTGCCACTATCGCCATCATCCTCTACACACCTATGTCTTATGGCCAAAGGTGAACGCAAGGTAACTAATAATGATGATAGTAGTGATGATGAGCAAGCTAGTGATGATGATAGCGATAGCGATGATGATGACTCACCTTCATATGATGATCTTGTCAAAATACTAAGACAATACACTAAGATCATTAGAAAGAGTAGAGCTAAAAATAAAAAGCTTGATGCTAAAAATGATTCACTCTTAGCAAAATGCGATACATTAGAAAAGGCTAATGTTGAGCTTAAAGAAACAAATAATGCTATATCATCCAAACTCAAGGAGCTCAAATCTTCTAAGAAAGAGCTTAAAGATAAACATGATAAACTTGAGTGGGTGCACAATGAGCTCGTCACTAGCCACAACAAGCTAAAAGATGAATATACAACTCCAAAGATCAATTATGATACTCTTGTTATTGCTCAAGAATTTTTACCAAATGAGCCACATGATGCTACTAACAATGTTGTTAAGATTGATATAGCTACATCATGTGATGACTTAATTGATGAGAGCATTGAGCAAGGATCTAGTGGCAAAGGCAAGAAAGTGGTTGAGTGCAATGACTATGATGAATATGTCAAGCTCAAGAATGCAAATAAAAAGCTCATGAAAGATCTTGAAGAGATGAAAAGCCACAACACCATTGTGCTAGAAACTCTTGATCATGATGAAGAGTTGATCCTTGAGAATGAGAAGCTCAAAGAAGAGAACAAGAAGCTCAAGGAAGAGAAGAACAATGATGTTCTCAAGGAAGAGAATAAGAAGCTCAAGATGAAGAAAGAGCATCTCAAGATGGGATTGAGCAAGTTTGCAAGAGGCAAACATCTCCAAAGTGAGCTACTCATGAACACCGTCATGAAGATGGATAGAAGTGGCATTGGATATGTGGCAAGTGTAGAGAAGAAGAAGGCTCAAGTTCAACAACAACAATCAAAGCCAAAGCCAAAGCCAAAGAGATGTTTTGAGTGTAGACAAGAAGGCCACTTTGCTCATGAGTGCCAAACTCCACCGCCACAACCCTTACCCAAGCATGCTAGACCCTTTGCCTTCAATGCTCACTACATGCTTAGAAAGGATTCTAGTGGAAAGATGAAAGTCATGTTCTTAAGACCCCCTAACAAGAATAGGCCTAAGAAGATTTTGGTGGCTAAGTCACTTGTTGAGAAGGTGAAGAGCCCTCAACAAGTTTGGGTTCCTAAAGCTTAAATCTCTTGTGTGTAGGTGAACTACAAGACCGGTGGAAATCATTGGGTTATTGATAGTGGTTGCACTCAACATATGACCGGTGATCCTCGTATGTTCACCTCACTAGATGAAGAGGTAGATGGACAAGAGAGAATAACATTTAGAGACAACTCAAAGGGCAAGGTTAAAGGATTGGGCAAAGTGGCAATATCAAATGATCATTTCATCTCCAATGTGCTTTATGTTGCTTCATTGAGCTTCAACATGCTATCTGTTGGACAATTGTGTGATCTTGGCTTCCAATGCTTGTTCACCGAGAAGGAGGTTGTTGTATCCAAGGTAGATGATAATCAAGTGATATTCAATGGATTTAGATACAACAACTTATATCTAGTGGACTTCACCTCCGAAGATGTAAATTTGAAGACTTGTCTATTCACCAAAATAACACTTGGGTGGCTATGGCATAGAAGACTTGCTCATGTTGGTATGAGTTCACTCAAGAAGCTAATGAAGAATGATTTGGTGAGAGGGTTGAAGGATGTGGAGTTTGAGAAGGACAAGCTTTGTAGTGCATGTCAAGCCGGCAAGCAAGATGCAAATACCCATCCAACAAAAGCTTTCATGTCAACCACAAGAGTGCTAGAACTCCTACACATGGATTTATTTGGACCAACAACATACAAGAGTTTGGGAGGGAATCTCTATTGTCTTGTGATTGTTGATGACTATTCAAGGTATACATGGGTATTCTTCCTTCATGACAAATCCGAAGTTGCATCTTGCTTCAAGAAGTTTGCCAAGAGAGCTCAAAATGAATTTGAAGTGAAGCTCAAGAAGATAAGAAGTGACAATGGAAAAGAATTTGACAACACAAACATTGAAGCTTATTATGATGAAGTTGGGATCAAGCACGAAGTCTCCGCAACTTATACTCCTCAACAAAATGGTGTAGTTGAGAGGAAGAACCGGACCTTAATCACTCTTGCAAGGACAATGCTAGATGAGTACAACACCCCCGAAGCTCTATGGGTAGAAGCAATCAACACTGCATGCTATGCATCAAACCGCCTATTCCTTCAAAAGTTCCTTAGCAAGACACCTTATGAGTTGCTCAATGGGAAGAAGCCGGAAGTCTCCTTCTTTAGGGTCTACATCTACAAGAAGTGGCAACACCTAGGGAAGTTCCAAAGACGTTGTGATATTGATTTTTTTGTTGGTTACTCATCAAAGTCCAAAGCATATAGAGTATTTAATCATACCACCGGCTTGGTTGAAGAAACATATGATGTGGAATTTGATAAATCTAACGGCTCCCATGGAGCACATGAGAATCTTGATGATGTAGGTGATGAACCATTGAGGGAGGCTATGAAGAATATTTCAATGGGAGACATCAAGCCAAAAGATGATGTATAAGTCATTGATCAACCTTCTTCATCAAGTGTGCCACAAGATGGCGAAAAAGATAGAAGAGTAGAAAATGAAGATACTCATGTCTCCCATGAGCAAATGGTGGTACAAGCACAAGATGTTGATGCTCCACAACCTCCTCCTCAAGTGGTCAATAGAAGAAATACACCTCTCCTATAAGATCATCCACAAGATCTCATCATAGGGAGTCCATCAAAGGGTGTAATGACTCAATCTCAAAAACTTGCTTCATTTATTGCTCATCACTCTTTTGTCTCTTGCTATGAGCCTACCAAGGTAGAAGAAGCTCTTAAAGATCCGGATTGGATCAATGCCATGCATGAAGAGTTGAACAACTTCACTTGCAATGAAGTTTGGACTCTTGAAGAGCGACCAAAAGGTGCAAGAGTCATTGGAACAAAGTGGGTGTTCCGTAACAAGCAAGATGATCAAGGTGTCGTTGTGAGGAACAAGGCAAGACTAGTTGCAAAGGGGTTCTCCCAAGTTGAAGGTTTGGATTTTGGAGAGACCTTTGCACCGGTTGCAAGATTAGAAGCCATCCATATCCTACTTGCATATGCATCACATCATGAAATGAAACTATATCAAATGGATGTGAAAAGTGCATTTTAAATGACTTTATTAATGAACTAGTCTATGTTGATCAACCGCCCGGGTTTGAAGACCCTAGATATCCTAATCATGTTTATAGGTTATCCAAGGCACTATATGGGTTTAAGTAAGCCCTAAGAGCTTGGTATGAGCGCCTTCGGGACTTCCTCATTGAGAAGGGCTTTACCATTAGGAAGGTCGACACCACACTATTCACCAAGAAGCTTGATGGGCATATCTTCATTTATCAAGTATATGTTGATGATATCATCTTTGGATCATCAAATGAAGACTCATGCAAAGAATTTGGTGAATTGATGTCAAAGGAGTTCGAGATGTCAATGATCGGTGAGCTTACATTCTTTCTTGGTTTTCAAGTCAAGCAAATGAAAGAAGGCATCTTCATCTCTCAAGAGAAATACACAAAAGATCTTCTCAAGAGATTCAAGATGGATGAATGTAAGCCAATCAAGACACCAATGCTTATCAATGGATATCTCGACCTAGATGAGGGAGGTAACCCGGTTGATCAAACTCTCTACCGTTCCATGATTGGTAGCTTGTTATATTTAACCGCATCTAGGCCCAACATCATGTTTAGTGTGTGTATGTGTCCTAGATTTCAAGCTAATCCTAAGGAAACACATTTAATTGCCGTAAAAAAATCCTTAGGTATCTTAAGCACACACCAAGCATTGGCCTATGGTATCCCAAAGGAGCTATATTTGAATTAGTTGGCTATTCCGATTCAAATTATGCCGGTTGCAAAGTTGATAGAAAAAACACATCCGAAGGGTGCTATTTGCTTGGTAGATCACTTGTGTCTTGGTCCTCCAAGAAACAAAATAGTGTGGCTTTGTCCACCGCCGAAGCGGAATATATTGCCGCGGGTGCTTGTTGTGCACAAATTTTATACATGAAACAAACTTTGCTAGACTATGGAGTAGTTCTAGAAAAAATACCTCTTTTGTGCGACAATGAAAGTGCGGTAAAACTTGCAAACAATCCGGTTCAACACTCTCGCACCAAGCACATAGATATCTGCCATCACTTTCTAAGAGATCATGTTGCTAAAAATGATATATCACTAGAAGGTGTAAGAACCGAAGATCAATTAGCAGATATCTTCACTAAACCGCTAGATGAGGCTACATTTTGTAGATTGTGGAATGAGCTCAATGTACTTGATTTTAGTAACTTCACTAAAAGATGAGCTTGTGTTGTCCCTTGCATTCATTGCAATATACAGCATGTTTAATTTTTGGTAATACATATAGGGCTTGTCTAACATGGTTAAGATAACCACCGAAAAGCGTGTGAAGAAGCTTAACCTTGGATCAAACTTGACAAGCAACTAGATTTACTTACAAGTATTGCATATGCATAAATGTTGTTTTGTCATTTTGTTCCAGTTGCCCTTTTATTGCCTATTTTCATAAAAAGAATTATAGCCTAAGGCAAAATATTTTGAAAAACTTGAGGGTTTGAGAGAGGTCACTCACATCAGTCCCAATTGGTGTTTATTTGGATCTTATTCAAGTTGGGACTTGATTGGGAACAGGCAGCGCGAAGGAACATTGAAGATTTGCTGAAAAAGAGTGACCGGACACTGCACCAGACTCTGCAGTCCAGCGTCCGGTCAGTTCACAGGAGGTGAACTCGCTGTGAAGGAGTGACCGGACTTTGTCTTTCAGCGTCCAGTCAGATGACGTCTCAGCATCCGGTCATGTGAAGAAGATGAAGGCTAAGTTGACTGGACTCTGGCTGCGTCCGGTCGGTGTCCACCGGACGCGTCCGGTCGCGATTCTAGAGGAATTGGACCTCTCTGAAATCGACCGGACGCTGGGTGGTAGCGTCCGGTCGCTACCATCAGAGCGTCTGGTCAGTAGATTTCGTGCGGCATCAGATCTCTTTCCCCATCTCGTTTTCTGACTCATTGGGGGACCCTTATTTAATCCAAATCTCGTGCGTGTGTTTGCCCTAACCGCCGACATCGCCGAGCCTTTCTAGTCCCAAGCCACCGCAAACCCTAGCCGATGAAGTGCTGCCCGTGCTTGCCTCTGCCCACGCCATCGTGCCTCCACCGCCATCGCGCCCGCACAGCACTTCCCCGCACCAACGCCATCAAGCTCCGCCCGTGCGCCACCGTGAGCCTCCCCGTGTCTACGGCGCGCCCACCTCCACGCCATGCCCGTGTTCACCGCACCACCGCACCCTAACCAGCGCAGCCGCCGTGCTCTGCCTGCCCACGTCGCAGAAGCCACCTCAACAGCACCACCCAGCACGCCGTTGAGCCGCGCCAACGCCCTAGCGCCATCTGTGCCACTACCAAAGCTCCAGGGCCATCATTGCAACCCTCGGCCGGCGATTCACCGCATTGCATTGCCAATCCTCACCGACCAGCTAACCCGAGCCGATCCAGAGGTTCCCCGTGTGTTGCTTCTCATCTTCTCGGATCGCCATTTCGTCAAGTAGCAAGCCAGTCACTTCTATTTCGCATCTAAATTGCTTGCTCTCAGGGTTTCGTATCTATTAGATATATCGTATTTATTTGTATATCTATCTATTCCATCGTGCAGCGAGTCGGTGCCGTTGTGGTGTCAGGTGCAGTTGACAGTCAACTCGGAGCCAAGCTCGCGAGTACGAATCGAGGCCAAGCCTCGTAAGTGTCAGTGGACAGTTGATCTTATCAGCGTTAGTGGTTCTAGTCAGATCAGATGGCTCGCACCAAGAATGTTGGTGGTGGTCCAGGAGATGATGATCGGAGGCCTCTGCCTCGCCTGCCTACAGGTCCTAAAGGCAAGGCGATGAAGAAGGTTGCATCAAAGAAGCGTAAGTACCCTAATGCAGAGACATCCAGAGCAGCTGTAGTTGCTGAGGCCGCAAAGCGTGCCGAGAGAGGAGGTGCCCACAGTGGAGTTGTCATTGCAGATCATCTGTCACCAGAGGCACAGGGCAGACTTGAGCATCTTCATGGTAGTCCATCTGAGACTGTCATGATGGTAGGACGACATCTTCCCATTGTGGATCCTCGGCCTTAGGGGGAGTCACAACAGGAGTCACAGCAGCAGCCCCCACCAGCAGAGCCTCAGCCAGCTCAGGAGACACAGGAGGGACAGCCGTCACAGCAGACTTAGGAGGGCCAACAGGCCGAGGAGGCCGAGGAGACCGAGCAGGCACCCCAGCCACAGCTACGCCGCTCTAGTCGTACCCATGTTCCAGTCTCACCGAGGCCATCGACACAGCGGAGGGGATCACGTCCACCGCCTAGACCACATGGTTCACCTCCAGTGACCCACCTTGACTTGAGGGCCGCCATGGCCAAGTAGGTTCAGCAGCTTCGCTTCATTGAGTTTGATGTGTGGTTTCCACCTAGGACAGATGAGAGAGCAGCAGAGGGTTTTTACACGCCACTGTAGGAGGATTTCTATAATGCCTATCTGAACAGTGGAGCAGTCTTTAGATCTCAGAGGGTCTATAGCATAGAGGCTATAGTCACAGCAGCTGGAGAGCACATTTGCCCCTACCTTGCATATCTGTCGGGGCTGACAGATCTGATTGGGCGGACAAGATTGTATGTACCATCTTGGGTTTGGCAGTTCTATGCTTCACTCTACATTGACCCATATCATAACTTTATACACTTTGCATTCAGAGGCAGAGACTACAAGATGATGAGTCAGAGGGCCAGGGAGATACTAAGGCTACAGGAGTAGCCTATCAGGTTACATAAGGTATGTTATGGACAGCAAGAGCCTCCTAGGCATCCTCATGGTGGTATGGTGCCCCCTACAGATCTTGTGCGCCATTGCTTCAAGGAGCCCTTTGGTGAGGGGTCGAGGAGGAACCCCAGTGACCTTACTCCTACAGCTAGAGTGCTAGAGGCTATCATAAGGAGGACACTACTTCCTAGGATGGGATACAGAGAGGGTTTGACTCACCTCTAGCTTTGGCTCCTCAACGCCCTGATGCAGCAGATAGTGTTTAATATTTGGGACCTCCTTTTATCAGAGATGGATGATACTATAGCTGAGGGCTTCAAGGGTCATAGGCAGCTTCCATATGCACATTGGATCACTTTTCTTATTCTCAAGGCTGTGCAAGTTAGGACACCAGAGATGGTTGCAGAGTACAGAGGTGCCACCATAGAGTTTCTAGCTTATAACATGGCACAGAGGATCAGGCATAGCACACCATAGGCACCCACTTAGCCTCACCGTCGTCCAGATGTACCAGAGTCCATAGCTCAGTAGGACGAGATTATCAGAGGCATAGCCGCTACTAAGGAGGAGCAACTTGAGGCTCAAGAGGAGAGGAGCGAGTCTAGTGATAGTTCGGATGATGACTACCTGCCTATTCCTCAGATGCCTCCATGTAGACATGATGCAGAGGCCGGCAGTTCTAGCTCCACTCCACCTACATCGCAGATGGACCCCGCTTTGATTGCTATCCTTGAGCGGATGTAGCAGGATCAGGCTAGACAGGCTCAGGAGATCACTCCCAACTTTGCATAGTTTCAGGCTCGTCAGGACGAGTTCCAGCGACAACAGCATGTCCTCCAGCAGCAGCAGCAGTAGATGCATCAGCAGTAGTTACTCATGCAGCAACAACTTTTGGGATTCATGCAGCATGTAGTGACAGCCATTGGGGCCCCACAGCCACAGCTTTCGCCCTAGATTAGTCAGCCTACTACCACTATGACAACTCCAGCAGTATAGCCCAGTGGGCTTCAGAGTCAGGGATAGCCTCTAGCTCCGTTTGCTTCTCCCACAGTACAGGTGTCCCAGTGGTTATCCTCGCCAGTGGTAGCCCCGCAGTTCACACCACTTTAGACGGGCTTCACACTGGATCAGTCACCCTCGCTATTTGTGTCTGACATGTCAGTCTCCAGGAGTCTTGGAGCATCTTTTAGCGAGTTGATAGGGATGCCTACACCGCCACATATGTTTGCCCTAGGTCCTTCTACAGCAGCTCCTGTCGCCATGACTACTCAGAGGCTCCCTTCTTATGTCGCATCTTCAGATCCTACGACAGACATACCAGTAGCATCACAGGCAGCACCTGCCCCAGCTCAGACCTAGACCGCTTCAGCGATGCTTCCAGCCACAGAGGGTCAGTCAGTACAGAGCTCAGGGTCAGGTGATGATGGCGCCCAGTTCCAGCTTGCTCCTCGTACCTCAGCGCCCGGCTCATCTGCTGCAGCCCCACCGACCGACCCTTAGGTTTTGGTGTTTGACGCCAAAGGGGGAGAGGGTTCGAGTATGTAGACTCAGGGGGAGCGACTTTTAGGGGGAGCCTAGTTAGCTATTAGTCTATTATATACATTTGGAGTTTTATTTGTGTGATACACTATTACTATTATGCATTCGTGTGTTTACTTTTATGCATACTATTATATCTATGTGATAGTGATATCTATGTGATTGTGATATATGACATGTGTGCTCTCTACTTTGAATTCCTTTATATGTCATATCACTTGTGATATGCTCATTTGCCTTGTTTCCGCGTTTATACTCCGATGCAAATGAGCTTCACCACTTGTACTCATGCTTATTTCATATCTTTTGAGTACACCGTGTTGGCTTGGGTCATATAAGCTTGCCTAACTATTTTATTCTTATTGATAAAAGCTTATATGAACCAAGCATGTCAAAAACCTTACTCTTTCACATACTCGAGGTGGTATTGTCATCAATCACAAAAAAGGAGGAGATTGAAAGCATCTAGGCCCCTTGTTGGGTTTCGGTGATTAATGACAATACAAGATTACTATGACTAACATGTGTTTTGTAGAGGCAATTAAGTTAGGTCATGGTAATGGAGATCAATTGGGCAATCAAGGTGGTCATGCCCCTACGATGAAAATCGTTTTGGTTTTGAAAGGATGGACAACAAGGTTAAGGATGACTAGTTCTAAGTGTCGATTGGAGTTGGAGAGACACTTAGAGTAGTTTAGAACTTTGTGTTTCCTTTGGCCGTACTATTAAGGGGGGTATGGACGGGTAGCTTGACCTAGATGAGTCTAGTGAGTTAGGTGTGGTGCACACTTGTTAAAACTAGCACTAGGTAGCTACACAACAGCCCTATGATCCTATGGAGCAAACTTCATTCACATATGATCGAGAGTTGGAAGTGAATGGAGGGTCAAATGCTGACCGGACACTGGCTCCGGTGCGACCGAACGCTGGCCGTTGGGTCCGATCAGTTCATTTGATCAAGGAGATTGCGTCTGGCGCAACCGGACGCTGAGAGGCAGCATCTGGTCGACTCCAGTAAGGTTCCAGAAGAGTGAATCTACGACCGGACCCTGAGGATCCAGCGTCCGGTAGAGTATAGTAAGGTTCCAGTGAGGGTTAAATGCGACCGGACGTGTCCGGTCAGTGATGATCGGACGCTGTCAGCGTCCGGTCAACACTTAAACACTGTTGTGCGGGTTGAACTGACCGGAGCGTCCGGTCAATATAACCGGAGCGTCCGGTCACCCCGCAGAGGCACATAACGGTTCATTTTTCAGACTGCCTTATAAATAGAAGCTCCACTCGTGTGTGGAGTTACTTTTGCTCATTCCAACAGCTGAGAAACACATTTGTGAGTGCCAAGAAGAGCAAGGTCCTAGTGAGGTGATTGATATTTGAGAATCCAAGAGAGTAGCCTCATTAGTGAATCAAGAGTAGCAAAGTGTGCATCCCCCATTCTCATTAGGCTTCGCGTGGTCAAGTGAGAGTTCGTGCTTGTTACTCTTGGTGATCGCCATCACCTAGACGGCTTGGTGGTGATTGGGAGCTTGGTGATCACCCAGCAGAGCTTGTGGGTGACCCAACTCAAGTTGTGAGCGGTTGTGGGTGATTCACCACGACAGAGTGTCGAAGAATCAACCCGTAGAGAGCACTTAATCCTTGCGCGGATCAAGTGGGAGGTACACCCTTGTGCGGGTGCTCCAATGAGGACTAGTGGGGAGTGGCAACTCTCCGATACCTCGGGAAAATATCGCCGCGTTCCTCTCTCTCAATTTACTTTGGGCATTTAGTTTGAGCATTTACTTTGAGCAATTCAATACTTGTTCTTACATTCATAGAATTGCCATGCTAGAGTAAGCTTGGAACATAGGTTGCAAGTCCTTTGTGCGTTAGACTATTAGAAACACTTTTCTAGGCACAATGGGTTAATTGGGCTAACCGTATGATTTAATTATTGCAAAAAAATTTAAAATTAGCCCAATTCACCCCCCTCTTGGGTATCTTGATCCTTTCACCCTAGGAGTCGGACGAGGCGGAGCCATCCTTTGGTTGTTGGACAAGAAGTGTAGTTGTGTTCTTGTCTGTTCGGAAGCATCAACGTTTGATGGTTATTAGCTCCTCCTCTTTGGGTACCCCAGTATTTGGTCCCCGACAGCTGGCGGCTCCCCGTCGTGGTCCTGCCTCGCCGCGCCGGCCGCTCCTCACCACCTCCTACGGGCCCAGCATGTCGACGGCGCAAGGATTTGGGTCGAGGAGAGAGACGACGGAAAGATGACGCATATCTGAGTTCCCTCTCTACTTCTACCCAAAATAGGTGTTTCATTTGCCTATTCTGTTGGATGGCGTTTTTTCTATGTGCAGGACGCAAAATGGGTTTGGATAGGGATATGCATGGCTTGTTGGAGACAATCTTAGGGTGCTAAATTACACCCATCCGAGTCAGCCAGTCCAAGCCTGTTCCCAGTTTTTCAATGTACCTAGTCCTAAAGTTCCATATAATCATGTATATTCATGTGGCAAGATGTTGTCGGTGTTCGTTTGATTGAACAGGCTACAGCGCTACACGCCTGGAGTGGCCGGGCCAAGTGAAACTGTCACACTTTCGGCTGACCCTACAAATATTGTACCGCTGCCAGCCAAGGTGAAATAAAGGTGGGTTCATATTGATACGGTGATATCTGCGAGGATTCCTAAACAGATAACCATTTGTCGTGTTGCGCCCAAGCCACCCAGACGATACTGCGTATAACCCACCATTACCCATATGCAAATCCCATTTGCTCGCTTTTTTAGAACTATAAAAAAAAGTTGGCCAAATGTTGAGGCCTCGAGGGCATAAGCTCATCAGTCTACTGGCAACAAGAGATGCTCCAATAACCTACTCAACAGAAATACTTCTTGGTTCATATTCATAAACACCTTTAAACCTCCATTATTGGTTCCTTATCATGTTCTTTAATTCTTCTTTACCCGTCAATGATTAGGGGTGAGTGCTTGATGTGACAACAATTTCATATCTAGTCAGCAACCAAAGGAATATTGGGATAAAAATCATCGTGTCATGTTCATCCCGCTGGTTTACAATCCCCTTACACAAGCTTGTATTTACTTATTCATATATTGTACTTGTGTAGTTGCTCTTGTAATTAGTTAGTTAGTGTAGCTTGCTAGTTACCTTCTTGCTTGTGTAGCATAGAAGTAGTTGTCGGTGTTTCGAGTTGTCACCAACAAGTATATTTCTAATATTACGCCTCTGGCTCGGATGGTGTGCTAAGAGGACACGAGGTTTATACTGGTTCGGGCAGAATATCCCTACATCCAGTTTGTTGTTGCTGCTCGTGTTACTAGCACTGAAAGTTCGTAGCAGGGGTTACAAACGGTTGAGAGAGGGACATGTCCCAAGTCTTTGGTGAGAGGAGCGAACGGGCGCCGAGGTCTAGGTCGCTTCTCTGTTGTGTGCTGTGAGGCGATCGATTCGAGTTGAGTCCGATGCCCCTTGTGGGACGCCCTGCTTTTCCTTTTATAAGCCAAGGGAAAGCACGGGTTACAGTCCAGGGAAAAGGGGAGAACGAGAAGGAGAATAAGTCTTTCAGGATCGCCGGATCCTTCTTTTCCTTCACGCGGGTCCCGCTGACCCTGTAGACATCAACAGGGGCAGCTTCACATCGCGGCCCTGTCCGTCATTAGCACCATGTGCAGGCGTCGTCTACCGGTCATGGCGCTCCACTCCGTCCTGGCGGATGTCGTGGCGAACTGATGCGTCCGTCAGTGTTCATACGGGGTTAGGCAGAACAGTACTGATACGCCCGATGCTGTTCCTGACGTGAACGCCCAGATATGTACCGTCGTGGGTCACGGGCTACATTGAGGTGTGCCAGTCGCTTCCTTGGTGTCAGAGCTTTGACCCAGGCCCATACGCTTGGACCTAGAGTGGTTGGCGGTGGTATGGGTCTTCGTCGGGTGAGACGGAGCTCCCGACCTCGGGGTCGGGCGAGGCGGAGTTCCTCCCTAGAGGCCAGGTGAGGCGAGTGTGAACCTAAGACTCGGGCGAGGTGGAGTCCGCCCCTAGGGGTCGGGCGAGGCAGAGCCCGCGGCCTCGGTGTTGGGCGAGGCGGAGCCAACCCTCAGAGGTCGGGCGAGGCAGAGCTCGTGGCCTCGGTGTCAGCCCGCGGCCTCGGTGTCGGGCGAGGCAGAGTTTGCGCACATAGGAGTCGGTTGGGGCTATAGTCGCGCTTTTGACTGCTTGGAAGAATCAATGTTGATGGTTATTAGCTCCTCTTCGGGTACCCTAGTATTAGTCCTCGACAGTAGCTCCCTTGTGTAACTAGTTTACTTTTGTAGTAAATTAGTTGCCTTGCTTAGTTTGTGTAGCTAAATAAATTGAACTCTCTAATATGGCCTGTGTAGCCTTGTTATTGAGCATTGCTAGTGAGCTTTGGAGCTTTGTGCTTTCGTTACTAGCATGTGTGGGAGCTCCCTGGTGCTTAAAGTACTAGTGGCATAGGTTTATATGACCTTGCTTTTAGAATTAGTTAGGTGAGCTCTAACTAGCCTGACACCTTAGTTGCTTGTTTAGGGTCCTTTTAAGGTGCTTGATAACTTAGATAGAGGGGTGTAGTCTTGGCTAGGCCGTTAGATTTAATTTCGTATTTGTTTCGGTGTGATTAATTTTAGAAAGGACTATTCATCCCCTCTAGTCCGCTATCTCGACCCTACACAGTTCGAGCTCAGCGGTGAAACAGAGGGGCGCATACGGCTCCGCTTGTGGGCGGGCGGCGTGGGTGGGGCAAGTCGTCCAGACAGCGTGAAATTCGAGCAGCCAGGGCACATCACATAGAACAGGAGCGGGAAACGGAGAGCAGTCGTGGGTGTCCAGACGCACATGTCCGTATGGATGTCCGGGTGCTAGCACTTCCCTGATACTAGTCATAATTCTTCCAACCACCCTCATTGTATTAGAATGCAGATTCCTCAAAACTGTTTTTTTCTCTATTTGTATAGTTTCTCATGGAAATTGGGCCAAACGACACAATACGTAAAAACTGAAAAATTTATCTTTCAGTTATGTTATTGCAACGATGTTAAATAAGTTACAATGTCCGCTGGTAAGCCTAGAAATTACGGGATTAATTAAGAGAAAATCCTACATTGTTGGAAGCTAGCTAGGGTGTAGGACTACATTGTTGGAACCTCGCCCAGTTCGTTTATCTTATAAGTCGTACTTTTTCAGCCAATGAACAATATTTTTCTCTCACAACAAATCAGTCAACAGTACTTTCAGCCATCGCTTATCAGCCAAACGAACAGGGTATTAGTACACAACTATATAGAACTTGTGTAGGTTTTATAAGTGGTTTTAGAGCCTATAATTTTGAAGTGACCTAATTCACTCCTCTCAATATTATATTAACCATCTCGGTCCTTGCATTATCTTTAAACCCTCATCAGATATGGAAAAGATCCGTCCTGATTGCTGGGCTTATAAGCCGTATTTTTTCAGACAACGAACAATATTTTTCTCTCACAACAAATCAGCCAACAATACTTTCAGCCATGGCTTATCAGCCAAACGAACAGAACATAGGCGAGCCTTTTAAACAGTAGTGTCATGATATCCCATAAATGTTTTCCTGTGACTGCAGTGTACGGCGTGATTTATTCTGTCGTTATTGTATCGCTTCTATATTCTGTATAACAACATCGTACAATATCATCGGAACATAACTTTAAAGGAGGCGCCTATAATTTTAGACGATATAATTGTGTAGCGAAACAACTATCTGTAGACCATGTTGTAGAACAGCAACACATTGGCATGCATCCTACTCCAACTACTACGTTACCTGATCAGGTGCATGTGTCCGTGTGTATCAAGCATTATGCCAATATTTTACTCTCGTGTGTGTATATATATGTATATCGAACTATTTTCACTGCCATGTGGGGGCCACACTATGGTTGCCTAAGGTTGGGCCCGCATGGCAGTGACGTGTCTTCTTTGCGCTCGTGAGGGCCACAAGCATTTTTGGGGCTGTGTTGTGGCCAACTGAGAGGAGGGTGCTCCGCTGCTCGCACCCTGCAGCAGAAGTGCAGATACCCCAGGGGCTTTTTGGCGCAGCTAATGGCTCTGTGTTTGGTACAGCTTATTTGGAAAACGCTTTTTAGATAAGCTGTATAAATAGAGTAAAAGCAGCGGTCAAAATAAGTTGTTGTAATCTAGTTTCTACTTTTAGTATAAATAGGAGCTGTGGGAATAAACATGGCTAGAATAAGCTACTGAAAAGCATAACGTTTGGCTGTTGATTTCAGTTTATTTTGACCATAAGCAACTTATAAACTGTACCAAACATGTCCAATATTATGGAGGCTGTGTCCACTTGGCGCAACGACTGACACTGTTATGCTGACCGATTTTTTTACAATTTAGCCCTTTTTTAAAACTTTCTCACAAATAGACCTCTGGCGAAAAGAATTCAGAAAATTGACCCTTATCTCGACGCCATTGATGTTGGCGCCGAGGTAGGCGCCAGCGTCTCTGGCATCGAGCTCCTGGGCACGGTGGATGATATGGCAGGGAGCTCGGCGTCAGTCACTCTGGCGCCGAGCTCGGCGCCATAGTGACTGGCACCGAGCTCCCTGCATTTAACCCCTGCCCAACCTTCCTGCCCGAGCGTTCTTTCTCTTCTTTCTCATCTCTCTTGGGTTTTTTCTCTCCCCACATCACCCTACCTCACGAATCGGCATATTGGACCTTAAAAATCTTGATTTGATCCGTAGATCTTCGAGAGCAAGGTATCCTCGCTCCCCTCCTAGTTTTTTTTTGCATCGATTCGGTATATATTAGTCGGATTTTTCAACCTAAGAATCGTCATCACTTAGGGTTTCATTGTATCCCTCAATATATGTATTATACAACCGTTGGATGATGCCAAGACGTGGAAAAAGCTAGCAAACCTAGGCGCATGTAGTTATGTTATGGGTTCATTGTTGTGCATCAAATGGAAAACCCTAAGTTTAGGGTTTAATGTTAACTGCTTTCAGTTCTTAGAACGAAATTGGTTGTATTGTAGTTATGATTCTCATTGACATTTATTTGTGATGTTTTGATTTATGTTTGTTAAATTACATCCGTTTTGTTAGATGCAAGAAATGTTTCGGGAGGAGTTTTGGCAAAAACGGGGCCGTCCTCGAGAATTATACCCCGATGCGTCTAGCAAAGATGCCCCCGTCCCTCCTGACCTCACTGTCCCTAACTGTGACTGTGGTTTCCCGGCCCATGTTTTTCAATCGAAACATCCGGACACAGCGGCGCGTTGCTTCTACACATGCAGTCATTTTAATGTAAGAAATTGTTTCCACTATCCTTTTGTGTAAGTATGCTACTAATATTTTGTTGAAATCTCATTGTGTAGGACCATGAGAGGTGTTTTTTCTTTCAGTGGATCGACGGTGCAGACAAGTTTGATCCTAGGTATCTCCTTTTCAACGATTGGTTTAGAGGGAGACATCCACGTGAGCACTTCAAGTGGTGGGTTCCACCCCCCTAACCCTCCGCCAATGATGGCTAAGGAGAAGCACCTAGCAACAGTTAGACGACTCGAGAAACCTCCTCTATGCGATTGCAGAGATCGAGCTGTGATAAACCCTGAGAATACGTTGGAGTTTGTGTGTCCAAACAAGCATGAAGTAAGTGCAAAGTGTATGTGTTCAAATCTTGAGCTATATGTGTTCATGTACTAATGTCTCATTATTTAGGTGTTTTCAATGGCGAAGTGTCGTTTCAAGGAATGATTGTATGGTCCTAAGAACCAATGGCCGGAAGAACTACGGAGGGTTAAGGAAAAGAAGAAAGAAAGGTAATCTACAAAGCACCTCATGTCATGTGTGAATGTGGTGTTAAATCCAACTATGGCCTAGTCCCTTCGAAGCTTGGAATAGGCCATTATTGCGGCCATATGATTGAGTATGATGAGGTTCGTTATTTTTGTGGTAAACATGGAATCGTATTTTGTTTCTTTTGCTAAGACATATATGGTATAATATTTCTTTTGAACAGAGCACTAGAAAATGCAGGTAGGAATGTTATGATGGTCAAGCTAAGTTCTTGGATGAACTGAAGAAGAGGCAACTAATTGCATAGAAGAGGGGATATGGACCTGACTACGTCAACCTATTCGTTAAACATCACAAAGAAAAGATGCGTGAGTTTGCTAGACAACGCGGTATTTGTAACCCGATCGATGTTGGGCTTAACAAATGGGGATTGGAGAGGCGGATGACGTTAGAGGAGGAGAGGGCAAGGAATGAGGCAAGGGAGGAGACAAGAGTACAGATGCAGGTCTTAAACGAGCATGTTGCTACATTATGTGCCAATGAGTGCTTGAAAGCCTTTTTTTCATTGTCTGATTTTAAATGTAATATAATCGCGTTGCTAACTGATTGCTAACTCATCGCTCTAGCAGAGGCAGGCATGCAGGCGAAGGAGGATGAGGACAACGCTGATAGACTGAGCGAGCTCATCGCTCTAGTAGAGGCGGGCTTACAGGCGGAGGAGGATGATGACGCATTCTCCACTCAGGCCGCAGCGGCCACAGATGAAGTGGAGGTCACTTACTACAGGCGACAGGTAGGTCAGAGCAATATAGGTGAGCCTAACCATAGCAACAGGGTTGTGGTAGAGGACTGGTACTCGGATGATAAGTTGCTTACTCAGTACGTTTCAGACTGAGGATTTGGAAGTGCATTTGCCCCTATGTGTACTGTCGGCACGTACTTCTAGTATTAATATGTTGTGTAATGTGGCATAGTATTGAACTTTTCATTATGTTGTTGTTTTTATTATTTATGGTCTTAATATTCCGCTTAATGATACGGACGTATTGAAATGTGAACACTTGCTGCAAAAAAACCTAACGATGTACGCCATTATATAAATCAATACACGAAACACATGAAATGGCATGTGACTACATGTACTGAACCTAGGTACAGAGTTTCCTTTGACTAAACCTAACATGCCTTAGGTAATTAAACCAAACAACAAACATATAGATGTGGTATGTGAAAAAGATAAAGTCATCCTAGTAGTGTGGCCACATAGCAAATTGTGTTGCACCTTCTCCATAGTAGCCTCCCATTGTTGCTGTTGGTGGTGGCAGGGGTGATGGGGGAGGCCCCTTGTTGTTGTGGTTAGGGCTGGTGCAATATAGATCATTGCAGAGTGCCTCCTGTGAATCGGCACCATTGTTGTTGTCGTCCTATCCGTCGTCCTTGTAACCGCTGCTAACTTCTTTTTCTAGATCGAAGATACGGTCCTATAGGTAGTAGATGTACTCCGCATGCAGATAAATAGGTCGAGGATCGACCCACCTACTGAACCCATAGTTTTCTTCGGCCAAGAAAGACTACAATAAGTATGTCGTGTAAGTTATATACAAGAGAAATATATTGAAGAAACAAAAAGTAATAGCAATTACCCATGCTCTTGGGCATTTGAAGAAACGATGACCTCCATCTATTCCCTCAGTGAACATTTGTACTAGGCAGTCCTCACCACGCATGCATTTTGGCCACTCTTCTTTCCTTTCATCGTATCCTCTCAGTGGTGCCTCTTTGGTGAAATTACTTTTGCTCTCAACTGGGAACCTCTCATAAAGAGCTTCCTCAAAGAAATCAGGACCCAGAGGACCCTCCCACCCCCAGGTAGTTTCCTTCCCCTTTCTTCTCCCTCTGGATGACCCTCCAGACATCGATACTGCAATGAAAGAAAATGATGAGGAGTGTTCTTCTTCCTTGTGTGTGTGAATGAGAGGGAGTGAGTGGTTATTTATAGGTTGAGAGGAGGAATGGAGGCCTCTTAGTGTGCCATGTCAGCGATCCGTGTGCCTCTTCACCTAAGCCATTGGATCAAACAATCATAAGATGGATGGTGGAGATAGAGTGGAGTTGTGCTTCCTTGCATGCCAGTACTATGTCAGTGATGTGACAAATCGCTGTTGTCCCTGTATCTAAAAAGTCTATTTTTATTATCTGAAAAGTATAGAATCGTTCACTATTGCTTGGTAACCCTAGATTCATCTACAAAGCATATGTACGATATGTTTGGATTATACACTTTCTAATAAATTTATAGTTAATCTATGTACTATATTTGTGCCTTTTTAGCTATGTAGTATGATTATTGTTTCACGGAAAAAAATCGCAAGAGTTTCCCTTGTTTTAGGAGCATCCACAGTTACAAACAGAGACATCATTATATATTCCAAATATTTAATCATCCAAGGAGCAAAATGCAACCACAACGAACATCACAACCAACATAATATGTCCCGTGTAGTCCAAATAGTCCACAATGTCCATACAGTCCCAAATAGTTACAGAAAAGTAAATACAAAATCCATAATAGTGTATACTAACAACTACCACATCCCTCATTGCCTCCTACTCTTGCCCTTACCCTTGTGATCGAGAGCGCTCATACCTAGAGTGAAGGGTCACGTGGACGACGTCGCCTAGTGCCTAGAGGCGGTGTAGGATGAGTCGAGGGAGCATCATGGAGCTGAGAGGGGCCAAGCTCCTCGTGCCTCTTGTCCTTGTGATCGTCGTCGTCGTCTTCCTCGTCCTTGTCCCAGTCCCCTATAGCTACTTGACTAGAGGAACCCAAGCCTCCTCTGCCTACGGAAGGAACGTACACGTCTTGCGTCGTGTCTGTCCTGCAACCACAATGACCAGCCACACAACGTAGACGATGTGATAGCCTCAACGGACGCGGGAGGCATGCCGGTGGTGGACAGTGGCAAGGCAGGGCAAGGCCGGTGGTGGAGGGCAGCGGCCGAGGCCGACGATGGAGACCAAGGCAAGGCTAAGGCGAGGACGGCGATGGAGGGAAGTGGAGGGCAACGGTGCAGCGCGGGTTGCGGCGCTCCTGCACGCCGAGGCGTGGCACGGCGTGGGGCGGGACGGTGGCGCAGATAAGGGGCGCAGGCCATCTGCTGGGGCATGGCACGACACGGGAGAGGGCAGCCGGTGGAGGCAAGGGCGTGGGCGGCGGCAGTGGCGGCGGAGCTCGGCTATCCTAGGGCGAGAGAGGGAGAAGAAGAGAGGAAAGGCGCAGGCCCAATAGGTATTAAAGGCTCGGCGCAATTCACTCTGGCGTCAAGCTCGGCGCCAGAGTGAATGGTGCCGAGCCCTCTAGCAGGTCATCCACCGTGCCTAGGAGCTCGGGGCTAGAGACGCTGGCGCCTACCTCGGCGCCAGCATCAATGGCGCTGAGCTAAGGGTCCATTTTCTGAATTCTTTCCGCCAGGAGTCTATTTGTGAGAAACTTTCAAAAAAAGGTTAAATTGTAAAAAATTCAGTCACGCTGATGAGTGATCGCCACGGCCAAAACCTACCCCCATCTTGCATGTCAAAAGCTAAGCTCTCGGTTCTTTTCCCCACATCGGCTCATGGTTATTTTGCCGTGGTCGCTGCTTCCTTTGTCGGGCTCTGCTGGCTTCGCTGCGCTGTAGCAGCGCGTCATGTGCTACTCGTATCGAGGAGGTGGGCAAGGCTAAGGATACCGACCATAGAGAGGCAGTCGCCATGGGCGAGCGGTGAGAGGCGGCCGCACTTCTTCAAGGTGCACATGGGAGACTTCAATAATCGACTGCTGAGTGACTGATGGCTCAGTTTACATTGTGTTAAAATGCTTCCTCGCATGCATGTGATGCATGTGTGCGAATCTATACATAGTAGCCACAGACCTGGTGAATGCCCAAACTTGCCACGCCCAGCTTACTAAGGCAAAAACAAGCCATATTTTTTTGCAAGGTTTGATACACTACGTAAAAACGATTTTTAGCAACGGGTTGAATTTTTTGTAGGGGCAGCTGGTGATGGAGCCGCCCCTATAGTGTTGTGCTTGGGGGCCCAGACACTAGCCACCCCTACAAATGGAACAGTATGGGCGGCTGGTGATATGAGCCACCCCTACAAATGGGTCTGATTTGTAGGGGCAACTCACTCACCAGCCGCCCCTGGCGTTGCTATTTGTAGGGGCGGCTCATGATTGAGCCGCCCCTACAAATGGCCCCCGTATAAATAGCTCTGATTTGTAGGGGTGGCTCAATCACCAGCCGCCCCTATAAATGACCCACATATAAAACAGCTGCAGCACCTTCTTCTTCCTCGGGTCACTCACTCCAACCCGTGAAAGAAAGGTGGGGAGGCCTTGGGCACCTTCCAAAAATTGCTCTACTAAGGGGGGAAGGTTTTGATCTCAAATCCTTTGGTGGAGAGGTTGTCACTTTTTTTTGTAGTTTTAATGGTTGGTTAGTGATTAATTAAAGTTTTGTTTTTCTCTCTCTTCTATGGTGCTTGAGCTACTTATGAAGCAAATTAGACCCAAGTTTTAAATGTACTAGGGTAAATTAGGGAGGGGAACAAGATCATACCCTTATTTGATCCATGTTTCTTAATTTTAGTGAACAATTAGTTAGTTTTATGCATGTTTTATGTGCATGTAGATCTAGATTTAGGGTTTGGTTTTTTTATTAATTTCATTTTTGTAAATTTATGTTTGATAAAATTGGACTAAGGTTTGTATGAAAGATATTGGGTAAAGTATAATTGTTGCTAATTGTTGTCTTTGAAATTGTTTATTATAATCAATAAATATGTATTTTAATTAATTATGGATAAATGGGCCATTAATTAATTTTCCTCTACCATGGTGTGTTTGTATGCTTCATGTAATTATATTAGATTTATATTCATATATATCTGAAGTATATACAATTATTCTCAAGTAATTATTAATTTGATTCATTTTTATATATATCTGAATAAGTAGTCCTTTAATGTTTGTTTTGTTGTTGTAAAAGATGGAGTACAGGAACTCTTGGATGTATGGTTCATTAAGGTTCAAAGCAGGTTTCCGTGAAGAGGTGGATAAATTTATTAAAGCTGCAAAGAAGCATGCAACGACATTGAAAGAGAATAAGGATACAATTATTTGTTCCTGTAAAGATTGCAAGAACCATATGGCATGGACAGATGTGACTATCATCAGATCACATTTGATTATGCGAGGATTTGTTGAGGACTACACAGTGTGGATTCATCATGGTGGAATGGTTATTGTTAACGACGAGGATGAGGAGGAATACGACGATGAAACCATAAAATCCCTGTCCTAATATTCAGCAGAGCTTAATGCACGAATGGATTTCGAGTTTGGCAATGAACAAGGTGGTGATGCTGGTGGTTGGAATGGTAACGACGAAAGTGGTGCCAATAATGATGGTGGCGCACGTGTTGGGGATGAAGATTATTTGGAGGACATGATTCAAGCCCTTGGACCAGAGATTTTACTAAATAGCCCGAAAAGTCTAGAAAATTTGGAAAGGGTGACAAAAGCATCGAAGGAGACTGTGTATGGTGTTGAAAAGGGTTGTCCGATACATTGGACATTGCTACGTTTTGTGCTTGAGTTGCTCATCCTGAAGGCTAAGTATGGCTGGTCAGATTGTAGTTTCAATGATCTATTGTATCTCCTGTCATGGGTGCTGCCACAACCAAACTCAGTTCCCACCAACACATACCAAGCGAAGAAGGTCATAAGTCCATTGACAATGGGGGTTGAAAAAATCCATGCATGCCCCAACCACTGTATACTTTTTCATGGCAAAACATTCAAGTCACTAGATAAATGTCCCCGGTGTGGGGCCAGCCGGTACAAGAACAATAACCTTTACGATGGGGATGAAGCCTCCACGGGGAAAAGAGGAATAAGAAGAGTACAAAAAAGGTGGTACAAGAATCTCAGCCCCTAGAGGACACTCCATTAGGCAACGATGCAAAGCAGAGAAGAATTCCTGCCTTGGTAATGTGGTACCTGCCAGTGACCGACCACTTGTGACATATCTTCCTAAACCCTAAAGAAGCCGCACTCATGACATGGTGGGATGATGAGCGCAAGGTGGATGATGATAAGATTGCACACCCAGCTGATTGTAGTCAGTGACAAAGGTTTGATGAGAAGCACAAAGAATTCAGCGATGACCCAAGGAATGTACGGTTTGGCTTGAGCACCGATGGAATAAATCCCTTTAATGAGAGAATGAGCGACCATAACACATGGCCAGTGATCTTGACCATGTACAACATCCCAACAGATTGTGTCATAAGAGAAAGTACCTTCTCCTCACTATTCTTATTTCTGGCCCTAAACAACCAGGCATTGATATAGACGTGTTCCTCGAGCCTTTGATGCAAAAAATGGAGAGGCTATGGAGGCATGGGGAGCAGATGTACAATGCATTCCGAAAGGAGGACTTCATATATAGAGCAATAATATTTGTTACTACCAATGATTACCCTGCGCTGTTTGCTTTGTCTGGACAGATCAAAGGGAAGACGGGATACTTGGTTTGCTTGGATGGTACTACATGGGTGTACCTGGATGCATCCAAGAAGATAGTTTACCTAAGGAACTACCGCTTCTTAAAGACAAGTCACAAGTACCACAACAAATTGTTCTTTAGATTTTATGATAATGCCCCAGAGATTGGACCCCCTCTGGAGAGACGTCATAATGGAGAACACGTGTACAGAATGGTGAAAAACATACGTGTCGTCTATGGAAAGAAGAATCCGGATGGGACGAACAGAGATATAAGCACATGTCCTATCAAAGGCGTACCTTTCAAGAAACAATCGATCTTCTTTCAGTATCTGTCTTATTGGCCAGACTTGGAGGTCCCCCATGCCATTGATGCTATGCATGTGCATAAGAGTGTCTTTAAGAGTCTCATTGCTACCTGGATGGACACAGGCAAGTCAAAGGATGGTCTAAAAGCACAGAAAGACATGGTGCAGCTAAACATGACGCCACAGCTTCACTCGGTACCTGAGGCTAATGGAAAATATACTCTGTCCACGGCGTGCTTCAGCCTAACACCAGACGAGAAGAGAGCTATATGCACTTTCCTGAGGGGGGTCAAAGTCCCGACTGGGTTTTTAGCAAATGTGAAGAAGCTAGTGTCGATGAAAGACTTGTTAATAACACACTGCAAGGCTCACGATTGCCATGTGATGCTGACAGTGTTTCTACCTATTGCAATCAGGGCTATAAAGCCAGAGTTCTTGAAAATGGCCATCACCCGCATGTGCTACTTCTATTCGAAGATCTCACAAAAGACGATTGACAAGCAAGAGCTGAGTGACCTACATGAATTTGTGGTGGAGTCACAAAATCAACTGGAGATGTGTTTACCTCCTGCTTTTTTATATAATGCCACATCTCATGATTCACATGGTTCATCAGATACAGGCGTTGGGCCCTTGCTACTTGCATGAAATGTGGTCCTATGAGCGGTTCATGTCGGTTTTAAATCGATACGTGCATAATCGAGCATATCTAGAGGGCTCCATGATAGAGGGTTACAGTACTGAAGAAGTCGTCGAGTGCTGTCAAGAGTATCTAAAAGTACAGAAAGGGATTGGTAAATCTGATTCTCATCACAAGGGTAGGCTGGCTGGGAAGGGCACTAGTGGTAGAAAAGTGTTCATCGACCATGATTACAAAGAGGTGAGTCAGGTGCATTATAGTGTCTTGCAGAGTATACAACTGATGCAACCATATATGATGAACACTTGGCTATCATGATGGCGAAGAGAAATGGCCGTTCGGATGATTGGGTCATGAAACAACACAAGCAATGCCTAATTACATGGTTGAAGGACCAAAACATACCGCCTGAAGAAACCATATACTCTATTACTATCAGTAGGTTGGCGGAGGGGCCATCGAGACAAGTCACATCTTGGAATGCTTATGACATCAATGGGTATACGTACTATACCCACGCAAAGGATAGTAAATATGTGAACCAAAACAATGGCGTTCGAATAGAGGCTCTCGATAGATTGGGATGAAAGATCCAATACTTTGGCATCATTGAAGAGATATGAGAACTTGACTATGGAAGGGATATAACGGTGGCCCTGTTTCGATGACGCTAGATCAAACAACACCAACTGAACGAGATCAGATTGAGAGTCCTGGACCTCGAGAATCTAGGCTACCAAGATGACCCTTGGGTGCTCACTTCACATGTTGCACAAGTTTTCTATTTGTCTGACCCACAAAGTAACCTCCCTTCGAAGAAGAAGACAAAGCACGTGGTTGCCTCCGGGAAACAGCACATTATTGGAGTTGATGGCGTGGACGATGTTGAAGCTTACAATAACTACGATGAGATGCCGCTATTCACAGACTTTCCTAAGAAGATCAGCGTTGTGGAAAAGAACCTCCCCAAAGATATATTGCCATGGGAACGAAAATGTGTCAAGGGGAAAGTCGTTATAGCGGGCTAGCTAGTTGTTGAACGTGGAGTGTTTTGTGTAAGTGTGTATTTGTAAGACTTCATTTATGCATGCGTGTGAGACTATACATTTATGTATGTGTGTAAGACTATATATTTTTGTATGTGTGTGAGACTACATTTATGCATGTGTGTGAGACTACCCATTGCAACATTCAGATGATTCTATTTGAACATCCACTCTATTACTACTAAAACTTTATAAAATCACTTAACACTTTATAAAATGAAGAAATGACCAAAATAAAAGTAGGAGATCTTAACGAGTTATACAACTTTTATATTCATCACCTTTACAGCTGAAATCATTTAGTGTATGAAAATCAGGTTTGAAGCTATCATTTTCTGAAATTTAAAATGACTAGACTAAAATGATAGAGCATGATTTTAGAAAATTTTAGAAAAAAAACCCATCACATTTGGAGTTAGTATGAGGAAGAAAAACTAGTTACAAGTTTCAGCCACAGATTAAAAAGAGAAATCACACTTGTTCATCATTGATCATCATGAACAGTTGTAATTTTTCTTTTTAATCTCTGGGTAAAATCTGTAACTAGTCTTTCTTCCTCATACTAACTCCAAATGTGATAATTTTTTTCCTAAAATTTTATAAAATCTTGCCCTATCAAGTTAGTGTGTTGATTTGGTCATTCTTTTCATTTAACAAAGTTTGAGCACTTCAAATTTTCAAATTTAAAAAAATGACAAGTTCGAACGAGATTTTCAACCATTAAATGATTTCAGCTAAAAAAGTGATGAATACCAAAGTTGTATAACTCATCAAGATCTATAACTTTTATTTTAATCATTTCTTCATCTGACAAAGTGATAGTAAACATTATTCACAAATCAACATGTTTCTCGTATAGTTCATGAAACTATGAGTCATATGTGAATTTATGAACAATGTTTACTAATACTTTGTTAAATAAAGAAGTGACCAAAATAAAAGTTATAGATAGTGATGAGTTCAACAACTTTTATGTTCACGACTTTTATTGTTGAAATCATTTAAGGTTTCAAAATCTTGTTTGAAGTTGACATTTATTGAAATTCAAAATTTCAACTGTGCAAATTTGGTCAAATGAAAATATGATCAAAATAAAAGTTGTACATATTGATGAGTTCTACAACTTTGGTATTCATGAGTTGTTCATCTGAAATCATTTACTCTTTCAAAATATTGTTTCAAGTTGAAATTATTTGAATTTCAAAATTTAAATCGTTCAAACAAAGTCATATGACAAGATGACCAAAATAAAAGTTGTACATGTTGATTAGTTATACAACTTTTATGTTTACAACATTTCCATTTTATTTCATTTCATGTCATAAAATTGTAGTCAAAATTTTAAAATTTAAATTTTTAATTTTTGGTTTTTTTGTTTTATATATTGTTTTGACTACAATTGTTTATATATATATATATATTTCTTCATATATATAATAATACAAAATATTATATTTGTGCATATACACAATTGTTTTTATATTACTTTATGCTTTTATGATATAAAAAATACATAATTAATAATTTTAAAAAAATAGAAAATATTTGTAGGACGGTTGGATCAGAAACCGCCCCTACAAATGCATTTGTAGGGGCGGCTGGATCAGGAACCGCCCCTACAAATGCATTTGTAGGGGCGGCTGGATGATGAACCACCCCTAGAAATCGTCCCGAGTATAAATACAAGGGCACACGGGTGTTAGCCTGTAGGGCGCTCTCTTCTTCCTCCGACGCCGTCAGGCTACCCCGACGCCGCCTCTCAGACCTGTCTCGACACTTGTGCCCCCTCCCCGCAACCGCGCGCCCCATCTCCGCACCCGCGCGCCCCCTCCCTGCACCCACGCCCCCGCTCCCCGCCCTAGGGTTTCCAACCGGCCGGTGGCACTAGGGTTTCTGACCTTGAGGTGCCACGACGCACCCGGCTGGCGGCATAGCCACTCGCCCCATCTCCGTACCCGCGCGCCCCCTCCAAGGTCACGCGGTGCCATCTTCGTCTTCCTCGGCGGGCGGGCTCCGCCCCTGCGACCGCTTCAACTCGCCAGGCCACCGACCGTCAGGACCCCTTCGACGACCTCATCACCCGCCACTCTGGCTCGCCGCCATCTTCTAAACACCTGTGCCGGTACGCTCCTGCTTCTGCTCCATCTTCTACCAATAGTAGGCCTTACCATGCCACTATTTATGATCTAAAATGGAGGAATACCTACTAAACAAAATAACAGCTGATCTGTGCTAAAGATATTTAATCTGACATAGTCAAGCAATTATTCTTATGATATATTCAGTATTTTGCTTTCTACATACACCATCCAGAGTTTAGAAATACTATGTGTTTCAATTATGTGATGATGCAAACAATGATTAGGTGCCAATAATGTCTAATCACCGTGTGCTCTAATCAAAGCTACAATTAAACATGCCAGCTATGGTGCCATGTTGCTGGTCAGAAGCCTAGGGGAAGATTAGCAATTTCATTTTTAGGTTCCAAATGCAGGCTGTTTGATTTCCTTCATCATAGCTTGCTTTTATCTTATGTATAGGCCACCACTGTCTTCTCGACATGTGGACCTGTTAGCCTTAGGATGAGTAACATATTATACAGCTACTTAGTCTATAAGTATCCATTGTTTTCTCTACTAAAGGCAGCCTGTCTTACCATTTTCTAATCTAGAGCCACCCTTGTTCCACTAATGATCCACCTAGAGAGGAAGACAAGGTGTCATAGGCATTGAACGGTAGTAAATAATTGTGCTCAAATTTTCACTAGCATTTGTTCGCCGTTGTGCTCGGATGCCTTTCTTCCCCAGTGATTGCAGCTGCAGCTATTTGATATTTGTGTGCAACGGCAACTTTCTTGTCTCTCTTGGTCCATGCACTGTTGGTCTGTCTATCCTAAAACTGGATTATGCTTAAAGCTATGGGATGTTTAGTTTTGTTTTTGTACCTTAGGTTTGCAGGAACCTGATTAATTATTTCACTCAAATAACATATATCTACCAGTATAGAGTTAGTACTTTTGTTTTGCATAGTGCCAAGGTATGAAGTCTAGCTTTTGTTCTTTTCTTTCATAGCAAATGATTGTACAAGCTGGAATAAGGAATATGTAGACTGAGTGAGACAGCCACTCGGCTATCTATAGCTACTTGGAACATAGACTAGCTGCTTGTCTCGCTACTGCTTGCCTTTTTATAGGATTTAATGCCCAGTCTGGAACCATAGCACTATGGATGTTCTTCTCTGATTTGAGTTTTTCTAGCAGTGGCAGTGGCAGTGGCAGTGGCGTGCATGCTATAATGTTTCATCTGACAAATTGAACCATATGCCTTATTTAGTTCTGTGGTTGCTATGTTCAGATCAATACCATTCATTGACACATAAACTAAATAAGTCAGGGACTCATGTGATAATGCAGCCATCTGGATAGATAGGCTGCAGTACATGTTCACAACTTCACATGGTGGGGTGTATGTAGCATAACTTGACTAGCATGATAATCTATGTGAAATTGTGATAGCCTATCCTTTCTTTTTTTTGGCTAAGAAGCTGTTTCATTGGTCAATCTTACTGTTGTTGTGATAGAGCTAGCATTATTGTTGTTCCTTTTATAAGAAAAATCCATGAAGTTGTGATGGAGCTAGCATATGTTATCTCCACTTCAATTTTTGAGGCACTAAATTATCTTATTCTTATGCAGTTATGCTACATTCTTGAGTGTTCTTGGTGCCATACTACCATCAACTTATATCGTTACCATTAACCTGAAATTCTAAAATGCACCCTTTGAGGAAATAGTTTTATCTCTTTTCCAAATTTTAGTATCCTGTTAAACCCTGTTCAACACTTGTCATGGGTTTTGGTACTCCAGGGGATTGCTACCCACATATATTTGTCGCTTTGATACAAATGAAATAGGACAAATAAAAAAGCATATCCTGGCTACCTAATCACTGTAGTAGTGTAGTGCACGCTGACCTGGCTTGGCTTGCTGGTTGCTGCTGCTCTCTATCGACTTGTGGCTTGCTAGTTCTACTGCTAGTACTACTGATACTACTACTACTATTGTTGTCTTACTACTACTACTCTCTCCCTATGTATTAACTTGCTATTTTTGTCCTCTCTTTTTCTCTCATATCTTGTCTTTTTTTTTATGAATCTTAGTTCAGTTAATAACTTGAGTAGATGGCTGTGCAGAGCGTGCTGTGGGCTTTGCTTGCTTGGTCCCCTTGGTATGGCAGCTGTTGCTTTTTTTGGGAAGCAGCAGCTGCTGTTTTTTTGCCAAATCTTTCCTCTCCTCTATTTTTGCCACCTTTCCTATCCTCTATGTTTGGAAGCAGCAGCTGCTTTTTTACACCTTTTCCTCTCTATGTTTGTTAAGCAGCTGTTGCTTTTTTTTGCCAAATCTCCCCTCTCCTCTCCTCTTCTTTGTTTTGCCGATGATGAAATTGTCTAAGTCCATACATTATATGGAATATGAGCTGATGATCAAGAACTTGTGAGGAACTTGGCATCATTAGCAGCCGCCCCTACATTACCTTCTCCTCTCTTCTCTGTTATGATGCCTTGATACTCCAAGTTCAAGATCAGATGATGTTTGACATGTTTCTGAGGCCTCTACTACTGCTACTTCTCGTTTTTTGATATATTATTGTTTTATAGGACTACTTTGGTTTATAGACCTTTTTGATTTTTTATACCTTCTCGCGTACCTAAAGCACACTTTCTTGCATCTATTAGAATAAAGCGCGAAATAATGTTGCGGACACCAGACAGTGCAGCCCGATGCCCCAAGCATGATGAGCAGCCAACCTATGAGGAGCAAGCACTAGAGGACCAGCTTACTCAGGAGCAGTTCGATAACAAGTTAGAAAAAGATCTAGAAGTGATGCTTACTCGGGAGGAGTGTGACAAGGAGGAAGGGGGAGCAGAAGGAAGAGTAGGAGAGGCTGCTGAAGGCAAAGAAGTTGATGATGACGATGATGAGGACTCAGAAGAGGGATATGTTAGTCCCGAGGATCCTTTCCCACATGAAGCCAGAAGAAGGCCAACGGAGGAAGATTTGGACAAGGATTTTGACCCGAACGAGTAGGTAGGGAAAAAGCCTTAGCTTGAAAATTTTGCTAAAGCTTTGGTTGTGTTACCTCTACTAACACTTTGACCTATCATATATACAGGTCCCTCCTGAAACTCGGAAAAGATGATGTCGACGTCCGCGACATCTCGCTGGACAAGACATAGTAGAGGAAAGGAGAGCAGAGGCAACAGCCACAGAGATGGATCACGATGCCTCTGCTCCACAACCTCAAGACACAACCACGACTACCAAGTCTAAGAGGAAACAAGGGGATAGAAAAGGAAATCTATATCCAGATAAGGCTTGCTATGTGATAACAGAGGTCGGGCCAGCAGGGGAGATCCTTAAGCCGAAGGAATTAAGAGGATGATTCCGTAATGCGATCGGGGCCCTAGTAAGAGATAAATTGAACCTAGCAATCCCTAACTAGAAAGAGGTACCAGAGAACAAAAATAATGAACTATGGGATAGGCAACTGAAGCTCAATTTTGGATTTTCAGAGGGTAAGCACGAACTGGTAAAAAATGCTTTTAGGATGATGGGAGAGTCATTCCAACGTTGAAGGTCGGAGCTCAACACGAAGTATATCCAAAAGGGGTTAACTCCCTTCAATGAGTTCGGCAAAATAACTCCTAGTCAATAGGAGGAGCTCGTGGCTCAGAAGACTTCACCGGAAGCATTGGAGCTCAGTTCCCGTAACACCGAGCTAGCGAAGAGGAACAAACACCACCATCATCTAGGCCCTAGTGGCTACTATGCCAAAGAAGAACAGTTTAGGAAGATGGATGAAGAGACCGCAGCTACTGGGAATATCGATGTGATGAATTTGAAGATACACTCAAGCAATTAGATATATGCGAGGAGTACAGAATCATCCGGCGGTAATCTTAAGTTTGATAAGCCGGAGGCCCAAGAGGTGGTATCAAGGATACTGAAATATGCTGAAGATAAGGAGAAGGGCTTATTCAATCCTTCCAGAGATAGGGACGAGCTTAGCCTTGGCTTGGGAAACAAGGAGCACACATGCCGCACCAGGGGGCTAGGGAAAAGGATGACCTAGAAGCAAGGATTCAAAGAGGACAGGCACATGTACAAGAAACATGGCCGAGACCGGGAGACTAGTCTTGAGCTCCAAGTGAAGGCTCTAGTTACGAAGGCGCTGGAGGAGCAAGGACTGTCTATGGAGCCACGGATATTAGTGACGCCGCTGGGAGAACTGGCATTAGTTAGCAGCCCTTCGAAAGTTCCTAGCAGCCAAGGTTCCACTATAGCCACAACCCCCATCGATCGCATACGAGAACCAACTAGTTGCACCTTGGTGTTTCTTAGCGGCCGATAGAACACTGTGATGGAGGTGGCAACAGGTGTGGCACATCCTCCCAGTGGCTTACACCACAATAATAAGATACCGCCAGACTACACTAGGGTCGAGGTGCATACAGTGAAGCCCGAGTTCATGTAGTGGAGGATAGACTATGCAACTCCCGAGGGGCTGGTGTTACTCGGAGATGTTATGGGGTAGTTCATCCTCTAGCACAAATGGGACATTATATTGACTGCTTCTTCGCCGCCTCCCCCTCTCCCAAATTTGGAGCGAGTTGTTGAGGTCGGGGAGATATTTTCACCGTCTCATGACCACTACATTCCTGAGATGCCACATTCTTCCCCACCTCCTAGCGAGCATGTACCTGATGAGATGCCACAACCTTCTCTAGCTCGTACCGAGCAAGTGCATGATGAGATGTCATAGTCTTCTCAACAAGCACAGGCAATACATGAACAACAAGTGCCTCCTAAAGAAGGTGATGCACAAGAAGATGAGGACGTGCCTGAATGGGAACTTCGAAAGAAGATTCCAATCAACAAAAGGCCAGTTTATGTTCCGATGAAAGATGTCTCGTCTGTGTCCAAGTGGTATTCCCATGACCAGTTCAAGCCTGAGAACCAAGTTAAAAAAAGTCCCATCATGGGGTTCTGAGGAGGCCATCACTAGCAAACTCCATCAAATTGCAAAGCAGTATCCAAATGTTGATGCCATCAAATGGTCAAAGGATTGAACAAAAACATATGAAAGAGGCAAGCCCTTCCTACCAAACCGAGACATCTAGCACCTAGCACTTGGAATGAGAAGGTTCCATGATTGGTACTTGCATGTTCTCCCAACGAGCATAGATCTCATACAAGCATGCTTCCCCACCGGCACATTTGGAAGCCCAGCCGAGAAAATTGTCTTTGACTTCAATGACATGCACACATGTTTTCACGGTGATGCACACATGCTTCAATGACATGCACACATGCCTTTGACTTCAATGACAATTGCTAATCTTCCCCTAGGCTTCTGACCAGCAACATGGCACCATAGCTGGCGTGTTTAATTATTGCTTTGATTAGAGCACATGGTGATTAGACATTATTGGCACCTAATCATTGTTTGCATCATCACATAATTGAAACACGTAGTATTTCTAAACTCTAGATGGTGTATGTAGAAAGCAAAATACTGAATATATCATAAGAATAATTGCTTGACTATGTTAGATTAAATATCTTTAGCATAGATTAGCTGTTATTTTGTTTAGTAGGTATTCCTCCATTTTAGATCATAAATAGTGGCATGGTAAGGCCTACTATTAGTAGAAGATGGAGCAGAAGCAGGAGCATACCGGCATAGGTGTTCAGAAGATGGCGGCGAGCTAGAGTGGCGGGTGATGAGGTTGTCGAAGGGGTCCTGACGGCCGGTGGCCTGGCAAGTTGAAGTGGTCAAAGGTCCAGAAGCCAGTGGCCTGATGAGGTTGGTTATTTTTGTGGTAAACATGAAATCGTATTTTGTTTCTTTTGCTAAGACATATATGATATAATTTTTCATTTCAATAGAGCATTAGGAAATGTAGATAGGAATGTTATGATGGTCAAGCTAAGTTCTTGAATGAACTGAAGGGGAGGCAAGTAATTACACAGAAGAGGGGATATGGACCTGACTACGTCAACCTATTCGTTAAACATCACAAAGATAAAATGCGTGAGTTTGCTAGACAGCACGGTATTCGTAACCCGATCGATGTTGGGCTTGACAAATGGGGATTAGAGAGATGGAGAGTGTTAGAGGAGGAGAGGGCAAGCAAGGAGGCAAGGGAGGAGACAAGAGTACAGATGCAGGTCATGAACGAGCATGTTATTGCATTATGTACTAGTGAGTGCTTGAAAGCCTTTTTTCGTTGCCTGATTTTAAATGTAATATAATCACGTTGCTAACTGATTGCATTTTATACATGAAGGGATTGGATGCTGCGAGGACCATGATGGAGAGATAGCTCATGCAAGGTATGAGGAAAAGAAGTTAGATGAGCATAGAACGCGAGCTGGTTGCACCGTTCAATCACCGATTGTGTTGTCTGATGAGAGGGACGAGAATGAGGACGACACTGCCAGACTGAGCGAGCTTATTTCTCTAACAGAGGTAGGCTTGTAGGTGGAGGAGGCTAAGGACAACATTGGTAGACAGAGAGAGCTCATTGCTCTAGCAGAGACGGGCTTGTAGGCGAAGGAGGCTGAGGATGACACTGACAGACTGAGCGAGCTCATTGCTCTAGCAGAGGCTGGCTTGCATGCGGAGGAGGATGACGACACGTTCTTCACTCAGGCCACAGAGGCCGCAAATGATGCAGAGGCCGATTACTACAGGCAACACGTAGGTCAGCCTAGCCACATGAATGAGGAGGAAGAGAACGCATTCTTGTCTTAGGCCGCAGATGAAGTGGAGGCCGCTTACTATAGATGAATGGCAGATCAGAGCAATGCAGGTGACCCTAGCCATAGCAACAGGATTGTGGTAGAGGATTGGTACTCAGACGATGAGTTGCTTATTCAGTATGTTACTGACTGAGGGTTTTGATTGCGCCGTCTGTTAGTTCCATGCCTTATTAAAGATCAATGTAGCTATGTACTAGAACTTTCATTGTGTTATCTTGTTTTCTATTTGAACTATTGATGTATTGTGCCCATGTATCATGTACTTGGATTACCCATGGTTGATCTTAAGTGATCCCATTCATTTGTCACCCTCCAACCCATCCGTTTGTCGCTCTCCGATGCATCCAAGTTTTTTTAATAATAGCGAATGCGTTGAGAATTTCTAAAACGAACAAAATCGAGTAAAATTATTTCGAATATGGTTGGCTGGCATATATATCTTGCATGTTTCCCATGTATTTTCAAATTATAGCATGTAATTTATGTTATTAGTATTAGATCAATGTAAAATAACAATAATGTTATCAATTTACTCTAGCGTTCTTTTTCATGAGTCACGTTTAGCACGCAACCCTAAGCCCAGGTTCTGCCACGCCATAGCCCATGGCACGGTAGGACCTGGACATAGACAGAAGCCAACCAGCCTCAATTGCAATTGAACGGTGAAAGCTCTAGTTTGGTTTTTGGTGAATTGATGAAACCCTAAGTGCTAACCTAGGTTATCAAAGTGATTATAAGATAGGTAGCACTACTCCAAGTGGTGAAGCAAATGAAGATTATGACATGATGATGGTGTTGCCATGGTGATGATCAAGTGCTTGAACTTGAAAAAAAGAAAGAGAAAAATAAAAGGCTCAAGGCAAAGGTATAAATGGTAGGAGCCATTTTGTTTTGGTGATCGAGACACTTAGTGCGGATAGTCCGATGGTGCCACCGGCACCCTATACAGTAAAGACAGGGTCTCACAGAGTGGACCAGACGCTGGCCTCAAATGGATCAGCGCGTCCGGTCAGTAGAAGTAGTGAAGACGCTGGCGTTGATCTTTGACCAGACGCTGGGTCACTATGTGACCGGACGCCTGACATGGCAGCTCATAGAGGAGACGTTGAGTGACCGGACATTGGGTGAGTCCGATCGTGCATGACCAGATGCATTCGGTCATGATTTTTCACCTCTGGTACCTTACTGGAAACGACCGAATGCTGGTGTTGGTGCGTCCGATCACTTGGAGCAGCGCATCCGGTCACTACTTAAATGTACTGATAACCATTGAGATCGGGCGATCAGCATTTAAAGCCGATGACACATGGCAAGAATCGGGCGACCGGACGCTGAGGTCCTGCGTCCGGTCGATATGACCGGAGCATCCAATCACCCCGTGCAGTGCCCAATGAAGGGGTACAATGACTCTATTTTGTGGGGGCTTCTATTTAAGTCCCATGGCTGGCTCAAGCTCACTCTCTTGGCCATTTGCATTGACATAGCAACCTTGTGAGCTTAGCCAAAGCCCTTCTACTCATCTCCATCATAGATTCAACATCTTTGTGAGATTGGAAGAGAATCCAAGTGCATTGCTTGAGTGTTTGCATCTAGAGGCACTTGGTGTTCGTGTTTCGCTGCGGGATTCACTTGTTACTCTTGGTGCTACCACCTAGACGGCTTGGAGCAGCAAGGATCATCGAGCAGAGGTTGGTGATTGTCTTCGACTCTGATCGTGGTGATTGTGAGGGGTTCTTGACCTTTTCCCGATAGAGAGCTAAAAGATACTCTAGTGAATTGCTCGTGGCTTGTGTGATCCTCATCTTATGTTGGTTGTGCGGCACCCTATTAAGGGTTTGGCGTGTGATGCCAATTAGTGTGTGAACCTCCAAGTGAGTGAATCGCCACAACAAGGACTAGCTTGCTGGCAAGCAAGTGAACCTCGGTAAAAAATCATTGTGTCATCATTTGATTCCGAGGTGATTGGTCTTCATTCTTTTAATTGATTGGCTCCTTCCTCGACACGGCAGTATAACCATCTTGCTCACTCTCTTTACATTACCGCAAACTTGTTATCACACTCTTTTGTGTAGCTAGTTGTGAGAGCTTGTTAGTTTGGTTAGTGTGGCTCTTTAGTTAGCCTTTGAGAGCACACTAACTTAGTATCGTGACATAGCTATTGTGTGGTTAGAAACTATAGAAACTAGAATTGTGGTAGGTGGCTTGTATTTTTAGTAGGCTAGCACAACACTTGCTTCGCCTCATAATTGTCTAACCGGTTTACTAAGTGTTGTTGTAGAAAATTTTAATAGGATATTCACCCCCCTCTAGCCATTAGGACCTTTCAAGTGGTATCAGAGCTGAGGTCACCATGATTTGAAGCTTAACAACCTTCGGTGTAAAAATAGCTCAAATCAACAACATCAAGAAGCCACCCCAATTTGATGGCTCAAATTATCCCTATTGGAAAGCTAAGATGACAACTTATATCAAGTCAATCAATAGGAAGGTTTGGAAGGTGGTAGAGACAAAGATTGAGATTGAAGATGAAGAGGCTCCCACTGCCGCCGAAGAAATGCTACTCCAAAATAATGACATTGCTCTTAGTGCCATCCATGATGCTTTGGATGTGAGAACTTTTGAGCAAATCAAAAACATTGAGAGAGCTCATGAGGCATGAAAGAAATTAGAGGAATCATTTGAGGGCACTCAAGCCATGAAGGGTGCAAAGGCATACATTCTCAAAGAGAAGTTTGCAAGCTTCAAGATGAAGGAGGATGAGAGTGTGCCGGAGATGTTTCATAGGCTTCAAGTGCTTGTTAATGATCTCAAAGCACTTGGAGAAGAGGTCAAGGACAAGGACTTCTCCCACAAGTTCTTGAGATGTTTACCTTCAAGATTTGGCACATTGGTCATTATTCTAGTGAAGAGTGGTTTGGACACCATGACACCAAACCAAGTATTGGGAGATATAATGACCGATGATACATATAGAGATGATAATGAGAAGGAAGAAAAGAAGGAGAAGAAAGATGAGAAGAAGGATAACAAGAAGAAGAGTGTGGCATTCAAGGCCACATCATCCAAGGGCAAGGCAAAGCAAGAAACATCAAGTGAAGATGATAGTTCATTTGACGAGATGGATGATGAAAAGATGGCTCTATTTGTTAAGAGATTTAGCAAGTTCATGATGAAGAAGGGCTACCGTGCTAGAAGAAAGAAGTCTTCATCTAAGAACAAGGAAGAGTCAAGAAGGTGCTTCAGTTGTGGAAGCAAAGATCATCTTGTTGCTCAATGTTCATACAATAGTGACAAAGATGATGACAAGAAGAACAAGAAGAAGGACAAGAAGGAAAAGAAAGAAAAGAAGGACAAGATGACCTTCAAGAAGAATAAGGGTGGTTCATATGTAGTCACTTGGGATAGTGATGCTTCCTCAAGTGATGATGATGATAGTGATGATGACAAGACCACCAAGAAGAAGACACTTGCAAGCATTGTTATCAATGAGAAACCTTCTCTCTTCGACACTCCATCATGCTTCATGGCTAAGGCCACTAAGGTACAAATTTATGAATTTAGAAGATCAACTTTTCCAATTGGACATAAACAAAAGCAACCAATAATATATATATAAACTTCCATAATATTTTCTCTATGGTGAAGTAATTTCATCGATAACCACTAAACAATTAAGTAGCGATGTATGCAAAGCTAGACAACGAACATTTCATAATACACTCGTTCTGCATATCTTTAGGATAAAAGAAAAAACAGCGAATAAAAAAGTTTTCCTAAAAAAAAAGATCAAGAAATCTATTTTGTATGGTTCTTATTTCGTTGAAAACGTTTCCATGAGACTTTCTTTCATTGAAGTGATGAGAAACATGATAATGAAAATAAAAATAAAAGTGATAGTGATGATGATGATGATGAACCTACTAAGGATGAACTATTTGACATGCTAGAAGATGTTAAAGAACACTTTGGAATTAAGAGAAGGGAATGCAAAAGCTTGTGTAAGGAACTAAAAGCCCTTAAGCAAGCCTTTGATGAGCTCAATGCATCTCATGAGAGGCTAGAGGAAGCCCATGAGAAGCTTGACAAGGCTCACAAAAAGCTTGAAAAGGCTCATTCCTCTTTGCTTGATGAGCCAAATAAAAAGAAGCATGTTGAGACTTGCAATATAGGCTTAACTTGTGATATAATTGATGGATCATTATCTATGCCTATCATTGTTGCTCCCGCTAACCTTTCTTGTAGTACTTCTACTTCTACCTCATCTAGTAGTGATGGTTTCACTTGTGATGCCTCACTAATGGTTGAGAATGAGAACCTCAAGAAGGAGGTCAATAAGCTCACTCACACTTTAGCTAAGGCCTATGGTGGTGAGGACCGCTTGCTTATGTGCTTGGGTAGTCAAAGAGCTTCTCTCTACAAAGAGGGATTGGACTATAACCCCAAAAAAGGCAAGGCGGCCTTTGCTCCTCACAAGACTAGTTTTGTGAAGAACAATGGTCAGTTTTGCACTAGTTGCAAGCAAGTTGGTCATGTAGAGCATGAATGCAAGAATAAAAGCAAAAATGCTAATGTATCCTCAATTAAGATTAATTCTTTGTATGTGCTTACTGAGGGTACAAACGGTGTGAAGGCTAAGTTCATTGGTAAACCATGGATGGGCTCAAAGAAGAAAGCCATTTGTGTACAAAAGAGCTTAGTGACTAACCTTCAAAGACCCAAGCAAGTTTGGGTACCTAAAAGAAATTGATCTTCATTTGTAGGTCAATTACAAAGTCGGAGGAAGGCATTGGGTTCTTGATAGTGGGTCCACTCAACACATGACCGGTGATGCAAGAATGTTCAACTCAATCAACACCAATGGCAATGATGGTTATGATAGTATCATATTTGGTGACAATAGCAAAGGCAAGGTCAAAGGGCTTGGTAAGATTACAATATCCAATGACATGAGCATTTCTAATGTGTTGCTAGTAGAGAGCATGAACTTCAATTTGCTATTCATGGCTCAATTGTGTGATCTTTGATTCAAATGCATATTTAGGGTAGATGATATAGAGATCATAAGTGTAGATGGCTCTAACTTGATCTTCAAGGGCTTTAGATATGAGAATCTATGCTTGGTTGATTTCAATGCTAGTGAAGCTAAATTATCTACATGTTTGTTCACTAAGTCTAGCATGGGTTGGTTATGGCATAGAAGGCTTGGTCATGTTGGAATGAAACAATTGAATAGATTGGTTAAGCATGACTTGGTTAGAGGCTTAAAAGATGTGTTTGAAAAGGATAAACTTTGTAGCTCTTGTTAAGCCAAAAAACAAGTTGGAAACACCTATCCTAAGAAAAGCATGATGAACACTAGTAAATCATTTGAGTTATTGCACATTGACTTATTTGGACCAACACAATACACTAGCATTGGTGGTAACAAATATGGCTTTGTGATAATGGATGATTATACTAGACACACATGGGTATTCTTTCTAGTGGACAAAAGTGATGTGTTTGCAACATTCAAATCATTTGTTAAGGGCATTCACAATGAGTTTGAAACAACCATCAAGAGAGTTAGAAGTGACAATGGTAGTGAGTTCAAGAACACTAGAATTGATGAGTTGTGTGATGAATTTGGAATTAGACATCAATTCTCGGCTAAGTACACTTCACAATCAAATGACCTTATTGAGAGGAAAAATAGAACACTTATTGATATGGCAAGGTCTGTGCTTAGTGAGTACAATGTGAGTCAATCCTTTTGGGCCAAAGCTATCAACATGGCTTGCTATTGTAGCAACCGCCTCTATTGTCACCCATTGAAAGAGAAGACACCATATGAGCTCTTGAATAGTAGAAAGCCCAACATTGCATATTTTCGGGTCTTTGGTTGCAAATGCTATATCTTAAAGAAAGGCACTAGATTGGTCAAGTTTGATAAGAAATGTGATGAAGGATTCCTACTTGGATACTCAACTACTAGCAAAGCATATAGAGTTTGGAATTTGGATAGTGGTACTCTTGAGAAAGTTTATGATGTTGAATTTGATGAAACCAAGGGTTCACAAGAAGAGAATGAGAACTTGGAAGATGCTAAAGGCATTCAACTTTCAAATATCATGAAGAACATGGATGTTGGTGAATTGAGGCCTAGGCAAGTAAATGATGATGAAGATGATCAAGTACAAGTGCTCTCTAACTCAAATCTACAAGATGATACAAATCAAGCTAGTACAAGTGGCTCACATGACAATGAACAAGATCAAGTGGCTAGTACATCATCTCAACCCAATGATCAAGTAAATACAAGCAATCAAGTTCCAATGCTCCAACCAACTAATATTGCAAGGGATCATCCATTGGACACTATCATTGGTGATATTTCAAGAGGTGTGCAAACTAGATTAAGATTGGCTTCATTTTGTGAGAATTTCTCATTTGTGTCATCCATTGAATCAAAGAAGATAGAGGAAGCCTTGAAGGATGTTGATTGAGTGAATGTTATGCATGAAGAATTGAATAATTTCACAAGAAATCAAGTATGGGAATTAGTAGAGACACCAAAGGGACACAATGCGATTGGAACCAAATGGGTCTTTAGAAACAAGCAAGATGAAGATGGGATAGTGGTAAGGAACAAAGCAAGATTGGTAGCACAAGGATATACACAAGTTGAAGGTCTTGACTTTGGAGAAACATATGCCCCGGTTGTTAGATTGGAAGCAATTAGAATCTTGCTAGCCTATGCTTGTGCCCACAACATCAAACTCTATCAAATGGATGTTAAGAGTGCATTTCTCAATGGTTACATCAATGAAGAAGTATATGTTGAGCAACCTCCTAGTTTTGAAGATGATAAGAAGCCCGACCACGTGTACAAGTTGAAGAAGGCATTGTATGGCTTGAAGCAAGCACCTAGAGCATGGTATGAGAGATTGAGGGACTTCCTACTCTCTAAAGGGTTCACGATGGGCAAGGTTGACACCACTCTTTTCATCAAGAAGATTGGAAAAGATTTATTTGTGTTGCAAATTTATGTTGATGATATCATATTTGGATCAACCAATCAAGACTTTTGTGAAGAATTTGGGAAGATGATGGCTAATGAGTTTGAGATGTCCATGATTGGAGAGTTAAGTTATTTCCTTGGTCTTCAAATCAAGCAATTGAAGAATGGTATATTTGTAAGTCAAGGCAAGTATGTCAAGGACATGATCAAGAAGTTTGGCATGAGTGATAGTAAAGCCATTAGCACACCAATGGGAGCAAATGGTAACTTGGATAGTGATGCAAGTGGTAAAATGGTGGATCAAAAGTTGTATTGGTCTATGATTGTAAGCCTACTCTATGTGACCGCATCAAGACTGGATGTCATGTTTAGTGTATGCATGTGTGCAAGATTTCAATCCTCACCAAGAGAAAGTCATTTGAAGGCTACAAAGAGAGTATTGAGGTACTTAAAGCATACACAAAATGTTGGTTTATGGTATCCTAAAGGAGCAAAGTTTGAGCTAGTTGGTTACTCCGACTTGGATTATGCGGGATGCATGGTTGAAAGGAAGAGCACCTTAGGCACATGTCAATTGTTGGGAAGATCACTTGTTTCATAGTCATCAAAGAAGCAAAATAGTATTGCATTATCAACTGCCGAAGCCGAATACATATCCACCGGTAGTTGTTGTGCACAAATACTTTAGATGAAGGCCACTTTAAGTGACTTTGTAATCAAGTTCAAGAAAGTGCCATTGCTATGTGACAATGAGAGTGCAATCGAGTTGACCAACAATCTGGTTCAGCATGCAAGAATAAAGCACATTGATGTCCGCCACCATTTCATAAGAGATCACCAACAAAAAGTGGACATTTGCATTGAGAGTGTAGGCAGCAAAGATCAACTTGCCGATATATTCACTAAGTCATTGGATGAGAAAAGGTTTCGCAAGCTAAGGAATGAGTTGAACATATTGGATTTCTCAAATATGTGTTGATGCACCCCCCACTTATATGACATGCCTCTCCTTCGAGCAATCTAAGGTAAAAGTTGATTGACATGGCATACATCCTTGCTAAGGACTTGTTTAGTGCATCTAGACATCTTTCATATTTAATAGGCTCATTCATGAAAATCAAATGAATTTGATGATTGTATGGTACCACTATTGCTTGTATGCTTATTTTGGTCTAGAGGTAGCATATGACATTTTTGTGGGCTTGTAAACCTAATGTTTGATCTAGAAAATAAGTTATAAGTGTTTAACTCAACATGGTACAAGATAACCCTTATTTGAAGGTGTGAAGAAGCTTGTCCTTAGATCAAACCGAGTTAAATGTCTTTGACAAGTATTCTAGATTGGACCAAATTTTGAAAAATGATCCTCACCCGCATTGATTGACATTGATAATCTCAACCTATCTATTTTTTGAACCTTTGTGGTCATTGATGACAAAGGGAGAGAAAGAAAAACAAAGATATTAGTGATATTAGGACTATGAGGAGAAAAACAAAGAAATAGTGTACAAAGATAGTGAAAAGACAATAAAGGAGAAGAATTTGACATAGGGGGAGAGATATGACAAAGGAAGGGGATCAATTAAAATTTTGAGCACACAAGTAGGGGGAGCAAGCTCATTAACTTATATGGTGCATTTGAATGTGCATTTCATATGTTTGCTTGCATGGCACAAGTTTTAAATTTCAATATTCATGCTTGTGTGGTGTATGCTAGTTGTAGGTTTGAATGATGAAATGAAAATCTAGCATGCATAGGTTATATAGTGATTTCATTTCCAAGTGGTATCGAGCTAACCATGGTGCTAAGGATGGTATAATAGTGCACTCCGATTGGTTTCATGCTTCAAAGGTTCATCTTTTATACCTTAGCATCATTTGGTAGATATTGTCTCCTATATTTCCTATGTAAACATATGTGCAAGCTACAATCCAAACTCTTAGCACATATGTAGGGGGGAGCAATTGCTACCATATAGAGTTTAAGAAACTTGTCCATATATTTTTACACATGGTAAATATGCTTGGGCAAGCAACATGGATTCAATTGAATTTTAATTCATATCTTTGTGTAAGCGTTGTCATCAATTATCAAAAAGGAGGAGATTAAAAGCTCTAGTTTGATTTTTTGGTGAATTGATGAAACCCTAAGTGCTAATCGAGGTTATCAAAGTGATTATAACATAGGTAGCACTACTCCAGTGGTGAAGCAAATGAAGATCATGACATGACGATGGTGTTGCCATGGTGATGATCAAGTGCTTGGACTTGAGAAGAAGAAAGAGAAAAACAAAAGACTCAAGTCAAATGTATAAATGGTAGGAGCCATTTTGTTTTGGTGATCGAGACACTTAGTGAGTGTGATCACATTTAGGATCAATAGCCATACTATTAAGAGGGGTGAAATTCGTATTGAAATATGGTTATCAAAGTGCCACTAGATGCTCTAACTCATTGCATATGCATTTAGGATCTAGTGGAGTGCTAACACCCTTGAAAACATTTGTAAAAATATGCTAACACATGTGCACAAGGTGATACACTTGGTGGTTGGCACATTTGAGCAAGGGTTAGAAACTTCACTTGTGGAGTGTTCGCCCATAGAGTGCAGACAGTCTGATGGTGCCCTATACAGTAAAGATAGGGTCTCACAGAGTGGACCGGATGCTAGCCTCAACTGGATCGGCACGTCCGGTTAGTAGAAGCAGTGAAGATGCTGGTGTTGGTCTTCGACTGGATACTGGGTCACTATGTTACCGGATGCTAGCTGTCTATGTCTGGTCCTACTGGCATGGCAGCACATAGAGGAGACGTTGAGAGACCGAACACGTCCGGTCATGATTTTTTGCCTCTGGTACCTTACTGGAAATGACCGGACGCTGGTGTTGGTGTGTCCGATCACTTTGAGCAGCATGTCCGGTCACTACTTAAATGTACTGATGACCGTTGTGATTGGGCGATCAGTGTTTGAAGCCGATGACACATGGCAAGCATCGGGCGACCAGACGCTGAGGTCCTACGTCTGGTCAATATGACCAGAGCGTCCGATCACCCCATGCAGTGCCCAGTGAAGGGGTACAACGGCTCTATTTTGTGGGGGCTTCTATTTAAGTCCTATGGCTGGCTCAAGCTCACTCTCTTGGCCATTTGCATTGACATATCAACCTTGTGAGCTTAGCCAAAGCCCTCCCACTCATCTACATAATAGATTCATCATCTTTGTGAGATTGGAAGAGAATCCAAGTGCATTGCTTGAGTGTTTGCATCTAGAGGCACTTGGTGTTCGTGTTTCACTACGGGATTTGCTTGTTACTCTTGGTGGTTGCCGCCACCTAGATGGCTTGGAGCAGCGAGGATCATCGAGTGGAGGTTGGTGATTGTCTTCGGCTCCGATCATGGTGATTGTGAGGGGTTCTTGACCTTTACCCGGCAGAGAGCCAAAAGGTACTCTAGTGAATTGCTCGTGGCTTGTGTGATCCTCATCTTGTGTTGGTTGTGCGGCACCCTATTGAGGGTTTGGCGTGTGATGCCAATTAGCATGTGAACCTCCAAGTGAGTGAATCGCCACAACAAGGACTAGCTTGCCGGCAAGCAAGTGAACCTTGGTAAAAAATTGATTGGCTCCTTCCTCGACATGGCAGTATAACCATCTTGCTCACTCTCTTTATATTAACGCAAACTAGTTATCAAGCTCTTTAGTGTAACTAGTTGTGAGAGCTTGTTAGTTTAGTTAGTGTGGCTCTTTAATTAGCCTTTGAGAGCACACTAACTTAGTATAGTGACATAGCCATTGTGTGGTTAGAAACTATAGAAACTAGAATTGTGGTAGGTGGCTTGCATTTTTAGTAGGCTAGCGTAACACTTGCTTCGCCTCATAATTATCTAACCAGTTTGCTAAATGTTGTTGTAGAAATTTTTAATAGGCTACTCACCCCCCTCTAGCCATTAGGACCTTTCAAACAGGAGCTGCTGTCGGTGTTGTAAACAACTACAAGTACTGCCATGACACATTGAAACAAATATGAACCAACTAAATGGAGTCCATGCGCAAGTTGACAAGTTGCCACATAACATTTGCAAGTTTCGGACAACAATATTCGTTCGACATAAGTTTGATATAACCAAATAAGTCCTAGAAGTGTAAGAATCCCTCAGACACCTCTGTCTCTTCGGATTTGTAGGCAACATAGTGGGAATGTAGCCAACGTCGGTGTGGGGCCTCAATGGAGGCAAGGGCACCTCTACATCTGTTGACAAAAGATGGTCGGCAGTCCACCGAGGGGTATCCCATGATGGTAGATTTATCATAGAGGTGAGCAAGATTAGGAGCAAGATGGTAATACAAGCACCAAGACATAAGATTTAGACAGGTTCGGCCGTCAGTATGACGTAATACCTACATCCTGTGTTTTGATGTATTGCATTGAGATTTATGGATCGTGTAGATGTATGTATCTTGTCTACTAGGGGACCCTAGCCTCTTCTTATATAGTCTAGAGGGGCAGGGTTATAAGGAAATTAGCCTATTTGGTACTATATAATATCTTGCGGTGCACACCGAGCAGCACCGTGCACGCCTTGATCTTGTGGGCTAGGCCACCTCTGATGGTGCGGCCCATGTCTTGTCTTGTGGATACCGGGGGCCATACCCCCATAGCTAGTCCCCGAGCCTGATAGTAGGTGACATAATCACATGGTGCCAGGGTCAGAAAGTAGAAGACCAGCCGAGCAGGCGGCCAGTCCTCGGGCGTAGCCACGAGATGAGAAAAAAGCACATTCATCGCAAGGTGAAGTGTGCCCACTTAGTCCCTGAGCCTGCTGGAAGATGAAGAATGAATCTTGTAGCAGGGTCAAAGGAAAAGAAGTCTGAAAGCTTACCAACGTCGTCTGACATGCGCGTATCAAGACCCCAGACGTGCTGCCCAAGATCAGCACCCTAATCCGAACAGCATGGAGCAACTTGATAGCACACCGACGAGACGTAGCAAGATCCGAGCAGCAAGGGAGTCCCCAACGTAGCTGGTGCTGTCTAAACACTAAAGAGCAAGGAGTCCCCGGCGTCGCTAGTGATGACCAAGCACCGAAGAGTGAGGAGTCCCCAGCGTCGCTGGTGATGTCCGAGCACCGAGGAGCGAGGAGTCCCCGACATCGCTGGCGATGTCCGAGCACTAAGGAGCAAGAAGTCCCCAGTGTCGCTGGGGATGTCCGAGCACCGAGGAGCGAGGAGTCCCTGGCGTCACTGGAGATGACCGAGCATCGAGGAGCAAGGAGTCCCTAGCGTCGCTGGCGATGACCGAGCATAGAGGATTGAGGAGTCCCCGGCATCGCTGGCGAGGTTCGAGCACCGAGGAGTCTTCGGCGCAACTGGCAACGTTCGAGCAGCGAGGAGTTCCTGGCATAGCTGGTGACGTCCAACCACCGAGGAGTCCTCGATATAGCTGGCGATGTCTGAGCTACGAGGAGTTCTCGGCGTAGCTGGCGACGTCCGACCACCGAGGAGTCCTCGGTGCAGCTGGTGATGTCCGAGCAGCGAGGAGTTCCCAGCATCGCTGGCAATGACCGAGCACCAAGGAGCGAGGAGTCCCAAGCGTCGCTGGTGATGTCCGAGCACCGAGGAGCGAGGAGTCCCCAGCGTCGCTGGCAATGACCGAGCACCGAGGAGCGAGGGTCCCCGGCATCGCTGGCGATGTTCGAGCACCGAGGAACGAGGAGTCCCCGGTGTAGCTAGTGAGGTCCGAGCACCGAGGAGTCCTCGGCGTAGCTGGTGATGTTCGTGCAGTGAAGTGTGCCCACTTAGTCCTCGAGCATGAAGAATCCGAGCACCAAGGAGTAATCGGCGTAGCTGGCGATGAAGTATGAGCGACGAACAGTCTGGTCAACTGGTCGGCGGCGAAGTGAGCATTGAGTAGAAGCAACCGGCGAATAGTCCAATCAACTGGTCAGCGACGAAGTCCATGAACCTAGCGGTCTGACCAGTTGATCGGTGGAGAAGTCCGAGCACTAGGTGGTCCAATCACCTAGACGATGATCCTGCAATACAAACATGTAGAATGGGTAGTACATGATGTAAAAATATATGAACTCCGGAGAAAAAAAATAGCGTATGTAGCTTAGCGATCAATTGGAGCGAAGATGTATTTAATATAAACCGCCTGAATAGTTAGTGTGTAGCTAAGTCTCCAGCCCTAGCTAGCCTGTTAACCATAACACGGAGCGCAGAGCCCGTGCACGTGTAGGAGGAACAAGCATCGCTAAGGAGCCGTTGTCAATCACCCATAACGCAGAGGGCAGACGCTCGTGCATGTGTAGGGAGGAGCCAGAGACAGGGGCGTCTCTAGAGGCATCCGAGCATCAACAAGGCTGTTCGGGGGTTTAGAAAATCGTTTGGAGAGCAAACATGGAGAAAACAACTCGGAGAAACGTCATGGCGATATACGGAGATTGGAGAATATTTAGAAGAATATTAAAATGTGACTTAGCTTTAGACAGAAAGTCTGGTCGGCGACGTATGGTGTTATCTAGTTGGCGTTGACGGCGAGCACCTAGCGGGCGGTGAGTTGTTGGTGAAGATGACCTCGAAGGTGGTTCCAAGATCAGATCTGCTGTCGTGGGGGCTGGTGTAGCCAGCGATGAATCATTGTCATGGACCAACATGGGTCTCCACGAGATTGACGACGACAACGCGTTGTTGATTTGAGGTCCATCTGGCTCGCCATGGGATCAAGCGCACGCCCCTACCTGGCGCGTCAACTGTCGACAAAAGATGCTCGGCAGTCCACCGAGGGGTATCCCACGATGGTAGATTTATCGTAGAGGCGAGCGAGATCAGGAGCGAGATTGTAATACAAGCACCAAGACACAAGATTTAGACAGGTTCGGCCGTCAGTATGACGTAATACCTACATCCTATGTTCTGATGTATTGCATTGAGATTTATAGATCGTGTAGATGTATGTATCTTGTCTGCTAGGGGACCCCTGCCTCTTCTTATATAGCCTAGAGGTGCAGGGTTACAAGAAAAGTAGCCTATTTGGTATTATACAATATCTTGCGGTGCACGTCGAGCAGCGCCGTGCACGCCTTGATCTTGTGGGTTGGGCCACCTCTGATGGTGCGGTCCATATCTTGTCTTGTGGATATCGGGGGCCATACCCCCACAACGTCAGTGTTAGTCAAGAAGTGTGCTCGGTGCGGGTCGTCATAGTCCACCTCAAGAAGGGGGTATAACTGGTGCTACGTGGGAGGGGTCATCTTGTTACAAATTGATAAACAATGGGTTAGAGTATTCAAATTAACAATATTCAAATTAACATTATATAGCATTGTAAAACTTGAACTACTTGTTATGCAATACGAACACAATATGAAATCACATGTATATATTCAAAGTAACATTAACAGACATTAAACAACTTCACTAGGAAAATAAGCAACTTTTATGTATGGACCTGCTGCCCTCGTCTTCTATGCCTGCTAGCCTTATGACTAGGGTCTTTGCAAACGGAGCAAAGATTATTGCCACGGGTCTTGTTGAAGTCTCCCCCTCTGTACATGTCTTCGCCGTACCCTCTCATAGCATCCATGTTCCCCTTGAGTCGCTTGTTCTTCCTCCTACCCTTCCCTACCTTCATTAGATCTAGATGCGGCACATAGTCATAACCATTATATGGTGGCTACTCTGTCGGGTCAAGGTATGGCTCGAAGCTCATCTCCCAAATACTAACGGTGTTCGAACAGAGATACAAGGGTGACATATATGGCAGATCCTCATAGTTGTACCCGCGAACGCTGTAGGCCATGATCATATTAGAGCAAGGGGCATGCATGATCTGAGGGACGTTGCAACTGCACTCTACCTTTTCAAGATCAACTCGGTAGTTTCGTCCACCATAACATTTGCCGCCTAAGCTTGTGCCACCCTTACCCCGTACACTAAAGATATGGCGGCGGGGTCCATATGGCTCGATGGTGTGTTGCTTGGCCAATTCTTCAGCCTCCTTCAAATGTTCTGCTCTGACCTTTCCAAAATGCCCCTGCTTAGCTATATTCCTCTGCGCAAGTTCCCACCTCTTGACAAAATATTCATTGCACTTATGAAAGGAGAACTCAACAATTCCAGACACAGGCAATGATCAAACTCCGATGAATACATTGTTTGATGAGGACATCACTCCTTTGGATGTACCCGTTGATCCTCCAACCATTATGCAAGGTCCAATGACCCGAGCTCGAATGCATCAACTGAATTTAGAGGTGAGCTCGTTCTTAAGCGATCCTTTTCATACTTTTGAGAATAGACTACTACCTAATGATGTTATCTTGCTTAAGAACATAGGATAGGGTCATGATGAGGACATCACTCCATCACATACAAGCCAAGGAGAGGAGAAGGTCCAGCATGGGCATCCAATTCATCTTTCTCATGGTGGAGGCCTAGTCCAACTAAAGTTGGAGCCCATCTCAGGTTCTAGGACTAGTCTATCATAAAACTAGTCACACCACGTGGCCGGGCTCCATTATCAATGATCCACATATAGATGTAAAGCTAATTAGATAAGGCAGCCAATGCAAGTGGTCTCACATCAAAAGCCCTTCGGAATCAACGGAAATCGTCGAAACAAGTCAGTGTGCAGAATCTGCCAGGGTGCTGCGACACCGTCTTTTGGTCCGTTGGACCATGTATCATGTTTGGGCCCATTAGGGGGCACATCCAGGGGTCTTTGCACGACCCTAGAGTCTTCACAAACAGCCACCACCCCTCTATTAGGGTTTGGATTTTGCTTAGATTAATCTATCAAGAACAGTTTTGCCGTTCATCGGTTTGTGAGACCCCATCATTGTGAGATTAATCATTTATCTGCAATTTGGTTGTTTTCTTTCTTGCTCTTGCTTGTGTTCTTTGTTGTGTAGGCAGAGGTTGGCCTTCTTGGTGAGGTCAACTGGAATTGAGTCTCGGTTGATAACCAGAGAAGTTGTGGTGTTAAGATTGCAGGATTCGATCTTTCGATCTGAACCCAGATTGGTGTGTCATTCTCCGCCACAACGAAAGTTACCTCTACCTGATGGAAGATCAGGATCCCCATCCCCATTAAGTGGTATTCAGAGCTAAGGTATACTGTCAGGTTCATATTTATCCTCTTGTTTTGAGTGTTTTGCATTTGTCCCATAGTTCAATGCCATACTTGTTTTTTTCCTGTCCTAGAACCTTCCACGCCATAGCCTTTGCATATTTTAGTTTCAGAGTCCATCGTGTTGAGTTTGTGTCCTGGTCGAGGTCTTGTTGCTGGTTAGGTCGTGTTAGAGTCCAGTTCATGTGTTTTTCCCCATCGTTTCCATCAAATCCTTGCTGCCGTGACAAATTTTGCGCGCATTGTTCCCGTTTTGTCCTCTAATTCGGAGTCAGTTCTCAAAACTGGTCTAGTTTTCGCATATGAACTTGGATTTTGACGTTCCATATATCAAAATTGATCAGAAATAATTTCAGATCCGCTCGTCCTCGCTTCGTCGGAGTCGGAAAATTTTATTTTGGCCAAAAACTGGTCACAAGATCCACTTTTCGTGGTCATAAGATTTTTGTCAATTTTGAGCACGTCTTCTGAATTTTCCACAGGCTACGCCTTTCACTTATTTAAGCTCATATTTTTCTGTGGTTACTTCTTTTGTGCTCCAAAGTGAAAAAAATAAAAGAAAATAAAAGAAAAAGTTAAAGTTTCCCAAAAAACAACGACGGCCCAAAAAATTGAAAAAAGAGGGCAAAAGAGGAACAATATCTCAAGGAGCACATAGAGAAGGCCAAAGTAAGCTGTGTTAGTATGTGCTGTCTGGTGCCTTGTTCATGTTGCTCTTGCTATCTACCATACTTGTTTATCACACACCTGGCACTTGGAACATTTTAGACCAGCAACGAGAACAAGTACTTTGAACTATAATTTAGCATTACTTTCTGTTACCGACTTGTGTGCCAAATATACATATTATTCTTTGTGTGCCTTCCAAGCTCCACAAACATTTCAAATCAGTACAGAAAAAAACCCTTGCAATCTCGGTACCATTGCCTCATAGGTATCATGAACCAGTCGCTGGTTGTACCGCCCACTGCTTGTGTTAGTAAGAACTTGGTAAGAGCTTGGTAAGACGCTTCCACTTGCTGTGAAAAGTGACATCACTGCAACCACATAGTCATTTGGTAGGGATAACTTTCACCGTTTGTTCCTGTTTTTGTGTTTACAATGGCAGGAGATGATCAGACTAGAGATAACAATCCCAAGGATTTCAACGAGTGTGTCAGCCAAGAGCAACAGCAAGTTGCTGTAGAGAATGCCCAAAAAAGGATGAATGAGGCCGTTAGAAAGGCAGTCACTGACGCACTCATTGAACTCAACATTGGCAATAACATGGAGAGATTGGACAAATGAATTTCCACGCTAACCGATATGGTTACTGAGTTGAAAACCTTTGTGGCGGTCAATAACGACATCTCTGGCAGCAACACCGATGGTCTCTTGCCAGAAGACACGGTGTATGATGCCAATAGGAATGTAGATCGAGCAGCCTTCCGACAAGCAAAATTATGATGCCGTCTTCACCGCAACACGACAGGTATGGGTGGTGTCCACCACCATCAAGGTAATAATCATCATGTGCCCGATGATCCTTATGCTAAGATTAAGTTCACAATACCATCTTTTTCGGGTCATTATGATGCTGAGGGATATCTTGATTGGGATATGACGGTAGAACAAAAGTTTAGTGTCCACCTTGTGCCTGAGCAACATAGAGTTTGACAAGCTACTAGTGAGTTTAAGGACTTTGCCATTATTTGGTGGAATGGGCTAGCTGCACAGAATGCTTTACCTGGTACGTGGGAAGAACTTAAGATGGCTATGCGTGATCATTTTGTTCCTCCTTCTTATCATAGAGACTTGCGTAAGAAATTGATGCATTTAGAACAAGGAGAGAAATCTATACATGATTACTATGGTGAGCTCCAAAAGGGATTGATGCGTTGTAGTGTTGTGGAGGGAAACGAAGATTCCATTTGTCATTTTTATTCGGGTTTGAGATGTGAGATTTAGGACATTGTTGATTATAAAGAATTTCACACTATCAACCAGTTGTTTCAGTTCGCTATGCTTGCAGAAAAGAAATTGTAGGGGCGTGAACAGTAGAGCAAGAGCAAGGTCACCACCACATACACGCCACGCTCGGCACCATCTTCGGGGCTGACCAAGCCAACCACTTTTTGGGCACCTCCACCAGCGAGCAAGTGACCAGCAGCCTCTGGAGTTACCGCTACACCTAAGGCACCTCCCGCACGACCTTCAGATTCAGGTAAAAATTCTTTGCAGGTGCCTGCCAAGAGTGCCTCATCCATTGCATCGACGGGATGCACTTCGGGCATTCAGTGCCACCGCTGCCATGAAATTGGCCACGTGAAGATGGACTGCCCAAGTCAGCGGGCATACATTGCTACAGAAAATGGTTACATCAGTACCTCTGACATTAAAGATAAAGAAGACGAAGTTACAGATGAGGAGGGCGGCGAAGTCCTTGGTGACGAGGCCACGGCGGCCTATAGGAGCATCATTGTACAGTGGGTGCTCAGCTCACAAGTACAACAACCTGAGAAGCTACAATGCCATAACTTATTCTAAATTTTCTTCATTATCAGCAACCGTCGAGCACATGTCATTATTGATAGAGGTAGCTACAATAATTTGGTGAGTTCTAATTTGGTCAAGAAGCTTGGCTTGACCACACGCCTGCACCCACGTCTATACCATATTCAGTGGCTAAATGATTCTGGAAAAGCAAAAGTAACATAAACTTGCAGAGTTTCATTTTCTATTAGTTCTTATGATGATTCCAGTTGATTGTGATGTGGTACCTATGCAAGCTTGTTCACTTTTATTGGGTCATCCTTGGGAATATGACAATGATGCTACACACCATGGTAGAAGTAATAAATACACTTTTGTGCATAAAGGAAAGAAAATTACTTTGTATCTTTGACCCCTGCTCAAATTGTACAAGCTGATAGAGAACGTGTTGCTAGTTTGAATGATGTTCAATCTGAAAATCAGCAAGTTGCTAATTCTATTCTCCCACCTAAAAAGGATAAGTCTACATCTATTTCTAAGGCAGAGGGGATTAAATTGAAGGGTGGTGTTATGCTTGCTATAAAATGTGACTTTGCTGAAAATTCTGATGATGATATTTGCTATGCTTTGGTATACAAATGAGCTATGTTTTCGCTTGATGATATTGTTAGCTCGGTGCCTCCTGCTGTCACTAACCTTTTGCAGGAGTATGAGGAAATTTTTCCAGCTAAGATACCCCCAGGGCTGCCACCTATGAGAGGGATAGAGCATCAAATTGATTTGATTCCGGGAGCAACCTTGCCCAACCATGTTGTCTATCGAATCAATCCTGAGGAGACTAAGGAAATTCAGCGACAAGTCCAAGACCTTTTGGACTGTGAGTATGTACGTGAAAGCCTTAGTCCTTGTGTCATTCCTGTACTTTTGGTTCCTAAGAAAGATGGAACTTGGTGTATGTGTGTTGATTGTAGAGCCATCAATAATATTAGTATTCGGTATCGTCATTCTATTCCTAGGCTAGACGACATGCTTGATGAGTTATGTGGCTCTATAATTTTCACCAAGATTAACTTACGAAGTGGCTACCACCAAATTAGAATGAAACTTGGAAATAAATAGAAAACTGCATTTAAAACCAAATTCGGGTTGTATGAGTGGTTAGTAATGCCTTTTAGTTGGACAAATGCACCTATCACTTTCATACACTGATGAATGAGGTTTTAAGAGCTTTTATTGGTCATTTTGTGGTAGTTTACTTTGATGATATATTGATTTACAACAAGTCTTTTGTTGAACATATGGATCACTTACGTGTTGTTTTTAATGCTTTACGTAATGCACGATTATTTGATAACCTTGAGAAGTGCATCTTTTGTACGAATCGTGTTTCTTTTCTTGGCTATGTTATAACTCCACAGGGAATTGAGGTGGATGAAATAAAAATTAAAGCCATAAAGAGCTGACCGGTTCTCCAAACCATCACATAGGTGAGGAGTTTTCTTGGTCTTACAGGATTCTACCGCCGCTTCGTCAAAGATTTCAGCACCATTGCTGCCCTATTGTATGAGTTGACGAAGAAAGGGGTGGTGTTTCATTGGGGAAAGACACATGAGGAGTCCTTTGATACTTTGAAGGACAAGCTCACACATGCACCATTGCTGCAACTTCTAAACCTTGATAAGACTTTTGAGCTAGAATGTGATGCTAGTGGAGTTGGCATTGGAGGTGTTTTGATACAAGATGGTAAACATATTGCTTACTTTAGTGAAAAATTGCATGGCCATATTCTGAATTATTCCACGTATGATAAAAAATTTTATGCACTTGTCCGTTCTTTAGAGACATGACATCATTATTTATGGCCTAAAGAATTTGTTATTCATTCTCAACATAATCTGAATCGCAGGCATGCTAAATAGATTGAATTTATTGAATCTTTTTCTTATATTATCAAATACAAGAAAAGGAAGGATAATGTGATTGCTCATGCTTTGTCTAGACGATATACCTTGCTGTCTCAACTTGATTGTCGGATTTTTGGGCTTGAATTAAGGCAAAATAGCCAAATTCGTCCCTGAACTATCGTGCTGGGCTCAATTTCGTCCCTCAACTACGAAAACGTCCGATTTAGTCCCTGAACTATCGTACTGGGCTCAATTTCGTCCCTCAACTACGAAAACATCCGATTCAGTCCCTGAACTATCGTGCTGGACTCAATTTCGTCCCTCAACTATAAAACCGTCCGATTCAGTCCCTGAACTATTGTGCTGGGCTCAATTTCAAATTTAACACAATTGCTTTTTTATTTTTAAATCTAACCGGGTTAATATACTGCTAAAACTTGGTTTGTTTTTTTTCTGAGCATCTTAAAGACCTCAAATTAAAAAAACTCAAAACTAGAACGTTATAGATCTCATCGAGAACAACAATTTTCATATATAAAGTATCTCCATTTGACGAGAGATATGATTTTTCCAATGCGATAAGCACGTGTACGCGATTAGTATACTGTTAAAATATTATTTAATTTTTTTGAGCATCTTAATGATCTTAAATTAAAAAACTCAAAACTACAAAGTTGTAGATCTCGTTGAAAGCTATAATTTTCATATAAAAATCATCTTCATTCAAGACCATATAAAAGCATCTTAATGTATCTTTTTTAATATAAAAAGCATCTTAATGTATAAAATCATCTTCATATTAAAAAAGATACATTAAGATGTTTTTATACAGTCTTGGATGAAGATGATTTTTATATGAAAATTGTAGCTCTCGACGAGATCTACAACTTTATAGTTTTGAGTTTTTTAATTTGAGGTCATTAAGATGCTCAAAAAAATTAAATAATATTTTAATAGTATACTAATCGCGTACACGTGCTTATCGCATTGGAAAAATCGTATCTCTTATATATGGGGTCAAATGGAGATACTTTATATATAAAAATTGTAGTTCTCGATGAGATCTACAACGTTCTAGTTTTGAGTTTTTTTAATTTGAGATCTTTAAGATGCTCAGAAAAAAAAACAAACCAAGTTTTAGCAGTATATTAACCCGATTAGATTTAAAAATAAAAAAGTAACTGTGTTAAATTTGAAATTGAGCCCAGCACGATAGTTCAGGGACCGAATCGAACGGTTTTATAGCTGAGGGACGAAATTGAGCCCAGCACGATAGTTCAGGGACTGAATCGGACGTTTTCGTAGTTGAGGGACGAAATTGAGCCCAGTACGATAGTTCAGGGACTGAATCGAACGTTTTCGTAGTTGAGGGACGAAATTGAGCCCAGCGCGATAGTTCAGGGACGAATTCGGCTATTTTGCCTTGAATTAATAAAAGAACAATATGCGTTTGATCCTGATTTTAAAGACATGTTGAATTGTAGAGAGGGATGTACATGGAACAAGTTTACGATCAATTATGGGGTTTTGTTTAGAGCTAACCGCCTGTGTATTTCAGTTGGCTCCGTTCGTCTTTTGTTGTTGTAGGAGGCACATGGAGGCGGATTGATGGGACATTTTGGTGCCAAGAGGACGAAGGAGGTGCTGTTCACATATTTCTTTTGGCCAAGGATGAGGCGGGATATAGAACGGTACGTGGCTCGGTGTGCCACATGTCAAAAAGCTAAGTCGCAGTTGAACCCACATGGTTTGTATATTCCTCTTCCTGTTTCTTCTACTCTTTGGGCTGATATATCTATGGATTTTATATTGAGTTTGCCAAGGAGTAAGAGGGAGAGAGATAGTATTTTTATGGTGGTTGATCGTTTTTCTAAGATGGCACATTTTATTCCTTGTCATAAGAGCGACGATGTTGTTCATATTACTGACATTTTTCTTTCAAGAAATTGTTCGCTTGGATGGTATGCCTTCTACTATTGTTTCATATCGCGATGCAAAATTCTTGAGTCATTTTTGGCGTACTTTGTGGAATAAATTAGGGACCAAGCTGATGTTTTCTATAACATGTCATCACCAAACTGATGGACAAACTGAGGTAGTGAATCGAACATTGTCCACCATGTTGAGAGCAATTTTGAAACGCAATTTAAAGATATGGGAAGAGTGTTTGCCGCATGTGAAGTTTACATATAACATGGCGGAACATTCCACCATCAAGGTAAGTCCCTCCTCAGATAGTGTATGGTTTTAACACCCACGCAGGCGTTCGTGGCGCGGCTGGCTCGACGGACGCGTGCGGGCGCTGCAGGAGTGGCGCAGCGGGCGGCGTGCGGCCACGGCCGGCGGAAGACGCGACCGGCAGGCAGGCGGGCAGGCGCGGGCTTGCGTGCGATGGGCGATATTTATCTGGGACTGCCGCGCCGTGAGGGATAGCGCAGCGGCGTCGCTACAAGATCGGTGGCGCGGCAGACCCTGCCACGTCACCGGTCAGCGTCTCGGTCGTCGCCACGTCATCCCTCCCGCCGCGCCACCATACATGACGCAGCACAGACGTTTCGTCGCGCCATGGCAATAGGCGCGGCCAAAATTATTAGTTTTAGAAAAAAAAAACAGTGTTAGAATAAAAATTATTTTACAAAAAAAATGTTAAAAATAAAAAAAAATCGTGCTCTACATCCCCAACACGAGGGAGCGGCTGGTGCGCCTTCGCGCGGGGCAACTGCCTCGAGGAAGGGGACTACTGCGTGTTCGAACTCGTGGGCGCGGCCGAGTTCCGCGTCCATGTCTTCCGCGTCGTCGAGCCGGCCGTGCCGGCGATCAGGCTCCGGAGCACGTGAAGCGGCCAAGCGGGGGAGGAGGTGGCAGCTGACGTGCGCATCGGGTCGTCATCAGAGGCTGGTCGAGCTGAGCAGCGGAAAGGAAAGGGCGCTGACTGAATACCTGCAATCCAAGAGGACAATTTCGGCGCAAGTTTAATGCATGTACAAATAGCTGTATCGATGGTCGTTTGCCTCGTTTTTCTGCTGCTGGTTTCGTGGCGATCGAATCTGTTTCTGTCAACGTGCACATGTCAATTATACAACTTTCTTTCTTTGATTGACTTTCGCCTCCTGCGTAATCTTGGCGTGGAAAATGCCGATAGGTACTGGCCGGCACTTGGAACTAGTCAGCACCAGAGAACTGAAAGACGACGCAGACTGTCAGTGTAGTCCTGGACCGCTTGGCTACCTCATACAGTGGAGTACTGCTTTTCCTCTCTACCAACCCAATTCCAACGCCGTGAGGCAGCCGCAGTTGAACTTCGCTTCCGGGAAGCTAACGGGGAGTACTTAATATTCGAAATTTCGAATTGTCTCTGCAAGTATTAAGACTTATTTGGCACAGCTCAACTTCACTAGTAAAACTGTTTTTTTTTATAAAACAGCTTCATAAGCAATTTTCTAAGTGAGACTGAGCTGTTTTGTAAAAAATTATTTGGCAAAACAGCTTCACTAACAGCTTTATGCATGGATGGGAGAGAAAAATGAGGGAGAGAGCTAGAATAAACTATTTTTTCAGTTTCATCATAACTTATATCTTTGTGAGAGGAGAAGAAAAACTTCATAGGTAAAGCTGTTTTGAAAATGAGTGTTTGACAAATAAAATAGCTCATAATAGCTTATGAAGCTGTTGTGAGCTGTGTCAAATATGCCCTTAGTCCGGTATATTATAGGCAGGCAGGCAGCTGGCAGCGTACATAAACTTAGACCAAAAATCTATCGTGTTCCGGATACTGTTGGAGAAACGGTTTGTTGCTCGCCTGCAGTACTCGGCTATGTGGATAGAAGACACCAGCCCCACGCCATTCGTCGTACCGTATCCCTAATGCACCACAGGCTGGTGGATACTGTTAGTTGATCTCCACCAATAGGCCCAATGGTCTATTGGGCCCTTGTCTCTGCTCCCTGATCGGGGGAGCCTAGCCCTAATACGGTTGGTGGGCCCCTGTCGCACAACACACATAAAAGGAAGGTGGGGATCAAGGCTTGGACTACGAGATTCAACGGAGCCGCCATACCCACCTGCAGAAAACCCTAAACCGATCCAAAAGAGGTGCTGCCAGCGACGAGATGTGCCCACCAACCTCACCGTCGCGCCTGCAGGGTCTCCGCCGTCACCCCTGCAGCGTTACCACCGCCACCACTGTACCTCGCCACCGAGCCGGGGTTGCCACGGCACCGGTGTCCGCAAGGTCACGACGCTACTGTCCCAGGGCGACTAGAGGAACCCTAAAGGAGGAGGTCATCTCCGGATCTACGGGTTACATAAAGGTACACATTCGATCCTAACAATGGTACCAGAGCTAGGTTGCCTCTGTGTAACCCTAACCCTAACCGGGTAAAAGAAAAGGAAAAGGACCGGGGGTGGCGGACGTCACTGGAACCCCGGTCACCACCGCCACCACGTGGGGAAAGAAGCCGCACCGTTCGACGGCGCACGGCAAAGAACAAAAAAGATCAAATCCAGTTCGGATCTGACAAGAAAGAGGGTTCTTCCCAACTCTAACCCTAACTCGCGTGAGAAAGAAGAAGAGTGGGTTTAGATTTGGCCGAACCCTAAGACCTAACCCTAGATCCCTTTTTTCGGGTGAACAAGCGAAAAGAAAAAGAACAAAGAAAAGGGGTCGGCACACGAACCCTAACCCCAATCGGTCAAACAAAGAAAAGCAAACAAGATCTAGATCTGATTGGGGAAGAAGAAGAGAAAAGAACAAGGGTCGGAACCCTAACCCTAACCCTAGTTTCCCATTCGGATGAACTCCAAAAAGAAAAGGAAGAACAATACAAATTTGAAGGGGGAAGGGGTGGATCTACCTCGCCGTGCGTCGCGATGTCCCTTCGCCGGTGCGGGAGAAGAAGCCGAGCCGAGGAAGCTGGCTCGCCAGGCTCGGCCAAGGAAGCGCCACGGCCAGACCGCTCGACGGCAGCGTGCCCACCCGTTGGGGAGCACGCGCGCCGGCGAGGGGGCCGGCGACGGCGCCATGCCTCGCTCCACCGCCCGCTCATTCGCCGTCTCACTCTCGGTTATAAGCTGCGCTGTGAAGAGAGAGAGCGGTGAAGACAGAGAGAGGGGAAGGCCGAATGACCTAGGGTTTCAGGTCGGAGGCCGCGGCCGTGAATTTTTGTTGGCGCGAAATCAACGCGCAGCCGTCGATCTCCATCGGACGGCTCAGATTGAGCGGGCAGGCTTTCAGCCCAGGCGAGCGAGCGCGTCGCGGCGCTTTGCTAGCCTAGGCCCACGTTGCGGCCCAGGAAGGCAGCGTGTGCGCGCGAGAAATATGGGCCGGCCTGAGAGTAAGGCTGGGCCGAACTATTGCTGGGGTTTTGAGCCCAAAACGAAGGAGTCTTTTTCATTTTCATTTCCTAGAAAAGTTTTTACTTCCTAGAAAATTGAAAATGCAAATTGGCTCAAAAGAAAATATAGAAAAGATAATTTTTTCCTGTGGGTAAAATTCAAGAAATTGAGTATATGTTTTCCGCTGCTAAAGAAAAAGTATATTCTCCAGTGATTTTGAACCGACGTGTTATTTAACTGGAGAAAAAGAAAGTTCTTCCAGTAAATGTTTATTTCCTGGAAATTGATTAATGGATTAAAGAAAATAGAAAAAGCAATTTTCCCTGTGGGTAAAATTCAAGAAAAAGAGAATTTTTCCACAGCCAAAGTAAAGTTGTTGATTCTCTAGTTATTTTTGAACTTATGTGGTATTTAATTGAAGAAAAATAGATTTTTTCCGCTGCTAAAGAAAATATTGATTCTCCAGTTATTTTTGAACCAATGTGGTATTTAATTGGAGAAAAAGAGATTTGACATGATTATGATGTTGTTATTTTCTTACCAACGTTGTTAATAACAATATCGTAATTTTAATGATTTATGCATTAATTCTATTTCTGCCCAACGGTGATGTAGAATTAGTGTATAAGAAAAGTTGATAATTTTAATGATTTATGCATTAATTCTACTTCTGCCCAACGGTGATGTAGAATTAGTGTATGAGAACAGTTGTAAAAGTTAATGATTTATGCATTAATTCTATTTCTGCCCAACGGTGATGTAGAATTAGTGTATAAGAATAGTTGTATGTTTTGATTTTGACCAACGTTGGAATCAAGGCATGCAAATGGTGTTAATTTTATGATAAGAAAAGTTTTGACCTGGGTTTCATCTTATCTAAGGTGGACTGGGTAGTCACCTCACCGTGTTTCACTGAGTTTGTGGCACCGGTGAGGGAGACAAAAGAGAATGATGCCACTTGGGCAACTAAAGAGAGGGATTTTGAATCCCAAAAGATAGTCCTATAACTTTTGTGCATAGAAAGTGGGTCACTGCCAACAAGAAATGTTTTGGCTGTGATAAAGAACATGATTGAACCTACAATTGTGGGCTCAATCCCAAAGTGTGACACAGTCACCGAGTATCTTGATAGAATAAAGAGTCAGTTCATTGGCTCTTCAAAGACATATGCTACCCAGCTGATAAAGCAGCTAGTGACAGAGTGTTACCCTAGAAATGGTGGCATAAGAGAGCTCACGATGCGTTGTCGAAATTATGACACTGTCGTTTAGGCCATATTTCGAGGGGGAGAATAGAAAGATAAGTTAAGAATGATATTCTTCCTCCATTAGAGCTCTCAGATTAAAAACAATGCAGGGAATGCATAAAAGGAAAGTATGTAAAGAAGATTAAGAAAGATGACAAATGAAGCGCAGGAATTTTATAGATTTTTCACACAGACAACTGTGGTCAGTTTCCTATAAAGAGTGTGGATAGTAATGATTCGTTCATAACATTCATAGACGATTACTCCTGTTATGTCTATATTTATCCAATCAAAGAAAGAACAGAAGCATTGGATAAATGTAGATATTTAAGGCAAAAGTTGAAATCCAACGCAATTTAAAGATAAAGATTGTCAGGTCTGACCGTGGGGGAGTAATACGGTCGGCATACCCCATATGGCCAAAGTTCCTGGACCTTATGTAAGGTTCTAATAGGAGAATGACAAAGTAGCCTAGTATTCTATACCGGGCGAACCTCAGCAGAATAGAGTAGCTAAAAGATTCAATCATACCCTAATGGATATGGTGGGCAGTATGATAAGTCACTCCACCTTACAGTTGAGCCTGTGGATGGAGGCGTTAAAACCCCATTCATATTCTCAAAAGAGTACCAAGTAAGTCGGTGTCCAAAACGCTGTATGAGTTATGGATAGAAAGAGTACCCTCACTAAACCACTTGCGTGTGTGTGGGGGAGCCCTACTGAGGCTAAAGTATTTAACCCAAATATTGGGAAGTTATATCCCAAAACAGTAAGTTGCCATTTGTTTGGCTACATAGAAAAGTCAAAAGGTTTTCATTTCTACTGTCTAGAGAGACACACAAAGTTTATGGAAACGAGACACGCTGTTTTCCTAGAGGATGAAAAGATAAGGGGAGCATGGTAGCTTGAGAAATTGACCTTGAAGTGAAGCGGGTGTATGCACCCACTCCAATGATTCATGAGCCAATTTTCTCACTACATGCTGTCGCTGCACCGACAGTGCAAGATACTATGGTGCCAGCACCTGTTGTTATCCCACCTGTGGCAACAATGAATGACGATGAGGAACCTGTTCTTCAGGATTCTATAGAACCTATTGCCACATATGAGGGGGAGCAATAACAGCCTCAAACAATAGATGTGCCAAATATGGAGGCCCCTAGAAGGTCTCAAAGAGTTAAAAAATCAGCTATTTCTGCTGATTATGAAGTGTATAACACTAAGGAATTTCAAATGGAGGATGATCCCACCTCATTTGAAGAAGCCATGAGAAGTGATCATTCATCAAAGTGGCTTGAGGCCATGGAAGATGAAATGAAATCGATGAATGCCAATAAAGTTTGGGATTTGGAAATAATTCCTAAAGGTGCCAAAACAGTAGACTGTAAATGGGTCTACAAAACAAAGCTTGACTCTCAAGGGAATATAGAGAGATATAAAGCATGACTTGTAGCAAAAGGCTTTATGCAAAGAGAAGGAATTGATTACAATGAGACCTTTTCTCTAGTCTCATGTAAAGTTTCCTTTAGAATCATAATGGCATTAGTGGCACATTACGATTTAGAATTACATCATATGGATGTAAAGACGGTATTTCTCAACAGAGACTTAGAGGAAAATGTTTACATGGCACAACCGAAAGGTTTAGTCATGGAAGAAAAAGAACGAATGGGATGCCGCCTAAAGAAATCCATTTATGGATTAAAACAAGCTTCAAGACAGTGGTACTTGAAGTTTGATCAGACAATAAGGCACTTTGGGTTTTAAAGAAAATGTAGAGGACAATTGTGTCTATACAAAGTTTAAGAATGGGAAGTTTATCTTCCTTGTCCTGTATGTGGATGATATCTTACTTGCTAGTAGTGATGTCAGTCTACAACTAGAGACAAAGAAGTTTTGTCCTCAAAATTTTGATATGGATCTTGGTGAAGCCTCGTTCGTTCTGGGGATTGAGATTCATCGAGATAGAAGAAAAAGGGGTATTAGGACTGTCACAAAAGGCATACATAGAAAGAATCTTAAAGAAATTTAGTATGCACAAATGTAGTCCCTCATCTGCTCCTATAGTCAAAGGCGACAGATATGGGATTTTCAATGCCCTAGGAACCAATATGAGCTCAATCAAATGAAAGTGGTTCCATATGCTTCAGCTATCGGAAGCTTGCAACATGCTCAAGTATGTATACGCCCTGACTTGGCATTTGTTACCGGGTTTTTACTTGGCAGATTCTAGAGCAATTCTGGAATAGAATACTGAAATTGATAAAGAAAGTCTTGCATTATTTGCAAGGAATGAAAGGCCTCATGGTGACGTATAGAAGATCTGATTGACTCCACATAGTGGGATATTCAGATTCTGATTATGCGAGAGTGAATATATATCTAGACATGGATTTTCTATCATCTCGCAAAGGGGAGCTATTTCATGGAAAAGCTCAAAGCAAGCTATCACTACATCGTCCACAATGTATGACAGTTTGTCGCGTGTTATGAGGCAACGGGCAGGTGAACTGACTAAAGAAGTTCATACCCGGTTTGAAGGTGGTTGACGACATCTATAGACCACTAAAGTTATACTGCGATTATAATCTGGCAGTACAGGATGCTCACAACATAAGTCAAGTAGTGCTACCAAACACATTGACATAGAGTATTATATTGTGAAAGATAAAGTCCGGGATCAAGTCATAAGTCTTGAGCATATAAGTACAGAAAAGATGCTCGCGGATCTGCTTACAAAAGGCTTACCACCTAACATGTTCAGAGAACATGGTGTTCAGAGAACATGTAGCTAGCATGGGTTTAAGGGAAAGCCTAAAATTCCTAGACAAAAGAAGACTCAAAGATAAGTATCTATTTCAGAACAGAGTAGTGTATTGTAGCTATTAAGTCTATTGGCAATAGACCGTGATGATGAGACATGCTCTATGCGCTAATTTGTAATGGAATGAACAAAAGTAAATGATATGAAAGTGAAAGATGGAATGAGATCAAGGAGGAGAATGTTAGTTGATCTCCACCAATAGGCCCAATGGCCTATTGGGCCCTTGTCTCTGCTCCCTGATCGGAGGAGCCCAACCCTAATATGGTTGGTGGGCCCCTATCGCACAGCACACATAAAAGGAAGGTGGGGATCAAGGCTCGGACTATGAGGTTCAATGGAGCCGCCATACCCACCTATAGAAAACCCTAAACCGATCTAAAAGAGGTGCTGCCAGCGACGGGATGTGCCCACCAACCTCACCATCACGCCTGCAGGGTCTCCGCCGTCACCCCTGCAGCGTTACCGCCACCACCACTATACCTCGCCACTGAGCCAGGGCTGCCTCAGCACCGGTGTCCATGAGGTCATGATGCTACTGTCCCAGGGCGACTAGAGGAACCCTAAAGGAGGAGGTCATCCCTGGATCTACGGGTTACACAAAGGTACACATTCGATCCTAACAGATACCATCCTAGACAAGAAAAGCGATGGGACGGTAGCCTTGCATGCTATTAGAGCAGCCTGCAGAGGAGGTCGGTGCTTTGTCTCACAAAGTTGTTGAAGCCACCAGGGCGAGAGTGAAGTTTGGTACGACTGAGTCTGTCTAGAAGAGGAGACCCAAACTTAAAATAGATCTCTAACAGAATATCAATAGCTTCTAATAGAGTATCTATATGAAAGACATATTTTAAGTGTTAGGAGAGGTGTAACCAAAATCTGAGTATACTCTCTCTTAGAGACCTATTTATAGAAATAATTCTCTTTTATGTCTTGTTGGTGAAGAAGACAAAAAAATAGATATTAAATTTTTTATCTGTAGCGCTACACAAATGTAAAATAAATATTTTATTTTAGGTAACGGTCCTCGGAGACCATCAGAGAGAGAATGGTGAAAGTGAAAGAAAACGACAGTGGTGGAACCAAGGGGGCAAGTGTCAGGTAATCATTCACCCGCATTGGAGAGGCGTGAGATTTAATTCATCTGCTCCGACATGGATCTATACTTTTTTACGAGGCTGTTGTTTCTATGTGTCTGCGTTGATAATGGGTTGTTCGGCTGCAGCTGAAACCTACTTCTGATGTCGATGTTTCATGTAACACCTCGGGTGTTTAAATATTAAAATCTGACATGTCATCATATGCATTGCAAGGCATTTGGTCATATTGCAAACTTTGATATGCATTCACTAAAACAAGTTTATATTTGTGTTATGAGTGTTGAATTGTATTGTTTGACTCAAGTTCAAAATTGGGTTGGAATTGAATTTTTTTTTCAGAAAACCCCGCTTTTCAGTATTTAAACCCTACCCTAAAAATCCATTTCAAAATCTAAGCATATTTTGGGGTTGGGCCCAAAAGCAAAAGTGTAGAGCTTGACAAGTTATACAAAGTTTATTTTTGGAGTTTTTCAAGTTGTTTAGAAAAATTTGGAGTAATTCAAAAAGGCGTAATTCGTTAAATATCCCCTATTTGAATTTAAAAGATCATTTCAAAATCTAGACCGAATTAGGAGATGGTTATAAAAGAAAAGTTGTAGAACTTTTGTTTTTGGAGATTTTTGAGTTGTTATGAAAATTTGAGAGTAATTTGTGAATTTTGATGAATGGCAAACTTGTAAATACTGTGAATAGTGTTCACCGCCGAAGCTACATGGCCGGCGACCTTCTTCGGCGTTCTAGGTGCGTCGTGGCCGTCCTTGGTGTTGCGCTGGCGCGGAAACAGCTCCGTCGTGGCTTCCTTGAGCTTCTGAGCCACGCTATAAGTACCAAAACGCCGTCGTCGTTGTTTTTCTTCTTCCTCTGTTTTCACCGCCGCCGTCGTTGTCATCGCTCCGGCGAGCTCGCATCACCTCCCTAGCGCCGTTGCCGTCTCAGTAAAGGTTGTTCCAATTCCGTCTTTCTCTTGCGCATCCACCTAGCCAACTATGGTCGATTGATTTCGCCGAGAATCCGCTGTCCGTGTCCTTCTTCCTCGCAGCCGGCAACTTCACCACCGCGGGCGTGTCATCGTTGCCAGGGCTCTCCGGTGAGCCGTTGCCCGTGATCAGTGTACCTACGGCTTCGTCTCGATGCTATAGTGCTTAATCATGTGTTGCTTGCTCGTTTTGATCACTGCAGTCGCCGGTTCTTCCTCACCGACGATCTCTGCTCCGCCGTGATCACCGTGATCATCGTCACGCCTCTCCGTTGTTTCTCCGACCTCGCTCCTTGCTCCAACGCATTCAGGGTGAGCCACTGGTGCTTCCTGGATCCCTTGTTTGAGCTTTACCGGTCTGTAGTCGCCGGTGTAGTACCGCTGAGGCGCCGTGTCCGCCATGGCCGACGTTGAGCTAGAATTGAGTCATAATCGGTACATCTAAGTACGTCTATAGGTGCGCCTAGTAGTGTAGAACATGTTAGTACCCTTGCTGTCGCCGGTGATCTCACCATCGGCGAGGAATCGCTGGTCAGAGCCATCGCTGCCATGGTCAACGTCGGAGGTTAGGGATGACAGGTGGGGTCGGGTTGTCAGTGACTCAGCGTTCAAATGGATTTTTCTATTTTTAGATTTGAATGAATAGTGTCTATTTTTGTTATTTTTGTGTAGATTTATTTAGAGCTCCAAAAATTATGAAAATTTTTGTGTGACTTCTCTATGATGTAAAGTATTTAAGAAAAATATGAAATAATGTTTTTCAGTAATTTTTGAATATGATAAAAATTGCTCAATTTATTAATAAATGGATTTCCATGATTTTTCTAGGCTTATTTAATTGTCCAAAAATTATGAAATTTGTTTTTTCACTTACTTATAATGAAATGAACATGTACTAAAATTTTGAGTTCAATTAGAATAAGTTGATTTATTTCATAATTTTGAATTAAATAATTAATTCATAAAAGCAAATAGTAACCTTTAATGATTTAGGTTTTGTTTGAAATTTTGGATTGAGTGATGACCTTGGGTCATTAGTTGATAATGATCCTTAGCAATTGATGTATGTGTTACGAAAAAGATTTAGTTGTTTGACTTGCAACTGTACCACGAAGGAAAGTTGTATTCAAAATGTTAATTTTTGCATCCATCATCGAGCATCATATTTCGTATTCCGCATCATGTTAAACATGGCATTGTTATTATGTGTAGTGAACGAAGGTGAAAACGTGGTAGTTAATCAAGCTGTTGAGGAGGTTAATCCGTCTGTTGAGGTCGGATCGAATACTTGTGTAACGTCGCAGGAACCGGACTTTTCCGTCAACGAAGGCAAGCCCCGGATGCATACAACCCTACCTTGTATTTTACAAATTAATTTCACTTTTGCTTTCCGTTACTGCATTAAGTGATTAGGAGTTAAGTAAAAGCCTAATAGGTGCATTATCACCCTTGTTATTCCATATTTACCATATTACCAGTTTTAAACTCGTATATGCCTAGTTTTGCTTAGCTATGCGTAGAACGATGAAGGTCGGGTGACTACCTGCCACCTGCAAGTTTTAAATGGAACATTGGTTAATTATGATAGCATGTGATACGGGAATGTGGAGTAATAAATCTAGACCGGGCGGACTCGGTGTGTGTGAGCCATAAGACATGGAGGTCTTGTGAGCGGGGTCTTTCCGCCTGTGTCGATTAAGGCACGTCCGTTTTTGAATTGCATGAGGTGAGAATTTGTAGTACTAACCACATACTCCGGTAAGCCTTTACTCGGCTATTCTATTATGAGAATGGCTACTCGCGCACTGGGAGTGGAGAGATGGCGGGAATAGCGTGTACCCACGTGGCCATGGGCTGAAATGGTGGAGTACTGTATTTTCGAGTGGCACGGACCCGTTCTTGTTTTAGAGGATCTGAGGGTAGGTTGGTATATGTAGGTCGAGGACCTGCATATGTCGTGTGGTCTAGAATCCCCAGCTGGGTTGTTTAATCGGTTCGAATCGTCGTTGCTCCTCGGTTATGTAGACTCAACTCACTGTTCATCATCGTAGAATTAATAACTAGAACTTGAATATGTCTTGTGAAGGTGTTGGATATGAAGTTTCATGATCTCAGTGCGGATCATGTCAGCTTTGTATATAATTCTTAAGAAGTTTTCTTTATAAAGAATGTTGTTAAAAGAGCTTTTATGCAAAAGAACTTTGATCATTGTTAAAGCTATACCTTGAATCCCTGAGCCTGCATTCCTAAGTTATCAGTTAATATTTCGGTTAAGTCTTGTTGAGTACTTTTGTACTCAGGGTTTGTTGACCCTTGTTGCAGGTGAGCCTCATGAGCAGATCTGTTTTGGATCATGTTGCATGACTATCGTTCGTTCTGACGATAAGAAGTAAATGTGTGATCCTTGGGCAGGATGCTTATTTTGTGTGTTATGTATATGTTAATGATGCCACTCCACTACTACTATGGTTTGTAATAATTATCGAACTTAGTTTGTAAGGTTTGAAATAACTGGTTTGTAAACTATGTTATCGTAAGACTTCCGCTGTTTTTACTGTGGTGTCGATAATTGAATAAATGTTGTAATACTGCAATGACTCTATAACGTGATCCTGCTCGGAAATCGTGGATGATTCGGGGTTCCCCGAAGACACCCGACAGACTTCTTAAGTTACCAGGAACATATGCATTGTTGTCAAAGGTCGTTGGACAGTGACAAGTGCATGTGGGTCCTATAATTTAGGAGGTTCTGCCACAGAATGGTATTGGAGCGATCGTTACAAGGTTTTTGTTGTATTGTTTTACAAAAACTTCAAAATGATTTGGAATGACTAAATTTAACTTGCTAATTTAGTCCAAATTGCTTCTGACTTATCTTATTTCTTTCTCACCATTCCTTATTTGATTAAAAAGGTTTTGTGTGGTGGAGTAGTAATATTACTATGCCCTATATAAAATAAATGTTATTTATGTGCATTATTAGCTTTGATGTTGTTGTTCGTAAGAACGATTCATGCATCATGAATAATTCACTCGTTACTTCCTTCACCTCTTAGTCTGGAGTTGAGTAGTGAGTCTGGTTTGAGGAATGTAATCCATCTTAGCTACTTTTTGGATTTTGATCAAATGGTCTTATTTGGATTAAATTGGCTTTCTACAGTATGGCTCATGCCAAGATGACGCCCCGTAAGTCCACTGGACCCAAAGGAGTTCCTCGTCACCAACTTGCCCCTAGAAATGATGGTGCTAGCAGTAGCAGTACTAGGCCTGATCCCCAGGCAGAGATACTGAGGGTTTCTATAGAGTTACCACAATCTACTAGAGATAGGGCTTTGGATGTTATACAAATAGGAGAATTACAGGGTCAATTGAGGCATCTCACCACCGTGCATAGGAACTGCGAACGTATGTTGGTTCGTGCGGTGGAGGGAAGAAATGAAGCTTGGCAGAGGGAAAATGTAGCTAGAGCTAGAACTCATGAGCTAGAATTTTATGTAGAAGATTTAGAAGAACATAATACTTATCTACATGAGGAAGTTCATAGGCTTAGCAATATACTAAATCCGAATCATGAGCCTCAAGCTGATGCCATGGACCCCGGTGTCATCCTTGCCGATGATGATGAATCGGGAGAGGAAGAGGAAGAAGATCCTAAAGAATTAGTAATGATCGATGAAAGTGATGATGAAGGCGGTAATAATTCCGGAATGGATACCGAGCCTGAAGTTTGAAGAAATTGAGGAAAAGAGTAGAGTTGTATAATAGTAGCCCTAGTTAAGTTACATAGTTTTGTTGTCGTACTCGTGGGTTTGTTTGTACATTAGTAAACTCTATGTAATGTGTCTAGAGTAAGCTTTGGTACAATTCAATAAAGACGTGTGAATAAAGTTTGGTTTGTTATGAGCAGATGCGTCGTACGCGGGGTTCGTATATTCCTGGAACTTCGCAAGATGAGGATGGTATTCTAGATCCACCACCAGTTCCAACAAATTTAGCTAATGCTATAATCGCACTTGTCAATGTGACGGCCGAAAATTCTCGTTTGCTTCATGAGATGGCTCAGAGTAATCAGAATCAGATGCACGAAAACCGTGGTCGCCACCATAACAGACAGGAGGCTACATATGTTGATTTCACAGACACAAGACCCCCGGTGTTCACCAAGGCAGATGAACCATTGGAGGCCGATGACTGGCTTCAAACCATGGAACAAAAATTTGACCTTATTCCATGCACGGAGTATCAGAAACCTACGTTTGCCGCCCAGCAACTTAGAGGAGCAGCAAGTGCTTGGTGGGCAAACTTAGTGGCTATGCAACCAGCTGGCATTCCAATAACTTGGGTTGAGTTCCGTACTACCTTCAGAGCCCATTATATCCCTGAAGGAGTGATGGCTATGAAGCTAGATGAATTCCTTGCCTTAAAACAAGGAGATCAAACCGTGATGCAGTATGTGGGAAGATTTAATCATCTGTCCCAATATGCATCCGAACATGTCAATACTGATGCCAAGAAGAAGAGGTGGTTTATGAGAGGCCTGAATACCAAGTTGCAGACTATGATGACCACTTGCACCAATGTCACTTACCATGAGGCCGTAAATATTGCAATTGCTTTAGAGTCAAAGTATCGGCGGCATAAGGAGCTCAAAAAGAAAAAGAGTGTGCCGTCTGGATCTTTTGGGAGAAATCAGAAGAGGCAGAGGGTGATTTATCATCCAGTACATCATAATCGTCCTCCTTATCATCCGCCGCAGTTCCAAGCTGGGCAATAGTCAAATGTCTGTCCTGCTATAACCTATCCGAATTCACAGTTAACCAATGCTTCTGGTGGCAATGCTTCAACGTCCCAGGGTCACAACTACCCTGCTACAATTGTGGAAGGACTAGTCATTTCTCCAGGGAATGTCCATATCCTAGGCAGGCTAATCAAAATTATCAGAAGACCCCTGCCAATCAATAACAGGGTCAGGCACCAAACAAGAACCCCAATCAAAATGCTCAGAAGGGCAAAGATGAGAGGAAGACAGGACGGGTGTTCTATATTCAAGCTAGAGAAATTCCGGAAGGGGAGCCAGTGATGATGGGTATGTTTCCTGTTGCCAATAACCCAGCAGTTATACTTTTTGATTCTGGCGCATCGCATTCATTCATCAATAGAACATTTGTCGTGAAGCATGAAATTTCAATTGGGTCAACAAAGGAAAGTTTCTTTATATAGTCACTCGGGGGACGTCTGTGTACTAAGGAAATGGTATACCAGGTACCCGTAAACCTGGGTGGGCATATTTTTCCCACTACCATGATTATCCTTAAGGATCAGGATATAGATGTAATTTTGGGAATGAATTGGATGTATCAGCATAAGGCTGTTATAGATGCTTTGAATAGGACTTTAAGAGTGAGTTTGCCTGATAGTAATTCTCAACTTCTCATCCAACTTCCAACTCTAAGAAGATCAGTGGGCAAGATTTGTGCAACTGCTGTCAAAGAGATTAAAGATATTCCGGTAGTGTGTGAATTTCCAGATGTGTTTCCTGAAGATTTACCCGGTCTACCACCTGATAGGGATGTACAGTTCAATATAGAGTTACAACCTAGAACAGCTCTGATTTCTTGGAGAGCTTATAGAATGCCACCTAAGGAATTGGCCGAATTGAAGACTCAGTTGCAAGAATTGATTGAGAAAGGGTTTATTCAACCTAGTTCCTCACCTTGGGGATGTCCGACAATTTTTGTGAAAAAGAAAGATGAGACCCTGAGGTTATGTGTTGACTATCGTCCATTGAATGAAGTGACCATTAAGAATAAGTATCCATTACCTCGGATAGATTTGCTTTTTGATCAATTGGCCGAAGCCAAAGTTTTCTCCAAGATAGATTTGAGATCAGGACATCACCAAATCAAGATAAAGCCTGAAGATATTCCCAAAACGGCATTTACCACAAGATATGGATTATATGAATACCTAGTAATGTCTTTTGGTTTGACAAATGCTCCAGCTCATTTCATGTATCTAATGAACTCAGTATTCATGCCTGAGCTAGACAAGTTTGTAGTGGTGTTTATTGATGACATTTTAGTATATTCCAAGACTAAGAAAGAACATGCGGAACATCTCAAATTGTTCTGACCCATTTGAGAGAACATCAACTATATGCCAAGTTCAGCAAGTGTGATTTTTGGCTTAAGGAGGTGCAATTTCTTGGACATGTCTTGTCAGCCGAAGGAGTTGCAGTTGATCCTAGCAAAGTGAAGGATGTGCTTGATTGGAAACCGCCAGCCACAGTTCATCAAGTTCGGAGTTTTCTGGGATTGGCGGGGTATTACCGTCGGTTTATTCCAGATTTCTCAAAAATATCAAAGTCCATAACTGAATTGTTGAAGAACCAAGTTAAGTTTGTCTGGTCATCTGATTGTGAGGAGGCTTTCTAGACTTTGAAGAGACCGTTAACCACTGCACCAGTATTAGTCTAGCCTGATATCGAGAAGCCGTTTGATGTTTATTGTGATGCTTCCAGTATTGGTATTGGATGTGTGTTGATGCAAGAAGGCCGAGTCATTGCCTATGCGTCCAGGCAACTTAAGCAACATGAAGAACACTGTCCAACCCATGACTTGGAGTTAGCAGTTGTGGTTCATGCTCTGAAGATTTGGCGGCATTACCTACTTGGTAATACGTGCGATATGTATACAGACCACAAGAGCTTAAAGTATATCTTTACTCAGTCAGAGTTGAACATGCGACAAAGAAGATGGTTAGAACTGATTAAGGATTATGATTTGGAAGTACATTATCACCCTGGTAAAGCAAATGTAGTTGCAGATGCTCTCAGTCGCAAAAGTTATTGCAATTGTCTAGCAGTGAAAATAATGGGTTTGAATTTATGTCAAGAAATGGAAAAGTTGAATGTAGAAGTAATTCAACAAGGAAGTTTGACCAACATAATTGTAGAAGCCACTATTCGAGATCAAGTTATTGCTGCTCAGAAGGAAAACAAGGGTATAGCCCATATCAAGGAAAGAGTCAAGAATGGGAAAGCAAAATGCTTCAGCATAGATGATGAAGATGTGTTGTGGTTCAAGGATCGCCTGGTGGTACCAAAAGTTCCTGAGTTGCGGCAGTCAATTCTAGATGAGGCACATGCTACTAGGTTATCTATCCATCCGGGAAGTAACAAGATGTACCATGACTTGAAGCAAAGATTCTGGTGGACTAAAATGAAAATAGAGATTGCTAGATTTATAGCAAAGTGTGATACTTGTCAAAAGGTGAAAGCTATACATTTGAGCTCTGCTGGTGAATTACAACCATTACCTATTCCATCTTAGAAGTGGGAGGACATAAGTATGGATTTTATTGTTGGTCTACCCAAGACATCAAAGGGATTTGACTCAGTATGGGTTATTGTAGATCGACTCACTAAGTCAGCACATTTTCTTCCGGTCAAGACAATATATCCTACGATCCAATATGCCAAAATGTACTTAGCAAGAATCATGAGTTTGCATGGTGTACCAAAGACCATAGTGTCAGATAGGGGTACATAGTTTGTCTCCAATTTTTGGAAACAATTGCATTTTTCATTGGGTACCAAACTTCTATATAGTACAGCTTATCATCCGCAGACTGATGGACAGACTGAAAGAGTTAATCAAGTACTTGAAGATATGTGAAGGTGTTGTGTCCTTAACTATTCCAATAAGTGGGATGAATGCTTACCTTTGGCTGAGTTCTCATACAACAATAGTTATCAGGAAAGCATTAGAATGGCTCCATTTGAAGCACTCTATGGTCGTAGATGCAGAACATCATTGAGTTGGTCTGAGCCTGGAGAAAGAAGATTCTTTGGAGTTGACCTTGTGAAAGAAACAGAAGACAAGGTTAGGCAAATACAGAATAATTTGAAGATAGCTCAGTCCCACCAAAAGAGTTATGCGGATAGAAGACGAAGGCCATTGGTATTTAACAAAGGAGATTTTGTATATCTGAAAGTATCACCAATGAAGGGAGTTACCCATTTTGGTGTTAAAGGAAAGTTGGCACCTCGATATATTGGACCATATCAAATTTTGGAGAGATATGGAAAAGTGGCATATCGCTTAAAGTTACCTGAACATCTCGTAGCTGTGCATGATGTGTTCCATGTTTCTCAATTGAAGAAGTGTCTCCGAGTGCCTGAACAGAATGTTGAAGTTGAAGGAGTGGAACTAGAACCGGATTTAACTTATTCTGAATATCCTATCCGAGTGTTAGATCAGAAAGATCGTGTTACTCGAAGATGGACAATCAAGTTCTATAAAATACAATGGAATCAACATTCAGAAGAGGAAGCTACTTGGGAATCAGAAGATTACTTGTTAGAAAAGTTTCCAGAGTTTCTAGCGTCAATATAGAATAGAGTAGTATTAGTTGTGCTCGGTTGCTACAAGTTGTGTTTTGTAAAGGAACCTCAGCTGTTTTATAGGCAAGTTTTGGATGTTTTTGGACTGACACATTTCCTTTTCCATTACTTACTCTATGGCTTTGAATCTCGAGGCGAGATTTCTTTTAGGGGGAAGGATTGTAACACCTCGGGTGTTTAAATATTAAAATCTGACATATCATCATATGCATTGCAAGGCATTTGGTCATATTGCAAACTTTGATATGCATTCACTAAAACAAGTTTACATTTATGTTATGAGTGTTGAATTGTATTGTTTGACTCAAGTTCAAAATTGGGTTGGAATTGAATTTTTTTTCAGAAAACCCCGCTTTTCAGTATTTAAACCCTACCCTAAAAATCCATTTCAAAATCTAAGCATATTTTGGGGTTGGGCCCAAAAGCAAAAGTGTAGAGCTTGACAAGTTATACAAAGTTTATTTTTGGAGTTTTTCAAGTTGTTTAGAAAAATTTGGAGTAATTCAAAAAGGCGTAATTCGTTAAATATCCCCTATTTGAATTTAAAAGATCATTTCAAAATCTAGACCGAATTAGGAGATGGTTATAAAAGCAAAGTTGTAGAACTTTTGATTTTGAACAACTTTTGTTTTTGGAGATTTTTGAGTTGTTATGAAAATTTGAGAGTAATTTGTGAATTTTGGCGAATGTGATAAAAATTGCTTAATTTATTAATAAATGGATTTCCATGATTTTTCTAGGCTTATTTAATTGTCCAAAAATTATGAAATTTGTTTTGTCACTTACTTATAATGAAATGAACATGTACTAAAATTTTGAGTTTAATTAGAATAAGTTGATTTATTTCATAATTTTGAATTAAATAATTAAATCATAAGAGCAAATAGTAACCTTTAATGATTTAGGTTTTGTTTGAAATTTTGGATTGAGTGATGACCTTGGGTCATTAGTTGATAATGATCCTTGGCAATTGATGTATGTGTTACAAAAAAGATTTAGTTGTTTGACTTGCAACTGTACCGCAAAGGAAAGTTATATTCAAATTGTTAATTTTTGCATCCATCATCGAGCATCATATTTCGTATTCCGCATCATGTTAAACATGGCATTGTTATTACATGTAGTGAACAAAGGTGAAAACGTGGTAGTTAATCAAGTTGTTGAGGAGGTTAATCCGTCTGTTGAGGTCGGATCGAATACTTGTGTAACGTCGCAGGAACCGGATTTTTCCGTCAACGAAGGCAAGCCCCGGATGCATACAACCCTACCTTGTGTTTTACAAATTAATTTCGCTTTTGCTTTCCGTTACTGCATTAAGTGATTAGGAGTTAAGTAAAAGCCTAATTGGTGCATTACCACCCTTGTTATTTCATATTTACCATATTACCAGTTTTAAACTCGTATATGCCTAGTTTTGCTTAGCTATGCGTAGAACGATGAAGGTCGGGTGACTACCTGCCACCTGCAAGTTTTAAATGGAACATTGGTTAATTATGATAGCATGTGATATAGGAATGTGGAGTAATAAATCTAGACCGGGCGGACTCGGTGTGTGTGAGCCACAAGACATGGAGGTCTTGTGAGCGGGGTCTTTCCGCCTGTGTCGATTAAGGAACGTCTGTTGTTGAATTGCATGAGGTGAGAATTTGTAGTACTAACCACATACTCCGGTAAGCCTTTACTTGGCTATTCTATTATGAGAATGGCTACTCGCGCACTGGGAGTGGAGAGATGGCGGGAATAGCGTGTACCCACGTGGCCATGGGCTTGAATGGTGGAGTACTGTATTCTCGGGTGGCGCGGACTCGTTCTTGTTTTAGAGGATCTGAGGGTAGGTTGGTATATGTAGGTCGGGGACCTGCATATGTCGTGTGGTCTGGAATCCCCAGCTGGGTTGTTTAATCGATTCGAATCGTCGTTGCTCCTCGGTTATGGAGACTCAACTCACTGTTCATCATCGTAGAATTAATAACTAGAACTTGAATATGTCTTGTGAAGGTGTTGGATATGAAGTTTCATGATCTCAGTGCGGATCATGTCAGCTTTGTATATAATTCTTAAGAAGTTTTCTTTATAAAGAATGTTGTTAAAAGAGCTTTTATGCAAAAGAACTTTGATCATTGTTAAAGCTATACCTTGAATCCCTAAGCCTACATTCCTAAGTTATCAGTTAATATTTTGGTTAAGTCTTGTTGAGTACTTTTGTACTCAGGGTTCGTTGACCCTTGTTGCAGGTGAGCCTCATGAGCAGATCTGTTTTGGATCGTGCTATATGACTATCGTTCGTTCTGACGATGAGAAGTAAATGTGTGATCCTTGGGCAGGATGCTTATTTTGTGTGTTATGTATATGTTAATGATGCCACTCCACTACTACTATGGTTTGTAATAATTATCGAACTTAGTTTGTAAGGTTTGAAACAACTGGTTTGTAAACTATGTTATCGTAAGACTTCCGCTGTTTTTACTCTGGTGTCGATAATTGAATAAATGTTGTAATACTGCAATGACTCTGTAACGTGATCCTGCTCAGAAATCGTGGATGATTTGAGGTTCCCCGAGGACACCTGACAGACTTCTTAAGTTACTAGGAACATATGCATTGTTGTCAAAGGTCATTGGACAGTGACAAGTGCATGTGGGTCCTATAATTTAGGAGGTTCTGCCACATTTCACCACCGATAGCCTGTCACGGGGGTATTTGGGGCAGTTTATTCGGGCTTCAGCGTATGCAGAACTCGACGATAAATGCAAGAGACGGTCAATTTATCCTGGTTCGGACCCTCAACCTTGATCGAGTAATAGCCCTACGTCCAGTCGGCGTTAGCCTTTGCATTGGATTGATTGTCCAGTGTTGTGTTGTTTTTTCAGTCCCTTCTCCAGGAACTCCGCCCTCCTTTATATAGTTAGGAGGCCAGAGTCCTAGTCGGTTTACAATGAGAGTTCCTAGTATGATTACAGAATAATACTACTACTAAGATTACATAGAAAGAATCCTAGTTAGACTAGGTCTTCTCCCTTCCTTGTGGGGTATCCCGTGGGTCCCATATCAATAAGCCCCCAAGCACTTCATGGTTGAGCTCTGGAAGCCTCATCTTGTTCCTTCAGGTCTTGCCGAGCAGGAACAAGCGTCGTTCAAGTGCTTTCTTGGGTGAAACCGTATAGCGCTTCTTGGGACCTTCTAGTAGTGCGTGCTTTTTTGAAGAAAAAAGTACTCCCATCTAGGTGTTGCCCCTGAGCCTCTTGCTATTTGGAACAAGGAGCTAGAGGGTCTTGTCTTGAAATTGCTCTAATTCTTCATCGAAGGGCTCCTGAGCATATACCCGGGTTCTTTATCAAAAAGAACTCGGATATAGCTTGGTTCGGGTTCTTTTTGTCGTGAGCTCTTGAAGTGGTCTGTCTTGAAGAAGTCTTCTTGGTGTCGTGCGCTTTTTCGAAGAAAAAAGTGCACTCACTGAGTGTAGCCCCCGAGCCTCTTGCTATCTGGAACAAAAAATTGGAGGGTCTTGAATCTTATGTTGTTTGAAAACCCCTGTCTTGAAGAAGTCTTCTGAGTGATGTGCGCTTTTTGGAAGAAAAAGTGCACTCACTAAGTGTAGCCCCCAAGCCTCTTGCTATTTGGAACAAAAAGTTGGAGGGTCTTGAATCTTATGTTGTTCAAAAAAGCTAAAAAACCTCTCCTGTTGCAGCCCCCGAGCGTATATCCGGGTTCTTTTTTTTAGAAAGAACTCGGGTGCAGGGTCTTGGCTTATTCTATGGTAGTCTATTGTTGTCAGATGTGGTTGTATGGTAGTGGTTGAGTGTAAATGCTGTTTGCTCATGAGTTGTACAGTGTTGGTATATCCTTTCGAATATGCTCGTCCTTGAGTACCGTTCCTTCACACCTGAGTCCTCTTTCATTGAATTCTGTCTTTTCACTGTATCCTTTAGGTTTGTTTCGTTGGTGCTCCCAGTCCATGTGCACCGCTTCTTTGGTCTATAAATACCCTCCTGGTGTGCTATTTTGATTCATCGAGCATTTTGTTTCATGGTCTGAAATCTCCGTAGTCATGAATATGATAGTTTCTGAAGTAGACCAGCCCCCGGGTGTATCTTGTAGTTCTTGTATATCTTGTCATTGCTGGAGGGAGTCTTGTGATAGAGATTAGAGGTAGACTAATCTCACAGCGGCATTGTACCAGGAGGTATATGGCGGTAGTTGGAGGAAGTCTTATGATGTGGGATGCATTCCTTCATCCAGCAGTTCTGGGTAGATCCCCCTTGCCTGCCCTGCGACTGTCTGGTGTAGATCAACGCCTGATCCGATGTTACATCGGACTTGGGTAGATAGATGCCTGCTGGCCTTCCCTGGTCCATGTTGTCCCGCCGTGCTACTGACTTCCGTCTCGAATGTACTGCGTTCATCCTTTGAAGAAAACAATGTAGCCAAGTGCGGTTTGTTCTACCGAGTAGCAATTTGGAACACGTAGTCGTTCTAGAGCATAGTTGTTTCTGGGTTCCTTTTTGCTACCTTGCTCGTTGTAGTACCGAGTTCATTGAGTCTTGTAAGATGTGTAATCTTGTATTTTTTTGAAGCCATTTATAATGGAAAGAATCTTGTCTTCTAAGTTGTCATTCTCTTTTCTGCTTATGTCCTGGTTGTTTATGAGATTCCTGAGTTCTTTCTATAAGAATTGAGTTCTTGTGTTCCTTGTGAGGTAACCCTTCGTTGCTTCATGGTTGATCAGTTCTTTTTGTAGCAATATGATAACTCTGCCTTGGTGCTGGATGGATAAGTCTAAAATCTGCCCGTTGAACTGTATCTTTGTGTAGAAGTGTGTCGTCCGTCATTTTAGGTGTGTTAGTTGTGTTGGGAAATGGACTGTTGTGTTCTCATGCCGTGTTTAAACGAGCCTAGTGGGCCGCATTTTTATTGCTGTAAAAATCTATTTAAAGGCCTTCTTTCTTCTTCTTTTTTACTGCCCTGCTTTTGCCTTGAAACCCTAGTCCTCACTTCGCCATCGCCATTATCACCGTCATCTGAGCGCCGTCGCCTGAGCATCATCTTTTCTTAGTGCCTTATTGCCTTCGCTGTTATATGGGTAGGAAGAAATCAGCGAGCAAGTCTCAGGCAACCTTTGTAGACGAGGAGGCATCACTTTCTGTGATTGAAAATCAAGAATTCATGGCCATGAGGGCTGCTCAGAAGGTCTAGCCAGCTCTGACTATGACTGAGGATCAGTTGCGTGAGCTTGTCAGTGATTGTCTGATCCAGGATAAGGAGATTGCTGAATGGAGAGCTCTAGGCCAGCATCGGGTCCCAACTCTAGTCCCTGGTGAGATTGTTCTTTTTGTCTCCTTTATCTGTGCTAGACTCTGCCTTCCTACCTCTACTTTCCTTCATCGCTTTCTCAGTTATTTTGGGATTACCTTGAACCATCTTACTCCCAATGATGTCCTTCATCTTTTTGTTTTTCTCCATCTTTGTGAAACTTTTCTTGGAATTCCTCCTTCTCTTTCTCTCTTTCGTTACTTCTTTCGTCTGAAGCCCCAACCCCGCAGCGATGACACCCACATTATTGGTGGCTGTGGGATCTAGTTTCGTCAGGGTCATAAGAGTAAATTCTTTGATTATGACTTGGTTGATTCTGTGAGGGATTGGCGTGCCGACTGGTTTTATGCCGCCAATATGATTCCTCCTCTTACTGTTCATTCTGGTTCTGGTCCTATGGTTAATGACTAATGGGAAAAGAATCCCCTGACGGTGGATGAGCTCCAGGCGATCAAGCCATTTCTTGAGAGGATATGTGCTCTGAAACAACAGGGCTTGACCAGCTTCGAGATCATTTCTAGTTTTCTTCGCCACCGTGTTCAACCGCTGAAGGAGCGAGAGAATTATGGTTTTGAATACTCTGGGGCAGAGGACCCTTCTCGTATGGTCTCTGTCCTTGAGTTGACTGGTGAGGAGGTGCTCGAGCACCATCAGAAGGTGTTGAAAGGAGTAAGCGTTGTCCCGCATACCATCCCTGAGTACTATGCTAACAACCCGCCTCCTGCTGTGAGTTGTTTTTTCTTATGCGGGTACTTTTCGTATTTCCTTTACTGTCTCCACTTTTTGCTTAATCTTTCTCGTCTGATTGTTTTACTCTTTTGTAGGAATTGGGGCGCAACTTCATTGATCCGATCCCCCTTGATGACCGCCCTGCCATTGTGGAGACTGGGGAGAATCTTGCTGGGGCATCTTTAACTAGTAAGTTTCAAACCACCACGATATTTCTTGGTGTTTCTTTCGTAGTTCTTGACACATATGTAGAGTATGTTCCTTGTCTAGTTCCTCAAGCTCCTCGTAGTGTCGGAAAAAGGGGGCTAGCGGATTGTTCTTCTTCTGGTTTGTCTGCTGCCAAGAAGTCTCACCAATCGAGTACTCGTCCAGGTACTCAAGTTATAGGTAGCGTGCTCCTAGGTGAGCATATTAATATGTTTTGTCTTTTTGTTGTTCGTTTTTGCCTTTAACCGAGTACTTTTCTTCTTTTTCAGATGGCGCTGTGGTTGCCATGTTTGAGAGTGAGGAAGACGAGGATGATGATGCGGCCCTTGTTATGCGTCGGTGAGTTGTTTTCTTGTTTTTTCTGCTGTTGAACACCTCTTTTTGTTCTAACTTTGACCTTGTTCTCTTTATAGTAAGCGGTCGTCGACCTTGAGTTCTTCTGGGGCTCTGGTACCGATCATGTCACTCCTGTCGTAGGGTGGTGGTGATATTTTTGCTGCTATAGTTCCCCCGCTAAGGTCTTCTATTGGTTTTATGAAAAAGATAGTCGAGTGAGTGAATCCTTGTTCTGTTTCTTTGCTTTTGTTTTCCTTTTTTCTGATTTATATTCTTATCGTCGAGTTTCCTTATTATCTTACAGACCCTCACCTTCCCTTAACCCTTAGTCGACCTCTAGTCAGTCTTCTGGTTTGCCCCGGCGTACTAAGTCTTAGGGTCCTGAATGTACGGTCGGCGAGGTGGCTATGAGGGAGAGAGGGTTCTCTGGTGATCACATAGCTTGTGATTTGCTGGCTCCAGAGGTGACCATGGCTGTGGTGGTGGAGCCATCTGAGGAGGTAGCCGGGGCTTCCTAGGGTACGACCCTAGTCTTGTCTTCTTTGCCTCAGCCGGCTTCTCCCTCTGCTCCTCTTGCTAGTGGCGTTCAGCGTTTGGATGATGATGTGGTGCAACAATTTGATGCCACTCATTGGTTGTCAGAGCTGACCGCTGCCTGGGGAACCTATGACTTCTTTTGGGGAAAAACTCCAGGTAGGTTTTTCTGAAGTTCTTTCTTTGGATGTTCATCTTTCTTCTGTTCTTATATCTTGTTTTTCTCTCTCTCCTTTGTTCAGTCTTTTTCTCGGGATCATACCGGCTTCTTTTTCTCATCCAAAATCGAGAAAAAGTTGTCTTCTAAGGTTAGTGCCCTAAAAACAGAGCTTGACCTCTGTCGGGCTGAGATGGAGACCGAGCGCCAAATGTACCAAAGGGAGGAAAAAGCTCTCCATGCCTAGGTGGTTGAGGCAGAAAAGTGGAGGGATGCTGTTGTCCAGGAGGCCTTGAAGAGTGTTGAGGCCATGAAGAATGAGTGCAATGGTATTGCGGGTTCTTTTTATTTCCTTTTGCATTCAAAATTTTCTTTCTACTGACTTGTTTTTTGGTGCTTGGTCTTAGCTCTCCGAGTTGAAAAGCAGAAGCTCTCGGAGGGTATTGAGGAAATGAAGACACTTGTTCGTAATAGTCACAACAAGGCTGAAGAGGTAATTACTCATGCTGAGGAAGAACTCGCGCTTGCTAAGTTGATTAGGCGTGGAGCTGACAGGGATCTTGTGCAGGTCCAAAAAATGGTTGAAGTCTTGACTGGCAAGCTGGCGACGGCTACTGAGAACTAGAATGCTTTGTGGAAATCATTTCGGTTAGTAGCCGATCTTCTCCAGACTCCAACAGATGATGGTCAATCTTGGGCTCAGTTTATTCCTCAAGTTCCGACTCGTTTCCAGGAGTTCATGAAGAGGTGCGCCCAACTATGTACCAGAAATGTTCTTGCCCAGGTCCGGGTTCTTGCTTCGGAGATGCCTTTGTCCAAGATTGTAGAGGAAGCCGAGAGTCAAGAGTATCTGGATGCCGTTGAAAAGGTGGAGCCTGAGGTCGAAGATTTAGCCAGCAGGATTGTAGATAATCTTAATATTGATATTTCTTCTCCTAATGACGACGCTTGATGTAATTGACCTTTGTACTCTAGCCTCTGTAATAGGATATTATACTTCTTTTTGAATGAAGATCCTTTATTTTTTGTTGATGTCTTCTTTGTCTTGATGTCTTTGATTTTGACAAGTACTTGTCATGCTTTCGTTTGTGCCGTGTAAACAACTCGGTATTTGTAGATCGTTGTCTTGACAAACTTTCTTGATTTGTCGAGTGCTTGTCTGGCTGCCGTGTAAATAACTTGGGGTAAGTAGATCTTTGTCTTTACAACCTTTTTGTTCTTGTTAGTGCTAAAAACACTTAGGACCAGCGATCTCAAGCATCTTTAGCTTCTTCTTTTTAGCTTTTTGCTTAACTCAAGATGTGGCCAGCATCTGGCTCTTTCCCTGGTTGTAAAAACATCTTAGGATCGGTTTGGGTGTTAGCTTATTAGCTACCCTCATCGGCGGGCTCAAGCATCTTTTCAGCTCTTTTGCTCTCGGCCGGTATGCTCAGGCATAGTTTCAGCCATTTTGCTTTTTGGTTCGGGTGTTAGCTTATTAGCTACCCTCATCGGTGGGCTCAAGCATTTTTTCAGCTCTTTTGCTCTTAGCCGGTATGCTTAGGCATAATTTCAGCCATTTTGCTTTTTGTTTCGGGTGTTAGCTTATTAGCTACCCTCATCGTTGGGCTCAAGCATCTTTTCAGCTCTTTTGCTCTCAGCCGGTATGCTCAGGCATAATTTCAGCCATTTTGCTTTTTGGTTCGGGTGTTAGCTTATTAGCTACCCTCATCGGTGGGTTCAAGCATCTTTTCAGCTCTTTTGCTCTTAGCCGGTATGCTCAGGTATAATTTCAGTCATTTTGCTTTTTGGTTCGGGTGTTAGCTTATTAGCTACCATCATCGGTGGGCTCAAGCATCTTTTCAGCTCTTTTGCTCTTAGCCGATATGCTCAGGCATAATCTCAGCCATTTTGCTTTTTGTTTTGGGTGTTAGCTTATTAGCTACCCTCATTGGCGGGCTCAAGCATCTTTTCGGCTCTTTTGCTCTCAGCCGGTATGCTCAGGCATAATTTCAGCCATTTTGCTTTTTGGTTCGGATGTTAGCTTATCAGTTATCCTCATCGGCGGGCTCAAGCATCTTTTTAGCTCTTTTGCTCTTAGCCGGTATGCTTAGGCGTAATTTTAGCCATTTTGCTTTTTAGATCGGGTGTTAGCTTATTAGCTACCCTCATCGGCGGGCTCAAGCATCTTTTCAGCTCTTTTGCTCTCGGCCGGTGTGTTTAGTAAAAACAACTCGGAAAAAGTCATAATAAGACATATGTTGTCGAGGAACATCATCTTTATTGATCATGAACGTTTACATGCTTAGTGAAAACAACTAGGGGAAAGCCATAATAAGACATATGTTGTCGAGGAACACTATTTTTATTGATCATGAACGTTGATCTCTTATGGCTTGTATATATGTTCTTCCTTGTGTTGTTTTCATGTGTAGAATCTTCTTAGTTGGCTGATGTGCCATGTATTGTTGACTTCTTTTCCATCTTCAGTTATCAACTTATACGTGCCTAGTCTGGTAACTTTTGTGATAATAAAAGGACCTTCCTATGGACTGAGTAGTTTATGGCGTCTATTAGTTTTTTGTATCCTTCTTAGTACTAGGTCTCCGATTTGGAGTGATCGAGGCTGGGTATTCTTGTTGTAGTGGCGCCTTAAACCTTGGAGGTATTTGGCTGATTGAAAGGTAGCGTTTATTCTGACTTCTTCTGTACTGTCGAGTTCTAATCTTCGGGTGTGTTCTGCTTCTCCTTCGTTATATTGTTCTATCCTTGGTGACGTCCAGATCAAGTCAGCAGGTAGTACGGCTTCTGATCCATAAACTAGGAAGAAAGGTGAGTATCCGGTGGCTCTGCTTATTTAAGTTCGTAGCCCCCATACTACTTTGGGTAATTCTTCAATCCATTTGGATCAATAGTCCACTAGTTCTTCATACAATCTTAGTTTTAATCCGGCTAGTATGAGTCCATTAGCCCTTTCTACCTATCCATTGGCTTTTGGATGTGTGACTGATGCATAATCTATGCCGAAGCTGCAATCCTGTGCCCAACTTTGGAATTCTGTAGCTATAAAGGGAGAACCCAAATCTATGATGATTCGATTGGGCATGCTGAAGCGGTGCATAATGTCTTGGATGAACTCGACTGCTTTGGCTGCGCTGTATTTTGCGAGTGGTTTGTATTCAATCCACTTGCTGAACTTGTCAATTGCTACAAAGATGTACTCGAAACCGCCCTTTGCTTTCTTGAGAGGTCCTACTTGATCCAGCCCCTAGCAGGAGAAAGGCCAAGCGGGAGGGATGCGGATGAGATTGTGAGCTGGTACATGAGCTTGTCTTGCGAACATTTGACAACCTTTGTATTTTCTGACGAGTTCTTCTGCGTCTTTCAAAGCGGTTGGCTAGTAGAATCCGGTGTGGAATGGTTTGCCGACTAGTGTTCTTGAAGCGGTATGATTTCCACAGCAACCTAAGTGTATTTCGTCTAAGATCTCTTTGCCTTCTTCAAACAAGACACATTTTAGGAGTACTCCTGATGATGCAGCTCTTCTGTACAGCTTGTCCCCTACTAGGATGTAGTTCTTGCTTCTACGAACAACTCGGGTAGCCTTTACTTTATCTGATGGTAACTTATTCTCTTTGATATAATCGATAAAAACCTAGGTCCATGAGATGGTGATTACTAAAATCTAGGTGCCTTTAGCTGGGAGTTCATGGGTTATCTCACTGGGTTGTTTGATAGAGGGAGCTGATAACTCCTCTATGAATACGCCGGGTGGGACCTTTGCCCTGTCCAATCCGAGTTTGGCGAGAACATCTGCTGTAATATTAGAATTGCGTAGGACATGTAGAATTTCCAATCCTTGAAAATGTTTTTTGAGTTTTCGTATTTCAGCATAGTAAGCACCCATATTTTCTTTGGTGTAGTCCCAATCTTTGTTGACTTGGTTGATGACTACTATCGAATCACCGTATACGAGTAATCGCTTGATTTCGAGGGTAATTGCTACTCGGAGTCCGTGGATGAGGGCTTCGTATTCTGCTTCATTGTTTGTAGCTTGCCATAATATCTAGAGGACATACTTGAGTTGTTTTCCGTCTAGAGAAATGAAGAGAATGCCTGCACCAGCTCCGCCTAGCTTGAGCGATCCATCAAAGTACATCTTCCAATGGTCAAGGATGGTATTTGACATGGGTTGTTGAATTTCTGTCCACTCGGCAACAAAATCGACAAGGGCTTGAGATTTAATTGCCTTCCATGGGGCAAAATCGATATTGAGAGCACCAAGTTCAACTGCCCACTTAGATATGCGCCCTGTTGCGTCTTTATTGTGTAGGATGTCTCCGAGTGGGAAATCTGTTACCACAGTAATCTTGTGGCTTTCAAAATAGTGACGAAGCTTGCGTGAAGTGATCAGGAGGGCGTAGAGTAGTTTTGGCACATGCATGTACCAGATTTTTGATTCTGACAGTACTTCACTGATGTAGTATACAGGGCGTTGTACTTTATATACGCGCCCTTCTTCTTCTCTTTCTACGACTATCGCTGTGCTGATCACAGTAGAAGTTGTCGCAATGTACAGCATCATGTCTTCGTATTTCTTTGGAGGTGTGAGAACGGGCGAGGAGGTGAGGTATGCCTTAAGTCTTTTGAAAGCTTCGTTGGCTTCTTCTGTCCACTCGAACTTGTCTGTCTTCTTTAGTAGTTTAAAGAAAGATAACCCTTTTTCGCCGAGTCTTGATATGAAACGATTGAGGGCCGCCATGCAGCCTGTTAGTTTATGCACATCTTTGACACTTTGAGGAGGGCCCATCTCTGTTATGGCTCGAATTTGCTTAGCGCTGGCTTTGATTCCACGATGACTGACCAAGAATCCGAGTAGTTGTCCTGAAGGAACTCCGAATACACACTTGCTTGGGTTCAATTTCCACCTATATCTTTTTAGGTTTTCAAAGGTTTGCTTTAAGTCTTCAATTAGTGTGTCTAGGTTCTTTATTTTTACTACTATGTCATCCACGTATGCCTCTATGTTTTCGCCGATCTGATCACCAAGGCACGTTTGGATAGCTCTTTGGTATGTGGCTCCAGCATTCTTGAGTCCAAACAACATGGTCTTGTAGCAATAGGCACCAAATGGAGTGATGAAAGATGTCTTGCTCTAGTCTTGTTCTTGTAATGCAATATGGTGATATCCTGAATAGCAATCAAGAAAGGATAATAGGACAGATCCTGCTGTTGAATCAACTATCTGATCAATGTGTGGTAGCCCGAATGGATCTTTTAGGCAGTGTTTGTTGAGATCTGTGTAGTCGACGCACATGCACCACTCGTCCATATTCTTTTTTTGTACTAGAACTAGGTTTGTTAGCCAATCTGGATAAAGGATTTCTCTGATGAATCTGGCTGCCATTAGCTTCGTGATTTCTTTTTTAATTGCTGCTTTCTTGTCGGGTGAGAATCATCGTAGCCATTGCTTTATAGGCTTGGAGCCTTCATTGATATTGATTCTGTGCTCAGCCAACTCTCTTGGGACACCTGGCATGTCGGCCGGCTTCCAAGCAAAGATATCTTTGTTGTCCCAAAGAAAGTTGGTGAGCGCGAGTTCCAATTTTGCCGAGAGGTGGACGCTGATGATTGCTGTTTTGGAGAGATCACCGGTGCCCAGGTCAATTTGCTTGACGTCAGCTTCTTTTGGTGGTGCGAGGATGCTGGGCTTTTTAGCCGGTATCTCTAGTTCTTCTGGGCTCATTTCTACGATAATAGTGGCTATTTCTTTTCTACCATTAGCGGCTTGTGCTTTTGCTGCAATTTGAACTGCCTGAACGTCACAGTCAAAAGCAAGCTTCAAATTACTTTGGAGGGAAAGGACACTGTTAGGCCCTGGCATCTTAAGCAATAGGTACGAGTAATGCGGTATCGCCATGAATTTTGGCAGTGTTGGGCGCCCGAGGATTGCGTGATATGATGAATCGAAGTCTGCAACTTCAAACTTGATGAACTCTGTTCGGTAGTTTGAGGGAGTTCCAAAAGTAACCGGTAGAGTGATTTGTCCAAGTGGCATGGCTGCCTTGCCGGGTACTATCCCATAAAAAGGGGTGCTCGTTGGTGTAATCATCCCGACGAGTTGTAGTCCCATCTTCCTTAGCATTTCTAAAAAAATGATGTTGAGTCCGGCTCCCCCATCGATTACTACTTTTGTGACAGTCATACCGGCGATAGTTGGATCTAGAACCAGTGGGTAATGGCCTATGTTTCCTACGCTAGTCCATTGGTCTCCTCTTGAAAACTGGATTGGATACTGTGACCAATTGAGATATCTCGGAGTAGCTAGTTCTGCTGCCATGATGGTTCGTAGAGCTAGCTTTTCTTGATGTTTGCTTCTGGAATCTGGGGCCCCAGCGAAAATCACTGCTACTGTCCCTCTAGATTTTTGGAATCCCTTGTCTTCGTAGTTGTCTTCATCTTTTTTCTGATTGTCTTCTTTAGTGTTTACCTTATTGTCTTTTCTTATGTATCGATCATTGAAGGTGTAGCAATTTCTGATGGTGTGATTTCCTTTAGGGTGCCAGATGCAATGCATGTTTTCAATGTCGTCATACCTTCTGGGTTTGGAAAACTTCCTTGATTTGTCAGTCACCACTACGGTGTTGTTTGGTCCATGTTTTCTTTCCTGATGTCTAATGTTTCGATGATTTTGCTTGTCCGGGTTGTCTCGATTGTTTCTATCCGGGAACCTTTCTCGTGTCTTCTCCTCTACAGTAATCATCTTTTGTACTGTGCGTCTGAATTCTTCATTGTTTCTCAGATTTTCTTTGCAGAAGTCCTGAAATTGCCACCTAGCCATGATTCCGTGAGAGAAAGCTTCGATTACTTCTCGTTCGGTGATGTCATGTACTTGAGCACGTAGTTCGCCAAATTGTCGATAGTAATCTCTGAGACTTTCGCCCCCTTTCTGCTTGAGTCCTTTTAATTCTGCGTGGGTGATGGGGTGCGCAATGATCCCCACGGAATTTTCACAGAAAACTCTTTGCAAGTCCTCCCAATTTCTGATTGACCCTGGGTTTAATTTGTCGAACCATTGGAGGGGCATGGTCTCTAGGGCCATGGGAAAGAACAAGGTCTTAATATCACCGTCTCCTCCAGCTAGTTCAATCGACTACGAGTAAATCCTGAGCCACTGCCTTGGTTCGGTCTTGCCATCATATTTAGAGTGGTTGGACGGCTTGAACTTATGAGGTAGTCGTATTGAAGCACGTCTGTTTGCAAAACAGGAGAATCTATCGTGCGTTCCGGCTTCTTTGTATTCTGATTCAGCACCTCCTTCCTGCCAATTGTCGTTTTGGTGATAGTAGTTCTGTGGGGATGTCTGAATGGGTGCTTCACTTCTGATCTTCCTTAGTTGTTCGACTCGATAGTTTTGACTATGGTCCCTTCTGCTTTCCCTATTATGACTTCCACCTGGTCCAAGTATCTCGAAAGCGGACTTCCATTGATTTTGATCTTCCTTCCTATGAGATGTTGACCTGGCAGGTAGTCTTGAGCGGGTCCTAACGTCATGTGTCCTTAGGGCTGCTGACTGGAGGAGGTCCTGGAGCTATTCCTGTTTTTCACTGGGAAGTGATGTCGCTCCGAGTTCTTCTAGTGCTTCCCGGATCCTACTGTAGGGTGTATTCGCTGTGCATCTTTCTTCAACTTTTTGTTCTGATTTTCTTCTATCATACTTAGCCAGATCTGACTCATATTTGACCCAAGCTTCCTTGCGCTGCCTAGCACGGCGTTGGCATCCTTGTTTCAATTTGTTTCTTCTTTCTCTGGCTTGCCTCTAATTCTCGATCTCACCATCGTGCCCCTAGATAAAGGGTGATATGTTGGACTCAGATTCATCCGATGACCTGATGTCGGGTGCTTCTGGGGGGACCAATGGTGATCGAGGACGGCGAACCATGAATACTTCTCGTGCGTAAATTGTTCTGTTATTGGTGTTGGTTTCTACACTGTCGGAGTTGTTGATGATTTTAGTAGAGGCTTCAAGGTCGCAGATCGAGTCTCCTTCTTGGTAGGGTAGAATTGCTGTCGTCGTCGTGCCGACTAGTTGGGTACCGCTGTCCTTAGGAACAGAACCTGGCCAGTGGACGATGCAGTCTTGAGATGTTATAGTTAGTACGAGACCTTCCTGAGCTCCTTTTAGTGGCATTCTAAGCACCGGATCGAGGGATCCTTCGGGCCGTGCCTGATAAGATTTTGCCACATTGTGGAGTCTGAACGGAAAAGGATCTGACTTCTTGAAAGGACTCTGAGTGTATTCTGAGTTGTTTTCTTGATAGGCTGAGGCCGCGTTCTGGAGCCCCGCCGGAAAAGAACTTAGTTTCTCGAAAGAACTCGGTAAAGACTCCATCTCGGATGTGGAGCCTGAGTTTGAGTCGGATGCGTAAAGCCACGAAATCTGAGTTGGATCGGACATCACGAGCTGCGCAAATCTTCTGGCGAGTTGATCTGTCGTAGTCACTAAAATAGAAAGGCCTTTAAGGTGATCCGAATCTTTGAGGAGACGTCTTTGGAGCTTGCCATCGTCATTAGCCTCGCAGATCCATGAACCGAAGATGAAGGTCGATCCCGTCGAGAAGATCATGTTGTCGAGGTCCATCGAGCTCTTGGATGCAAATTCGCCGAAAGCCCCTACCTGGCGCGCTAGCTGTCGATGTTTCACCACCGATAGCCTACCACGGGGGTACCCGGGGCAGTTTGTTCGGGCTTCAGCTTATGCAGAACTCGACGGTAAACGCAAGAGACAGTAGATTTATCCTAGTTCGGACCCTCGACCGTGATCGAGTAATAGCCCTACATCCAGTCGGCGTTAGCCTTTGTGTTGGATTGATTGTCCAGTGTTGTGTTGTTTTTTCAGTCTCTTCTCCAGGAACTCCGCCATCCTTTATATAGTCAGGAGGCCAGAGTCCTAGTCGGTTTATAATGAGAGTTCCTATTAGGATTACAGAATAATACTACTACTAAGATTACATGGAAAAAATTCTAGTTAGACTAGGTCTTCTCCTTTCCTTGTGGGGTATCCTGTGGGTTATAAGTTAGAACAGTATTTTTCTCTCACACCAAACCAGACAACAGTAAATAATCCACGATCGTTTCAGCCGAAACGAACAGGCCGTTAGCTGATGGCTGCAGCTATCGCTTTCGACCACATCCGAACAAGGCAACATGACATGCACCAAAAAGTTTCATCCATAGGCGTAGGTAGCTTCTGACTTATCTTTTCTTTCTTTCTTAGCACTTTGGTTAGTATCTTAGCCTATTCTGTTAGAATCATGCCAACGAACATCAAACGGATCAAAATAAATAAAGGAAGAAAAGATGAGTGCGCGACATGAAGAGGGGTGGGCACCAACAAGGTCATGACATGAGGAGGGGCAATGATCCTTGACGCAACATGCCGAGTGAGGTAGGGCAAACACTATCCTAGGTGGCAAACTAGTCACGGCCACTTGAGGTAGGACGCATGGCCACCTAGGTGGCACTGGCCAAAGGAGGGACTGGGCGCGGGCTCAAGCCAAAGGAGGGCATGGCCGCCATGGGGAGGGGTAGGGGGGGGCTGCAACTTCGGGCAAGGCTCGTGTGAGGATAAAGATGGGGTGGCGCTAGTGATTTTTATGTACCAGATCTAGCGGGGTAGTACATGGAACATGGAGATTATACTAATTTAGACAGAGTGTCCTATGTCTATTGTATGTGGTGTTTATATTGTTTGTGCACCATTGTTGTCATAAACGCTAAACAATAGTCATTTGGACACCGATTGACAACTAAAATTGTCGAGGGGGCCTAAATATAGATTTTTTTTTTAAGAAACGTGGTCCGGTTTTCCAAATCGGCTTAAACACCACCCATCGAGTAACGTCAATGAATATTAATAAACTTATATTGTTGCACTAGTTACATTGTATCAGTACTGTAGTAGAAAAAACTCAGATATACAGCTCCTCCGTTCCCCAGTGTTTTTTTTTAATCTGGAGTGGCTCTTTGCTATGGTACTCGAACAATGCTCGTTTTGGAAGAGAGCCAAAGCGCCTGGGATTGGGAGCCGCACCAAATGCAAATGGCACTCACTAACATATTGTCTCCAACAAAGAACGTCTAAACCCAAAATAGATAGCAAGAGATTCAAAATTAGCCTCCAACAGAGTATCTATACGGAAGACCTATTTTGGATTACCTGAGAAGCACAACTCAAATATAGACATCATCTCTCCTGGAAACTCATTTGCAGAAATGATTCTTGAAATGGTTCTTTTTAGGTCTTGTTGTTGGAGAAGATGCCGAATAGGTACCGAATCTTTTGCCTGTAGCGCTACCCAAATGACAAATGTGTCTTGTATTTTGGATGTTGTTATTGGAGATAGACTAAGTTCTAAAATAAATGTTATTATCAGTTTCCAATAAATAAAATATTTTTAACATTGACCATATATATAAGAAATCATTAGTATTTATGGTGTATTTTAAATACTACTAGATTAGTTTGTTGAATACACTTTTATCTGTTATATACTATGGTCTCGTTCGTTTGGAGGAATTTTGAAGAAATCTAGAGGAATTTAGATGAATCTGTGTGAGAGAAACACTATTCCAAATAAAAAAAACAGATCAAACCGAATTTAAGAGCTCGCGAACGGCGCCTATACTGTCTAAAAAGTACCGACGGCTTTCGTCCAAGGCTAACATCGTGCGCGTGCCTCCGAATACGAATACGAATACGACAGGACTGGCTTTCGTCCAGGCTATAACAACGTACGCGCGCCTCCGCGAATGCGAACAGGACAGGCTTTCGTCCAGGCTAACAACGTACGCGCGCCTCAGAAGCCTCCGAACTCCAAACAGATAGAAGATAGAAGAATAGGAATAGGACTCAGACTCGGTTGTCATGCGCCTCACCAAAAGCCCGTTCGTTTCGTCGTATACAGTCGTGGATTATTTACTTCTGACTAATTTGATTGGTTTAGTATAAAAAAAATATTATTTTAATTTATAATCCACGATCATATACGATCACATAAGCCCAGCCGAACAGTCACATCTATTTTACCACCTAAAAAGAGCCAGAGGGTTTCGTGCACAGGTAATTGGTGTGCGCGCTCGCCCGAAACGTCTACGATACGAAAGACCAATGTAATCCGTATTATATATATATATATATATATATATATATATATATATATATATATATATATATATGTACTTGTCTTTCTTCTCTTTTTTTCTTTTAATTTTAACATACTCCGTATAAATCGGAAGCGGAGTTGCTTGCCGGTTGAACGAACGATCGCAATGACCCATACCCACGGACCGATCGGCCACGCTCCGCTTCACCGCGCGCACTCCCTAGCTCTAGCCTGTGCCGGCAGCGGCGACCACCTGCAACCCGGCTTACGCGGGAGCGTCTGTCTCGCCATAGACATGGGCAACGTGGGACCTCCAGTCTGTGCTGGCGGCGGCGGGCCCTTGCCAACGCTCGCCCGTCAGCGCGTGCCTGTGCGCGTGTGGCCGTGCGTCTGTGCCCTGCTCGCCTCGTGCGCGTGTGGCCGCGTGTCTACACCCCACTCGTCCTCGTGTGAGAGCAGGAACGAAGGAACGACGTGCCGTGGGCCGAACGGACAGAACTACTGCCCGCATGTAATAGACGAGTCCGTTGAGTGGTGATTCCCGTGATACCCGCACGTAACAATGTGCGGCCTGCTCGTTTCGGCTGAAACAATCGTGGATTATTTACCGTTGTCTGATTTGACTGGTTTGGCATGAGAGAAAACTATTATTCCAGCTTATAATCTACGATTGTATAAGCCCAGCCGAACAGATTGGTGGCTTATTAGTCTACCAAAAAGAAGAAGAAAAACCTGAATGAATTTACAAATAGTTTAGGGTTCCGGGTTCCCATGCAAAAAAATGTTTATTAGGTTTATATTAATTTTGAAAACGTATAATAATAAATCACAAAAATACTAATTTAAAAAATGAAACCAATTTTTATAAGTTTCTGTGTACCAAAAGATCTACAATGGTATGTCGTATAAAGGTCGTGAAATATGCTTTATGTAATCAAATTTATATATATTTTAATATGTTTATCTGAACCACAAGCCATATACATCATCGTAGACATGGATACAAAATTGTTAATATATGTTCGACTAAATCATAAGCCACGTGCATCGTTGTACACATTGATACAAATTCATCGCTCCGTGCAATACACGGCCATATATCTAGTAATAATAATAAATTTATTTGAAGATACAAATGCTGCTAATATTTTCTATAAATCTAGTCAAAATTAAAAAGAAAAAAATGATCGGTACAGAATCTAAAAATACACTTATTTTAGGCATAGGGAGAGTTTTTTTTTTTGGCTCCATTTGACTTGCTGAAACTTGGCTGAATTGGCTGAAAACACTGTTCTAACTGAATTTTATGGAAGAAAAACATTGTTATAAGGTATGCCGAACAGGGCCTTTACCTCTTCGTCTCCTCCACGTGGTGTCTAATCCTGCAAGTTAGGACATGTTTGGCTTCCTCCGCAAGCCGCACACACTACACCTGTGGCCGCCCCGCGAGTTTGGCGAACGATTCATCCGCCAGACATTTGACGTGCTTTGGCCCTAAAATGAACTAGGGCCATGTTTAGATTGAAAAAAATTCAACCCGATAAATAGTAGCACTTTCGTCTTATTTGGTAAATATTGTCCAATCGTAGACCAACTAAGCTCAAAAGATTTATCTTGTGATTTCCAACTAAACTGTGTAATTAGTTATTTTTTTTACCTACATTTAATGCTCTATGCAAGCGGCTAAAAATTAATGTGATGGAGAGAGAGTGAAAAAACTTGGAATTTGAAGGTGATCTAAACAAGGCCTAGCTCCGGCGGCTGCCAAACCTTTGGCGAACAGCAGCGCGGGTGTTTTGCTGACGTGGCGTGCCGCACTTACGGCGCGGCGACCTGCGGCACGTGTTGGACGCGAGCCAAACGTGCCCTTAGCCTTACCGTGCCTGACAAAAACAATAGTCGACGCGGACCCGAACACGTTCCGCGATCGGGCCCTTCAGCCTATTCGGCTAAGGCTGAAATGATCGTATATGATCGTAGATTATTACTGTTAGCTGGTTTGATGTAAGAGAAAAATACTACTTTAGCTGAAAATTTACTATCGTTTACTGCCCAGCGAACCCGCCCTAGCCTTACCGTGTCAAACAAAAACAACAGTCGACGCGGACCCGAACACGTTTCGCGATCGTGCATTCGTGCATCTGCTGCCGCAACCCAACAAAAGCCAGCAGCGGTCGGGATCTGTATCGGCTGCACACATCAACAGACAACAGACTCCCGCGCTCGCCTGCCGGCTGCCTCGCGCGCTGCAGTGCCAGTGCTGCACGCCTCCACGGTGGCTCCGCCTGCACCCACCACCGGGCGCCGGCGCTCCTACGCCGCTGCCCTTACATCCAAACACGTTCATCCAACCCCACCGGGCCACCGCCATAAGTTACGTTATCTCGCAAAAAAGATCCATCGCACAGTCCGGCTCGTTTGCCAACACCGCGGCTATTTGGGCTCTTCGCTAACAACCTCCTCCCCCTTACCGCGGCGTGCGGCGGATGGCAACGGCCGCCTCCGCCTCCCCCGGCGCGTTCGGCGCCAAAACCCCAGCCCCAGCCCGTGGGCTGAGCACGCACCGGGCCCTGACCCCGAGCCCCGCATTCGCGAGGCCTTCGCCGCGCACCCCCGCCTGCGGCAGGTCGCGCGCCAGCCTCCACCTCGGCGGCGTGGGCGCGGCCAGCAGCAGCGCCGCCGCCTCCGGCAACGGCACCAGGCTCCACGTGCCCCCCACGATCGCGCCGCTCGCCGTGCCCAAGATGGCCGGCTCCATGAAGCCCCACAAGAACGTCCTGCTCTTCTACTGCGAGGAGATGCGGGACCTCGCGCAGCAGGTGGTCGCCCGGAACGATGACATCGAGCTGCGTTCCATCTCATGGAGGTCACATCATCTTCCCCTTCCCTTCTCTTCCAGCATCATGTTGTTGCTGTTGTTTTTCCTCCTTGTTGAACGCTACTGTTAGTTATCGATTATGACATCGGAATAGGAATTCGTTCGATCGGTTCACAACCGGGGCTCTAATTGCGTCTAGCGAAGGAGTTGTGGTACCGGTTTCTTGCCAAGTTTGACAAGATTAAACTCTGCACGGACAAACAAACGCAATATGACATTTTACCTTTACCCTCTAGACGATGAATGACGTTCAGGGGAAACACTGAAACAGGGAGGAAATTGCGGGTGGAAAATTAGTCAGTATGAATATATGTCACCGTTTGCTGGGGCAGTGCTGACCAAATACTAGTAGGTTTCACAATTAGTTTGTCACTACTCTAATCTATACTCTTTGAGTCTTTGTTGGCCTTTATGCAACAAAAGATGGCTATTGAGTGCAAGCTGTACAATGTTTTAGGAGCTGTGTTGTGATTGTGATTAGGAGTTAGGACAACACGAGCCTGCTACATTCAAGCCACCGATAATATGAAACCACCATAGGCTCCAGTTGACCATTACTTACGTGATTGCTTCAGTGAATGGCCTAGGTTTGAAATGAATCACTCGAATGTTCTTAGCTTAGTTATTTTATTTATAGGTGGCAGTCGCATTTGTTCTCTCAGATTATTTTGTATGTCCTACCTCAGCAGCAACTTTTTGTTTCAGCAAAAGTAAACCAACCTTCTCTCTTATTCTAACTTTGGTACTATTTTTTTCAGGAAATTTCCCGATGGATACCCGAATTTGTTTATCTCGAACGCCCACAACATTCGTGGGCAGCATGTTGCCTTTTTGGCTTCGTTTAGCTCACCCAGTGTCATATTTGAGCAACTATCTGTCATATATAATCTGCCAAAGTTGTTTATTTCTTCATTTACTCTTATACTCCCGTTTTTCCCAACCGGGACTTCTGAGCGCATGGAAGATGAAGGAGATGTTGCAACCGCCTTTACACTTGCCAGATTTTTGTCAAATATACCAATATCACGAGGTGGACCTTCGAGTTTAGTAATTTTTGATATCCATGCTTTGCAGGCAAGTAAAATTATTACATATAATCCATTGAACTTCTTGTCTTGGTCTGTCAAAAATATTAACATCAGTGTGTAAATAACCTTGTGCTTAATAACACATCAGGAGAGATTCTACTTTGGAGACTCAGTCTTACCATGTTTTGAGAGTGGCATCCCCTTGCTAAAAAGTAGGCTTCAGGAGCTACCTGATTCCCATAATGTGAGTACTGACTAAGTTAACAACAATTTTTATTTTGTTGATGTTGTGCATTGTCTTATCTGATACAATCCTTAATATCTTTATCAGATAACCATAGCATTTCCAGATGACGGTGCATGGAAGCGCTTCTATAAGCAACTTCAACATTTTCCTATGGTATGTTTTTGTTTGAGTACTGCCTCCAACTCCAAAGCACGAAACAAAAAGGATAGCCCCTTTCTTAGTGGAGTGTTTTCATAAAATGCTTTTTGTAGGTTGTATGTAACAAAGTTAGAGAAGGGGAGCAAAGAATTGTACGGATAAAAGAGGGGGATCCTAGAGGCCGTCATGTTGTTATAGTGGATGACTTAGTTCAGTCTGGTGGTACTTTGATTGAGTGCCAGGTAAAAGAATTGTATGTGACTTATTTTTCTATACCATGTATAGTGACTATTGATGATCTTCAATATTTTCTGGTCTTTCGGGTGCGCACATTTATGCCTTATTTTTTTAGAAACAATTTATAATGGCTTAATTATGTATATTCCCTTGAGAGTTGCAATTTAACATTCATTTTTCCTGTCCAGAAAGTACTAGCAGCTCATGGAGCAGCAAAGGTCAGTGCATACGTGACACATGGCATTTTCCCCAATAACTCATGGGAGAAATTTCAGCATGATAATGGAGGTACATATGCTTCATTACCTTAGCATGCTATTAAATTTTCCACATTGCTATTATTTTCTTTCTGGAGTTACTGAATAGAAAACAAGCTAAGTAAGCATTTTAGTAGTTCAGTTTCTCTCAGCTGACACCTTTTTAATTTTATACTATCTACAAAGAGATGCATGATAGATTGGCTGGTAGGACTTCTGTTTCGCTGTTTGTACTTGTCCTCTTCTTTTTTTTTTCAGGGAGTAACATTCTATTTTTTTCGCTCACCTAACATTTTTTTACTAAGCAACTGATTGGTTTACTTTTTCCAAAGAACAAAATAGAAACTAAAGGGAAGACTCATATTTCTTATTAAGGCAAAACTTTTCCATGTTTAAAGGGCTTGCATGGAATGAAATCTTGAAGAATACAAAAAAGAAAACCTAATCATTTTCAATCACAGGCGGACAAGATGATTTCAGTTCCTCACAGAAAAAGAGTTTGACTTCCAGCTCCCCTTGTGACCCGTAAACCCTTATCAATGATTTTCCTTTCACCCTAACCTTTTGTGGATGCAGAAGCAGACAAAACAAAAGTTTCAGTGTTCTAATACCGTTGGTAGAGACTAGAGACACAGAGTTGATAATAAGCACCGCCTAGTATTCCTTTGATTTTTCCCAAATGTTGTTGATTCTCCTTCAGGGTTCCATCTAACTCCGTATTAACTTTGTTTTTGAAAATACAGTTTTTTCCTACTTCCTATCACTGTATCACATGCTTACCTTGCCCAAAGAATGTTGGGGAGGCACACTTGTTCCAAGGCATTCTTGGAGCTTTCAGTACTTCAGAACCTATTTTATGTGTGAATAATGTGCCACTCATGTTCCTGATGATAATACAACCCCCTTTTTTTTTGTAATTTTTTCAGAGGGTCCGGAGCATGGCCTGAGCCACTTTTGGCTTACTGATTCATGCCCCCTTACTGTCAACGTGGTGAAGGGCAGGCGGCCATTTGAAATTCTAAGTCTGGCCGGACCTATTGCTTCTGCTCTCCAGATTTAGGAAAATCTGGTCTGCTCGATCCCTTGGGATATTGTTGACTATTCAGTTCATTCTTCTTTCTTTTTTCTTTGAGGAATTTGGTGTTTTCCTTCCGACAGCTATAGAGCATATCGCAATGTATTTACTAGAAATAGAGAACCTTAAAATGGCAGATCTTCACTGCAGCGTCTGCTTGGTGAAAAGCATTCATAGCGTAGGATTGCCTGTTCAATAATTTGACTGAGCAAGTCAAGTGTCGATCTGTGTTCTATAAATAAAACTCTCGAATAAGTTTCACTAATCTGCCAACTTGCATATGGTGTGTTTTTGTTCCGTTGGGTTTTAGGATTTCAGACGATCAGATCCACTTCACTATTTGGCGTGTTGCTGCTGGCAGCCTGGCACTGCTTCCTACGGGCTGTCAGGTTTGCACGAGGATAAGCTGGAATAACCAGAGCAAGCACAAAAATAGTCTTATAGCTAAACTAGTCAGCATTTTTGCTGATACAAAGGAGATAAGAGATGAGAGATAAGAGTTTGGCTCTTACAACATCCTCAATAGTATGAGCTAATTACTAGCTCAAAACAACTTCTATATTGAATGTTAGCTTTTAGCACATAGCTTACAACATGAATATGTCCATTTGATACTCATAGTCTTAGAATCTATGTACGAAACTGGCTCTTTATCAAGAGATAACTCTTCTCTCTTTTATATTAAAATATAAAATAATATGTTTAAAGCTAGTTCAGTCATCATTATTAGAGTTGTCCTCAGTGCAAGCAATAAGCTGGACACGGAAATATAGATAATGATGGGCCCAGATAAAAGTGTATGTGAGGAATATGAAAGAGATGTGAGATATGATACCACATAATAATAATAAAAAATTATGGACAAACAGAAGACAACTATTGTATAGTTTGGCTCTTATAATTTAACTTATAGCGAAATACTTAGATATATATTGACCTTGCTCTTATGACGAAACATACGGTGGCATTGGATACTACAACTCGTATAGAAAACTCGAAACTTGTACAATGTGCCTCACCTAAAAACTGGAAATCTTTTCTAAGTTTCTCACCCGAAACTCTCAAGGCTTGTTTGTTTGCTTGGTCTTGTCCAGTACGGACGACAGGCCTGGCCGAGGGCACCTTGACCTCGTCTCGTGCAACCTCGTGTGTTTGTTTTTACCAGAATAAGCCAGACTAGAAAAAAGATCGTGTTTATTTGCTTTTAGCACTGTACAAATGGGTATGGCTACTATATACTGGCAATCTGGTAACCTTACCTCCGTTCTCTCCTTATTTGCATTTCATCGAACACACCACTACCGTGAGTACACCGCTGCCCCGCTAACAACACACCAGTGCCCCCTTCCTCACCACAGCAGGACGTCGGCGACGAGAAGGCCCGACGGCGAGGGTGTCTCCTCCGCGTTTCCAACGCCGTCGCCACCTGCGCCGGCGGGTTGCTGCTGGAGCTGGTCGAGCGTGGCGCGAAGGCCCACGGCGACAGCCCGCGCGCGGATCCTATCTCGGTTGCCGCGGCAGCGGCCGCACGCGCGCGCGAAGCCCAGCTGTTGTTGCATCCTGCGGGCCGGGCCGGGCCTTGGCAAACAAACAGTTCTCGTCTAGTCACCTGAAAATAGGAGCACCGTGGCCGGCTGGCCTGGCGGACGCGCGTCGTTCGCCACCTGCAGGCCACAGCCCACAGGTGCGCGTGACAAGTCGTGCCAACAAAAAGAAGCTTTTCGACCAGAAAAGACGCGACGCTCATGTGCCATCATCAAGTCGCTCATTCACTCTCCGGCTTTTAGTAGCTTCACCGGTTACCACGCACCAGCGACCGAACAATCGTAAATAGTATTTTTCTCTCGTACCAAATCAGCTGACAGTAATAATTCACGATCATATTATCACCGACCAAACAGGCTGCATATTCGTTAGGGTCATATTTGACTTATAAGTTATAACTTATTAATCAATAAATAGTATTTTTCTCTCATATCAAATTAGTTCACGATATTTTTAGTCATGATTTATAAGCCAAATCAGCCCCCAAATCAGCCAGACAACAAGCCAGCTGCTCGGCTCAGTTCCATCTCCATCGCCTGCTTCTCCTCCCACCTGCAACTGCAACGTTTCCTTTGGTTTCCCAGTCCTGGTTGTCTGCGGCTCTGCGCTGTTTGGTCTCTGCTCATGGAAGAGCCGAGGAGGCCTCGATTCTTCAAGGTCCTCGTTGTCGACTTCGCGCGCCGAATCGTAAGTAGCCCTCCCTCCTCCTCTTCCCGCCGCTCGTCCCCCTCCGTATAGGTGTTCGCATTCGCAGGCCTGGTCGGAGAGGGTTCGTGCCGTGTGTTTTGCGGAGAACTGCGGTCTTTGATCCGGCCGAAACGCTGGCATTGCATCCGTTCCCTTGTGGATTGCTGACGGATGAGTAGAGGATTATCTGCATGTGCATGCCTATGGGTTTTGTGATTTTTCTTCTAACAGATGGGATTCAGGCATGTTTCATGTAAAAAGAAAATTCAGAACTAAAAAGGGCAACAGGTTGGTAACGCCAGGTGGCAATCATGATGTCTGGTATTACTATAGGACTAGTTAAAGACTAGGTGGTGCCACTGCCTTCATGATGCTTTCATCCGGCCCTAAAAATGGCACCCTACTGGTTTGTCAAATGTTAAAAACCACTGCATTTCAGTCTCTAATGACTACTAATCTTTGACATCATCATAAAGTGCCATTTTCGCCTTTTTCGGTTGACTACTCTAGTGGAACTAGCTCGTCCTAACCTTGTTTCTGCATGTAGGAGATGCCTCAAGGCTTCCTCTGTCATTTTCCAGAGGGGAGACACAGAGAGTCTGGCACTACAGTGGTGGCATCTACTAAAGTTGTCCTTACAAATGCTCAAGGGAATATTTGGCCTGTTGAGCTAGAGGAAATTGACGGCCGCGTGTTTCTGACTACTGGATGGCCAAAGTTTGTGGAGGACAACTGTTTGGGGAAGGGTGAATTCCTTATCTTCAAGTACTATGGGAGAATGCATTTCATGGTCTCGTTTTTTGGTGTGAATGCTGTTGAGAAGTCAGGTTGGTCTTCAGGAAGTGGCGCCCAAGCTACGGAGAATTTAGAAGGAGAACTCCCATGTCCTATCATCCCTTCTAGGAAGGGAGGGCATAGTGGCAATGAATTAACTGAGACAGTTAAGAGTCGTATGCATACTCACTCTCAGGTTGATATACTGGATCACTCTTATGTAGGAACGCAAGTAGTCTAGTTTTGAGGAAATAATTAGATCAATTCATATGGGTTCTTTGAGTATATGCATTCTTCCAACTCTCTAGTTCACATCGAGTCGCCTTATTGTTAACATGGTCTTAGATAAGTTAGTTTTGCATATTTTGTAAGTCTACTTTAAATTTGGAGTCATATTACGCATGATGATCTTCATGAAATTGCTGTTGGCTAGAGAAGCTTATCGTTCAAAAGAATTATTTCACATCACTTTAGACTGCTGCCCTAGCTTCAGTTTTTCATCATACTCCATGTTTGTTTTCATACAGCATAATCCAACCAGTGACAAATATCAAGAGAGTTAACAAAGAGATGACAGTTTTTGTATTTGATCACGCATAGCTCTGTAGGCAATAGAATTGATTTTTTTTTTAAAAAAAACTAGTATGGTATGTACCTGTATCTTTTATGATTTCCATCAGATAGACAAATATGCCTTATGGAATGAAACGAATGGAGTACCTTTTTGGTTCAACAGGGAGCATTCATTTTAAAATGTTGATACTGCCTTACTTCTAATCCTGTCTGTTTAACTGATAGTTTTGTATACATCTTCTAGACAGATACCATGCAACGAAACACTCAAGGGAATGAACACATTTCATCCCAGGGCACAGTTGGTTTCCTTGACTTGCATGAAGTAGTTTGCTCCAAAGATTACTTGGAGACATACTTGTCACAGAGTGAGACAACGGAGGATGATAAAGCTAAAGCAGTAGCAGAAGTAATGAGAACTTTGCGTGTTGACAAATTGACAGTAGAGTTATTCTGTGCTATACTCTGTTTGTATAAATGGAAAGTTGAGGCAGCTGCAGAATATTTTAATGTTTGTAGGGGCAAACCACAAATTCTGGAACAATCTCTGAAGCAGAAATTTGTTTTGCAGTGTAAGTTTTTTATTACTTCATGGTCTTTCATTTTTGCATTGCTAATGCTAACACGGCTGTCCTTTTTGTCTTCAGTTGACTTTGTAAAGGGACAACTACAACGCTTCTTCCCTCAAGATTATGATTCTGAGAGAATAAAAAAGAACAATATTGAGGGACCTAATTTGTCTAATCAACCACTACAACGTGACCTGATAGTGGCACCAGTGAAACGGAGGCTAGTTGATGAATATAAACCTTGTGACTTGTCTCATCGACAGAAGAGAATAGTTAAGTTGCAGGGAAACTCACTGCAAACTCAAACACCAAGAAGATCACCACGATTGGCACACGCGAACAATACTTGTAACAACAACAAAAAAGTGTGGAAAGGAAGAGCCAAAGTGCTTAAAACACCACCAGATGCAACAAATCAGGTGAAGGATAGAGCACATAAATCATGTTCGCTTCATGAGAAACTAGATAATGCCTTGAAAGCAGTTCATGAAGAAGCAACAGGTGATCTTTTGGTTGCTCTTGTGTTAAAAAAAAAAATCTTTTGGTTGCTCTTTGTTAGAACTTTTTTATAACATCTCAAACTTCAGTTATATCAACCTTTGCCTATCTAGGTTCCTTATCTCAGGACCTCAGGATACTGGATTCCCCACGGTGCGAGGTTGGCTTAAGTAAAGAGCATGAACATGATCAAGGAGATACTGGCAAAATGTTGGATCAAGTCAATGATGGAGAAAACTGTAAAGAACATTTGGGAAGAGATGCTATGGGAAATTCTGAGTCATTCATGAGTACATATTGCGTAGAGCCATTGCCAACCAACTCTAGGTTGATAGCATGTTCAAGAATAAATGAGCTATCATTTACATGGAAGCCCTCACAACATGCCAGTCCCCTTGAGAAAGTTTTACTTGACATTCAAAGAGATAACTTCGTGAACACCATTGCACGCATCCAGAAAATCATCCAGGATGATCCTTTAGATGTGCTTAGTGCAGATGTAATTGAAGCCACTGTGCGGATAGAAATTATTAAATGGGATTTATGCCTTCAGGACAAGGATGCCCATAAGATAGTAAATGCAATGTTGGAGTATGCTAAAAAGGTCAAGGGGAGACATAGTTTCAATACTGAGATGAGGAAGGAAGAGTTCTCTGCAAAGCTGCAGGATCTCCTGAAGTGTCAGCTTAAAGAACTAGAACTTACATACACTTCCTTGGAATCAGATTACAAGAAAGCAACGACTGATGCTAGCATTTTTTTCTCGACATTTGAAGAACACAAGAAAAAGTTGAATGCCATTAAGGACAGTATCAAGGACCTGCAGCAGGCCTGTATGACTAAGGACGATGAAATGCAAAAATTGGCACATCAAGTCGCTGAGCATGAGACTGTATATCAGAAGTCTATAATGGAAAAGGTTAGGGTTAAGATGGCTCTGAAGAGCCATGAGCAGACTATTGGTTGCGTAAAAGAGCACCTAGCCTCTACTGAATCTGGATCAATTGACGTAGGAGCATTGGTTAAGGTAGAGATGGATAATATGAGTAAGGAGATTGAACTCTCCAAGGGAAATCTTCTAAATATCAACTTCAAGAAAGAGTAAAGAAGGTGTAAGCGTTTTCTTACAATTATTTATTTTCTGGCTGTGGTCACTTCATGGTAAGTCCTTTCATGAACATTCTTTTTCTTTCTGTTGAAGCTCACATATGTTATCAGAAGACAAAACATTATGATTCATGCATCATAAATTCATAATGCTTGCTTTTCCTTCATAGTTTTTTTAGCCAGGCCATATTATCATTTCTTTATATCCTTTTGCCTGTCTTAGCCCACCAGAAACATTGAAAGACGAGGATTGTGTCAGATATATATTAACTGATTATTGAAAGAGTTGCTTGAAAACTAGCTTAGGAGTGCTGCTTCTGTGCTATAGTAACCTAGCTATCATATCAATTACTGCAGGAGTTTCATTAGATATAATAGTTTACATGACATACAATCAGTTACTTCTGAAGAGTTGCAAGGTTGTAGAATGCCCCCTTCTTGTTCATGAGCTGCGGGTAAGAGCCACGCTCCACCACTTTACCCTCTCCCAGGAAAGCAATCGAGTCTACATTCTTGATTGTGTTTAGTCGATGTGCCACCACAATTGTGGTCCTCCCTGACATTATTCGATCAAGAGCTTCCTGCACCACTTGCTCTGACTGTGCATCAAGTGCACTTGTTGCTTCATCAAGTAGTAGTATTGCTGGATTCCGGATTATTGCCCTTGCAATTGCGATTCTTTGCTTCTGCCCCCCTGAGAGCTGTATACCATGCTCTCCGCAATCAGTATCGTATCCATCCTTCAAAGATCTGAAAAGTAATCAACTTAGTTCCTTGTGTTGGACAATGCGAGTTGAAATAAAAGGCATGCTTGCAATATCTATATAAGTTTGGAATAGAAACAAGTCAAAAGACTTACGAGATGAACTCATGTGCGTTTGCAGCTTTTGCAGCTTCCACAATCTCATCTTCATCAGCTTCTGGTTTACCAAAAGCAATATTGTCCCTGACACTGCCTGAAAACATTGCAGGCTCCTGACTAACAAGAGCTGTAAATCCTCGGAACCAAAGAATATTCATCTCCCTCACATCCATACCATCAATTCTTACGGACCCCCTATCAACATCATAGAACCTCTGGATCAAACCTATGATAGTTGATTTACCACATCCGCTTCTCCCAACCAGGCCAACACTTGTTCCTGCTTTCACGTCCAAGCTAAAATCCTGTAGGATAAGGCATTCTGGTCTTGTTGGATATGCAAAATCTACCTTCTTGAATTCTATTCTACCTTCTATTTTCTTCTTCTGATCTTCCTTCTCCACCTGCAAAATAGATGCATATTATTCTCACTCATAGCAAGACAGCGTTGTAAAATCATTCTATACTCGCATAACTGCTTTGCCGATATGTATTCTGTATGATGCTTATGAATGAGTTTGTTACCTGTGAATTTTTTGGAGAGATGGATTTCCTATCTAGCACCTCAAATACTGAAGCAACTGCATTTGCTCCCTTTGCCAGGTCAGATGTCATGCTACCAGCATCAGCAATCAGCTTTCCTGTGCTCACCAGCACGAAAAAGGTTTTGAAAACATCACCCGCTGATATCTCCCCAGACTGTGCCAGCTTCCCACCATACCAGAAGTCCAGTGCCCATGACAAGAACGAGAGGCAAGGTGACAACCCTGTGGTGATCCCTGCTACCCATGATTTCTTCCTTGCTTTTTTCAAGGGTTCCTCTTGTGCATGCTCGAATAGCTGAAGAACCTTCGATGAGCATCCAAAGGAGGTTACCATCCTGTGATTGTAAACAGCTTCTATGGCTATCTGGGTGCTTTGATGCTGAGCCTTTGCCAAGTCCCTTGACACATTTGAGAGAACCATTTTTTTTGCATAATAGCATATCATTGTAGATGGCTGTACAGCTATCATGACAAGAGCAAGTTTCCAAGCTACCATCAGGCCCATTGTCACTGCAATTATAATTCCGGAAGCTGTTTGAAGCAGTAAGGATATTCTGTCTGCAACAAGGGTTTTGACAAGAGAAGCCTCATTGCTTAGCCGAGAGCACAATGCACCGCTTGAATTAGTTTCTTCATCAAACCATGCTGCCTCAAAGGTTAAGATCTTCTCAAGTACTTGGACCCGGATGCGCCTAACAAGATGCTCCCCCATGTACGCAAAATTGTAGTGTTGCAATAGATTAACAACAATGGATACCAAGGACAGTGAACAGAAGATCAAGGCATAGCGTCTGATAATTGCATTCATCTCATTTTGGTCCTGAACAAAGAATGCAGCAATCATTCCTCCAATGGTTATGGCATAGATGGGCTGCAAGGAGCCATATACCAATGCAGACAAACTGCCTACGACTGCCTGCCTCCACTCTGGTGCGTTCATTGCAAGAAGCCTGGAGAAAGATGGTGCAGGTGGAGGAACTTCAGAATTATTTTCCTTTAAAATAGCTGGTGTTAGTGGCATTGGACTTGCTCTGGACATGCTGTGACGGCTGGTACTTGTCCTGGCCACTGAGGAAGCCCTAAACTGTTCATTTTCTTGATCGATGTAGCTTACCATCTTCTGCAATTTCACAAGTCTCGAGTACGGGCCACCCTTGCTGATCAGTTCATCATGTGTACCAATTTCAGCTATTGTACCCCCATCAACTACTGCAATCTGATCAGCGTTCTTCACGGTTGAGAGCTTATGAGCTACTACCTGTCCATTGTTAATGAATAATCAGGCATTCAATGTCAAATGATTTTCTCTTAAAAAAGATGCGTGCTAAGTAATTCAAGTTCTGATATAAGGGTTATAAAATATGAAGAGTGGAAGCAGTGGCAATTTACCAGTGTTGTCCGTCCCATAGATGCTTGATCAAGTGCATGCTGTACCAACTTTTCTGATTCTGAATCAAGTGCACTTGTGGCTTCATCGAGCAAGAGTATAGCAGGGTTCTTAATTATCGCCCTTGCAATGGCAATACGTTGCTTTTGGCCACCTGATAACAATGCTCCACGCTCACCAATCTGCAAGAATGGACCATAAGTATGAGACATGGAATTAAGGTGGCTGAATGTTCCTTTTCTCTTTTGATGCGCGTACCTTAGTCTCATATTCCTCTGGAAGCCCCCTTACGAAGTTGTGAGCATTTGCTGTCATGGCTGCTGCATAAACCTCATCCATGGTTGCAGTCTGGTTTGCCAAACAAGATGTTCTCTTTTATTGAAGTACCAAACAATGCATGATCTTGGCTGACTAGTCCCATTTTGCTCCTGATCCATTTGAGTTGGAGTTCTTTGATGTCAAAACCATCAATTTTGACAGTTCCTTCACTGGCATCATAGAAGCGCTGCACTAAAGCTATTGCTGTTGACTTGCCGCTGCCACTGGACCCAACCAAAGCAATAGTTTGCCCAGCAGGAATCTGGAGGTTGAAGTTTTTTAGGACTGGCATATTTGGTCTTGATGGGTACACAAAACGGACAGACTCAAATTCGAGCTCTCCCCGAATTTGGTCCAAAATAAGGCCTTTTGGGTCATCAGCATTAATCTGGGGAACACGGTTGATCCGATCAAGGATTCTTGTGGTAGCAACAGATGCCTCAGTGAAATGTTTCAGCTCAGGGAGTGCCATTCCAAGGGATCTGCAACATTCAGTAAAAATCGTTAGTTAAGCTTCTATTTCTACATGATCAAATGGAGTCATGAAGTCAGTAAAGCATAAAGAGTATACAAGAAACATACAGGCCACCCAAGACGAATGAAATCCCAGCAGCATATATCCTTCCACCACTTACATGATGGAACATCACCAATCTGCCGCCGTACCATGCGAGAAAGGCCCAAATGGCGAAAGAAAGGCCAGTGAACCCAACAGCAAGACCTTTTGCAATGCCTTGTTTGATCCCCAGCTTGATCGTCTTGTCAAGGATTGCCGTGTACCTCTGGATGATCCTTTTCTCGGCTGTGAAGGAGTAAACGGTCTTGATAGAGCCCAGAGCTTGCTCGACCAGGGAATTCGCCTTGGCGTACTCATGGCGTGACTGGCGGGACAGGTAGAGAAGGTACTTGCCGTAGATGAGCCCCGGGATTATGAGAAGCAGGACCAGAGGAAAAGAAACCAGAGCCAGCCTCCAGCAGAAATAAGTGGCGAAGACTAGTCCGGAGACGAAGACCGTCGAGTGCATCAGAAATAGAGGGACCTGTTCCAGATTTTATGAAAAATCAGCCAGACATGCTGTTATTTCTCCTTGAATGATGAACCAAAACTGAACTATATTATGTGGTGTTCTGCCCTGCTCTTTTATTTTCACACATTCATTTTTTTTTCTGGAAGCTGGATAAATTATTTCAGTTTGTTTAATTTTTTTTTCAAGCAAGGAAAGACTAAAGAGTGTGGGTGTACGTCTAGATCATCAAATTAGTTTATTTCCTTGTTGAGACGGATTTGTGTTATTTTCATTGTAAAGCAACTTATTTCCTCCTAGGTTGGGTGATTTTTATTTTTATTTTTTTTTAAAATGAAACAAACTTTCCTAGCCCCAGTGATGCATCTTCAGCCTGGTGATGCATCCAGCTAACCGTCCTGGTGGTTGTTATGTCTTTCTCTGCTAAGCCTTCGTGTTGGTTCTGGGTGTTTAGGCGGCTGGTGCTGTTTGTCTTTGAAGACTTTTTGACTGATTTGGGCTGACTGAAACCAACAAGCGAACAGGGTGAATATTTGCTTAGGATTACTCGTTACTCTCTTTGTCCTAAAATAGACGACACTGTAGCTATTGTCTAGATTCTCATAGGTAAAGTGTCAACTATTTTAATTCGCAAAAAAAAATGTCATCGACGAGGGATTATACTTTATGGAGTACCTTACGCAATTTCATTGTGTGGTTTAAGCCGTATGTAAGCAGCACCCCGCATGTTCCTTGTTAGGGTCCTGCTCCTGCCTGCCTTCCAGGAATCCAGGTCCATGAGGACCATGACAAAATCAAATGAATAATACTATGGATCTAGCTCCTAGCGTTTCCATCGTTTGCCACATGGTGTAGTGATGCTGCAGCTCGACGGATAAAATAAGACGGCAGCCTAGACTGTACTAGACTCCAAGGCAGATGACGGTGCCGAGGCCAGAGGTCATTCCGATGACATGGCCAGCCATTCCGGGTTAAACTATTTGATTTGCCATTGATTCAGTGACGCGCTATTGCTGGAGACCTGGAGTAGGTCGCTTCGTGCGGTCGTGCCCAGGCAAGTTGGTTAAATAAAAAAAAAGGAAATTCGCTGACGGTCTATAACTATAACAGGTAAGCGAACAGGTTCTCACATGTCCTCGATAGGTTTCCATCAGCAGGCAGGTGTTGCTGGAGCCTGGAGGCTGGGTCAAGGCAGTCATTGGCAAACGGAGTGGATGGTTTGGGTATGTACTATGTAGTCACATCTCACATATGACTGAAGGGTGATAATACTGATATGGAATATGCAGCGTAGGCTCGTCATTATTTTGGGGCCTTTTTTTTCTTCTTCTGACTGACGAGTCACGAGTGACGACTGAAGTTTCTCTTTATTGATTGATTGAATTCTCACGATGGACGAGTGAAGAAGTGAAGGAATTGGAGGGGGGGGGGGGGGGGGGGGGGGGGGTAGGCTGGGGCTGCACTGCACCGCACCTTCTCGCTGAGGACCTCCTGGATGTGGGAGGCGTCCTTGGAGATGCTGTTTATGATCTCCGAGGTGGTGGCCTCCTGCGAGTCGAAGAAGCCCACCTCCTGCCGCAGGATGGCCTGCAGGTACAGGTACCGGATCCGCAGCACCTGCCGCTCGCTCGTCCGGCTCCAGCAGTACCCTTCTGCAACCAGGAAACAGATGCGTGAGATGTAGAACCAGCCACTTACTTAGGCTCTCGTTTGGAAAAAAAAATGTAAGAAGAACTTGCAGAAAGTTGCATAGGTAGGAAACAATTTAATTCTATAAGGTTCTGACAAGAAAAATACCACCACCTTCCAGTATGGACATAAGTTCATTATTAGTTCTAAACAAATCTGTAGCCCTAAAAAGATGTCTTCTTTTCGCTCTCATCATACACATGGGGCAACCGAGTAGGGTAACATAGATTAAGATATAGAAAGGGAATTGTCCAGAGATGATGTATTGATGTCTCTTTTTGAACGCAAAATTGCCATTAAAAATGGTAAGTACAAAACATTTTGTTAGTTCCCGTTAAAACAAGGGGGAAAGTTCTTCACTGCAAGCAAGCAGGTTCTGAGAAACAGCATGTGTACGGTGAATGATGTGCATGAATAATAGGCTAGGTGTGGCGAACTGAAGTTACCCATGAACGCCACCGCCAGGACCACGAACGCCAGGTAGACGAAATTCAGGCACGACTGCATCATCACGGGAAAAGGAGCAAACAAAAAAAAAAGTGAACAAATAATAAAGTTACTGAAAAATGAACACAGATGATGTTGAGCACGGTTCGGAGTCGTTGACGACACTTGTCGCCGGTACAGGTACGGTAATGCACGGCGCACGACGAACCTTCTCCACCTCGTGCATGAACTGCGCGCTCTTGGCGCCGCCGCCGCCGCCGCTCGCCTGGGCGCCCCCGTACCCGAGCGCGTTCATCACGTCGCTGGCGAAGATGAGCAGCAGGTTGGTGGAGCACCCGTCGCCGATGGCCCCCAGCGTGCCCAGGGCCATGAGCAGGACGTCCACCCGGTCCGCGAACCGGAACATGCCGCGGATGCTCATCGGCCGCTCGCCGGCGGCGCCGGCGCCCGCTGGGGCAGGGCCACTCATCTTCTTCTTCTCCTCCTCCTCGCCCCTCTATTGCAAGCTGGAGCCTGATGACAAGGAGATGGCCGCCGGAGCAAAGCAGTGCTTGTGGGCGAGCTACCGATCCCACCTCGATCGTTTTGTTGTGTGCTTTGGCACCAGGGCTTTATATAGCTGAGCCCTGAGCTGAGTGTGCACCAACTCGCGCGTGTGTTTCAGTAATTTCCTCCCTTTTATTATTTGGGGGTTGCATGATGAGAGGGGCATGCACACATCACATTGCAACAGAGTAGTGATTTGGAATTCAGCATGTGTGGTGTGGAGGACAAAGGTGGCTGCAACTTACATGCCCTGGCCCATTGGCTCTTCCTTATTAGTTATTATCTTTGCTTTCGTATAATAATAAATCAATAAGCTGTAGATGCTATTGGATCTTTGGTGATGTGGTGGTTGTCTGTCAGTTTAATATTACAAGTGTTTTTCCTTTTCCTTTTGATTTACAGTGCTGGGCTACGCTTTTAAATGCCCTATCTGGAATCATGCAATAGCCTTTTTCAGGCCAATTGGACCTATATATATAAATATAATGGTACTTCCTTCGGTCGCAAGGTTTTTTCCAAGTCAAACTTTGTTAATTTTGCCCATCAATAGATTTTGAAAACATGACTGATCTCACTAGATTTATTCCGGGACCCGTTCGCTTGGAGGAATTCTGCAGGAATCTGGATGAATCTGGAGGAATTTGTAAGAGGAAAACACTGTTTCGGATGAAAAAAGAAGTGAGTCAAGCCGGGTTTAAGGGCATGCGAACGGGGTCATTATGAGAATGACTTCATAATATATACTTAGTGTTTTTATTTACATGTCGTATTAGGTTTGTACTAAGTCAAAAGTTTGTATCTTTAATCATTGATTTGAAAAAAAATAGATTCATGACATAAGATTTATGTTTTTAGATTCACTATAGAAAAATACTTTCATAATATATAATTCATAGGTTCTAAAAAAATAAGGATTTTTTGAAATGGATGGTTAAAAATAATAATGTGTGATTTAGGACAAATCTTATGTGACATGTAAAAAAGAACCGAGAGAGTAACTTTTGTTTCTATAAACATTGCTTATCAAAGTTAAAAATCATGACTTGGCATAAATCTAGATGGACTGATATTTATGATTTAAAGTATATGCATGGTTTTGGTCTGTGATGTGTAAATTAAAGCAGCAAAAGCAGGGCTGCATCTTTCTGTTGCTTACCCAAGTGAAAATGCTTTTAAGTTTGAGTGGTCAAGTAAACAAGACAATTAAAGGCGGGTATCCTTTCAATCCTACCTACGTTTGTTAACGCTACGCACGTATAGTTACCGTGCCAGATTTAAACTGCTGCCAGTTAGGAGCTTGTGTCCATCATCACCAATTCATCTGTCATGTAGTGTATTTTGGAAAGAGAGGCGTACGTGCACGCATTTTATTTCCATGACAATTCATATGTCATGTAGCATATAGAGTACACGACAATTTTCTTTCCAGCACAAAAAAGGAGCCTACAAATACCAACGGTAACTTGAGTACATAATAAGATCATACATTAACATTATCAGTCAAGCCGAGCAATTCAATTGATCAGATTCCTTGTGGTGAAATCTATATTTATCTGGGTAAGAGTTCTTGAGGCACATATGATAAAAAAAGGTTAATTGAATTTATGCCATTGTAAATGTCATGATTTGGAGAAATACCACTATTATTCGTCTATTTAAAACCATGCAACTATATTTCTTCGTCTACCAAAGATCTGCCATGCTATACGTTTTGGATGCAGTTTGACTCATTCTTGGGCTACTGTATTTTTGTATGGACGAAAATACCCTTATTAGTCTGAAAGGTCCTAATATGGCTAGAGAGGGGCGAATAGCCTATTTAAAATCTACAAATCAACTAGAGCAATTTGATTAGTATAACAAATAGCGAAATGCAAACTTGCTCTGGCTGTACAAGGGTTGCAAGCCACCTATCCAATAATTCTAGTTGTTATGATCACTAGGCACACAATCCACTAGGTCACTACTCACTAAGAGCTCTCACAATTGCTACACTAAAGAGTTCCACTAGATGAACTTAATCCACAAAGCAAGCTCTCAATTCTAGCTACACTAAAGAGCTTGATACAGCTAGTTTACGGGAATGTAAATGAGTAAGTGAGATGATTATACCACCACGTAAAGGAGTGAACCAATCACAAGATGAATACTTTATCAATCACCGGGAGAATACCAAAGGGCAAGAGACAACCAATTTTCTCCCGAGGTTCACGTGCTTGCCAACACGCTACGTCCCCGTTTGTGTCGACCAACACTTGGTGGTTCGGCGGCTAAGAGGTGTTGCACGAACCTCGTCCACACAATTGGACACCGCAAGAACCTACCCACAAGTGATAACTCAATGACATGAGCAATCCACTAGAGTTACCTTTCGGTGCTCCGCCGGGGATGGTACAAATCCCCTCATAATCACCGAAGATGGCCACGAACAATCACCAACTCGTGACAATCCTCCTCCGCTGCTCCAAGCCGTCTAGGTGGTGGCAACCACTAAGAGCAACAAGCGAATCCCGCAGCAAAAACACGAACACTAAGTGCCTCTAGATGCAATCACTCAAGCAATGCACTTGGATTCTCTCCCAATCTCACAAAGATGATGAATCAATGATGGAGATGAGTGGGAGGACTTTGGCTAAGGTCACAAGGTTGCTATGTCAATGCAAATGGCCAAGAGCCTAAGCTTGAGCCGGCCATGGGGCTTAAATAGAAGCCCCCACGAAATAGAGCCGTTGGGCTACTCACTACACTGAACACGGGGCGACCGGACGCTCTGGTCATATCGACCGGACGTAGGACCCCAGCGTCCGGTCGTGCGATGCACGCCACATGTCCTTTCTCTTTAAATACTGAGTGCCCGATCCCAACGGTTAAGTGATGACCGGACGCGCTGCTGCGAAGTGACCGGACGTTGGACCTCAGCGTCCGGTTGTTTCCAGTAAGCATCCAGAAGCGAGAAATCATGACCGGACGCGTCCAGTCATGCTCGGCCGGACACACCCAGCGCCCGGTCACTCAATGTCATCATACTTTGGACTGACCGGACTCAGGCCCTGAGCGTCCGGTCAGTTTTCGTGCCAGCGTCCGGTCATGAGACCGAAACAGTGCGCCCTCTGCTGCCACTGACCAGACACGCCGGTCCAACCGAGACCAGCGTCCGGTCACTTACAGTGACCTCCATCTTTTCTATATAGAGCGCCGGTTGTAACACCCCTGGTGTTACGAGCTTGTTTAGCACCACGATTTAGGCCTAAGTAAAATTTTCAGAACGAGTTTCTCGGATTTTAAAATTTTAAATATTGAGCTTATGTTTAAAATGCCATTTTTAGCAAACTATATTGAGCAATGTAATTAAATAGCACTTAAATATTTTGTCTCTATGGGTTAGTGCGAAGTATGAACTTTTACGTGAAATAATTATTGGTGGAAGTTAATCGGGTTAAAACCTTATAACAAAATAGAAATAAAAACAAGAGTGCCGCTGGCTACTCATCCCACCTGCCTCATCGGTACGACGGTGGTGTTTTCCCCTGCTCTGAATCAGTCGCCTGATTTATTTGCATCGCGCCATGTTGCCCCTGCCCTTACTATTATTATTTCAGCATCAGCAGCATGACAAGCCGCGACTACTGGCGACTGATGTGTCATCCGCCGTACAAAGCGCAATGACTCTACATGCAGCGCTTACCACCCACCAGGTTTCCGGCACGTGTGCCATCACTGTCGCTAGACCGTGGTCTGCTTTTGTTGTCCCGTCGCGCTATTGTCCTGGTCACAGCGTCGTGGCCTGTCTTCGCGTCCAGCTAAGTTGAGTAATCTCATCGCGGTACTACGTGACCAATGATGGCCGAGCCATGTAAATGTTGTCGCCCAGCTAGTCCAGCTCACTCGCTCGCGTCGTGTCCTGGTCCTACACCGCTGCAACGTTGTCTGCCCCTACCTGCCTCTGTCTTGTCTCTATCCTCGTCCGTCCTTTTGCCTCTGAGGCCTTGACTCACGCTATCTTTCTCCCGTGCGTCCTTTTCTCTGCAAATGCCTTAATGAAAGTTGGCCGAACTTGCTGCAGCGCCGTCCTTCCTGTCCCCGCTGCTCGCCCAACTCCCTGCTCCATTGCGTTGTCTTCATTGCCTCCGTCCATTTCCCAATCTCGGCATCCTTCCTAGACCAAAGTCACGGCGCCACCGCGACTGTGTGCACTGATGCCTCAGCTTCGTTTCCTTCCTCGCTCTCTTCCGCACGCAGCGCCGCCTGCCGCTGGCGCCGGTGATGCGCCCGGCCACTGCCGCAACCCCCATGGCCGCACTAGACGCCAGCCCTGCCTCTCCCAGGCGCCAACGCCTCCGCATGCGTGGCCCCTGCTCTGCTTGCCTCGGTCGCCGGCGCGCGCCATGCCCACTGCCCTCTCTCACCCGCAGCAGCCCTGTGCCCCACCATCGGCACTGCCTCCCGGCGCCGTTCGTCTCCGCTGCTGCACTCCACAGCATGGTACTATGTGAGCCTGAGCCCACCACCACCACGCAGCCCCACGCCTCCTCCGCACGCTGCTGTTCCACAGCGACTCGCCACCGACGCCCTGTCTCCCGCGAGCGTGAGTCATGGCTACGCAGCTCCCGATGTCGCCCGCGCTGGACCGAGCCTCCAGTGCCACCTCACGCACGTTGCCGTAGCCCCACGTGCCGTCATACCGACCTTGCCTAGCCAGCGCTGCTGCTGCCTACGTGCCCGCCTCTGCGGCTCTCATGGGCAGGCTGCCTAGGGATGGCTCGGGCCTTGCCGTGGCCAGGCGTGGTCGCGCAGACTCCCCGTGCAGCTCGCCGACGTGTGGACCACCGCCGTCGTGCCTTCCCGGCCCCACCGCGCTGTTGTCGCCACCGCCGGTCAGCGTCTCGGGGTGGTGCTCTGCTTTTGTGGATGACATGAAGGGTAAGAGTCCAAGCAAAAGAATTATACAGGGTTGTTTTTGCGAAATACATGACTCATTTAAACAATACTATGGACCTAAGGTTGAATAAGGAGAACCGTAGGGGTTGTTTCGCAAATGTGCCATCTGGGCCATTCACAGCTATGTGGGCTACGGGCTGCACCACCCTGGGCCTCTGGCCGGCATGCTCCCTGCGCTGGGCCGGCCTTCTCGTCTCTGCGCCGAGCCGCTTGCGCCACGCGCCGCGCCCTGCCTGGCCCGACCAGCTCCCTAGTTGGGCCGCGCCGCGTTACTGGGGCCGTGAGTCCACTGGGCCACGTCTGGTTGCAGGCCGCACGCACGGCCGCTAGGCCAGTTAGTGCCGCCGGCCCTCTGCCATTTTTATGGTATTTTCTAATTGAATGTTGAATCAGATTTGTAAAATCAACATAAAATTGTGTAGGTGTCCAAAAATAGTGAAACCAGTTTTGATGAGTTCCTAAAATCATGATCTACCTATTAGTATATTTTGTTCACATAGTTTGATAATATTCGTAGATGCTATATAATTAATTTAAGGTACTTAATATTATAAAATATAAACTTGTAGAAGTTTCCATGATAAATTGATAATATTATTGAATCTAAAATTTGTACAGAAGGCTCCTAGCAATATTAGGTACTCACTATAATTTTTGTAGCTCCAGAATAATTAGTTTGCTAAATAGATAATGATGTCTTATTACGAATAATGATTAAATCGATAGAATGAAATAAAGAAACACATTGGTTTATATAACTAAAATTATTGTTGGGAAATAACGCCTTATCCGACAACGTGTATATGTAGCCTAAGTACGGTCATCGTTAGAACTAGCCCGTTAACTCGAGAGGCGTACATCGTATTTTATGAGTCACGATTGCAGTTGATTAATTATATCTTTGAATTGCATCGCATGCATATCATATAGGTACGATGATGGATCAACGGATCGATCAAAGGATGATTGGGAATCCGAAGATGGTGTAATGGTATTCTCTCTAGGAGATGATGCAATGGGCTTTCTATTCAGATGATGTGGATGATCTGAAAATGCTGATACTAACTTTTTATTATCTCTTACCCAGGTAAGCCCCGGTGCATAACCCCTACTTTCTGCAATTTAAATTATATTTGTGCATTAAGTTTTAAGGAGTTGATTGAAATCCACTTGCATATACCTATCTTTATCCTATGAGTCTTACTAGTATGATAGGATCATGTAGATTGCTACGCTATAGGACTCCGGTAGAAGTCGAGTGATTGCCTGTCACTCGCGAAAGATAGGAAATATATTATTGTATTATTATCACTTGGAAAATATAAATGGTGGAAAGGTAAACTGGTGACTGGGCTGGGATATGGTTTGGGTATTGGTGGGTGTAAGAGGTTGTGTCGCCGTGGACGCGGGGCATGGCTTGGTTACACTACTTTCCCTGTCTGGTTAGTTAAGGACCAATCGTTGCATAAGCCATCGAGGCAAGTCACAAACTTATTATCCCGAGCACATATTTGGGTATGGGCGCTTGGAAGACTTGTTGCTCTCTTGTCGTGGATCCGGCTCTTTTCGGACTGACTATTAGGGTTTTATTTTGGTGGAGGAGATCCTTGCGCCGCATTGAGTCTGGGACTCTGGGGCACGGGCTTGGAGTCCCAGTTTGGACAGGGACCCGGACACCCAGGACAAGAGAGTGATGGGTTGGTCCTACTTGTGCCTTGGGTACAAGCGGGGCATGTGTTTTCGGGGTACCCAGTTGGGGGCATTGATTCGTGAATCGCCGGGCGATCCGGTATGGCTTGTTTCATGTCTAGCACCATAGTAAGAACTGAAAGATGAAAGATAGAATGGAAAAGGAACACTGATTGCTTACCACCTGCTTGAAAGTAGCATAGGTGCTTACATAGAATGGTTAGTTAATGAACCAATGCGGCTATTAATGAAAATCGAATATAAGGACGCACTTATAGTAATGCTCCTGCACATGCAATAAACTCACAAGCCAGATAGCCTTGCATATCCTTAGAGTCTTTTCTTTTCCCCTGTCGGGTAAGTCTTGTTGAGTATAATTGAGTACTCAGGGTTTTATTCCCCCTGTTGCAGCTGACAGGTGGAGGCTTGAGCTGACCTTTGTGTGTGGATTCCTCCTGGTGGGCTCAGCGAGGATTTCTTTATGCTGCGATCGTAGTTGTTATTTATAACTCTCACCAAATACTTTTATAAATGAAAGTTCCATAATCTATTGTCGTAGTTTATTTATCAATACTTCATCATGTCATGATTAGATATTTATTTTCGCTGTAATTCTGATCACATGTTTATATTCCGTTGTTTAATTAAATTGTTTATAACTCTGATAATATGATTGCATTCCACTGTTATATTAATAAATATTATACTCTGATGTTGTATTAAAAGTGATGTAAGGAATGGTTTAGAATGATGTAAGCTTTATTCTCTCATTTGTGATCCGGCTGGCAAAAATGTGGATTTTTGGGTTCTCCCCTGGGGTGTGCCCGACAGAATCGAGTAATTTAGTGTTCTCCCTTAAGTGCTTAGTGTCTAATGGAAGATAAGCACTCCTATGAGGCATTAGATTAGGTGGTTCTGCCACAGGTGGTATCAGAGAGCAAATAAGGAAATAAAGCTTCGAAAACCTTTTCTAAACTAAAATTTGACAATTTATTTTTACAAAAAGTTAGGACGTTTGTATGCGAAGTTATATAAGTAGCCCTATTACTATGGTTATGTATCCAGGATAGATGTCACTCTGTTGACTTAGGTAGACTTAATCAATTTGTCTACAGGTACATTGACTCGAGCATAGTCCGATAGTATCGACTAGTTATAGGGAGAGAACAATGTGTCAAAAATCTGAGAACGGTTGCCCTATATGTTGGCAACAGTGGAAGGATATATAGGACGTGCATTCATACATATCCTATTTGTGCATTGTAGTGTCGTATTGCTTGTAGATACGCCATCCATAGGTGTCACGTGTGTCGTATTGAGCATGACTAACTTGTTCCTGTTTCAGAGTTAGGTCTGCACTATGGCTTTGTGCTTCGCGTTCACCGTGGTTCATGCCTGTCGTGACCTACGTCTTCCCCGTACCCCTTTTCTACGCTCTTGTTAGACCCTTGCCCTGCAGTCGTACTAGTCAGTAATGGCCTCGGATGTCGCTCGCCTCGAACGCGTGGAATTTGGTCGATTCGTCGTAGTGATCTCACGCGGGAACCCTAGTAGACCGCACTAGGACCACTGAATGCTCCGCCTTTATAAGTAGAGCCTGACTTAGTCATTGGCACCACCACTCGGCGCACTTTAGCTTGCTTAGCTTTTTCTTGAGCCAGCTTTTCACTCAGCCTCCTTGCAACCACTGCCAGAGATGGCAGGAGCCTAGGTTAGTACCTACTGCCTAAACATTGAGGGTTTTCCTAGAATCCTGCATGCCACCCTACAAAAGCTCGAAGTCAAAGATCGTCCTGAGTATGAGGGCCGTGAGTATGAGGAGCATGGCACCGAGCGGTGTGAGGTTACCGTCTACATCAGGAAGAGTGAAAAGTTCCCCGACCTCACTGAAGCCTGGAGTGTGACTGCAACCGGGTTTAGCTTCATCGACACCTACCAGGTTGTGTCCCGCAAAGCCTTGCGGTACCTCTGCTATATCTATGAGGAGCCCATTGCCCATACCCCCATGCGGTTCTTTCCACCTTTGGATAGGAACCGGCGAGCATGGAGGGCTCGCATGGAGGCTTTGCAAGGGCGAGATGCACAAGAGGATAGTCCAAACGTGGTGCACTTGACCACGTACCTGCTCGCCCAAGATGAGCAGTATGATCGGCAATCCCTGGAGCTAGGGGCATGCCTTTAGGGCACCGAGAAAGTCGAGATCTTCAACCGGATGCTCCAGGTGCAGCTTGCCTAAGTGCATGCTAGTGCTGCAGCTATTGAGAGCCGGGAGACTGCCATGTCGGAAGCCCTAAAGGAGGCTGAAGATCGGCATGTTCATTAGCTACGTGCAGCCTATCTTGTCACCAGGGCCAAGCGAAGGACACTGGCTGCTGAAAGGCAGGATGCCCTAATCTTGGAAGGGATCCCTATCCACACGCCAGAAAGAAGAAGAACTAGTGTTGCAGCACCGCCAGCACCTCCACCCTTGGAAGTGTCAGAAGTTGAGCCTTTGGTTCCTCTCACTCAGCCACTGCCATGAGAAGATGTAGATTAGTTGCCTTGGGATGTTGTACCCATAGTAGTAATGCTTTTCATCGCTGTCCTCCAGTATTGTACTATTGCTGTTGTTGTCGTCCGTAGTTGTTGAGCTCGTTTGACTGTAGGTGAATGCTGTGTCGTGAATGGGAACCTGAATACCTATACGTTGTACCCTATAAGACCATTCAGAATATGCATTTTGTTTATTTCGCTGTGTTTATTGCATTCATCTACTTTAGTTTTGCTAGCCATGCTTAAAGTTGTCGAGGGAGATATTTAGTAGGTTACAAGAGAAGTTGACATTCGGATGCTAGCACATCAGCCGTGATTGGATAATATAGGACACTATATCTACTAGTTGTGGATGTCCCAACAAAATACTTGAATCTTTTTTAAATCAAATCCGTCGTTGGATTTGAATTCCTTGTCCCTTGTTATGAAGGGAACCCTTGTTGTTTGAATTTTCTCTTGCAATACTCCCCTTATTCTATGGTCTATGACCCCATCGCCTTCATGGCGTGTAAGTTGGTAATAGTTGCCTGGTTAAAAGCTTATGGTGCCACAACAAAACCGAGGGCTCCCTGTGGAACAGCTGCCACATGGTGATGCTGCTCGATACGCGCTGGTATCAAGGTTGCTAACCAAGTATCTTTATCAAGTTACACCGCCATATCACTTTTGCTACAAATAATTTCCTTGGAAAATATTCGGGTGTTCAAGCAGGAAATCCACAATGGGTTGATGACATAGTGTTCTCGCAAGGTAAGCAAGAGGAGGTGGTTTTGGAGGAAGAAAGTATGACATGGTCTCAGTCTACTTGAAAGACGGATGTGGTCGAGTAAAGGAAAGAAAAAGAAGAGTACTAAGGAAAGTTAGCCTCGAGTAGTCAGGAGTAATAGAAAAGTCTGAGTGGATGTCATATCCCAAGCCATGTGCTTAGTTGACTGCACTATGCATGCTGGGTCATTTCGCTGCGTGCCCTACGAACGCTGTCTATATCGGGCCCTTATCACCCTATTTTCGCGTGGCCGCGGCATCGTGCAGTGCTCGCCGTCTTTGTGCACTGTGTGTTTCTTCTTTTCCCCAGCATCCGGTCGGCTCTCGACTCTCACGCCACGTCCCTCATACCAGACCCCCCCTTTTTCCTCTCATTTCTTTCTTCTTTTGGTGACACGACCGCCCACACGCCTGCCTCATCGAGCGGACCCCTTTCCCTCTCCTCTTCTTTATTTCCCCTTCCGCCGCTCGTGCAGGAAGCACACCATGTCTCTGACCTTATCTCCATAGCATGCATCACCTATGTATCCCATCCCCACTGCATCCGCTTTCGGTGTTGCGCCCCACCTCCATTCGCCTCTATAAATACCCTTGGTCCTTGTTCTTCTTCTCCATCCCCATCTCCCTCGCATTCGGAGTAGAGATAAGAAATCTAGTCATCATCCGAGGAATTTGGTTCGTCAGTCTGAGGTGATGGTGTAATCTGAGGAGAAGAAAGGATCCGGTTCATTGAAGAAGTTTAAGTTTCCTTTTGGGTAGTCAATCTTAGGGTTCACGATGTTTTACTTCTTAGTCGACTGTTTCTGGATCTATTGGTGCTACGCCATATTTTGGATAATCATCTTCCTGCTATTTCTCCATTGCCCTCGTTTATCTCGACTTCTGGAGTAAGTCTCGGTTGTATCAGATTGCTCTTAGCCATGTATCTCTAAATCCCTGTGTGGTTTAGTATTCGAAGTCGTGTAACTTTTCGTGTAATCCCTAATCTACAAAATGTAATCGTGTTTCCCCTTTTCTGGTTCTAGCTTCGAATCTCGGGACGAGATTCTTTTTAAGGGGGTTGGTTGTAACACCCCTGGTGTTACGAGCTTGTTTAGCACCATGATTTAGTCCTAAGTAAAATTTCCAGAACGAGTTTCTCGGATTTTAAAATTTTAAATATTGAGCTTATGTTTAAAATGCCATTTTTAGCAAACTATATTGAGCAAAGTAATTAAATAGCCCTTAAATATTTTGTCTCTATGGGTTAGTGTGAAGTATGAACTTTTGCGTGAAATAATTATTGATGGAAGTTAATCGGGTTAAAAACTTATAACAAAATAGAAATAAAAATGAGAGTGCCGCTGGCTACTCGTCCTACCTGCCTCGCTGGTACTACGGTGGTGTTTTCCCCTGCTCTGAATGAGTCGCTTGATTTATTTGCATCGCGCCATGTTGCCCCTGCCCTTACTATTATTATTTCAGCATCAGTAGCATGACAAGCTGCGACTGCTGGTGATTGATGTGTCGTCCGCCGTACAAAGCGCAATGACTCTACATGCAGCGCTTACCACCCACCAGGTTTCCAGCACGTGTGCCATTACTATCGCTCAACCGTGGTCTGCTTTTGTTGTCCCATCACGCTATTGTCCTGGTCATAGTGTCGTGGCCTGTCTTCGCGTCCAGCTAAGTTGAGTAATCTCATCGTGGTACTACGCGACCAATGATGGCCGAGCCATGTAAATGTTGTCGCCCAGCTAGTCCAGCTCACTCACTCGCATCGTGTCCTGGTCCTGCACCGCTGCAACGTTGTCTACCCCTACCTGCCTCTGTCTTGTCTCTGTCCTCGTCTGTCCTTTTACCTCTGAGGCCTTGACTCACGCTATCTTTCTCCTGTGCATCATTTTTTCTGCGAATGCCTTAATGAAAGTTGGCCGAACTTGCTGCAGCGCCGTCCTTCCTGTCCCCGCTGCTCGCCCAACTCCCTGCTCCACTGCGTTGTCTTCATTGCCTCCGTCCGTTTCCCAATCTCAGCCTCCTTCCCAGACCAAAGTCACGGCACCACCGCGACTGTGTGCACCGACGCCTCAGCTCAGTTTCCTTCCTCGCTCTCTTTTGCGCGCAGCGCCGCCTGCCATCAGCGCCGGTGATGTGCCCGGCCACTGTCGCAACCCCCATGGCCGCACTGGACGCCAGCCCTGCCTCTCCTAGGCACCAACGCCTCCCCGCGCGTGGCCCCTGCTCTGCTTGCCTCGGTCGTCGGTGCACGCCATGCCCACTGCCCTCTGTCACCCGCAGCAGCCCTGTGCCCCACCGTCGGCATGCCTCCCGGCGCCGTTCGTCTCCGCTGCTGTGCCCCACAGTGCGGTACTACGCGAGCCTAAGCCCACCACCACCACGCAGCCCCTCACCTCCTTCGCACGCTACTGTTCCGTGGTGACTCGCCGCCGATGCCATGCCTCCCGCGGGCGCGAGTCGTGGCTACGTAGCTCCCGATGCCGCCCGCACTGGACCGAGCCTCCAGCGCCACCTGACGCACGTCGCCATAGCCCCGCACGTCGTCCTACCGACCTCGCCTGGTCGGCGCTGCTGCTGCCGGTGTGCCCGCATCTGCGCCTCTCGTGGGCAGCCTGTCTAGGGATGGCTCGGGCCATGTCGCGACCAGGCATGGTCGCGCGGACTCCCCGTGCAGCTCGCCGGCGTGTGGACCACCGCCGTCGTGCCTTCTCGGCCCCACCGTGCTATTGCCGTCACCGCCGGCCAGCCTCTCGGGGCGGTGCCCTGCTTTTGTGGATGACGTGAAGGGTAAGAGTCCAAGCAAAAGAATTATACATGGTTGTTTTTGCGAAATACATGACTCATTTAAACAATACTATGGACCTAAGGTTGAATAAGGAGAAGCGTAGGGGTCGTTTCACAAATGTGCCGTCGCTGGACCGCGTGGGCCGGTTTACTAGGCTGCGGCCTGCCTGGTGTTGGGTCGTCCGCGCCTTTGTTGTTGGCCGCATAGGCCATTCACGGCTACATGGGCCACGGGCCGCGCCAACCTGGGCCTCTGGCCGGCATGTTCCCTATGCTGGGATGGCCTGCCCGTCTCTGCGTCGGGCCGCTTGCACCACACGCCGCGCCCCACCTGGGCCAGCCTGCTCCCTGGCTAGGCCACGCCTGGTCGGTGGGCCGTGCCGCGTTACTGGGGCTACGAGTCCGCTGGGCCACATCTGGTTGTAGGCCGCGTGCATGGCCGCTTGGCCAGTTAGTGCCGCCGGCCCTCTGCCATTTTTATGGTATTTTCTAATTGAATGCTGAATCAGATTTGTAAAATCAACATAAAATTGTGTAGGTGTCCAAAAATGGTGAAACCAGTTTTGTTGAGTTCCTAAAATCATGATGTACCTGTTAGTGTATTTTGTTCACATAGTTTGATAATATTCATGGATGCTATATAATTAATTTAAGATACTTAATATTATAAAGTATAAACTTGTAGGAGTTTCTATGATAAATTGGTAATATTGTTGAATCTAAAATTTGTACAGAAGGCTCCTAGCAATATTAGGTATTCACTATAATTTTTGTAGCTCCAGAATAATTAGTTTGCTAAATAGATAATGATGTCTTATTGCGAATAATGATTAAATCGATAGAATGAAATAAAGAAACACATTGGTTTATATAACTAAAATTATTGTTGGAAAATAACGCCTTATCCGACAACGTGTATATGTATCCTAAGTAAGGTCATCGTTAGGACTAGCATGTTAACTTGAGAGGCGTACGTCGTATTTTACGAGTCACGATTGCAGTTGATTAATTACATATTTGAATTGCATCGCATGCATATCATATAGGTACGATGATGGATCAACGGATCGATCAAAGGATGATTGGGAATCCGAAGATTGTGTAATGGTGTTCTCTCTAGGAGATGATGCAATGGGCTTTCTATTCAGATGATGTGGATGATCTAAAAATGCTGATACTAACTTTTTATTATCTCTTACCCAGGTAAGCCTCAGTGCATAACCCCTACTTTCTACAGTTTAAATTATATTTATGTATTAAGTTTTAAGGAGTTGATTGAAACCCACTTGCATATACCTATCTTTATCCTATGAGTCTTACTAGTATGACAGGATCGTGTAGATTGCTATGCTACAAGACTCCGGTAGAAGTCGAGTGATTACCTGTCACTCACGAGAGATAGAAAATATATTACTGTATTATTATCACTTAGAAAATATAAATAGTGGAAAGGTAAACTAGTGACTGGGCAAGGATATGATTTGGGTATTGGTGGGTGTAAGAGGTTGTGTCACCATAGACGCGGGGCATGACTTGGTTACACTGCTTTTCCTGTCTGGTCGGTTAAGGATCGATCATTGCATAAGTCATCGAGGCAAGTCACAGACTTATTATCCCGAGCACATACTTGGGTATGGGCGCTTGGAAGACTTGTTGCTCTCTTGTCGCGGATCCGGCTCTTTCTGGACCGACTATCAGGGTTTTATTTTGGTAGAGGAGGTCCTTGCACCGCTCTGAGTCCGGGACTCAGGGGCGGGGGCTTGGAGTCCCAGTTTGGATGGGGACCTGGACACCCGGGATAGGAGAGTGATGGGTTGGTCCTGCTTGTGCCTTGGGTACAAGCGGGGCGTGTGTTTTCGGGGTACCCAGCTGGGGGCATTGATTCGCGAATCACCGGACGATCTGGTACGGCTTGTTTCATGTCTAGCACCGTAGTAAGAACTGAAAGATGAAAGATGGAATGGAAAAGGAACACTGATTGCTTACCACCTGCTTGAAAGTAGCACATGTGCTTACATAGAATGGTTAGTTAATTTACTAATGCGGCCATTAATAAAAATCGAATATAAGGATGCACTTATAGTAATGCTCCTGCACATGCAATAAACCCACAAGCCAGATAGCCTTGTATATCCTTAGAGTCTTTTCTTTCCCCCTGTCGGTTAAGTCTTGCTAAGTATAATTGAGTACTCAGGGATTTATTCCCCCTGTTACAGGTGACAGGTGGAGGCTTAAGCTAACCTTTGTGTGTGGATTCCTCCTGGTGGGCTCAGCGATGATTCCTTTATGCTGCGATCGTAGTTGTTATTTATAACTCTCACCAAATGCTTTTATAAATGAAAGTTTCATAATCTGTTGTCGTAGTTTATTTATCAATACTTCATCATGTCATGATTAGATAATCATTTTCACTGTAATTCTGATCACATGTTTATATTCCGCTGTTCAATTAAATTGTTTATAACTCTGATAATATGATTTTATTCTGCTGTTATATTAATAAATATTATACTCTGATGTTGTATTAAAAATGATGTAAGGAATGGTTCAGAATGATGTAAGCTTTATTATCTCATTTGTGATCCTGGTGGCAAAAATGTGGAATTTTGGGTTCTCCCCTAGGGTGTGTCCGACGGAACCGAGTAATTTAGTGTTCTCCCTTGAGTGTTTAGTGTCTAATGGAAGACAAGCACTCCTGTGAGGCATTAGATTAGGCGGTTCTGCCACACCGGTGAAGTTTCTAACCCTTGCTCAAATATGTCAACTACCAAGTGTATCACATTGTGCACATGTGTGTTAGCATATTTTCACAAACATTTTTAAGGGTGTTAGCACTCCACTAGATCCTAAATGCATATGTAATGAATTAGAGCATCTAGTGGCACTTTGATAACCGCATTTTGATACGAGTTTCACCCATCTTAATAGTACGGCTATCGAACCTAAATGTGATCACACTCACTAAGTGTCTTGATCACCGAAACAAAATGACTCCTACCATTTATACCTTTGCCTTAAGCCTTTTGTTTTTCTCTTTTTTCTTTTCAAGTCCAAGCACTTGATCATTACCATGGCATCACCATCATCATGTCATGATCTTTATTTGCTCTACCACTTGGACTAGTGCTACCTATCTCATAATCACTTTGGATAAACTAGGTTAGCACTTAGGGTTTCATCAATTCACCAAAACCAAACTAGAGCATTCATAGTCTCATCTCTCTCCACACTGCCATGGGCCTATTTGTCACTCTTATCATCTCACTCCCTTCCTGGTCCCCAACCCCCTCTCTCTCACAAGCTCAGGCCCATCCACATGGAGGCTAATGCGCCCTCCAAGGCTGGGCAGCTGTCCCCATGCCCCTACCCTCGTGGAGTCTGGCAAGCCACACTCAAGCTCCACCTCCCACCACAACCTGCCTCGTCCATGGCTCTATGGCCATGCCTGCACCACCCGCCGGCTGCTGACTCATCGTCCTAGTCGCTAGCATCGATATCAACTTAGAGAAAGTGAGAAGCGTGAACCCCGTCGAGTATGGGGAAGGCCCAATCTGGCCTTGCCAAGCTAAATTGGAGGCACAGGGAGCATGACCGAGACACGAGGATGCTTACAAAAGGGTGAAACAGGATGGATTACGTGTGTATAGTGGCATGTACATGAACTCATGGTCATTGGAAGTATCCAAAGTGACATATCTCAGATACATAAATTATAAATTATAATGTCATATATGGTTACAGTATGACAAATAATAAAGGTATATCTTAGAAGCATTTTAATAGTTATAATGGCATGTATTCAGTCTAACACTAGAAAAATAGTATATAGTAATAACATTGTCGCACCCTTAGGACAAATACTACCAGAAAACAGAATATCCTTGGGCCCAACAATTTCCTTGAGGGACGAAATTGAACCCCCCAAGGATGTATCAGTACCGTGGGATCGTATGAAACCTCTGAGTAAATGCATATTCTTGAGTGTTAATCCAAACCGCCAATTCCATATTTTCTTGAGTGCTAATATGAACCGCAAAGGTAATTCCGCGTTCCCTTAGTGTTATTACAAACCGCCGAGATATTTTCTCATTTCCTTTGGTGCTATTCAAAACTGCCAAGATAATTCATATTTCCTTGAGTGTTATTAGAAACTGCCAAGGCAATTCATATTTCCTTGGGTACAAACACTCAAGTAAATTATTGTAGCTACCAAGGAAAAAATGTTTAGTTTATAGTCATTCCTCTTAACCACCGATACAATGCACTCATTACATTTTTGTTAGTTAGACATTGCATTTTATAAACATAAATGCTCCATTGACATGTTTGTAAAATTAAATACATTTTTTCTCTTGTTACATTAATCCAACAAAAGGTACAATTTTGTGTTGTTATGCAATAGAGAATGCATTTGGCACTTAGCATGAGATGTCTAGTTATTTTCAAAGATAGCATGCAACATACTAACGTCATATGAAGGCAAAGTTTATATCAAAGTTGTAGAGCCCGAAGAGATATACAACTTTGTAGTTGAGGATTTTTTTCATTTGAAATTATTGAAGGTCAACTATGTTTTAAGTTCTCAGAGTTTTGAAATTCAAATGTTTGAATTTTCAAACAACCTAGATGGTGACACAACCTAAACAAAAGTTATAGTACTAACAAGATATAAAACTTTTCAGTTCAATTTTTTTTCATTTGCTCATTACAAGATCCATTAAAGTGAATAGAAAAAGAAAGATACATTCACTTGGTTAGAAATGACATCATAGTGTAGTGTAAGTGAGTTTCACACGAAACCTTTGGTTTTTGCGAGTTCGATTCCTAGCTACAATAAACATGTGGTTTTTTTTCTTTTTTTTTGCCATACATATCCTTGGGGATCATCAACATATATCCTTGGAGGTTATCGGCCCTCAAGAAAATATATATCCTTGGTGGTTGGTATATATACCTTAGATGTCATCGGCACTCAAGGGAATATATATCCTTGGGGTGTTACATTTCCTTAGGTGTCATCCACACTCAAGAAAACATATATCCTTTGGTGTGTGTGTGTGTGGGGGGGGGGGGGGGGGGAGGTGTTACATTTCCTTGACATTGTTCAAAATTTGACCTTGCCTTTGTTTCCTGGGTGACCAAACCCTCGAGGAAATCATTTATGGTGGTCGGCCCTCAAGGTAATTTGAATTTCCATTCTTCTCTACCCTTGGTTGTCATCCTTGATGGATGGCCGTTAAGAATACTTTTCTTAGCCGTTTTTATGGCTTCCTTGAGGATTTTGGGCCCTCAAGGATATTCTGTTTGTGATAGTGAAATAGTCTTAGAAAGTGTCTGACTAATGCGCTTTTTTAATGTCAATAGGAGGAGAAAGGTTTCCCAACCTAAGATTTCATTCATTTAATCTTCGATAATGCTTTCCACCGAACGTTCGTCTGGCTAGACGGGATGGATCTGCCTGCTCCCGCGCCTGGCGCCTCGCACCTCATGCCTCACGCCCCCACCCGCGGCCCATGCCTCGTGCTGCGCGCTGCTCTCGCCTTGTGCCGTGCGCCGTGCAGAGATTTGCAACTAATTAATTTATTTTAATCTAATTAGGTTGTCTAAACGTCAGAGATTTGCAAGCTGCGTAACTATGAATGAGGCACGGAAGATTTAAAGGCCATGATGTGCTCCCTCTAATAGTATGAGCTAGGATTGTCATTTGCAAATCGCAGCGTAATGATGATGCTGCGATCTAGTAGGCTAATCACAAAAGGCTGGCAATGAAAAGCTATCGCAGCAGGATCCTAATGGAAACGCTTTCCGTTCACCTGACAAAAAAATACTTTAACCGCATTTGCATCTTTAACCAACCCACTAATCGATTACTTGTCTCATAGTAGCTCATCCTGGCTAGGTCCAAGTTTCAACACATGATGTGTGCGTCGAAAGCAACCGTTGTTATTAGCTCCCTTTAATTTTGCCTTCTGCCAGGGACACTACATCGGCTATAATATTTCTGGACGGAGCTGGAATGTTCTTTTGATGCAAAGACGACATTAGCTTACGAGTGAAGTGGTACACAGGTCAGTGCTCAGTAGTATTAAAACTCCATCCATCGGAAAAAGCTACTTTTCTCACCGTTTTGCACGCTTGAATTCAGTGTTTGAAGTATGTAGACCTAGTTACTTTAATTTGAGGATCTTATTGAAGATCTATATCGCAATTAAACATCTAGCAAACCACTTTTACATCCATGAATAAACTAGGTTTGTTATAATCGTTGTTAGGCATTGTAGTGGTTTCTGGTTACTAGTACTATTATATTTTTAGGACGTACGGGAGTTCTTGGATGGATGGATGCTCCAACAATGAAATTAGTAAACACCGTGCTCACAATGAGAAAAACGTTGTACGCGTTCGATGACCAGGTCACTATAACCGCGTATTATGTTTTAAATCTTATTCTAGGACCTGGGACTGTACTATATATAGTAGAAAAAAACAACAGAGGCCTCTGGACCGTCGATCCGGTACGTAAGTTAAATTATTGATGAGGAGGAAGGGTACGAGTAGCATGCCGTCTCATCTTGTACGAGTAGCACTGAACTTAAGCTTGCGTTTGGTCTGGATCATGGATGGGATGGTCCTGTCTCTATTTTTTTTAGATTGGAGTACCATTTGATTATTTGGTTGGAGGGATAGAGTCATTCTTATTTTCTAAAAAAACATATACCATATACAACCTGTTCGTTTCGGCTGGATTGGCTTATAAGTCATGACTGAAAGTACTACTGGCTGGTTTGGTGTGAGAGAAAAATAATATTCGTTGGCTGATAAGCCAAGGCTTATAAGTCAGATACTAGCTGCTGAACAGGCTGATAATTGTAAGCACATCTGCCAAATTCACGAGAGCATAAGAACCCGTCAGAAGGAACTTCTCACTAAGTGTCAAACTTCTCTACTGCTTAGGGTGCTCAATTAAGGGCCTATTTGGGTCATAGCTAGATTATTGTCATAAACTAGATTATTATGCATAGGATTATTACAGTCTCGATTATGAACTTTAATAATTGGAGTGTTTTGTTTCCTAGACTATTGGGGTGGATTATTCAGTTCAAGTGAAAAATACTCATAATCGCCAAAAAAAATAGTCTGAGGTGAAATATAGGATTATTGTAATATGATGCTAGATTATCATAATCCACCTTATAATCTAGCCTTTTTATATCATAATTAGATTATTTTAACTGATTATTATAATCATAGTGGATCCAAACAAACCTTAATATTTGTGTTGATGAAATAGAAAGTTTACAATCAGGATAGAGCAAAATCTCTGTGACTGCTGTGTCCATATATTCCTGTATCATGGCGCTGTCACAGCACTAAGATAGAATGCTAGAGCCCTGTTCGCTTTGCTGAAAAGCTAAGCTAAAAAGTATTGTTCGCTGATTTATTGAGAGAGAAAAACATTATACCATACCTGATAAGTTCAAGCATGACCTTGCTACCTTTGTTTTAGAGACAATCGCTGGTGTACTACAGATTAACTAAATTTTAAACCGCGTCCGTTCGGCCATGATATAGAATATTTGATTTTGACATCTTTCCTTCTCTCGCTCCCTTGTAATGTGCCCTCCAAAGTAGTTAATGTCAAATACCAGAGAGCTTTACTGTCCGTTTCAGGAATAGAGAACATGTGGAAAGAAAAAGAAACAAAAGCTAAGGCAACATCATGAAAAAGCCAGCGGTCACATAGGAATTTGTGGTAAAAAAAATAAAAATGTCTGATTTAGGTTAAAACTAGAACTACAACCTTTTATGAAATGGAGTACTAATTTAACTTATATACTGAACTGAGTGGCTTAGCTGATTAGATACCTTATTACGGTGAAACATGTTTTTACTTGAGTTTAAGTCCTTGAACAATAGCTCATATTTTTCTAAATTTATTCTAAAATTTAATAAAGACGTGAGCAACCTCATGGACATAGTGGTGTAGCATTGGGTAGTGTTTAAACTCGTAGCTAGTGATCCACCTATTATTTTGTCTTGTAATTAAATTATCAATTTATCATAATTTTATTTCTAGGTGTGAATTCTGAGTGAGTTTGTTCTTGGTGTGTGGTTACCGTGTCTGTGCACTTGTGACTTGATCATGTGGTTATGCGCTTGTGGAGCTCGCGGATGACAATGTTGACAAAGAAAAGTTCAAAGCACGCGGCATGCAATTGTATGAAGCGCAGAGCTACCAGACCCTCCTAAATACCTTGTAAGGCATTTTAAAATGACAAAGTATATTTCTTTTAATCTCCAAATTGCACGTCAGTCTAATTTTCAATCTTGAATTATGAAATGGGGCAACATACACCCTTCAATTGTCTAAACAGGTCCAATTTCGTAGGTGGCTTTCTATGTTATAAAAATAAATAAAAATCTACTTTAATCTATAAAAAATTATAATTAAGTTATTTAAACCAAATATGAAACTAGAACCAATTTTTTCTGAAAATATTATCTGCTCGTTTATGATACGTATGTAGTTATTTGGAACGAGTTTATTTTGTTCCTATTGTTGTATTGCTCCAGTCGTGCTCATTATTAAATTAAAAAATATCCAAATGATTCTAAATAGAGCACCAACAGAAAATAACATTTTTATAAGAAACTTAGAACTAGTTTCATATTTTTTTTCTGATTTAAAATAAATTACACATGAATTTTAAAGATCAAACTAATTTTTGTATTTTTTGGATAGTAGAATATCACCTTTGAAACCAGTGAAAAGATCAAATTTGTCCGGTTTCAATAGTTGGATAATGTCTATTTCTCAGTTTCATAGTTTAGGTTGAAAAATTAAACTGATGTACACCTTGTAGTTGAAAAATATACTTCACCATTTCAAAAAATGCACAGTGTGAAAGGCAAGGCCAGGAAGAAATTGCGTGAGACATTCACCTGAACAGCATATTCCGCAATCTTTGAAACTCCATAATTTTCAGACTATAGAAATCTTTTTTTGAAACAACGGATTGCATATTAAAGCGATATTTGGTCAACAATAGACTGGCAGGTAGTTTTACATCGCTCTCGATTTGCTTTGAAGGTTGAGCAGCTCATGGTTTTGAAAAGCAACAAAATCTACTTGTGAATTTGTTGCATCATGCTGTGTTGCCACAACGCCATAGGACTATATAAAGATTCATGAAGCAGAGAAATATCTCTGAAATTAAAAAAAAGGAAGGCATGAAGGGCGTGTAGGAAAGCAAGAACAGATGAGCTTTAGGAAGATGGGAGGATGATACGCCATCATGGTCTTGGCGATCCAGCCTTTAATTTGGTTCCAATTGCGATCGAGCACCAACCGATCTCCTTTTTTTAGAGGCAGACACTTGAACTGTTCTTTCCCATGTGTCATACATGCATCCCATGTGTCATACATGCATCATACTAGTACGAGAAGGAAGTCATCCATAACAAGGAACCAGGGCGGCCCCGCCTGTAAGTCAGACATTGCGGCATAAGAGGAACATCCAACAAGTTGTCCAGTGCAGCCATATGACGAGTCCGTAAGAGTAGTGAACTAAAGGAAAGTAAGAATCTAAAGTTTGTCCACTAGGGTCACTCAATTATAATTGGTCCTTGGCAGCTTCTTGCTCTCGGGCCAACTACAATATGATTAATCTATCAGGAGCAGCAAGATTTGCCTGGTCCAGTGAAATCTGCTTGCCACTACGAGAGCTGTCTCAGGCGGAGATGCAGATAGATCATAGACTAGAAACTAAGCGCGGTGTTGCCGTGCGGCTGCCAGTATTAGGCTACCTCGCAATATCAACGTGGAGTAGAAAGGACTGCATACATATTAATGTAGGATATTCCAATCATAATGATATTCTAGAAATGGAGGCATTTCAAAGGAGGTAAAGAGATGACATTCTTGCAGATAATTAGAATCGCATTAAATCATGGTAGGATGAATCCTTAAAAATTACTACATAAAGAAAAATAAGTAGGATCGACGTATAAAATGTGGCTGTACTTAAATATATTGCATCTTTTCTGAACTCCAAAGTGAGTTTATGGTTTTTGAGAAATATAAAAAGCAGGAAAGACAGCAGAGAGACTTTACAACCTATGTTGTGGGCACTTGACGGTACTCCTCTAGAGATGCTGGTACGGATTGGACAAAAAATTTAATTTTAGTAAAGAGATTAGATATCAACCTTTAGAAATCACGGTCACCACTTAACACTTGTTACAATCTCTTTGGCATAGGTAGTGAGCTGAAGGTGAGTTGCTTGCCTATGCTGTGCATCATTAGCCGCCCCCTTTGCTGACTCCACCGCTGCCCCTGGATGGAGTAATGGCATGGAGCACAAAACCAATTTATCATAATCAAACCAATCATCAGCAGTTGCCTGCTACAAGCAAGTAGGGCATGAAAAATTCATCAAACAGAAGAAATATCAAATGCCTAAATTAGGATATGGGGATGAAATTCACGTGCAAAAAAACTAAAATAGAATCAGAACTGAAATCCACGAAACATCAATTAATCAACATATTTTGCTCATGCCCTGTTCCAGCTAACCTGCGTAGAATGGATATCAATTAGCCAACGACCATGGCACAAAAGAAAGAAAGAACCTCTCACGCACGCACGCAAGAAAGATCGAAGCAAGGAAGATTCTGAGTTTTTTTTACAGGAGGTTTGTGACCCCCTACGGGAATTTAGAGAAAAATGGAAATAATTTCTTTCCCCACTCTTGAGGATCGCACACAATTTGAGGTGGCGTTGTTCCATGGAGGAAGACACCCTGAGCATGATCTGGAAATAACTTGTGAGCTAAGGGCAAGCCTCAAATTTTATAGTCCAATCAGCATAGGTTCACCACAAAGCCTCCACTAATTCTAGAAATCCATTTCATAGCTTCTTCGTGTCGTAGTCGAAGCAGAGGCCGAGGCCGGTGAACCCCAAGTCCTCGTACTCCCACGCCCCGAGCCACTCACCGCATATAGAATAGAACTGACAAAGGACACATAATACAAGTTCTTTGTTCTGATTTATTATGCCTTAAGCCCGAGATCGTATAGGCAAAAATAATCATTCACGTATGACCACACCAAGAAGCAATCAATTTTTAGATGCAGTCTATAGTTCAATAAAATACAAGCTAGTGTCAGCTGATAGGAAAAGCAAGCTTCCAAGACCTAAGCTAGAAGTTAATCCGGTTACCTAGGTTCTACACTTGCTAAACCAAACCACTCTGATAAAGTATGAGTCTATCAAAAATTGTGAGGAACCATGATAGTCATAGGTACAGGATAGATGGTCCTTTGTCAAACTATTCAACAGGACATAATGCAAAGATACTATTTAATGTCTACAAAAATTTAATATTTTTCGCAACATAAGGCAACTAAAGCATATAAATCATTATAATGCAAAGATGGTTGTGCATATGCATTTCTCCAGGTAAGACCACATCACAATAGATCCAATAAAATTGTTGTTGCAATTTGTAGAGCCCTAGGGAACATTTATCAAATTCTGCACATTATAATAAATAAAGAATTTTTTGGCTAGAGTAACATATGCAAACATATTTTTCACGGGTAGAGGATAAAGTTATGAATCTAACAAAATTAATTTCACATTATTTGGATCTACAATTATTTTCCTAGGATTTTCACAAGTTTCTGCATGGATTTGTACAAATGTGTAGGTTCTCATTAGCTTGTACTGTTCATCTTCTGGAGAGGACGAAGGAGCAAACCTGCCGTAGATCCACATCAAAGAGCATTCAAAGTGGTGCGTCCGTCTCGCAGCGTCGCGCTGCTAGCCTGCCTCCGCCTTTTGTTGTCTGTAGCGCCGCCTGGGGACGCCACACCGGGGTCGCCGTGGGAGGGGGGCCGTCGGGGTTGGCGTGCCCCAGCCGCACGTCCGCCCCGGGGTGGCCGCAGCTGCCGTGCCCCCCCTGCTCTGAGGTGGCCGGAGCCGCCATGCCCGCACCCCGCTCACGCCGGGGTCGCCGGGGCCGTTTGGGCCGCCACCCTCGCCGGGAACGTCGTGCCCGCACCCCGCCCGCGCTGGGAGGAGGAGGGAGGTGTGGGAGTGGGCAAAGTATCGGCCCGCGAAGGTTCGCGTTGGCTCGGGTTGACGATAAAGCGGGTACGAGACCCGACCGATCCGCAATCGGACGGACCAGGTCGCTTTCTTGCCCGATCCAACGGCTCTCGGCTTAGCGGGCGACGTGGCACGACGGTTTGCCCGCTTTTGGTGCACGAATCCTATATAGAGATGTGGTCACAGTTTAGTCAGACAATCTGCAAGGAAGAATCTATATCTATGCTTTGTTTTATCTACTCTTTACAGGCAGGGTCCTCCATTAGTTTGTGTTTGCTTGCTTTCACTATTTTGCTATGGCCAAGGTCAGCATGATCCAAAAGGTACAAAAGCAAGACCACCATGAACAATGAATCTTTCGGCCTAATTTACAATTTTATTTTCTCATCTCAAATTTTAATTGTGGTTGACGTATCACTTCAATTATTAGTTATGCTCCAGGTGATGTTTTGTAAATCCTTCAAATCTTTTTTAGCAAACAAAATGGGAAGGAGAGGAGATTTTGTTGTTCTTTTTTATTTGTGCTTAGGAATTGGGTGCTCTCGAGGTTTACTCCATTGATTCTAAGAGATGGTTGCTACTAATGTCAATAATGTGATGTTCAGAAAGTATACCACAAATTCTAAAGGGAACGGATAATTGACTAACATGATCTTTTAAAGATATGTGCACTGGTATGTTGTCGATCATTGCTTATTTGGGTCGACACAGTTTATAATTCTAGGAAATTATTGCTATTGTTTTTTTTACCTTTTATCTGATCTCGAATTTTTTTTACTTTTTACAAATGGTATTTCCATATGCCCTTGCTAGGATGGAACCTAGGTGGAGGCTTTTGCAGATCTCTTGGCTCATCATTCTGATTCTCTATTTTGTTTGTGCTTCATCTGCCAAAAGTAATGGATAATAATATTTTTTGTTTGCTTTCTTTCTTTATTGATTGTGGGAAATTAAAGATATTTCTTCAAGTAAGTGCTCCATGAGAATCATGTGGTGGCAATGGTTAATACTCCCTCCATCCCGGCCAAATTATAAGTCATTCTTCTATATGCATAGTTTTTACTATGTATATATACATGATACATATCTAGGTGTATAGATAAAGCTTTGGACCTAGAAAAGATAGAACAACTTATACTTTGGAACGGAGGGAAGACCATTTAGGCTCCGATGGATTTGAATGGTCTACGTCAGAAGTCTTGAAAAATGGTATAAGGTTGTGCCAATATTGTCTTTCTTGTTGAAACGAAGTATCTAACCATGTGCCTACTTGTGTGGGTGGTCATGCATGTATGCTTTGAGATAGCACTTCTCACTTTCGGTGTCCTTTCCCTTTCACATTTTCTTTCAAAAATCAATTTACCTTTCCCAAACAAACATGGTTTTCATGTATTGCGTGTTGATCTTTGTACTGTATGATTGATATACATAATTCTAAACATGCAAGATTGCTTAGTAGATTATATGTCGACACAAGTTAGTATTGGGGAAATAAACAGAAGCCTTATTTCCGGTATCAAACCTAGGCAGATGTTTTGCACCTCTCTTACCTCTCCTAAAACATCATGATTGTCCACTTTGTTTATACTTCATCAATCCTGGTCACTCCATCAACCTTGAGATCTGTCAGCTCACTCATTCATAAAGGTACGTGTGTGGTGAGCGTCTATATTGGCACTACAATTTGCAAAGAAATACATTTGATTTTTGTCCACTTTGTTTCTTGTATTTGCTAGATTAAGCAATTAATTCTATCAAAGAAAAATGCAGTTTGAGAATCATCCATGAACAGTTAGGTCAGGGTGATCCTGAATGGTGTAAATCAAGTTAGAAAAAAATGATATACCATTGCTTAAAGTGTATGGAAACAATAAAGGGTATATTTCCTATGTAATATCAGGTTTCTTGTTGGAATAAATATCTTGCTTTGTACATAGTTGCGTGGGTGGGGCATGCATATATGCTTTGAGATAACCTATCTCCTTGCTTTGATTCGTCCTTTTCACACTGTCTTCCAAAAAAAATCAATTTAATTTCTTTCTAAATTTAAAATTAAAATGGTTTTCATGCAGTGTATGTTGATTTCTTTGTACTATATGATTAATAGACGGGGTTGGTATACTTGAGTATCTTGAGGTCTTGACTACTAAATGTTTTGGTCATAGATGCAATGCTTTGATCTATATGATTCCTTGATCACAACATAGTTTCCCATCAATAAGCATAATCGCCTAAGTCATAGCGCCTACTTATTATGTATGGTGTTTTTGCTTGCTGATTTTGCTATGCTTCATGAAAGATTGAAATCATTCTGCTCTTACCTTTGTTTGTTTATCTACCTCCTATATTCTATGCTTTCAATGTATATGAATGGTAGATGAGAATGCCCTCTTCTCTTTTTTTCTCTATTGTTGTTCCCCATTATTAAAAAAATTTAATGTCAATGTTGCAAGGAGGGTGCTTACAATTAGAGTAATAGTTAACAAGTGTTATTATCCAACATTCAGTCAAGCTCCCCAATTTAGATGGTAGACGTGCATGTTGTGCACAAAGTTTCTAGTAATGTGTACACATACATGGTAAATGACCAATGAGAATTATTCTTGCTATTCTCCAAAACTTACTCTTTTAATGCGACCGAAGCAAAGGTAAAGGAAGGACGATGGGAAGATGGGCCAATTTGTGGGATGCCACTGTTTGATATGCAAGGGATTTCTTTTCTTTTCTTGGGGTTTCTTTTTTCTGGTTTTTACTTGCTACCCCCACCATTTCATATTATAATGGCTTTTCTAGGCACATAGCTTTTACTATGCTCTTAGATATACACTATGTCTAGATATATAGTAAAAGCAATGTATCTGGAAAAGTAAAAATGTCTTATAATTTGGAATAGAAGGAGTAGCAATTATAGACATGCATTGCAACAGGACATAAAATTGTTGTGTGGAGCTCATGTCAATGATAATAAACTACCTATATTTTGTTGGATATTATCGGGCTCGGCCCAACCTAAAATCGTATAAATTCCAAGACTAATAACAAATACTAGTGCAATAAAAGATTAACAATAAACTGATCAGAGATTGAGTCAACTTAAATAGGTATGTATTATGTGCACCTATTGTAAGTCTAAGAAAGGTGGAAGGCGAGCCACACGCCCGCACACTTTATGTGATGCAAATGAACTTGGACGATCGGGACATAACATGAGTAAGCAGCGTCAATAAAAGTTTGTAGCTCCAAACTCTCAAAGCGAAAAAGGTTAGATGGATCTTGGATCGATAGACAGAAGAGAAGTGAGGGAAGGACGGGGTAGAGTGAGGGATTGAAAAAAAAAATCACTCTTCAATATTAAGTATATTGTTTCATAATAAATTTTAAAAATCAACGACTATAATTTGTTCAAGCTGTGATTTTCTATGAGGTAATCGAAATACCATAGCAAGGCTCAAACCGGCCTCCCATTTTGATCTTGTTAGCATAGACATTGTGGAGGATTCTTGCCACGGCCGGAAACACTCTTGCATTTCTTTCCTTCCATAACAGGCCATTAGAAGAATGAGAAAACAGATGGCCTTCTTTAGCACTTCTCTTTCCATGCCAAAGAGGTCCACCAGTCGAGCACTGTTGTGGTATGTGACTAGGTTCTAGGATGAATTTACAGGCAGAACGTCCACTATGCAATTTGTCCCCATATGCCCTTGGAGAACCTACAAGTAGATAGAAGATGGTGAGCCATTTCTGGCTCCTTGGGATACAACAGGTAGCATGCGGGCATGCGGCCATCCTCTTGCCGCATGGCGATGGAGTCCAGAATCTATTTTGTATTATGAACAAGACGAAGAGCTTTGCATCTTTGGAGGCGGCGCCCAAGCCTTCTAAAATAGTTTTTTTGTTTTATTTTTATTTACTGGAAAACATTTTAGGTTTGGCTGAACCTGAATGCATGGCGTATTATCAAATCCTGAAAAAAAAAACAGTACAATGATGTTGTTCAAAGCATGAGGGGTCCGAAAAAGGGTGTAGCTCGTGTGTAGATATCATCGGCTTTCCTGTCGGAACGAAGTATCTAGTCGATCGTGTTCGCTGGTGCTTGGGTGGGCACTTATGCTTTGAGATAACCTATCTCCAAGCTTTGATCAGGCATTTTCGTCTCACCTTCTCTTCCAAAGACACGACGACATTATTTCTTATTCTTATATACCCCCCCCCCCCCCCCCCCCCCACACCACCACCAAAAAAAAACATGATTTCCGTGTACATGTTGATTTCTACGTAGGTCTTTGCTGTGATTGGTATGGTTGTAAAGCCACGTATAAGATTCCTGCCTTTTCCTTTTGCTTGGAAGTCATCTGACGAAGCAAAAGCAGTCCATGTGTGCGTGCCTGTCCAATTCGTACGAACCTATCTGCACACTGCAGTGGTCTTTTGCTCCGGACAGGAGGAAACGAAGTGCGAGATGGGATTTGTGAACAATATACTAATGATGCATGAATCAAGTTCTTTTATGCAGCGAAGGCTACCGGAAGCAGCAGTCCAGACATCCACATCCAAAAGCTAATTCTCTGTAACTGTGACTAGGAGTCAAACAGTTTGAATTTTGACTAAATTTATATAAAAAAAGTACTAACATTCGTGATATAAAATGAGGATCATTAGATTGGTTCTAGAATATATTTTCATAATAAAATTATTTAGAGACATAAATGTTAATACTATTTACTATAAAGTTGGTCAAACATGAGCTAACTTAACCAGCATGGTTTCCACAATTGTATTCTTTTATGGACAGAGATAGTACAACTATTGATATGCAATCCAAATCAAGCGTTCGTGCTTTATGACATAAATAAACAAAGCGAAATGGCACTCGGCCAACTTGATTTCCATAAGCAAATCGGTGCAAAAACAAGGACGGAGAAGGGGCTGTGTTAGTTTAGAGAAAAGCTAGGGGGGTGGGGGTATTGGATTTCTGAACTCTTGAGCACATACACAAACCATGTTTAAATTGTAAGTTGTTATGATTTTCTAGATACATTGTTCTGCTATATATCTAGATAATATGATAGTATGTTAGCACGTACTAGTTTGTACTCTCTCTATCTAAAAAGCATGCAATTTAAGAACAGTGTTATCTTATCAAATCTGACTATACTTATAATTACAAATATTTATTGTACTAATTAGGTACCATTAGATTCATCGTAAAATATATTTTCATAATTGAGAATGCATTTAGAATTGTAAAATTTTTTGACAAATGTAGCAGTATTTTTAGAAATAATATACAAACAAAAGTTAAGGGTGTTTAAATTAAGGGAGTCCAAATGTATCTTCTTACCTAGATTGATCCTATATATATGCAGTATGTGTGCATGTGTGGCATGACCGTGTAATCTAATGTCTCCTAGGAGTGCTCGTCTTCCATTAGACACTAAGCACTTGAAGGAGAACACTAAATTACTCGATTCTGTCAGGCACACCCCAGGAAAGAACCCGAAAATCCATATTTTTCCATCAGGATCACAAATGAGAGAATAAAGCTTACAGCCCCTTAACCATTTCTTACATCACTTTTAATACAATACTAGAGTATAATATTTATTATTATAACAACGGAATATAATCATATTATCGGAGTTATGAATAATTTAATGTACAGCGGAATATAAACATGTGATTAGAATTACAGCGTAAATAAAAAGATATGCATGGCATGATGAAGCATTGATATATAAAATTTTGACAACAGATTATAAAACTTTGATTCATAAAAACATTTAGTAAGAGTTATAAATAAAAACTATGATCGCAGCGTAAAGGAAATCCTCTCTGAGCCCACCAGGAGGAATCCACACACAAGAGTAAGTTCTATCATCCACCTGTCACCTACAACAGGGAAAATAAAACCCTGAGTACTCAATTGTACTCAGCAAGACTTACCCGACAGGAGAAAAAAAGACTCCAAAGATATGCAAGGCTATCTGGCTTGTGGGTTTATGGCATCTGCAGGAAGCATTACTAAGCGTGCGTCCTTATATTCTATTTTTATTAATAGCCGCATTGGTTCATTAACTAATCATTCTATGTAAGCACATGTGCTACTTTCAAGCAGGTGGTAAGCAATCAGATTTTCTTTTTCCATCTTTTAAATTTCAATTCTTACTACAGTGCTAGAGTTAAGACAAGTCATACCGACTCAGAGGCGATTCGCGAACCAATGTCCCCACCTAGGTACATCGAAAACACACGCCCCGCTTGTACCCCAGGCACAAGCAGGACTAACACATCACCCTTCTGTCCTGGGTGTCTAGGTTCACGTCCAAACTGGGACTCCAAGCCCCTGCCCTTGAGTCCCGGACTCAGTGCGGTACAAGGACCTTCTCCACCAAAATAAAACTCTGACAGTCAGTCCAGAAAGAGCCGGGTCCATGACAAGAGAGCAATAAGCCTTCCAAGAGCCCATACACAAGTATGTGCTCGGGATAATAAATCTATGACTTACCTAGCGTCTTATGCAATGATCGGTTCTTAACCGACACAGACAGAGAAAGCAGTGTAACCAGGCTATGTTCCGCGTCCGCGGCGGCACAACCACTTACACCCACCAATACCTAAACTATATCCCTGCTCGATCACCATTTTTCATTTCCACCATTTATATTTTCCAAGTGATAGTAATACAGTAATATATTTTCTATCTCTCACGAGTGACAGCCATCACTCGACTTCTACCAAAGTCTTATAGCATAGCAATCTACACGATTCTATCATACTAGTAAGACTCATAGGATAAATATATGTATATGCAAGTGGGTTTCATTCAACTCCTTAAAACTTAATGCACAATTATAATTTAAACTGCAGAAAAGTATGGGTTATGCTCCGGGGCTTGCCTGGGTAAAATATAACTAAAAGTTAGTATTTGCATCTTTAGATCATCCACCATCATCTAAATAGAAAGCTCATTGCATCATCTCCTGAAGAGAATACCATTACATCATCTTCGGATTTCCAATCATCCTTCAATTGATCCGTTGATCCATCATCGTACCTATATGATATGCATTGATGCAAATGCATAGATGTAAATAATCAATGACAGGCGAATGCTTAGAAATTCGATCACGCCTCATAAGCTAACGAGATAGCTCTAACGTTGGTCTACGTACCCATATTGTCGAATAAGGCGTTATTTTCTAACAATTGTTTTAGTTATACAAACCAAGGTTATTTCTTTATTGCATTCTATCGATTTAATCCTTGTTCGAAATAGGGCATTATTATCTATCTAGCAAATTAATTTCTTTTTTGGAGCTACAAAAATTATAGTGAGTACCTAATATTGCTAGGAGCCTACTATAAAAATTTCAGATCCAACACTATTACCAATTTACCTTGAAAATTCCTACAAGTTCTCCTTTTAACAATATTAAGTATTTTAAAATAATTAGAGCAACCCTAAAAACATACCGAGTCTATGTGAACAAAATACACTACTAGATAGATCATGATTTTAGGAACTCAACAAAACTAGTTTCACAATTTTTGGATTCCTCTACTATTTTATATTGATGTTACAAGTTAAACCAGAAACCTATTTAGAAAAGCACTTAGAATTGGAAAGGACAGGCGGCAACGCCCTTTTGGCCCAGCACGAGATCGGCCCAGACGAGCGGGCACGACCCAAGCGGCGCGGACGGCCCAGGCGCAGCGCGAACCAGGTCGTGACCATAGAGGCACAGGGAGAGCGGCCCAATAGGCCGGCCCATGCGGCGTGGCCCATTCTCGGCGCGTGTTTTTGTAGAAAAGGCCCCCGGTTTTTAACTAATCAACCTACGATCTCGCTCATTATTCAAACGAGTCACGTATTTCGCAATATGGACCCTGTATAAAACTTCTTCTTGGATTCTCACCCATTCCTTCATCCTCAAAAACAGAGGGTAGATGGGGAACACCGACTGATGGCAGGAATGGCGTGGTGGTGCCGGGGAAGGCACGACAGCGACGGACCACCCGCCGGTGAGTTGCATGGCGAGCCCACGCGACCTCGCCTAGCCGCGACAAGACCCAAGTTGGCCCTAGGCAGCCTGCCCACGAGAGCCGAGGAGGCGGGCATGCCTGCAGCGGTAGTGCCGGCTAGGAGAGGACGACAGGATGGTGCGTGGGGCTACGGTGGCTCTAGGACAGGCACGGTTGGTGGCGGCATGGCATGGTAACGCTTGGCTCGGGCGACTGCGGCGATAGCCAAGCATGGAGATGGAACGGCGTGGACGACAGCGGAGGAGGCACCGGGGAGGAGCAGCGTGCTCGATTGAGCCTAGCGGCAATAGGGGAGACCTGGTGCAGCGGCAGAAGCGGTGGCTGAGCTCGGCGTGGACGGACAGTAGCGTGGCACGACGATGGATAGCCACGGTGCACCGAGGGAACATGAGGAGCCACGGCGGAGCCTAGGCGCACGGCGCGTGTAGAGGCAGCGAGGCTGTGATGGCTGATGAGATGGCTCGGCGCATGGAGCTAAGACGGTGGGGTAGCGTAGCCGAACCATAGCTCCAGCGCGGGACCGTGGGGTCATGCGCGCGGGCGTGTGAGGGGAACCGGGCGGCGACGACGAGAGCTATGGCGCAGAAGCTAGGGAGGGAGAAAACAGCGCTTGTAACAGAACCGACCAATTATACGAAATTAAGTAAGAAAATCATCCGCCAGAGCAGACGATTTAGAAAACTTAAGCCCGTATAACCCGGTAGTCCGTGAAATCACGAAGGATTTCAAACCAACTTCCATTCTAGCCAAGATCGTAATAAGTTTAGCGGTCACCATCACATATTACATAAAAGTTTGCATCTCAGATACATCAGAGTTTAAACATAGTTATTACAAAACGAATTCGAATAAAAGTAGCGAAAGTCATTTATTCAAAACCACACACACTCACATGGAGTTCAAATACAGTGCCAGCGAATGATCATCTCCAACAAAAGCCTCAGACGAGACGTAAGGAATGACTATGCCCATGGTCCTAAGCATCACCCATCGTAGGATAAAGGCAGTTGATACAGTAGCCGTAATACATCTGCCCATCTGCAACAAGTGGGAATAAAACCCTAAGTACGAGAAGGTACTCAGCTAGACTTACCCGATATAACCGAAAATAAGTGACACCAAGGATTATGAAGGGCTTTATAGTAGGGTAGCTGACTCATTTGCAAAAAGAAGCATTTTTAGCATTTCAAGAACCTTTCCAAAAGTATTATTGTCAAGTTAATTATTATTATTAACCTGTCGACTAGATTTGCACCTATACTAGAGCAAACATGTGATTAAGCAGATAATGATAACCAATGATCATTAAACAACTTTCATAAAGTCATATTCATTATAACTGTCCAAGTGTTCCATCAACATTACTACGATAAAGTAACTCAAGTCAAGTGCTCATTGTCCAGGAGCGATGGCGATTCGAATCGATTCCTAACCAGCCGGTGATTTATTCCTTACACAAACCTCACTCACCCGCTAAAGTGAGATATTGATCACCGAGTCAACTATCCAGGAATCTCGAGTTTGCCAGGAACCACATGTACCCGGGGGCCGACCGACTGCACTTTGGTCTTATCATCTCGCCCTCGTGTCCTACCACACCTGCTCTGGCATAGTGCACTGCGGGCAATCTACTCGGCCTGAATAATCTCCCAGCTTCACGGTCGGAAGGTACTTTATCTGGCCAGCTAAATGTAAGGCATACGTTCAACATGACTTGAGGCCCAACAACGGTCGGTCCTTAATCGACAAAGACAGAAAGCACTACAGTCCAAAACTCTGCAAGTCTCCATTCGGTCTCAACTTTATTTAACACTTAGTTATACCATAACTTCATAGTCATCCAAGCAGATCCAGGTAACCACCTATAGCTCGCAGGTGACAGAAAATCACCCGACTTCTACCGGTCTAAGCCAGCTAAGCATTGACTCGAATGCGGATACCAGGGTAACAAGGATATAGTATAACAAAGGTAGACAAGGTATAATGCAGCAACGGTTGCAAACAACTCCTAAACATAATGCATCAATTAAAGTAAAGCATTTAATGAATAATTGCAAACCGGAAGAGAAAATACTCCGGGGCTTGCCTCTCTCGAAGGAGCTCGGGCGGTGATCGAGGCACTCCAAAAGTTCCTCAACGTCCTCCTCGTCGGCTTTGGGCACTTCCTGCGGCTGCACCTCGAGCTCCTCGGGTATGACGACTGGGTTCTCGGTTTGTGATCCTGTATGATACAATGTGCATAAGCGCTTATGCAATTGGTGCATCGAATGAGATGAATACAATGGATATGCTTGAATGCAAGGTAGTCAACATCATCCAAGAACATATACTACAAGCACATGTCATCTACTACATTCTCTTCTACTACTAATATGTTAAGTCAACACATCTTATTAAATGCTTCAAAGATACACCAAAGATTCACTAATTTCTTAATCACACATAAAGCAACACTTGATTAAACCCTAATTAATAATAGGTTTGAATAGCAACATCTATTTTTATTGCTTAGGAAAATCTTAGAAAATTACCATAGCATAGTACTACCCTAAGTAGTCTACCATCAGATTTTCATGGTATTTGAATGAGTGGATTAACCTACACAAAAATAATAAGCTATGGCATGATTATGAACATGAAAATACTTTGTACTGTGAAAAGTGTCAAACAACAGAGTTAGTATTTTTTCTATATTCTACACAGCAATTAATCACTGTACAAAAATTATCACATGCATGTTTTATACAAATTTTGCTCTCTAGCAAAAATAACAAAAATCAGCCATTAAAGGTACTTGAACTACACCTCAAAAATTTTCTACAGCACATGCATGATACATATTTTTCCTAGGAAGTACATTACATAAGAAGGTTAACAAACTTAGAAATCATATTTTTCTGAAGCTTATAGGTTTTTCTACACATTTTTCAAGTTATCAGCAATATCCATGATTAAATAAAGTTCTATAGAAAAGTATCTCAAAAATAACATGCAATAATTTTCCCAAGTAGATCTAGTGATAAGGAACCTAGAAAAATTTATTTCAACAGATTTGGAGCAATTTTGAGTATCTAAACATTTTCCAAATCATTTCTCTTTTCAAATAATAAAGAAAAACTGAAAATAAAACATCCTATTGCTACTGGGCTGGCCCGTGGGAACCAGCTGGCCCATGGCCACACTCGGCCTGCGCGGCCCGAGTGAAGGGAAAGGGCGGCGGCCTGGCAGGGGCTTTGGCCCACGGCCTCTTGGCCCAGCTCGGCCGAGGCGAAGGCCATGCCGGCGCCGAGACGTCGTGGCGGCGTAGCTCGGCCAGCGGGGCCGGCGACCATTGCCGGCTGGGTCAGGGCAAGCGGGCGAGCGCTTGAGGTTCACGAGGAGTTGGCAAATGCGGGCAGGTAGCTAGGCAGGGTGGAGAAGGGTAGGAAGGGGGAGTTCCACGGCGGCCGAGCACGGTGGCGCCATGGCCGACGTCGGCGAATCACGAGAACGCGCTACCTGGGCTCAAAAGACGGCACACCCATGAGCACCAAGTGCCGGAGAGCGAGGCAGAGCTGCTGGCGCTTGATTGCTGGCCGTGGTGGAGGAGGGGCGGCAAATTCGCCCGGCGGCTGCGGTGGCGCTCGGTGGCGAGCTGGCTACGCGTGGGAGGAGGGGCGAGCACGGGAGAGCAAGAGAACGGGCGGGATGGAGTGGAGAGGAGCGCAGCACGGTTGGCAGGTGTAGGCGGGTGCGTGGGAGCGGACGCAGGCCGGCTGCGACATGCGGCGGCGTCAACGGCGCATGGCCGCCACACGGCGGGCGTGCTCTACCGCGGTCGGGACGCAGCGCGGGCGAACGGCGCGACGCAGCGCGGTCAGCAGGCCAGACGCGCGCGGGGCTAGGCTGGGCCGAGGCGAGGCGCGCGGCGCTGTGGGAGGCTCGCTGGGCCGGCTTCGGCCGTGGGCCGAGAAGCGAGGCGGCGGCCCGCGAAATAAGAAAAGCCTTTTTCAAATTATGTTTTCAAGAGATTTTCAAATACCAATTTTCAAATATCATTTTGAGCAAGCAAATGACATCTTTTGAAAATGTACCAAAAATGAAAGTTGATTAGAATTTAATTCTCTACAACTTTGCTTTTATGACCAAATTCCAATTCTATCTAGATTTTAAATTAAAAATTCAAAGTAAATTTTAACTCAAAACCCTAATTTTTGGGGAATTATTTTTAAAGCAAACTTTTGCAAAAATCTGAATACAAACTTTGCTCCAAAAATTGTGCTAAATAATTCTAGATGATTTACAAGAATAGCCAAACATGTTTTACTAACCTAGCAAGCATAATTTGGGCAAAACAACTCTTAAACAGGTGTATGCAACATTTACGTTTCACGAACATGTTTCGTATGTTTCGATGCAGTGTTTCAGTTGTTATTTACATGATTAGGCATGTATGATTAGGATGCTTGATGATGCATGATATGCATGATTTGCAGTGCCTAAATGCTGGTATAACACCGGGGTGTTACAGCGCTGCTGGCATAGGTAGCGGGGACGTGGTGGCTCGGGAGGAGGAGCACAGCTACGGGGGAGCTATAGGTCTAGTGCGGCAGAGGGGCGCGGTGGCTGTGGCCTCTAGAGGTGTAAGCAAGCAGCGAGAGAGAGTGAGGAGGACGAGCAGAGCTGGGATGGCTCCCCTCCACAGTAGAGAAGAAATAGGAAGGGGCGACAGGACACACTTGGATTGATCTGTGATGTGACTGTTGCGGTCCAGAGCGGGGAAGGGATGGCACGGCAATGGGGCACGCCAGCGCGCGCATAGGGACATGAGAGGATGTAGCGTGGGCAGAGAGCAAAACCACATGCTCATTTTCAGACGCCCCTGCATGATGGATTTGTCCAGGATGCAGATGGATGAGAAGATTTTTACACTGCCGCATCACGACGGAAAACGAGACGGTGCATAGTCGACAAGTCAAGCAAGGTTAGAGAGTAGAGCGCACGCCAAGAGGCACAGGGTGAAACGATAGAACTGGTAGGGAGGAAGGGAAAACAAGCAAAGCAGTACACGGTAGCAGGAGCCCGGCCAACACATCCATCAACACGTGCGTCGTACCAGCGAGGTAGGTGAGGCGAGTGGCCAGCGACACTCTCGTTGTTATTTCAGCGCTCGAATATTCATTTAACATGCCGACTATTATATTTTCAAACACGGCTAAAGCACTAGAGTTTGTTACTCAAAATTTTAAATGCAACAAAAATCATGTTCCGAATTTTACTTAAGAATTATATACCAGTCATACCGTATTCTTGTTTATAAAAATAGTTTTTCATGCTTAATCTAATAGAACAAACCGTTCGTTATCTATTGGTTAGAATTGGCATTCGACATTCCTAAATATTTTTACGCACCGAGTAATTGACTTGGGCGTTATTGGCGTCCATAAAACTAAGTCACACCGGATTCACTTATCGCATCAAGTGCATTTTAAATCAAAAATTCCAAGAACTTGTTTTGAAATTTTTTTACTTAGGCCTAAATCACGGTGCTAAACGAGCTCGTAACACCTGGGGTGTTACAACCAACCCCCCCTTAAAAAAATCTCGTACCAAGATTTGAAACAAGAACCGTAAGAGGGAACACACGATTACATTACGTAGATCAGGGATTACACGAAGATTATATGACTTTGAATACTAAACCACACGGGGATCTTGGGATACATGGTCAAGAGCAACCTAATACAACTGGGACTTAATCTAGAAGTCGAGATAGACAAGGGCAATGGAGAAATAACAAGATAATAATTATCCAAAACATGGCGTAGCACCAACAGATCTAGAAATATGACTCCCAGAACCCAAACATTGTGAACCCTAAGACCAAACTAACCAAGGGAACTTGAACTTCTTTGAAAACCAGATCCTTTCTTCTTCTCAGATCACACCATCACCTTAGACTGATGAACCAAGCTTTACAATGGCAACTGGATTTCGTAACTCTGCCCCGAATGCGAGGGAATGGGATGAAGAAGAAGAAGAGGAAGGACCAAGGGGATCTTATAGTGACGAATGGAGGTGGAGCACAACACACTGGAAGTGGAGGTGACATGGATAGGGAACACAGACGGGTCATGCTAGGGAAATAAGGTCGGACATGGTGTGATTCCTGCGTGAGCGACAGAGGGGAAAATAAAGGAGAGGAGAGGGGGAAGGTCCGCTCAACGAGGTAAGCGTGCAGTTGGCCATGTCTCCAAAAGAAGAAAAGAAGTGAGGGGAAAAGGGGGGTCCTATATGGGGGATGAGGCATGAGAGTGGAGAACCGACCGGATGCTAGGAAAAAGGAAAAGCGCACAGTGCAAAAGGACGGCGAGTGTGGCATGATGCCGCAGCCACACGAGAACGGGGTGCTAAAGGACCCGACACAGATAGTGTTCGCAGGGCACGCAGCGAAATAACCCGACATACATTGCGCGGTCAACTAAACACGGGGCTTGGGACATGACATCCACTCAGGCTTTTACAATTACTCCCAACTATCCAAGGCTAACTTCCCTTACTACTCTTCTTTTTCTTTCCTTCCTTGACCACATCCGTCATTCATGTAAACTAAAACCACGTCATATGTTCTTCCTTCAAAACCACCTCCTCTTGTTTACTTAGAGAGAACACTATCTTATCACCCCGTTGTGGATTTCCCGTTTGACCACCTGAATATTTTCAAGGAGATTAATTGTAGCAAAAGCAGTATGGCAGTGTAACTTAGTAGAGGTACTTGGTCAACAATCTCGATACCAGTGTGTGCCGAGCAACGTCACCATGTGGCAATTGTTCCATAGGGAGCCATCGATTTCGTTGTGGCACCATAAGCTATTAACCAGGCAACTACTATCAATTTACACACCATGAAGACGGTGGGGTCATGGACCATAGAGTAAGGGGAGTATTGCAAGGGAAGATTCAAACAACAAGGGTTCCCTTCACAACAAGGGACAATGAATTCAAATCCAATGACAAAATGGTTTTAAAGAGATTCAAGTGTTCTACTAAGACATCCACCATTAGTCGATACAATGTCCTATGTTATCCAATCATGGCTAGTCTATAGGTATACGAATGGTAACTTCTCTTGTAACCTATTTAACATCACCCTTGAAAACTTTAAGTATGACTAACAAAACTTAAGGGTAGATGGTCGCAATAAACATAGCAAAATAACAAAATGCATATTCCAACGGTCTTATACGGGTACAACATATAGGCATCTAGTCTCCATTCATGTCATATCATTCACCTACGGTCGGACGATCTCAACAACTACGGACGATGAACAATGGCAAGAGTACAATACTGGAGACAGCGGCGAACAACACTACTACTACGGGTACAGCATCCCAAGGCAACTAATCTACATTTAGACCACGCATCTTCCTTCCTGGGCTTGGTGGATTCTTCTACCGCCCTGGCTATGGATCTACCGCTTCTCGTGGCAATGGCTGAGTGAGAGGAACCAAAGGCTTGACTTTTGACACTTCCAAGGGTGGGGGTGCTGGCGGCACTACAACACCAGTTCTCCTTCTTTCTAGCGGGTGGATAGGGATCCCTTCCAAGATCAAGGCATCCTGCCTTTCAACAGTCAGCGTCCTCTGCTTGGCCCTAGTAACAAGATAGGCCTCCCATAGCTGATGAACATGCCAATCTTCAGCCTCCTTCATAGCTTCTGACATGGTAGTCTCCCGACTCTCAGCAGCTGCAGCACTGGCATACGCTTCGGCGAGCTACACCTAGAGCATCTGGTTGAAGATCTCGGCTTCCTCTGCCCACCAGAGGCAGATCCTTGGTTCCAACGCTTGCCCATCATACTGCTCATCCAGAGCAAGCAGGTACGTGGTCAAGTGCACTATGGTAGGACTATCTTCTTGTGACTCCTGTCCTTGCAAGGCCTCCACAGGAGCCCTCCATGCCCGCCGATTCCTATCCAAAGGGGGAAAGAACCTCATGAGGGTACGGGCAATGGCCTCTTCATAGATCTGACAGAGGTATCGTAAGGCTTTGCGGGCCACAACCTAGTAGGTGTCAATGAAGCTAAACACGGTTGCGGTCACACTCTAGGCTTCAGTGAGGTCGGGGAACTCCTCACTCTTCCTGATGTAGATGGTAACCTCACACCATTCGGTGCCATGCTCATACTCATAGCCCTCATACTCAGGACGATCTCTGACTCCAAGATTTTATAGGGTGGCATGCAGGATTCTAGGAAAACCCTCAACATTTAGGTAGTAACTACTAACCCAAACTCCTACCATCTCTAGCAGTGGTGGTGAGCCAGGCTGAGCAAAAAGCTAGCTCAAAGGAAAAGCTAGACTAGCTAAAGTGCACCGAGTGGTGGCACCAATGGCTAAGCCAGGCTCTACTTATAAAGGCAGAGCGTTCAGTGGTCCTAGCGTAGCCACTAGGGTTCCTGCGCGGGATCACTATGAATGAATTGACCAAATCCTACGTGTTTGAGGCGAGCGACGTGCGATGCCATTACTGACTGGTACGACTGCAGGGCAAAGGTGTGACAAGAGCACATAAAAGGGGTACGAGAAGACATGGGTCACGACAGGCGTGAACCACGGGCGAACGCTGAGCATGAAGCCACAATGTAGACCTAACTCTAGAACAGGAAAGAGTCAGTCGTGCATACTACGACACATGTGACACCTATGGATGGCGTATTTGCCAGCAATACGAGCGCTACAATGCACAAACAGGATATGCATGAATACACGTCCTATATGTCTTTTCACTGTTGCCAACATATAGGGCAACCGTTCTTAGATTTCTGGCACATCGTTCTCTCCCAATATCTAGTCGATACTATCGAACTATGCTCGGATCAGTGTATCTGCAGAAACTTGATTAATCCTATCTAAGTTAGTAGAGTGTCATCTATCCTGGATACATAACTATAGTAATAGGGCTACTTATATAACTTCGCATACAAACGTCCTATTCTTTTGAAAAGAATTTGTTGTCAAATTTTATTTTAGAAAAGGTTTTTGAAGCTTTATTTCCTCATTTATTCTCTGATACCACTTGTGGTATAACCGCCTAATCTAATGCCTTCCAGCAGTGCTCATCTTCCATTAGACACTAAGCACTCGAAGAAGAACACTAAATTACTCAGTTACATTGGGCATACCCCAGGGGAGAACCCAAAAATCTATATTTTTCCATCAGGATCACAAATGAGAGAATAAAGCTTACAGCATTCTTAATCATTTCTTACATTACTTTTAATACAATACCAGATTATAATATTTATTATTATAACAACGGAATGTAATCATATTATCAGAGTTATGAATAATTTAATGTACAGTAGAACATAAACATGTGATCAGAATTATAGCAGAAATAAATAGATATTCATGGCATGATGAAGCATTGATATATAAACTATGACAATAGATTATAAAACTTTCATTCATAAAAATATTTAGTAAGAGTTAAAAATAAAAACTATGATCGCAGCGTAAAGGAAATCCTCTCTGAGCCCATCAGAAGGAATCAACACACAAGAGTCAGCTCTAGCATCCACCTGTCACCCGCAACAGGGGGAAATAAAATCCTAAGTACTCAATTATACTTAGCAAGACTTACCTGACTGGAGGGTAGAAAAGACTCTAATGATATGCAAGGCTATCTGGCTTGTGGGTTTCTTGCATCTCCTAGAAGCATTACTAAACGTGCATCCTTATATTCAATTTTTATTAATAGCCGCATTAGTTTATTAATTAACCATTCTATGTAAGCACCTGTGATACTTTTAAGCAGGTGGTAAACAATTAGATTTCCTTTTTCCATCTTTCATCTTTCAGTTCTTACTACGGTGCTAGAGTTAAGACAAGTCGTACCGACTCGGCGGCGATTCGCGAACCAATGTCTCTAGCTGGGTACCCTAAAAACACATGCCCCGCTTGTACCCTAGGCACAAGTAGGACTAAACCATCACCCTCCTATCCTAGGTGTCTAGGTCCCCATCTAAACTGGGACTCCAAGCCCCCGCCCCTGAGTCCCAGACTCAGTGCGGTGCAAGGACCTCCTCCACCAAAATAAAACCCTGACAGTTGGTTCAGAAAGAGCCGGATCCACGACAAAAGAGCAACAAGCCTTCCAAGCGCTCATACACAAGTATGTGCTCGGGATAATAAATCTGTGACTTGCCTAGCGTCTTATGCAATGGCCGGTCCTTAACCGACACAGACAGGAAAAACAGTGTAACAAGGCTATGTCCCGCGTCTGCGGCGGCAGAACCTCTTACACCCACCAATACCCAAACCATATCCCTGTCCGGTCACCATTTTTCCTTTCTAGCATTTATATTTTCCAAGTGATAGTAATATAGTAATATATTTCCTATCTCTCGTGAGTAACAGTCGTCACTCGACTTCTACCGAAGTCCTATAGCATAGCAATCTGCACGATCCTGTCATACTAGTAAGACTCATAGGATAAAGATATGTATATGTAAGTGGGTTTTATTCAACTCCTTAAAACTTAATGCATAATTATAATTTAAACTGCAGAAAAGTAGGGGTTATGCATCGGGGCTTGCCTAGGTAAAATATAACCAAAAGTTAGTATTTGCAACTTTAGATCATCCGCCGTCATCTAAATAGAAAGCCCATTGCATCATCTTCTGGAGAGAATACCATTACACCATCTTCGGATTCCCAATCATACTTCAATTGATCCGTTGATCCATCATCGTACCTATATGATATGCATTGATGTAAATGCATAGATATAAATAATCAATGATAGCCAAATGCTAAAAAATATTATCACGCCTCACAAGCTAACGAGATAGCTCTAACGCTGCTCTACGTACACATGTTGTCAAATAAGGCGTTATTTCCTAACAATTGTTTTAGTTATACAAACCAATGTTGTTTCTTTATTGCATTCTATCGATTTAATCCTTGTTCGAAATAGGGCATTATTATCTATCTAGCAAACTTTTTTTCAGAGCTACAAAAATTATAGTGAGTACCTAATATTGTTAGGAGCCTACTGTAAAAATTTTAGATCCAACACAATTGCCAATTTACCATAGAAATTCCTACAAGTTCTCCTTTTAACAATATTAAGCATTTTAAAATAATTAGAGCAACCCTAAAAACATACCGAGTCTATGTGAACAAAATACACTACTAGGTAGATCATTATTTTAGGAACTCAACAAAACTGGTTTCACAATTTTTGGATTTCTCTACTATTTTATATTGATGTTACAAGTTAAACTAGAAACCTATTTAGAAAAGCACTTAGAATTGGAAATGGCCGGCGGCAACACCCTTTCGGCCCAGCAGCTCCCACGGCCCGTAGACGCATAGCGCGCGCGGCCTAGCCAGGCGGCACGAGACCGGCCCAAACGAGCGGGCACGGCCCAAGTGGCGCGAACAGCCTAGGCGCGGCGCGAAGCAGGCCATGACCGCAGAGGCGCAGGGCGAGCAGCCCAACAGGCCAGCCCACGCGGCGTGGCCTAGTCTCAGCGTGTGTTTTTATAGAAAAGGCCCTTGGTTTTAAACTAATCAACCTATGATCTAGCTCACTATTCAAATGAGTCATGTATTTCGCAATATGGACCCTGTATAAAACTTCTTGTTGGATTCTCACCCATTCCTTCAACCTCAAAAAACAGAGGGTAGACGGGGAACACCGCCTGTAACGTCCTGCCTCTCCGAGGCCGGGCCCGCTTACATCTGACAGCTTCTCTAGGATATAGATTGCCCTCACAGACCAACACAGGTCTTTTCTGCGCACTTTGTCCACACTCGTGTGCACCCAGAAAGAACTTCCCGATCGGTCACCCATCGCTCCAGGTGAAGCACGCTTAACCTCAGAGTTATTTATAGATGGGCTTCCGGAAAAGAAGTTGTAACTTATTGGTATGAGTATCCTATTAATCCTATTAAGCCCTGGGCCGGGATGTTACATCCTCACCCCCTTAAGAGATCGATGTCTTCGTCGACCAATCCCAAGCCAGGAGCGTCCTCTCTTGGCCACGTCCATGTGTCCAGAGCCAGCGCATATGCCATGTTGTGTGACCACGAGGGATCCACACCAGCCATGCGCACCATGCCTGCGCAACTGCGACACACGCGCCCGTGAAACCGTGAGAGTCGGCTCTGATACCATTCTATAACATCCCGCCTCTCTGAGGCCGGGCCCGCTTACATCTGATAGCTTCTCTAGGATATAGATTGCCCTCACAGACTAACACAGGTCTTTTCTACGCACTTTGTCCTCACTCGTGTGCACCCGGGAAGAACTTCCCGGTCGATCACCCATCGCTCCAGGCCAAGCACGCTTAACCTCAGAGTTATTTGCAGATGGGCTTCCGGAAAAGAAGTTGCAACTTATTGGTATGAGTATCCTATTAATCATATTAAGCCCTGGGCCAGGATGTTACACCGCCCGACGGCGGAAACGGCGTGGTAGGGCCGGGGAAGGCACGGCGGCTGCGGACCTCCCGCCGGTGAGATGCACGGAGAGCCCACGCGACCACGCCTGGCCGCGACAAGACCCGAGCCAGCCCTAGACAGCCTGCCCGCGAGAGCCGAGGAGGTGGGCATGCCGACAGCGGTAGCGCCGGCCAGGCGAGGACGGTAGGACGACGCGTGGGGCTACGGTGGCTCCAGGACGGGCATGGTTGGTGGCGGCGTGGCATGGCGACGGTTGGCTCGTGCGACTACGATGATGGCCGAGCACGGAGATCAAACAGCGCGGACGATGACGGAGGAGGCGCTAGGGAGGAGCAGCGTGCTAGATTGAGCCTAGAGGCGGTGGCCGAGCTCGATGCGGACGGACAGTAGCGCGACGCGACGATGGACAGCCATGGCGCACCGAGGGAACAGGAGGAGTCGCAGCGAAGCCCGGGCGCACTGCGCGTGTAGAGGCATCGAGGCCGCGATGGCTGACGAGGCGGCTTGGCGCGCGGAGCTGAGACGGCGGGGTAGCGTAGCCGAACCACAGCTCTAGCGTGGGACCATGGGGTCACGCGGGCGCGCAAGGTGAATCGGGCGGCGACGACGGGAGCTGTGGCGTAGAAGCTGGGGAGGGAGAAAACGGCGCTGCTGGCACGAGCAGCGGGGACGCGGTGGCTCGGGAGGAGCAGCGCAGCAGCGGGGGAGCTGTAGGTCTAGTGCGGCAGAGGGGCGCGGCGACTGCGGCCTCTAGAGGTGTAAGCAAGCAGCGAGAGAGAGCGAGGAGGATGAGCAGAGCTGGGACGGCTCCCCTCGGCAGCAGAGAAGAAAAAGGAAGGGGCGACAGGACTGACTCGGATTGATCTACGATGTGACTGCTGCGGTCTAGAGCGGGGAAGGGATGGATGGCACGGCAATGGGGCACGCCAGCGCGCACATAGGGACATGAGAAGACACAGCGTGGGCAGAGAGCAGAACCACGTGCTCATTTTCAGACGCCCCTGCGTTGATGGATTTGTCCAGGATGCGGATGGATGAAAAGATTTTTGCACTGCCGCGTCACGACAGAAAACGAGACGGCGCATAGTAGACAAGTCAAGCAAGGTCAGAAAGTAGAGCGCACGCCAAGAGGCACAGGGTGAAACGACGGAACTGACAGGGAGGAAGGAAAAACAAGCAAAGCAGTACACGACAGCAGCAGCTCGGCCAACACATCTATCAACACGCGCGTCGTACCAGCGAGGTAGGTGAGGCGAGTGGCCAGCGGCACTCTCGTTATTATTTCAGCGCTCAAATATTCATTTAACAAGCCGACTATTATATTTTCAAACACGGCTAAAGCACTAAAATTTGTTACTCGATATTTTAAATGCAACCAAAATCATGCTCCGAATTTTACTTAAGTACTATATACCGGTCATATCGTATTCTTGTTTATAAAAATTGTTTTTCATGCTTAATCTAATAAAACAAATTGTTCGCTGTCTATTGGTCAGAATTGGCGTTCGACATTTCTAAATATTTTTATTCACCGAGTAATTGACTTGGGGCGTCCATAAAACTAAGTCACCTCGGATTCACTTGTCGCATCCAGTACATTTTAAATAAAAAATTCTGAGAACTCATTTCGAAATTTTTTTTACTTAGGATTAAATCATGGTGCTAAACGAGCTCGTAACACCAGAGGTATTACAGCATGTACGGGCAACTTTTAAAAAAAATATATCTACTACCACCAGACGAACCTGAGAGGTGAACTTATGGTAACATGAGTGTAGATCTAATCACGAGCCATTCGATTCAATCAACCCGATCCGACCTGTCTGAAAAAAATCTAACCTGACCCAGGTTGGGCTTAGGTCATGATTTTTGACTCATAAACCGAGTCAGAAAAACTCGATAACTACCCAGACCTGACTTGACCTACCCAAAAAAAAATTGATTCGACCCGCCATTGCGTCTGGTTGCATCCGGGTCATGATTTTCGACCCATGACCCAACCTACAAAATAGAAAAACTTGATAACTAGCCTGATTTGACGCACTACCAGTGACACAAAATATTTGGCTTCGGGTTATGAGTCACTGGTAGCGGCGGTGTGGACAGATCTACAACAGCATCATCACAAAAACAAGGGCTTCGCTAGCGGCTGGCCCGGCAGCCGCGCGCACGGCAACCGTGAAGGGCCGATCCCGTTCCTGGTTGCGGACGAGAGTTCACACCAATGTGCGAATGCCGTGCCTGTGTCTGGGCCGAAAATGGGAAGGATTTTCCTTTATTCCACTGCACTTGCAACAATACGCTTGGGCCCAGGCCTCACTCAGGGGCCATATACACTGCCTTCTGTGCTTTTCTTGTGTTGGATTCTGTTCAGTTAGCGTATGAAGATCATGCTATACGATTTTTTATTATTAAAGCGGGGATAGCTCAGGTGGGAGAGCGCCATCGATCCACGTTCACCGCATTTTGTTTCAGTATTTTCAATTTTGCTATTTGGAAATGAAAAATGTTTTCTGTCGCTGAACAATTTCAGATTCTTATTTTCATTTTCCTATTTGGAAATGCAAAATGTTTTCTGTTGCTGAACAATTTCAGATTCTTCGTTTTATTTTTTAGTATTTTTAATTTTGCTATTTGGAAGTCTAAGAGCCTGCTTGGTCCACTTCCAAAATTTATCGAGCCAAGGATTTGGCAAGCCATGATTTTAGCTAGCATTTGGTTGGCTACCAAAACTTGCCAACTTCTTACATTTGGCTTGCCAAATTTTTGGCAACTTTTTTGTCCAACTTTTGGCTGCCAAATCTTTGGCATGGAAAATTTTGGTCAAGAACCAAGCAGGTCCTAAGTGTATAATAAAAGCTATGTATATTGAAAAGACAAAATGCCTTATAATTTAAAATAGAGGAAGTACTTTACTTCAATTTTAACTTTGTACCTTAATGCCTTTCTTGTGTTAGATTCAGTTTAGTTTATTTACGGACATAGGGAGAGGCACTGTCATCTTTTGAAATAGCATTTCCCCCCTATTTACACGAATGAAATATCCATTGTAAACTTATCCTCCCCAGCCATGAGCTCAATCACTACCATGTTTACTCTGCCCTCTAGGCTCGCCCACACCCACTGAATCCTTGGCGGGTAGCTCACACAAGGTAAAGCTTGGTGACGTAAAGGAGGCGCTTCAGGGGCAACGACAGCACACACCGGCATTCAGGTGAGGTCGAGCTAGGCAAGCACGTTCGCATCGCCAGAGCATGCGTGACAAACCCTTCCTCACGGTGGGGCGGCTAGATGAGAGCACGCTCAGGCACGGATCTAAAATGAAAGTTCAGGAAAGGCTAAAGTCGTCATCTTTAACCTCTAGCTTCTTCTTCTTAGAGTAGCCATGATTTTTTTTTGAAGGGGCTCCATGAGATCAGCGATAGTACGGGTGGTCCCTTGAGGCTTTTACCAATTTGGTTACTCATGCTCGACACTTTGGCCTAGATCTGTTAATGGGCCACCTAACATGATATGTTCACAAAAAACAACCCGACCTGACTCGCCAGTGTGGTCTAGGCCATAATTTGCGAACCATGAGCCGATCCAATTAAAAAAAACGACCCAAAGTGAGAAAACCTGATAAATAGTCAAACCCAACACAATCAGTGTGTCAAGTCATGCTCGGACCAAAGATTTTGACCCAATTTTTTTCGGTTCGATCCAAACTTTACCTAACCTGGTGTTTGATCAGCTTTTTTTTTGAGAAAGGTGTTTGATCAGCTTTCACCACAAAAATAAATCACAGCTGTGAACTGTGATGCAAATGCGAACGACCTTTTCTCCATTCAAAATGCTGAAGCCATCTCCCATCTGACGACTGGGGTTATTGTGTCACAGCTCGCAACCACCACTCAACCTGCATCGTCCTCCAGTCACCATCAGGCGAGGGCGAGGAATATCACTTCATGCTGCTCAATCCGATGCCCTTTTGTCGCTTAATCAGTTGTGCGCAGAGATAACCAAATGATGACCTATATCTAAACCATTGAATAATCCGTCGGAGACGATGCTCCAATAATAGGCCTGTAGCCTGGCCCTTTTTATTCCTGATACAAACGACAAGCTTGATTGGAAAATTCGATGCGTGATGCCTCAGATGGCCATTTGGCTTTCCTGCGCTTGTCTGTTCCCATGATCCCACCGAAGAATCTCAGGCTGCCAGAACCGGAATTTGGAGCTCTGACTTCGTAGTTCGTTGGGATAGGGTTCCTGCACTGCCGTACTCCTCTCTTTCAAAAAGGCGATGCTTAGCTCTTTCTAGGCGCTAGGCAACACTGAGCCCTCTTATAATTCGTTTTTTTTTTCAATTTATTTTTTCAGTCGGAACAATATTTTTCTCTCACAGTAAATCAGCCAGAACAATATTTCGGTTTATTTTTTCAGCGAATCGAACGGGGCCTAATACTGCACCACATCTCTTGTCTTATTGTCTAGCTCATACTTTCCGTTTCTGAACTATACTAGTTTACTTTAGTTTTAATGTTTTATTCCAAATCAAGTTTCTCTAGTTTGGACTATGTTTTTAGAAAGATAGATTAACATCTACAAGCCCAAATAGATGTACGACATATCCAGGGCGGCGGAGACAGCCCTGTTGATTGCTGTCACGTAACAACAATGATTATTCCTGTGATTTCAATTGCAAATTGATGCTCACATGTGAAGTTAAGCCATGGTGTAGCAGAGATGACAACAATGGTTTCTCAAATAAAAAAAGAAAGAGGTGATATCAATGGAACCTCCATCTAGATCCGCCCCTAGACATGCTTTTGTCGACGTGCATACGATACATTTCGATCGTCGAATGCTATGCATTGTGTCTACGACGTTTACTGGATCTCGCCTTGGCAGTTGGTGTAACAGTCCTGCGCCTCCTGCTTTGGGGGTGTCAGTCTGCTGCTTCCCTGAGCAGTTCCCGCGCTCACGCTCACGCCTGTGCTTGTTGCTGCCCGATGAGTTCAATTTGGGCGTTAGGCTATCTCCAACAACATCACCTAAAAATACAAAACTTATTCGTACTATGGATAGCGCTATAGGCAAAAGGTTCAATACATATTCGGTATCTTCTCCAACAACCAGACCCAAAAGAGAATCCTTTCTGCAAATGAGTTTCCAGGAGAGAGGATATCCATATTTGGGTTGTGTCTCTCAGGTAACCCAAAATAGGTCTTCTGTATATGTACTCTGTTGGAGGCTAATTTTGAATCTCTCACTACCTATTTTAAGTTTGAGTCTCCTTATTAGAGACAGTGTTACATCTGATCTCCTTGCCAATATATACGACATAGCTTTCTTCCTTACGAGAGCGCGTTATGGCCGAGCCTTGGGACGTCAGTCGTTGCGCCTAGCCGGTACACACACCTCGAGCGGCCGGGACGTTGATGGATCGGAGTATTGTACTTGCGTGCTGTGTCTGCCGTGGAGCACTTGCGTTTCGGCACCAACGACGCCAGCACTGAGCTAAGTCTCCTAAAGCTGGCAAGTAGCCCATCAACATCACCGAAGCTTACAATGCCTCCGATCCGGCCGCTCGAACCGGCCGGCATTCTTGTAAGCACGAGTCTTGTCCCGTCACACGCTCGCGTACGTATAAATGCATGGCACCATATAATATCCCCAACACACACCTCACTGGCTCGCTGGAACGAACCAGCAAGTAGACTAGCGCACTCGCGACGCGCCTGATCGATCAACTCGAGCAACCTGCCAACCGAGGCGCGCGCCGCGGCGGGCGTATGTGCATGCACGGTTCGTCGCTACCAGTACAAGCATGGAGATGCTGAGCCGAGGCCTGCACGGCATGGCGAGCCCCGACGCCACCCCCTACTTCTCGGGCGCGTCCTCGCGGCGCCGCAGCGGCGCCGACGAGGTGGACGACGAGGAGGCGCTGCAGTGGGCCGCCATGGAGCGGCTGCCGTCCTTCGAGCGCCTGCGCACGGGGCTCATGCTGGCGGCGGCGGACGCCTCCCCCGACGGCGGCACCGGCAGCGGCCGGAGGCGGCGGTTCGCGCACGAGGAGGTGGACGTGCGCGCGATGGGGCTGGCGCAGCGCCAGGCCTTCGTGGACCGCGTGTTCCGCGTCGCCGAGGAGGACAACGAGCGCTTCCTCAAGAAGCTCCGCGCGCGGATCGACCGCGCGGGCATCCAGATCCCCACGGCGGAGGTGAGGTTCCGGGACCTCAACGTGGAGGCGGAGTGCCACGTCGGCACCCGCGCGCTGCCCACGCTGGCCAACGTCTCGCTGGACGTGGCCGAGGGGCTGCTGGGACGCGTCGGGGTCAAGCTCGGCAAGAGGAGGACGCTCCACATCCTCAAGGGCGTCTCCGGCGTCGTCAGGCCGTCCAGGATGACGCTCCTGCTTGGCCCACCGTCTTCCGGCAAGACGACGCTCCTGCTGGCCCTGGCCGGCAAACTGGACCCCACTCTTGAGGTGGGGAACGAACGAAGTTTTCTCGATCGTTCGATCCTTAATTTTGTACATGCATGTTGGCAACAAAACCGACCGATCGATCGAGAGCACAGATTGGTCTCGACGAATCCATGCATATCCATCGTTCGGCTGTGGGCTTACGTCCTGACGGCGCGTGCAGGTCAGCGGGGAGGTGACCTACAACGGGTACGGGCTGGACGAGTTCGTGCCGCAGAAGACGGCGGCGTACATCAGCCAGAACGACGTCCACGACGGCGAGATGACCGTCAAGGAGGTCCTCGACTTCTCCGCGAGGTGCCAGGGTGTGGGCCAGAGATACGGTGAGCGGCGATCGAGCTTGTCTCGGCTTTCTTTTCTTCTGATACTGAAGAAGATTAGAGAAATATTAACACTAAAGTTAAGTTACATAAATAAATAATCTTCTTGACGCGCGCAGAGCTGCTCAAGGAACTGGCGAAAAAGGAGAGGCAGCAGGGGATATATCCCGACCCGGAAGTCGACCTCTTCATGAAGGTGTGCACGCCTTCACTCCCGTACTCCGTCTTGGTATAGATGGAGTACGCTTCGACTTTGTGTTGCACACACAGTTCTTTATTCCTTTTACGATGACAATTTGTAGGCAACTTCAGTTCATGGAGCCACTCTGCAGACGGATTACATTCTCAGGGTAAAGCCCCAAAACCAAACCTGTATAGCTTCATTTCTTTCTTTCTTTTTCGTGTGGTCATCAGATGGAAAAATTGTTCCCTAGTTAGCGAGGAACCAAATAGCCAATTGTTTTGAAAAAAAGGAAGTATTTTATTTGGCTACAAAAACAATTTCAAAGGAAATTGGAAAAGGAAAAAAGAAAAAAAATAAGGGGGAACCAAGCCGGCCCGAATGTTTTTTGGGCCCGCATACTTGGGCCTTGCAAGAGCCCTTTGTTCGTCCCGAAAGCGAAAAGCCCTCCGTTTCGCCAAGCCCCTTCCACGGCAACAGCTTCGACACCTCCTTGTCCGACGAGCGTCGACTGGGCGGCGAGTAGGCTAGGAAGGCGAGGTGTTCGCTTGCTTGCCACACCGACAGGACGGGGGCACACATCGCATTCCTGGCTTCTCTAGCAAAAATCGGACCAATTTGGCGATGTCCGCGGTTGTGATGCCATTGCCGCCGCTGGTGCGTGCAGATCCTCGGGCTGGACATGTGCGCGGATATCCTCGTCGGCAACGAGCTAATGCGCGGCATCTCCGGCGGCCAGAAGAAGCGCCTCACCACAGGTACCCCGCGCGCCCTCTCCTTCATCCGCCTCAAATCCGTCCGCGCGTCTGCTCGCGTTGCCTCCGTTCCGTTGCTACAACCGCGCGTGTTTGGTTTCAGGGGAGATGCTGGTCGGCCCGACCAAGGTGCTGTTCATGGACGAGATCTCCACGGGCCTTGACAGCTCCACCACCTTCCAGATTGTCAAGTGCATCCAGCAGATCGTCCACATGGGCGAGGCCACCGTCCTGACCTCGCTGCTCCAGCCCACGCCGGAGGTCTTCGAGCTGTTCGACGACGTCATGCTGCTGTCCGAGGGGCAGATCGTCTACCAGGGGCCCCGGGAGTACGTGCTTGAGTTCTTCGAGAGGTGTGGCTTCCGGTGCCCGCAGAGGAAAGGTGTCCCTGATTTCCTTCAGGAGGTTTGTTACTTCGTGGCAGAAAACTTCCTAGTACATATTTTTCCAACATTATTTCGCAGACATGACATGCTTTTGTAATGAAGTTAACAGAACTATATAAATCAACATCTAGAGGGCTTCTTTATTTGAAAATTTGCTATGCCTCATGTGTTGTTTACTAATAGCCAGTAGGTTTAGCACATTTAGCCTACTTTCTAGAGTTACTAGAAAGACCAACTTCTTATAGTTTGTAAAGCTTCTTCATACATCTAGTTTCCTTCTTGGTGAACCAACGTCTGTTAAAAAAGTATGCTGTTTCAGAAAGTGTGTAGTGAAACTTCTATAATATGAAGATGGACCACCATGTCACTAATAGGAAAGAAATATTGGATTGGTCACGTGAGATTGTACCATTAGGTTTATCAGGAAAACTTAATGGTTTTTTTTTCATTCTTTCAACTGGCACATTCAAGTACAGAATAAATAGCATATTGCTTTTGATCAGGTTACATCAAAGAAAGATCAGGAACAGTACTGGATACAGAATGAAAAACCATATCACTATGTATCAGTAACTGAACTTGTTGCAAAGTTCAAGAAATTTCATATGGGGAAGAACCTCAGAAAACAACTTTCGGTTCCTTTCCACAAGAGAAAAATACACAAATCTGCTTTGGTCTTCTCTGAAAAGTCTGTCTCTACTTTGGAGCTTCTCAAGGCCTCATGGTCCAAGGAATGGCTTCTCATGAAGAGGAATTCATTTGTGTACGTCTTTAAAACAGTTCAGGTACCTAAAAGGCCAGTCCCTATTCTAAACTGTCTCCCTTTGATGTGAACTTAACATCTTTGTCTTCCTATGGTAGAGTACTTAACAAGGATATAGTTCTTTGTCTGATCATATTCCTTTCTTTTGAAGGGAACTTTTGTTGCACTAGTAGCCTCAACGGTGTTCTTGCGAACACACATGCATACAAGTACTGAGGAAGACGGGCAAATCTATATAGGAGCACTTCTTTATGTCATGATAGTTAACATGTTCAATGGTTTTGCTGAGTCATCTATTATTTTGGCAAGACTCCCTGTAGTCTACAAACATAGGGATTTTTTGTTCTATAAACCATGGACTCTTGTACTTCCGAATGTTCTAGTGAGAGTTCCTGCCTCCATATTCGAGTCAATAGTTTGGGTAGCTATAACTTACTACAGCATTGGCTTTGCCCCTGAAGCTAGCAGGTGCGCCATTATTATAACTTTCTCCAGTAAATAAAATTGTATATACATTGAAATTTTACATTTCCTCCCTGAACAAATCAGCAACAATTCATCTTTCCACAGGTTCTTCAAACATTTAGTTCTCGTCTTCTTTATCCAGCAGATGGCTGCAGGACTCTTCAGATTTGTCTCTGGCTTATGCAGAACAGTTATCATAACTAACTCAGCAGGGTCACTTGCAGTCCTTTTCATGTTTACACTAGGAGGATTCATCCTACCAAAAGGTAATCATCCATGATCCCCATTCTCCTTTACTATGTAGCTGGACATAGTTTGGGTGCTTTCCTCAGTTTCATGGTAGTATGATTTGATAAATATTGTTATTCCCAGATATAAAGGGTTTGAAACTCACAGTTGAGTGCTAAAAAACCTCAGAATAAACAATGGGAACTGAGAGGTCTCAAAATCAGCAAATCATTTGTTGTTTTATGAAAGAGCTCACACAAAGAAACATGATTTGTTGATTAATAATCTTTTTATACTGACACTTCTGTGTTGAATCTTACTGTGGAAGTGACATCACTTAACTGTTGTTCATTGTTGTAGATGCAATTTCAAAATGGTTGATATGGGGCTATTATTGTTCACCTCTTACTTATGCATACACTGCTCTTGCCTCTAATGAAATGCACTCTCCAAGGTGGATGGACAAATTTGTAAGTTAACTCGTGATCATGCTATTGTTGTGTTCTCATACAAAGTTGTTTCTGACTTACTTCTTTTGAATCAATAGGCACCTGATGGTAGGAGATTGGGAGTGGCAGTTTTAGAAAACTCAAGTATCCCCACCAACAAGGAATGGTACTGGATTGCTATGGGTGCACTTTTAGGTTTCACTGTTCTATTCAATGTGTTATTCACACTGTCACTTATGTACCTAAATCGTAAGTATCTACTCTACACATTAATAATATGTTACATGCAGTCTGCTCCTTTATTTTCTTAATTCGTATTGTTCTTGTCTATGCTAAACTAATGCTTTCATTGAGTCAACACTTGGTCCTTTGATATTGGTATCTTACTAGACCAATTATTCTGCTCCTTGAATTAGCTGTTGGAAAACCACAGGCAATTCTGCCTGAAGAAACTGATACAAGTCTAGAGAACACTGATGAAGGAAAGATGTCAGATATAACACAGAGAACAAAAATCCCGACACCAGAACCGTTATCCTCAAATTCTATGATCACATGTAAGATTGTTTCCATCTGTTTCGCTTTCATTCTTCCTTTATGTTTGAAAAAAGGGGTAGGCTACTTTACCTTTAATTCACATTCTACTAATGTTTTAAATTGTTTTAGTGGATAAGGTACTTGAACAGTTACGTGGTCAGTCCCCGAATACTTCTGATAGGTCACACATGAATGCTTCTACCAGAATTCATCCAAGAAGAGGGATGATTCTTCCATTCGAACCCCTCTCCATGTCCTTCAGCGAGATAAATTACTATGTTGACATGCCTGCAGTATGTTGCCTGTCCATCTATTGCTTTTTTTCCACCACTGCATTTCCATGTCATTTTCCATTATTATATCAATGACCATTAGCCTTCCATTATAATTATCTACTCTCTCCAATTGCAAATGGAACTTGTTTTAGGATGTGTTGGTCAAGCTTTTAAATTTTAACCATCACTATATATATAAACGGTTTGTAGATTGAGAATATTTGAAATAACTAATTTCAACATTGAAAAGATGCTCACAACCTTTTAACTATTATTTTGGAATAACATAACTTCGTATACTCTCCTGTGTGTTCAACAACAACAACAACAACAAAGCCTTTAAGTCCCAAACAAGTTGGGGTAGGCTAGAGTTGAAACCCAACAGAAGCAATCAAGGTTCAGGCACGTGAATAGCTATCTTCCAAGCACTCCTATCTAAGGCTAAGTCTTTGGGTATATTCCATCCTTTCAAGTCTCCTTTTATTGCCTCTACCCAAGTCAACTTCGGTCTTCCTCTGCCTCTCTTCACGTTACTATCCTGACTTAGGATTCCACTACGCACCGGTGCATCTGGAGGTCTCCGTTGCACATGTCCAAACCATCTCAATCGGTGTTGGACAAGCTTTTCTTCAATTGGCGCTACCCCTAATCTCTCACGTATATCATCGTTCCGAACTCGATCCCTTCTTGTATGACCGCAAATCCAACGCAACATACGCATTTCCGCGACACTTAGCTGTTGAATATGTCGTCTTTTCGTAGGCCAACATTCTGCACCATACAACATAGCAGGTTTAATCGCCGTCCTATAAAACTCTCCTGTGTGTTCGAGAAAGGAAAAAAAAATAACTTCATATAAATCACTATCCATTAGTCAAAGTGTCATATCGGAAACTAAGTCAATGTCCTGAATGACTTGCATCTGCAATAATAAGGGCCTGTGAGGTAATTTAAGTAGACCACGATATATCTGGAAAACTAGATCGGAGTATGAATTTCTTCATTATGTTATTTTTGAATAATGCCATTTTTGTGTTGGTGGCTTTTAAGTTTTACCAGCTAATGCATGAATCTAAGCATTAGGTTTGTCAAAATTTCAGATTGGGACTATTGAGTTAATAGATTTCTAGAAAAGCTCTTGATTATGCTGATGCATATCTTGCAAACATGGCATGTTATTTTATGAGTTATTTGGGCATTGTGGTGGTTATATCTTATTTGCAGTTTGTTAATATGTCAGGAGATGAAAAGTCAAGGAGTAACCGCAGATAAGCTTCAGCTGCTGTCAGGGATATCTGGGGCTTTTCGACCTGGTGTCCTCACTGCTCTTATGGGTGTGAGCGGGTCTGGAAAGACTACTCTCATGGACGTTTTATCTGGAAGGAAGACTGCTGGATATATTGAAGGAGAAATTCATATATCTGGTTACCCTAAGAACCAAGAAACATTCGCAAGAATATCAGGTTACTGTGAACAAAATGACATCCACTCTCCACAGATCACTATAAGGGAGTCCCTGCTCTTTTCTGCTTTCCTGCGTCTTCCTAAGGAAGTCACCGACCAAGAAAAGAAGGTGCTTTCTTGTTCTACTCACAGTATGAACTAACAACTGATGCCTGTAGATAGTGAGGCGTGATAATTCCCTGCAGTGTTTGCTGGGGTACACGTGTAGTTATTTTGAGGTGAATTAAGTCCACTAAAGTTGGTTTACATCTGCTTATAGATAGTGAGGCGTGATAACTCCCTGCAGTGTTTGCTGGGGTACACGTGTAGTTATTTTGAGGTGAATTAAGTCCATTAAAGTTGGTTTACATCTGTTTAGATATTCGTGGATGAAGTTATGGAATTGGTTGAGCTTAGCGGCCTCAAGGATGCTATTGTTGGTCTCCCTGGTGTGAACGGGCTCTCAACAGAACAAAGAAAGCGATTAACGGTTGCTGTAGAGCTTGTGGCAAACCCCTCGATCATCTTTATGGATGAACCAACTTCAGGTCTTGATGCAAGGGCTGCTGCAGTTGTTATGAGAACTGTTCGGAACACCGTCAATACTGGAAGAACTGTTGTCTGCACTATCCATCAACCAAGTATTGACATTTTTGAAGCTTTTGATGAGGTAATGCATTTGCATCTTGCAGTAATGTTATTGTCATATACACATATAGCAGTGCTTCAATCTTTGTGTTCTCATCCTGCAGCTGCTTTTAATGAAAAGAGGAGGCCAGATCATATACTCTGGGCCACTGGGTAGGAACTCACATAAAGTTGTTGAATACTTTGAGGTATGTGATATTTAAGCTACTTCCAATTATCACATAGCTTTTAGCTTTCTGTCATCTTGTGTTACCTTCAACAGATTCTGCAGTAATAAGGATACATTTGATCCTTCTCTATTTGAAATTCTTTCTTCTAAAATCTATATATCATGGTGTATTCTTTTAAATATGTTTATCCTTTTATCAAACCAGGAAGTTCCTGGAATCCCAAAGATCAAAGAGGGGTGCAACCCTGCTACATGGATGTTGGATGTAACCTCAGCTTCTACAGAGGTTCAGTTGAAGATTGATTTTGCAGAACATTACAAGTCATCAATTATGCATCAGTAAGTGCAGCAGGACCCTTTTTTCTTGGTGACAATGTATTTAGGCCTGCTTTTAAATTTTGAAAAAAAAGAATACGTAAGAGAAACTAAGGACCAGGACTTGAACCCATGGCTTCAAACCACCACAACCTTGTCTGCTGCCCCTGCTGCTTTGCGAAGGAGCAAGCATCCACTGTAGTGCTGGCAGTACTGCACCATCAACATGTGATCCGTACAGATTTCTGTTGATACACCACCCGCCTTGAAATATACTACAATTCATGCTTGAATAAACCTACCTCTTCCTTCTTTTTAAAGCAACCAGATCTTTTGGGTAATGTCTACTTTGTTGTATGACTGGCTATTTTCAGGCGGAACAAAGCATTAGTCAAAGAGTTGAGTAAGCCGTCTCCTGGTTCCAGTGACCTCTACTTCCCCACTCAATACTCGCAGAGCACCTTTGATCAGTTCAAATTCTGCCTCTGGAAGCAATGGTTGACTTACTGGAGAAGCCCTGATTACAACCTTGTCAGAATGGTCTTTGCATTATTTACTGCCTTAATGTTGGGGATTATATTTTGGAGGGTTGGCAGTAAGATGTATGTTCTTACCATGCTAAGTTGTTAACTATGGCTTTGCAGTCATTTATTTTATTGTGAATATATATTGCAGGATCCTTAACTATTTGTTATTTGGTGCAGGAAGAGTTCAGCAGATCTTTTGATCATCGTCGGATCAATGTATTTTGCTGTCGCATTTGTTGGCTTTGACAATTGTATAACTGCTCAGCCTGTTATTTCTGTGGAAAGGACGGTCTTTTACAGGGAGCGTGCAGCTGGAATGTACTCAGCTATACCCTATGCTTTCTCACAGGTCAGTATGAACTAGCAATTCAACTGAACTGAAAAAAATACATTGCAAGGTTATGCCAAGTATGATGTACATATTTAATATGTGGCATAAGGCAGAAACAAAATAATTTGAATTGATGTTCTATCTGATAGCATTTGAAACAGTAATCATTTCTTTTCTCTGTTCAGGTTGTTGTTGAGATACCATATGTGTTCGTCGAGTCTGTCATATATGCTCTTATTGTGTACTCAATGATGTCTTTCCAGTGGACACCAGCAAAGTTCTTCTGGTTCTTCTACATAACATTCCTCACGTTCCTCTATTTCACTTACTATGGTATGATGAGTGTTGCCCTAACACCAAACCCTCAGGTTGCTTCCATATTTGCCGCTGCGTTCTACGGTCTCTTTAATCTCTTCTCAGGGTTCATTGTTCCAAGATCGGTGAGTCACTGTCCTGCTTCTCTAAAGTAACTTCAGCGACTTCAAAGCACTGTGCACTACAATCTCTGTGGATTAACTCAAATCATGTCTTGTTCAGAGAATCCCGGTGTGGTGGATTTGGTACTATTGGATTTGTCCAGTGGCATGGACAGTCTATGGACTGATTGTGTCGCAATATGGTGATGTGGAGGATTTCATCAAGGTGCCTGGGAAATCCGATCAGCAAGTCAAGACTTTCATCAAGGACTACTTCGGCTATGACCCGGACTTCATGGGTGTAGTGGCAGCAGTGTTGGCTGGCTTTACTGCCCTCTTTGCTTTTATGTATGTTTACTGCATAAAGAGATTTAATTTCCAACAGAGATAAAAGTACAGGCCTCAGTTTGTCGTGTGCATTGAGGGTGTATGTTCGATAAAATAAAAGAATATCTAAGGTTTCATTAGAGGGGTACTTGTTAGTTCTAGGTTGCACCCAGCTATGTATCTTGTGGCTGATGCAAGGAACTTATAGAAGGCTGATTTTTTCTGCACCATTTAAATGCTAGATTTGCATATAGCACCGTGATCCATGGATACCAACGATTTCCTTATGGTGTGATCTTTGTCACCAATATATTTGCTCGAATAGCTCAGTCGATATAGCGCAAGACTCTTAACCTTGTGGTCGTGGGAACCCCACGGTGGGCGGATTTTTCATTTTATTATATGTTTTTCTTCTTTTTGATTTTTTTCAGAGAATTGGAAATACTTGCGCCACATAAATGCATAATAATCACACTTATCAGCCTTCTTACTTACCTGTTTGTCCAAATGGATTTATTTAGGCATCATGACTCCTACATAGATTTTTTATTATATGTTTTTCTTCTTTTTGATTTTTTCAGAGAATTGGAAATACTTGCGCCACATAAATGCATAATAATCACACTTATCAGCCTTCTTACTTACCTCTTTGTCCAAATGGATTTATTTAGGCATCATGACTCCTATATAGATTTATTTAGGCTGCGTTCAGTTGTTATGGATCGGTACCCTGGAATCATTCCAATCAGCATTGCTAGTGTAACTTATATAGCCATAGTTCACCATGAACGATAACTTATATAGCCATCGTTCACCATGAACAATTCCTACCTAGATTTACCCCTAACCGAACGAGCCCTTAGGCATATTTCTTTCGCATATTCTTTTTCTTTTTCGTAGAAAAAGTAAAGGCATGGTGCCACAATCTCATTCTCAACTAGTCAACTTTCTCAGTTTACCTCTTTACATATTTTGTCTACTGAAATTGCAATGAACTAAAACTGCAATTTTAGGATAAAATATATGCAATAACTGTCGTCTGAAAGAAAATTAAAATTTAGACACCTGAAATATAGTAAATCCCATAAATTCCGTTGTTTGAAATAGTCAATAACTCGATATCAGTGGTGGCGCCTGGGGGATGGAGTTATTATTAGTACAAAAATAGTTGATCGGGAAGCCGGTATCCAATGTCTACTATTAGGGATGAAAACGGATCGGATACGAACGGATATTACCGATATTACATTTGTTTTCATATTTCTGTCCGGATTCGGATTCGAATACGGATAGTGTCAATTATGTCGGATAGGATACGATTGGATATCAACATCATAAATATGCGATTTGAGTATTCGGATACGGATATGGTATCGGATGTTGGATATCCGGATTTGGATACGGACAGATCTCAACCCCGTTGAGTTGGTGTAGAAAATAATGCACATATAACAGGGACCGGAAGAACGAGAGAGAATCTTCTCCGTTGTCTGCCAGAAAAAAAGCTCTTGATTTACAGGGTGTTTGGTTCTTTAGTCGCTCCTAAAATTTATGTCACATCGAATGTTTAGATACTAATAAGGAACATTAAATATAGATTAATTACAAAACCAATTACATAGATGGAGGCTAATTTCTGAGACGAATTTTTTAAGCCTAATTAATCTGTCATTAGCAAATGTTTACGGTAGCACCACGTTGTCAAATTATGGACTAATTAGGCTTAAAAGATTCGTCTCGCAAATTAGTCACAAGTTATGTAATTAGTTTCGTAATTAGTCTATATTTAATACTCTATGCATGTGTCTAAATATTCGATGTAACGAAGATTTTATGAGATTCTGCACCAACCAAACAGCCCCTTAGTAGCCGTAGTATGTTTTTTTTTATATGTGGCCCAACAATTTATAAGACGTTTATACCTCACGCCACATCTTAAAATAAGCTATGCTTGAACGTTTCGTACTATAGAGGGTACTAGTATACATCCTAGACTAGAGGCTAGAGGAGACGAATACGGCAGCCATTGGACACGGCCACTTTATACACCTCAGCGAGCGATATCTCACCATGTGACTGACCTTTGTGCCAAGTGCCAACCATGGCCACGCACATCAGGCTACTCTGCCCGGTTGCGGTTGGACACTTGTACATGCCAGCAGTCGACGGCGTTGTATAAAACAGCGAGGACCAGCTGACTCCACGTCTCGCATCGCATCGCCACTTACACACACAAAAGGCGCACGATTCCACTCCATTCCATGGATCACGACACGGCCCGGGAAGAGGCGGCGGCCGTGTGGCGCGGCACGGTGCGCGCCGTGGCGTCGGGGCCGACGCCCGACGAGGCGTGGGCGCTGCTGGGCGACTTCTGCTCCCTGGACCGGTGGGTCTCCACGGTGCGGACGTGCCGGCGCGTGGTGGAGGGCGCGGCGGAGCCGGAGGGCCGCCCCGCCCCCGCCCCCGCCCCCGCCCCCGGGTGCGTGCGCTACTGCGAGGGCCCCGTGAACATGGCCGCGCCGGGGGAGCCCGTGGGGTGGTCCAAGGAGCGCCTCCTGGAGACGGATCACACGGGGCGGTGGTACAGCTACGAGCTGCTGGACAGCAACAAGGGCTTCGGCAGGTACCGGGCCACCGTGCGGGTGGAGCACGACCCGGCCGGGTGCGCGGTCAGCTGGTCGTTCGAGGCCGACCCGGTGAAGGGCTGGACGCTGGAGGGGTTCGTGGCGTTCCTGGAGAAACTCGCGCGTGGCGTCGCCCAGCGGCTCGAGGAGGAGATCATGGTGAAGCCGTGGGTGAAGAACTGAAGGTAGATGTCGCCTAGGTTGGATTGGTTTGTGGCAGCGGGTGTGTTTCCACATAATTTTGCTTCTGTTTCACAGTAAGATAAGAATTCACTTTTTTTAAGTGCATACATGTGTTGTGTAAAATTCTTCTGATGGAGTTGAAGTCCAACTCCAGGGAGCGACAAACATACTACTCCTAGCAACAAACACAGAGACCGTTCCGCAAGAATTCGAATTTCCTGATGGTACCATACTGCCATCCCAATTCCCATGTCACCGGTACGTGCTATGCCCGCCGCTCACGCGCCCGTCTCCTGCCGCCCGCGCGACTCCGCGTATTCCGGTCCCCTCCTGCTTCTCCACCTCGCCTACCTTGCCGCGGTCCGGCTCGAGTCCTGCACCGACGTGTGATCCTCCCGCCGCGAATCCACGTGTGCATCCTGCGCCGCGGCCTCCTCCTGCTGCCCTTCCACTGGAATGCCGTGAGCCCGTGACCCGTGCCTACCTCCGCCTCGGCTCGCCCCGCTTCGACTTCGATCCGCCGTGTGCTATATGCATGATAGCCCGCGCCCCACGGCGCCGCACCCGACCGCTACACGTCCCTGGTTCCACCCTACGCCTGTAGCTCCACGCCGCCGCTGCCAAGCGCGCCAGGTCTTCACCGAGAGCGCGCTCATCAGCGGCTACGCGAAGGCTCGCGACAGCACGCGAAGGGTGTTCGACGAAAACCCGAACCGGGGCCTAGGTTCGTGGAACGCCTTCATAAGCGGCTTCTCGCAAGGAGCCAAGGAGGCGTTGACGTTGTTTCATGAGCTGCGGAGGCACGGCACGGTACCGGATCATCTGGCCATGGTGAGTTTTGTGTTGGCATGCTTTGCGAATGGTGATGTTGGCTTGTCGGGGCAGATGCATAAGTGCATCTTACAGTTCTAGCGCTCTGGCCAGCTTGATGTGACACTGCCCAATGCATTGGTCCGATATGTATGCCAAGTGTGGCCGCACGGTCCTCACAACAGTGGTATTTGAGAGAATGCCTGTCAGTGATGTGTCTTCATGGACAACCATGATCACAGGGCTTGCAACGCATGGCGAGGATCAGGGTGCACCCAACAAGTTTCATGATATGCAGAGAGAAACGATACAACCAAATAGGGTGATGATGTTAGCCGTGTTCTCTGCTTGCGCGCTCGGAGGGCTGGTGGGTATACTGTTGGGTTTGCTGAAGCAAATGGAAGAAGGAAAAATCATGGTAGTGCCAACCGCTGAACACTACCAGTATGTGGTGGTGGTGATATACTTGATAGAGTTGGCCATGTGGATGACAGGATGAGGCAGGTGCTTTGGTGAATTGGTGGAGCAGAGTATGCCAATGGAGGCCAATGTGGTGATAGGAGATCGAGGAACAATTCTCGGTGCATGCAAAAAACATGGTAATGCAAGTGTTGGTGAGTGGGTAGTAGGAAGGCTTGTAGAGTCTGAGCCATGGAACAACGGGGTTTATGTGGTGTTGTCGAACATATATGTTGCTGTCGGGATGTAGGGTGAGGAAGATCATGTCTGAGAGAAAAGTCACAAAGTCTCCTAGCTGGTAGCTGCAGTTTGTAGCTCAAAAAGTGATCATCATCTAAGGTTTATTCTCTGCTCTCTTTTATTTCTTTTGCAATACATACGTCACAGATCATTACTTTTTCAAGAAAGAACCAAATTCACCTTGTTTGCCTTCTGATCACGTGCCCGTGTCTATTGTTGCCAGCCAACAACAGGTATAATTGATCGGATAAATAAAAAATGGTTGTTGTCTGATCAAGCATAATATATATTCCTCACAAAAAAGAAAGGCAGGAAGAATGTTTAAGTGAGCAGCATTTGCCTTCATTCTTGTGGAGCCCATGTAAACCAAAAACTGACAGGATCGTTGAACATCTAGTAATCAGACAGGTTTTTTTTCTTCTTCTTAACACAATAATATGTAACTCTCCTGTGTATTAGAGGAAAAAAGATATTTGTTATAAGTGCTATGCCATTATTACACTTCAATATTTTCCCATTACTTGCTCGAGCTAGGTTACCATCTAGAGATATGTTCTCATCTGTTAAATTACTTGTACGCAATTGAGCTTGACTCTGAGAAATGCTAAATTTCAATTATCAGATCCATAATGAAAAATCTGTGTGCTTCTTGAGTCTTTCATTGGTTGGTATTATATTGGTAGGGCTGTGGGGCACACCCGAGAAAACTCGGTACCTGCTGACTGCAAAGTATTGCAAGTATACACAGAATTATGAAGTGACCAGTTTTCAAATAAGATTCTTATAGTATGCAGCGCCGTAGTTAGCGTTCTTCCACATGACACGTTGCAATTACTGCCGCAATCTGCTAAATCCCATTGCTAGTGTACTTGAAAACTGCGCTGTTTTTGTCTCCATGTCTGGTCTCCAAATACTGTCAAACAGCAAGTGCAGAAAGGACTCACGGGTGCATCACATACTGTTGCCACAACATGCTAAAAGGGTTAAAAGGCTGCCTAGACTGAACCGTCTACTAGTAAACACCAAACCACAGCCAGGAGCACCACCGATGGGTTCCATTGGTAATGGCCGAAGTGACTCGGTGGTCGGCATCCAGATGCCACCGGCGGGGGGCAAGATGGTGCTGGAGCCTGAGGCTCTTCCGGTGACCACATCTCGGGTGCCAAGATGGCCACGGCTGGGTGTGGTTATGGTGGCAACCCGAGCTGCAGCCATGGTGATGGCACTGCTCTCGATGTCGCTAATGGTCTCCTCCAAGCAGCGAGGCATTCTCACCATCTTTGGCATCGAGATCCCGCTCTATGCCAATTGGTCCTTTTCTTATTCACTGCAGTAAGTTTTTGCGCCGTTTGAAGTTGAAATGTGTAATTATGCTTAGAGAATTTTTTGTTTGTTTTTGAAACGAGCTTAGAGAAAATACTGACTTGCTCCGGTGGTGCTGTTCATGATTTTAGATTCCTGGTTGCGATGTCTGCAGCTTCAGCTGCCTACTCGCTGGCACAACTCCTCTTGATTGCACACAAGGTCATGAAGAAAGCCCCCATTGTTCCTTCTGGACGCCACGCATGGCTGCTCTTTGCCGTGGATCAGGTTTGCCAGTTCTTGCCTTGGCCATTTTTATGTGATTTTGCGACGTCCATCTAATTATCGTGTTTTTTTGCGTCACTATACTTCTAGTATTTGCTGTTTTGTACTATATTCCGTCTTGTTTGTTGTGGCTGCATCGTGTATTTTGTGCTTTCTCTAGATGTTTAATGGACGGGTCAGCAGCCATTGCCAGCGTAGGTAGTATTAGTTGAGTTAGTTCAACTTCGAGTTTAGACTAGTTAGACCAAGATCTTGTTGGAAAATGACTAGAACAATTTAGGGTCCATTTCTTTGAGCTGCAACTTTTGGCCTTTTGACTTTTTGCTATTGACTTTGTAATATTTTTTTTTGGGTTTCTCAACACACTAAATGTCAGGAAAATTTCTCTTAGCGTGTTTTTCAACTTTTAGTTTATTTTCTAAAAAATCAGCTTTCTAGTTTTTTCGGAAGATAGTTCAACAGCTAGGTTGTTTGTTTCAGCTTCTGGCTAACAAGCAAACATTAAGATCTCTCAAATTGGGAATGCCTAATCCTCCAAATTCTGTTAACACACTTACTCTTTCCCATTAGCTAAATGATACATGTGTGCTCCCACATTGTCATTCCATAAACTTAAGCGCTCCCACATAGCCTTTTTTGACTAAGTTCTCTATTCAATTAATCCAAGTTGGGATAAAACCTCTAGTCTCTAAGCTTTCAAAAAGGAAGTCCAGTCCCAAGTCACAACAGACTCTATCATAAGCATTTTATAGTCTAACTTAAGAACTATACCCAGCTCTTTGCTGCTGTGTAAGCTATGCACCAATTCATGGGCTATGACAACACTCTAAAGAATACATCTACCCTATATAAAGGCACTTTGGTGAGGTGAAATCAACCTACCAGCTATTTTACCTAATCTTGACTTAGAGAAAATTTTAAATCTACAATTAATAATTAGATTAATTGGTCTAAACTTTGCATGGTTCTTGCACCTTCCTCCTTTGGAATTTAAGGTAAACATAGCAAAGTTGAGTCTATATTAGATCTAAATTACCTTTGTATAGAAATCCTCAAACATAGCTATAAGATCACCCTTTACTGGATCTAAAACTTATGATAAAACATGAAGGATACCCCATCAGGTCCGGGAACGCCATCAGTGTTACAACTAACAACTGAACACTACCTCCTTAATTTCACTCTCAGAAACGGAAGCAGTAAGAAGAACATTTTCCTCTGTAACTATTTCCTCGTGCTCCCAAAAATCCTGAGCTAGGTGGATGTTAGGACTATCTTCTTTTCTAACAGATCCAAAAAAAAAGATCCTTATCGTAGAAACTAACATCAACATCCATCATGCCTTTTTGGTCCTCAATTGGATCATTAGTGCCCTCCAGAACCTCTATTTTCTTTTTCCCACTCCTTTGCTTGGCTACTGCATGGAAATAAGCAGTATTCTTATATCTTCTAAAGCCCAGTCGCCCAGATTTTATCCAATTCTGTCTCTACCTGTCTGATGAATCTACTGAACTCTTCTATATCCGTAGGATGGAGGTTTCCAGATTTCCATAGTATTATGAGCTTAAGAACATTTTATTCGAGTCATCAGGTGGAGCTTTCCACCAGTGTATCACACAAACAACATGAACTTTCCATGTGACGTCTCCAATTAGAAAATGCCTCAGAAGTGTGCTGCATATTTTTGTACCGTGGTCAGAACATTAAAGTGGTTCTGGATAGGATATCTGAAAGTAGCCCAGGTAACACAACAACCATATAATCCAGCATCCATATAAGAATCCTGGAGACTAAGACTTGATTTTAGTTTTATTTACGATGCTTGTCCTTAGCTTTTGTTTGCTTCCAAAGCGTTGTTCATCGGCTCATCCCTGCCTTTTTGACCAATCGAGCCCAGGCTAACCTATCTTCCAAGATGCTAGCATAATCTAACCTCGTTAGTTGTATCCCTACGAAGCGATAACTTTGTTTACCTCAGCGAATACAAGCTGAACATTTGGAGCCCTGTAAATGGTCAGCATTTCCACGGAATACAAGGATAACAGCTATGTGGTGCCAACATGACAGGTGTTTTCGCTTGCAATGATGAGCGCTGGATCAGGGGCGGCGGCGGTGGCCAATCTGAACCGCACCGGCGTCCGTCACACGGCCCTCCCCAACTTCTGCAAGCCCCTGCCACGTTTCTGCGACCTCTCGGCGGTCTCCATCGCGTGTGCCTTCCTCAGCTGCGTCTTCCTCGCGACTTCTGCCGTAATCGATGTTATCTGGTTGTCAAGTCCGTGAGAGGTGTGATCCGAGTGATGGCACTGTACTAGTACTACTGTACTCGAGCGCTGCGCGGCTGCACCTCTGTGTGTACTCGTACCGTGTAATCAACTGAACCCAAAGGCCCGTTCGACTTACCTTAAAAGATGATTTGTTCGGCTTCTTTTTTCAATCAGAACAGTGTTTTCTCTCGCAATAATTCAGCTTTAGCTTCCAGTCAATTTCAGCCAAACGAACGGAGCCTCCCCGGCCAACTGGATGCTGATGCGCGCCGCACCTCCGAGATGAGTGCTGTACGTGTACCTGTAAGATAGCTGTCGACTGAGCTCAAAACATGTTTCATCAGCCATGGTATAATAGCCGCAGCGGCTTATGATGTAATATTACTATGTGCTGCTTGTTTGTACAGATTAGAATGATCTGGATGTTGATCTGCAGTGTCGCGGTCCAAAGATTCAGTTGAGTTCCGTGCCAACACTCCACTGCCCCAATCAACACCAACTACTGTGAGATAGGTTCTGTTCGGCTTACCTTATAATCCGTATTATTCAGCTTATTTTTCTAGCTAAAACAGTTTTTTTTCTCAAACAGCAATTTAATCAGAGACGTGTTTCTCAGCCCATTCGGCCCAGTTTCTCAAGCCGAACGGGGCCAGTCACGGGCTCTCGGCAGGCCGTCCGCGGCGACGCAACGCGCGACACGTACAAACCCAGTCGTGGACGGAGCGAAGAGGGAACATGTGCATCCTGGATCTCATCAAGATAATTACGCCGGCGACCTCGGAAAAATTGGTGCAAAGTGATCGGGTCTCGCTCAGCGGTGACTTGCCGACTTGCCGTTGCCTTGCTGTCCGTCCGACTCACTGGAGTCCTCAGCGCCTCTCCTTTGCCTGAATTCCTACCGCCGCGGCAACCTTTAAGGCTTTAACCCAGCCCGCCGCCCGCCGCTCGAGGTAATGCGGTGCCTCCACTTGTGATGCCCGCGTCCTCGCTCCCCTCCCCATTCTCCTCCTCCTCATCTACCGTGCCGCCCATTCCCCACCCACTCCCGCCGCCACCCGCAGATGCCGCCCAAGGTGGTCGCCGTCGCCGCGGGCGAGGCCCACACACTCGCCCTCACGGGTGAGTGGAATCTCCACTTACTCGCGCGAATTATCCTGCTCCCTCGCCGGGATTCAGTATTCAGTAATCTGACGAGAGGTTTCGTTGCCTGTAATTGCAGGTGACGGGCAGGTGTACTCCTGGGGCAGGGGGCCGTTCGGTCGCCTCGGGACCGGCCGCGAGGACGACGAGCTGGTCCCCACCGCGGTGGCGCCCGCGGTCTCTGCCGGCGGGACACCGCGGCCCAGGTTCGTCGCCGTCGCCGCTGGTGCCTACCATAGCCTTGCGCTAGACGGTTCGTGCTCTGTTACCCCATTCCGCTCTCTGCTTATATTCGTGGTGAAGCGGTTGTGTGATCCAAATTATAAGCTATTCTAGAACTTTAGAACTACCCGAGTAGTTACAGTAGTCTGACCAGCCCGTAGGAGTGGGTTTGAAGGGTAACTTCGCGGCTGCCGACTGGCACTTTGATTTTCCTGCACATGCCATTCAATATCTTTGCCTTGAAATTTTCTGTACCTCGTCTTTTAGGACTTCCTGCTATTAGTCTGACCGAGTCTGCATTAAATGGCTGAATCCACAATGTCACACTGGCCACTACAGAGAAAAATCCGTAGATTATCTAGGTTTTTGTATGAATATAACTTTACGTTTTGCATTTGCTGTGAGTATTTAATTCCATTATGTGCAAAATGTTTATCGCTGCATTTTTTTGTGCCAAAAGCAATTTAACACGATCCTCAGCATACATGTGAAATGGGTGCCATACTGATTGCTGAATAAATTCAATGTGACAGATGAAGGTTCACTCTGGTCATGGGGTTACAATCTCTGTATCCTTTACAGCTCTTGACTTATTTTTTTTTTAAAAAAAATTGTTAGCTGCAAATCTCTCAATTGATATGCCTGCCATTGTCGGATGTACTTCACTTCCTTGACTATTTAACAGATGGTCAACTTAGCTATGGGGATCAGAATTCCCTTTTTCCATGTTTGGTTGAGCAATTTCAGGATCTAGGTTCTCCTGAAACTCTGAATGATGAAGACCAGAACACACGTGATAGAACTTGTTTAAAGGTATGGGCGTACCATCAGTTTCGATAATTCCCAAACTATGTAAGCTTTATGATCGTTAAGAAAGTTTGGCTTTCTATTTTGATAACCGTGATGTATGTTTTGTTACAGCTATCCTCTGTCAAAGCAGGTGGCATGATGTCATTTGCCATAGACAGTTTGGGGGGCCTTTGGATGTGGGGAAGTTGCCCACAACAGACTGATGCTGGAGAGTTTTGTATTGCGAGTAGCTCTATCCCACTACCTGTGTGGGATTTCCATGGACACACTGTTGTTAAGGTTGCCTGTGGTAATGAGCATGTAGTAGCTGCAGTTAGTGTTGGCGAGACCTATACTGAAGGTGACCTTGTTTGTTATGCTTGGGGAAATAACAACCATGGTCAGTTGGGTCTAGGTGACAAGGAAAGTAGATCCCGTCCTGTGCTTATCTCAGCATTTAGCGAAGGATCTTCTTGGGAGGTGTATGAAATTGCATGCGGGGCTTCCCACACTGCAGTCCTCGCCAATAAGAAGTCTTCTGACCAGATAGAATCTCGGTGCTGGACATTTGGCCTTGGTGACAAGGGGCAGCTTGGCCATGGAACCACAGCCACCATTTGCACACCACAACCTGTCGATGGACTACCAACTGGATCCTTCCTTATTTCTCTTGACTGTGGATTGTTCCACACAACCGTAGTCTCCTCTGATGGAGAGGTGTGGTGCTGGGGAATGGAGAGAGGTCTTGGACTGTGCCCAGATGCTAGCTTTTCGGGAGTCGATGAAGGGGATGCTTTATATCCAATAAGGATTCAGTCTCCTGAGACAAATGGGTTCAAGTTTCTTGGTCCAGTGCAGATCACCTGTGGAGCTGCACACACTGTTCTTGTTGCTGGTGATGGGTATAGGATGTGGGCATGGGGCAGAGGCCGCAGTGGTGTGCTTGGGAGAGGCCAGACTGCTGACAGTTACATACCATGCGTTGTGATGTGGCCTCCTCTTGATGTGAACTTCCAAGAGATCCATGAGGACCAAGCGGGAGGATCAACATCAAGAGTGAATGATCGCACTAGCACTGAGTTGAATCAGAAGCTATCTGCTGCCTCAGAGGAGTTACAATTCCTAAGGTCAAAACTGACACTGATGGAGAGATATGCCAATATACTTCACATCTCAATCTTCCGTAAGCCACTTGATGAACGGGCGCTACCACGTTCACTTCAGGAATCTTCTGTCTTTGATATCAGAAAGGAATTTGAGAACATTTTGGATGCAGCAGACACTGATGAACTTAATCGTATGGAGATCTTCTACCGCAGCATGCTTTCTGGCATGAAAGACAAGCTTCTGAAGAGAAGAGTCCAAGAGATGGTCCAACAATGCATTATTTCACTCTCAGCAGGGAGGCAAAACCCTCAAGATAAGTGAATTGATTGAATGATTATACTTGTTACCGGACTGCAAGTGAGTACAGTATCTCCAAACTTGGTCTCATCAAAATTGCAATAACCCTATTTATGCCAACCCACTGTCGCTTCTGTTTCTTCAAATATAAAGTGAGTTAGTAAATCTATCCTGGCATCAAGATCATCACCTGGCCGACCATTGCACAAAGGCGGCATTACTCATACTGACTTGTAAGCGTATATGTTGTTTATGAATTGTTACTGGACTGCAAGTGGGTACAGTGTCACCAAACTTGGTCTCAACTAAATTGCAATAACCCTGTTTATGCCAACCCACTGTCGCATCTGTTTCTTCAAATATAAAGTGAGTGAGTAAATCTACCCTGCCATCAAGATCATCACCCGGTCGACCATTGCACAAAGACGGCATTACTGACACTGACATATAAGCGTATATGTTGTTTATGAAATTCTTTATATGATAAATGCATCCTAGAGAAATTGAATCCTGTGTAAAGGATTTCTCTATGGGTTGTCATAGACGGACAAGAATATATGGTTAGTGTTATTGGAAAAGTCTTAGGCAAATACTAGTTTAAATTATAAATACTATCAAGGTGATGCGCGTAAATAGTGCGGGTAGCTAGTTTTTTTTAACATGGTAACATTTGAGATTGTTCATTTGAATTTTTGCAAATAGTTTATCTTTTGTTTGTTGTATTTATCCGCTCTTCATGAGTCTCTACTGCATGTCTCTCACAAAGATCTTCCGGTATTAAATTTTGAATCATCTTATACCTTTTCTTGCGTGGATCAATAGTTGCCTTTTTGCCGTAATGATCATTTGCCAGATTACTCATGTACGACGATAGATCCAATGCTTATTTGGATTCTCTTTTTCCAAAGGTTTTAGACTTGCATATATGTTCTCCTTTTTGCCATAATAGTTCGGGGTTCGGGCCTTTTTTTTGTTTAAAAAATACTTCTGTTTACTTTTCTTTTTGTTGTTTTCATCTTTATGACTGTATTGAATATAATATTAAATTTACATTATCAGTAGAAAAATTAAACAATTTATTTTGTCAATGGTCACGTATAGTTTTCATTAATTTATTTTGAAACGCATGCCTTTAATCTCTGGTTCTTATAGTGTGTACTTCATAATGTGCATCATCGGTAGTTTTTTTTCTAAAAGCAACATCATCGGTATATAGTTATCTTTATATATAGCGCATAGCGCTGTTTTTTTTCTTTTCCTTAAGATATTTTCGAAATCATTAGTAGATGCTTGAAGCTGCAGCCCATTTAATAATGTTTTTATTTAATGGGCCACCATAGGATATTTTTCCTAATTCATTAGCGGATGGTCTTGGTACCCAGCTGTATCTCCCAATGATTGAACGGAATTTCTTTTACGTGACCGTCGCCCTTGGAGCCAAGCGCGCGACGCCCGCAATCACGTCCCACCGGAGACGAAGAAGAAGACGACAGCTAGGATTCCAGCGAGAAGCTCGCCGGCATCGGAGACGAGGAGTTCGTCGATGTTAGGTAAGTAGATCTATTCCCCGGCGGCCTTAGAATGGGGTTTGGAGGCGGTGGCCGCGACATGGCGGTGGAGGCGGGCGAGACGGCAGTAGGGTGGGGCGGCGGGAGAAGGTGGTTGGGCGGGGCTAGCAGCGGGGGCATCATGGCAGAGCTCGCCGATGTCGTGCCCTAGGATTAGGAAGGGCGGGGGTGGGGGCGAGGACGAGGATGGCGCCGATGAGCTTCCTTGTCTTCAGGGGAGGGCAGGGTCGATGGGCGGCACAGTCGGGGGCGGCGGGTGAGAAAGGCAGGGTGGGACAGGAAGGGCACGAGGATGGTAGGGTGGGGAGGAAGATGACGTGGAGCTGGGTAGCATAACCGGTCGCGCGTTATCGGGGTCCTTGATTCAAGTGTCGATGTTGATTTCGGCATGTTTCAATCTCCCCCTCTCAAGGAATCCTTGTTTAGTTCCCCAATTTGTTCTTAATCAAATCCTAGTTGGGGACCTTGAGGGCCATGACAACTTCATGATTTATGCGCGCGTGAAGGAGCAAGATAACCAAGTGGTTAGCCGGCCGAGACGAGCTGTCGGAACGCCAGGAGCCGGGGTGGAACCGTCGATACCTCGCCGAAGCACAAGAGTCGCGTTGGGATCTCCTCGCAATCGCAAGGGAGGAGTGGTCGGGCTTCCCGGTACCGGATCTCGCCGCTCTCGCTGCATCCGAAAAAAATAAATCCACTGATCCACCGGTCAGAGGTTACGTTAGACTGCCTCCAACAACTCATGTATCACGGCATGCAAACCCAAAATGCATACTCAAGGTTGCTTTATCGGTGGAAAACGCGCTCCAACGGACGACGCAAACGAGGAACGCATTTTGGGTGGGACGCGATGCACGACCCAAATAAGCGCCGTTCGCCCTGCCCCCGATGAACTTGCTATCGCCTGCGCCCCGCGTGGTCATCCGCCCTGCCTTGTTTCCCTGATCACGGCCCACGGCGACCGCCACGCGGCCATGGCGCCCGTGGCCCTCCACCTCCTCCTCACCATCCTCTGCCTTGGCTCGCGAATCCGTCGCGCCTCCCTAATCTCGTCTCCCCACGAGTCGGTGACCCCTCAGATCCGCCAGCCCCGTACCACCTCCTGCTGCCCTACTGCCAGATCCGGCCTTGGCTCCACAAAATCCTGCGACATCGAAGACGAGCGGGGCGAGAGAGCGGAGGTAGGTCGCAGGAGTCATGGAACCAGGCCCGCTCCGACAGACGCTGCAGTGGTGGCTCCCGGCACTCCTCCGCACGCGGCACCTGACGGCAGCGCGGCGTGGCCCTTCGCCTCATCCACCATCCTCTACGACGTCATGCAGGAGCAAGTGCGTCATGCAGCGGAGCTCCCACACGCCCGCCCAAGGGAAAGAGGAACTCCGGCGCGGGGGGGTGTAACACCCCGGTGTTATGCCTGCATTTAGGCACTGCAAATCATGCATATCATGCATCATCAAGCATTCTAATCACATATGCCTAATCATGTAAATAACAACTGAAACATTGTTTCGAAACATTTGAAACATGTGTGAAACCTGAATGTTGCATACCTTTGTTAGAATTGTTTTGCCCTGAATTTTTCTTGCTAGGTTAGTAGAACTTGTTTGGCTATCATGGTAAATCATCTAGAAATGTTTAGTTCAATTTTTGGAGCAAGGTTTGTATTCAAATTAATTCAAAATTTGGCTTCAAAAGTAATTTCCCAAAAATTAGGGTTTGGAGTTAAACATTGACTTTAATTTTGTAATTCAAAATCTATCAAGAATTGGACTTTGGTCTTAAAAGCAAAGTTGTAGAGGATTTAATTCTAAGCAACTTTCATTTTTGGACTATTTTCAAAATATGTCATTTTCTTGCTCAAAATAATATTTGAAAGATGGCATGTAAAAATTCCTTGAAAATATATTTGGAAAAGTATTTTTTTCTCCTTCGCAGGCCGCCGCCTCGCTTCTGGCCCGCCTGCCGAAGCCGGCCCAACATCCACCCCGCATCCCTGCCTTCGCCTCGGCCTAGCTCGATCGCCGTGGCCCAGTCCTCCCGCGCGCCGCGCCCGACCGCGTCAGGCACGTCGCGCCGCGTGGCGAGCGCATGCCGGCGACGCCGGTCGGGTGGCATCCCGTGGCCCCCGCAAGCACGCGCGCCTCGCTGATATCACGCCACCGCAGCTCCGCATTCAAGCTGTCCGAGCGCAGCACTCCCCACTCAGCCAGCCGCAGCAGCTCCTCCCGCGCGTAGCGAGCTTCGCCACCGAGCGCCGCAGTCGCTCCGCCGGCGATTTGCTCCTCCTCCCGCGCCTCATTCCTCGATTCCTCCCGCCGGCTGCTCTGCCTCGTCAAGCTCTTCGGTTGCACCCGCGTGTGGCTGCCGTAGACGAGGTGAGAGGCCGTGGTGGCCGATTTCTTCTCCGCTCCGCCGCGGCAAGCTCGCCGGAGCTCGTGCCCGCGCAGGCGACCCGCTCCAACCCTGTCATCCTTTTCTCGCGCATCTGCATCGCTCTGCCCCTGCGACCCTTGTGCGTGACTTCCCGTGGCTTGCTGTGGCCGAAAGCGCCCGCCCGCGGGTATGCCGCGCCGCCGTGGTGCCTGGCTGCCGGCGTAGGCGTGGCGTCTCGCCTCGGCCGATGCTGGGCCAGGATGGCCGTGGGCCAAACCCAGAGCAAGGCCGCCGCTCGCCCCTTCGCTCGGACTGAGCAGGCCGGTTGTGGCCATGGGCCAGTTCGTTTCCACGGGCCGGCCCAGTAGGAGTAGAAATAATTCGTTTTCAATTTCTCTTTATTATTTGAAAATAGAAATAGTTTGGAAATGTTTGGGGTACTCAAATTTGCTCCAAATTTATTGAAACAAATTTTGCTAGGTTATCACCAGATCTACTTGGGAAAATTATTGCATGTCATTTTTGAAATACTTTTCTATAGAACTTTATTTAATTATGAATATTGCTGATAACTTGAAAAATATGTAGAAAAATCTATAGGCTTCAAAAAAAATATGATTCCAAGTTTGTTAATCTTCTTATGTCATGAATTTCCTAGGAAAAATATGTTTCATGCATGTGTGGTGGGAAAATTTTGAGGTGTAGTTCAAGTACCTTTAATAGCTGATTTTTGTTATTTTTGCTAGAGAGCAAACTTTATATAAAACATGCATGTGATAATTTTTGTACTGTAGTTGTATGTTATGAAGAACATAGGAAAAATACTAACTCTGTTGTTTGACACTTTTCACAGTACAAAGTATTTCATGTTCATAATCATGTCATAGCTTGTTATTTTTGTGTAGGCTAACCCACTCATTCAAACACCATGAAAATCTGATGGTAGACTACTTAGGGTAGTAATGTGCTATTGTAATTTTCTAAGATTTTTCTAAGTAAGAAAAATAGAGGTTGCTATTCAAACCTATTATTAATTAGGGTTTAATTAAGGGTTGTTTTATGTGTGTTTAAGAAAGTAGTAAAGCTTTGGTGTATCTTTGAAGCATTTAATAAGATATGTTGACTTAACCTACTAGTAGTAGAAGAGAATGCAGTAGATGACATGTGCTTGTAGTATATTTTCTTGGATGATGTTGACTACCTTGTATTTAAACATATCCCTTGTATTCATCTCATCCAATGCACCGATTGTATAAGCACTTACGCACATTGCATCATATAGGATCGCAAACCGAGAACCTAGTCGTCATACCCGAGTAGCCCGAGGAGCAGTTCGAGGTGCAGCCGCAGGAAGTGCCAGAAGCCGACGAGGAGGACGTTGAGGAACTTTCGGAGTGCCCCGATCACCGTTCAAGCTCCTTCGAGAGAGGCAAGCCCCGGAGCATTTTTCTCTCGGTTTGTAATGATTTAATTAAATGCTTTACTTTAATTGATGCATTATGTTCAGGAGTTGTTTGCAATCGTTGCTGCAGTATACCTTGTCTACCTTTGTTATACTATATCCTTGTTACCCGGGTATCCACAGTCGAGTCAATGCTTAGCTGGCTTAGACCGGTAGAAGTCGGGTGATTCCCTGTCACCTGCGAGCTATAGGTGGTTACCTGGATCTGCTTGGAAGACTATGAAGTCATGGTATAACTAAGTGTTAAATGAAGTTGAGACCGGACGGAGACTTGCAGAGTTTTGGACTGTAGTGTTTCCATCTGTGTCGATTAAGGACCGGTCGTTGTTGGGCCTCGAGTCATGTTGAACGCATGCCTTACATTTAGCTGGCCGGATAAAGTACCTTCTGACCGCGAAGCTAGGAGATTTTTCGGGCCGAGTAGATTGCCCGCAACGCACTGTGTCGGAGCAGGTGTGGTAGGACACGGGGGCGGGATGATAAGACCAAAGTGCAGTCGGTCGGCCCCCGGGTACATGTGGTTCCTGGCAAACTCGAGATTCCTGGAAAGTTGACTCGGTGATCAATATCTCACTTTAGCGGGTGAGTGAGGTTTGTGTAAGGAATAAATCACCAGCTGGTTAGGAATCGATTCGAATCGCCATCGCTTCTGGATAGTGAGCACTTGACTTGAGTTACTTCATCGTAGTAAATGTTTATGGAACACTTGGACAGTTATAATGAATATGATAGTATGGAAGTTGTTTAATGATCATTGGTTATCATTACCTGCTTAATCACATGTTTACTCTAGTATAGGTGCAAATCTAGTCGACAGGTTAATAATAATTAACTTGGCAATAATGCTTTTAGAAAGGTTCTTGAAAAGCTAAAAATGCTTCTTTTTGCAAATGAGTCAGCTACCCTACTATAAAGCCTTTCATAATCCTTGGTGTCATTTATTTTCGGTTATGTCGGGTAAGTCTAGCTGAGTACCTTCTTGTACTCAGGGTTTTATTCCCACTTGTTGCAGATGGGCAGATGTATTACGGCTACTGTATCAACTGCCTTTATCCTGCGATGGGTGATGCTTAGGACCATGGGCATGGTCATTCCTTACGTCTCGTCTGATGCTTTTGTTGGAGATGATAATTCGCTGGCACTATATTTAAACTCCGCGTGAGTGTGTGTGTGTGGTTTGAACAAATGACTTCCGCTACTTTTATTCGAACTGGTTTTGTAATAACTATGTTGAAACTCTGATGTATCTGAGATTGCGAACTTTTATGTAATTTGTGATGGTGACTGCTAAACTTATTACGATCTTGGCTGGAATGGAAGTTGGTTTGAAATCCTTCGTGATTTCACGGACTACCGGGTTATACGGGCTTAAGTTTGCTAAATCGTCTGCTCTGGCGGATGATTTTCTTACTTAATTTTGTATAATTGGTCGGTTCTGTTACAGCTGGCATCAGAGCATGGTTTAGCGTGTTACTGTTCACAAGTGTATTTAAAACAAAAAGGCATTTGGAAAATGTGATTTTCAAAATATAAAGTGTGCCAGTGATCATATTCTTTATGCCCAGTTAAGGACTTTAGGTGGCTTAATTAAGTACTGACTGGGGTTCTTGCATCATATTTCTCTTTCGTCGCTCATACGGCGTGCTATTGTATGAGTACCACTTGTTTGAGTGGTGATGTATGGATCAATTGCCTCTACGCATCGGTAAGTGTGAGCTGTGAGAGCATGATCGGATACACCGCCGATCTAGGGTGAATGCTTATATGATGCTGGAGTAATTACATGTTCTACGCATGTTTTACAAAGGTATCTCATGTATGGGTCTTCCGTTTGTTGAGGCGATGCCGTCAATAGGACGATGGTTCGGGTAGTTACTACCGTTGTACACGTATTTGCGAATTCGTGTAGAGCGTGTAGATAAAACCTTACTGCTTTTATGCATTCATTGGGAATTGGGCTGAAATGAATCTTCTGCAGGTACATAACAACGCTATCGTGTAGAACGTATTAGCTACGTATTGAGAGATCGTTGTATGCCACCGAATTCGTCGTTAGAAATTATTTATTTCCTAAGTTTGTGAGAACGTACGACACGTACATACATCATGTTTCTTGTGCATTTCATTCATCTCATGCATTCCTCCCCTTATAAATTGATTATCTCATTTTGATAAAAGTTGTATCACCTAAAATATATTTCCCCGAGGTAATAAGAGAACTTTTGCTACAGATGGCCCGCACGAAGCAGACCGCCCGTAAGTCCACCGGAGGAAGAGCACCTCGACATCCGTTGGCCCTAAGGGAGCACCGCACCATGGACACCTTCTTGAGCGAGTTTGGCATGCCAACTTTGCTTTGGAGAGTGCTCCATGATGTGGGGTACCCAGAGGGTCAAGAGCCGGTGTACTCTTGGAATGAGAGCCAGTTAGTAGAGGATGGACTTGCAGTGGTGGAGATCACGGTTCCTGCTCTCGGTGATACTCCAGATTGAGATGGTTGGCATTTGGAGTTTGAGGGTCGCACTCCAGCTGAGGGTGCAGAGGGAGCCGCCTTCCGTGTCATCAGGGACATTATGAGCAGATTTCCTAGTGAGCTTGCAGCAGCTCTAGCTGGTACTTTTCCTAGGGATGATCCTCGTGATGCCATTTGGGTTCAGCCTTAGAGAAGTGCATTGGTCAGAGGTCCAGCTGAAGGACAGGCTAGCGACAACCAGGCAATGAGTGCGATGTTTGCCGCCATCAGAGCATATGAGGGTCTCGAGGGTACCTACTGGACTTTGACTGGCTTGCATAGTGAGGATAAGCTAAAAGGAAAAAAGCAGAAGAAGAGATAGGCACGTGCTATAGCTAGCTTGCAGGAGCAGTTGGCTGATATGAACTTACAGCGAGAACAGGCGGTTGAGAGAGGTGATAGAGCTATGCAGCGAGTGCATACGTTGACTCAAGCCAACAACAATGCAGACCGCATGATTGGACAGTTGGTTCAGGAAATGAATGAAGCCTGGAACACAAGAAACCTTCTGCTACAGAGAGTCGATGAGCTAGAGGAATACAACGGCAACTTGCACGAGGAGTTTCACGCGCTCTACAATGGGGTTGGCCCATATGCTCCACCAGACGCCGCTGGCATGGACATCGACGACGACAACTAGGACGAGCCTGCAGTTTCACCTGGAGGCGATGGTGACGTCTCCGATCCCGACGATGGCCCCGAGGAGTAGGCTAGTTGCCTTGCGCTAGTATCTAGGTCCTGTCGCGATGACCTTTCTTTCGTTGGTATGTAACTTATGGTATGTTGCTTTGAACGTATGAGACTTGGCATGTGATTGGAACTTGATTTTCGAATGCGATATCTGAACGCATAAAAAGTCCAGTGTATGTATGCTGGCAATTTGATTGTATGGACGCGATGTTTGCCGTTGAAGTAATTCGATTAAGTGCTGTTGTTTTAATTGGGATGCGATTGTTGTGCCTCTGTTTTATTGCATGAATTTATTCTCTTCAGTAAATTCAGTACGGCATAATTTTTCCTTCACTCGCAATTATTATAGCTTCACTCAATCATTACTTGTTGCTGAAATATGCAGATGGCAAACACTCGCCGAACCACGTGTGAGGCCGCTGAGCCCGGTGCTAACGGTGCGGGGACCGATGGTGGTGGTGGTGGAAACCACGGCAACAACAATGAGCCTCCCCATGAACCGCATTTGCCACCTCCTCCCCCGTTTACCCCCGAGATGTTCCTCGCACAGCTGCTCGGGAGTCAGCGCAACGCGGAACAATCTCAGAAGAACATGGAAGATTTTCTGCGCACCATCGCCAACAACGTTCAACGTGGTAACAATCAAGGTGGTGGCATGGGAGTGAATCAATACAGCAGCTTCAAAGATTTCATGGACACCAGGCCGCCAGTATTCAAGGAAGCAACAGAGACACTCGATGCTGAGGAATGGATCAACACGATGGAAGATAAATTCCGTGTGTTGAGGATGACTGAGGTTCTAAAAACGGAGTATGTTGCACTTCAATTGCAGGGACCGGTGGGAATGCGGTGGAAGCACCATCGCACCACCTTCCCTCCAAATGCTCATATTTCTTGGAGAGAGTTTGCTAAGGCCTTCCGTGGAGTCTACATTCCACCCGGGCTGACCGAAATGAAGTTGGGAGAGTTTCAGGCATTGAACCAGGGCACCAAAACCGTGACGCAATACCTGCATGCCTTCAACAACTTGTGTCGCTATGCTCCCAACATGGTTGACACAGATGCTAAAAGAATAGCCAGTTTTAAGAGGGGTCTCAATCCAAAAATGATGAAGCATGTTGGTACCAACAACCGCGTCAGATTCAATGACTTCATCAGCGACTGTCTGAAGTAGGAGAAAAATAACAACGCCAGCACCGCAGCCAAGACACGCAAGAGAGCCTTTGAAGGTGGTCCGTCGCAAGCTAGAGCACCTATGGGAGGTCGTCCTCCATATCGCCCATCGGCACCTGGCGCTAGGTTCAGGCCACCTCAACCAAGAAGTCAGAATTTCCGTGGACCTCAAAAGCCGTACAAGATGGCAGTACAGCCCAACAAAGCAGCCGCAACTACGGTACAAGGCAGTTCTAAGGGAGCTGTGGGATCTACCAGGACAGTGAGAGGACCCTGCTATAACTGTGATCAACCTGGCCATTTCTCGAGGTTTTGTCCGTACCTGCCCAAGAAGAAGCAGCAGACTTATAATGCTAGAGTGCATAGTACGACAGTGGATGAAATTCCAGAGGGAGAACCCATCACTGCTGGTAAGTTTCCTGTCAACGAAAACCTTGCAGTTATTCTATTTGATTCTGGATCATCGCATTCTTTTATGAGTCAAGCATTTGCACAGAAACATGGATAACTATGCACAGAATTGGGGTATGGGTACCATATAAGTTTAGCAGGGGCTGATGTTTTGACCAACCGGATGGTTCGAGGGGCAACCTTTGAATTAGGTAGCAGAAAGTTTCGAGTGAACTTGATAGTTATGCCTGGGTTAGTCTTGGATGTCATTATAGGGATGAATTGGATGAAGGATTGGGGAGCAGTCATAGATACTGGAAGTCGAGTACTTACCCTTAAGGATCCCCTGGGTGAGGGTACTTTCCAAGTACCATTGCCTCGGAGAACAGACCTTATAAGTGTTATATGTGCTACGGCAGTTATTCCTATTCATCAGATTCCGGTAGTGTGTGAATTTCCGGATGTATTCCTGGATGAGCTACCTGGTCTTCCGCTGGATAGGGAGACTGAGTTTAGAATTGAGTTAGTCCCCGGAACAGCTCCGATTTCAAGGAGACCCTATCAGATGCCTCCAGATGAGTTAGCTGAGCTGAAGAAGCAATTAGAAGAATTATCAAAAAGGGGTTTATACGACCAAGCAAGTCTGAATGGGGATGTCCCGCCTTATTTGTGAAGAAGAAGAAAGAGGGCACGTTAAGGATGTGCGTAGATTATAGGCCACTCAATGCTGTGACCATCAAGAATAAATATCCCTTGCCATATATTGATGTTCTATTTGACCAATTATCCAAGGCCAAGGTGTTCTCAAAAATAGATTTGAGATCCGGTTATCATCAGATCAAGATTAGGCCTCAGGATATACCAAAAACTGCATTTTCCACTAGATACAGGTTGTATGAGTATCTTGTCATGTCTTTTGGCTTGACAAATGCTCCTGCATACTTTATGTTTTTGATGAATACAGTTTTCATGCTAGAATTGGATAAATTTGTGGTAGTGTTCATCGATGACATTCTGGTGTACTCTGAGAACGAGAAAGATCACGAAGAGCATCTGAGAACTGTCTTGACCAGACTTAGAGATCATCAATTGTATGCTAAGTTTAGCAAATGCGAATTCTGGTTGAAGGAAGTTCCTTTCCTTGGTCACATTCTGTCAGAGAATGGAGTTTCAGTCGATCCAAGTAAGGTGCAAGAAGTTATAAATTGGAAAGCACCGACCACAGTTTTTGAGATTAGAAGTTTCTTAGGACTAGCCGGTTATTACCGTCGCTTTATACCAGATTTCTCAAAAATTGCCAAACCGATGATGAGTCTTCTACAGAAGGATCACAAGTTTGTGTGGACAGAGGAGTGTGAAGCAGCTTTCCACACTTTGCAGAAACTGTTGACCACTGCTCCTGTTCTAGCACAACCAGATATCGAGAAACCATTTGATGTGTTTTGCGACGCATCGAAGACTGGATTGGGCTGTGTTCTTATGCAAGAAAGGAGAGTCATTGCTTATGCATCACGTCAATTGAGAAAGCACGAGGTCAACTATCCAACACATGATCTTGAACTTGCTGCAGTTGTGCACGCCCTAAAAATTTGGAGACATTACCTACTTGGTAATGTGTACAATATTTTCACGGATCACAATAGTCTTAAGTATATCTTTACCTAACTAGAGCTAAACATGAGACAACGCAGATGGTTGGAATTAATAAAGGATTACAACTTGAATGTGCAATATCATCCTGGTAAAGCCAATGTAGTGGCAGATGCTTTGAGCAGAAAGTCACATTACTTGAATGTGTAGCCATTACTTGAAGATGGGTTCGATCTAATGCATCCTGCTGTGTTACATAGTATTCAGATTAGTTGCTCTTTGGAAAGTAAGATAATAGAAGGCCAGAAAACCGATAAGGGTTTCCACATCAAAGAGAAAATAAAAGAAAAGTCGTCTCAACACTTTAAAGTGGATGAACAGGGCATGTTGTGGTTTGATGACCGTCTTGTGGTTCCCAAGGATCAAGAGCTTAGGAATAAACTCATGGATGAAGCTCACCTTTCTAAGCTATCTATCCATCCCGGAAGTAGTAAGATGTATCAAGAACTAAGATCTCGCTATTGGTGGACCAAAATGAAGAAAGAAATTACAGCATATGTTGCCAGATGTGACACATGTTGTCGAGTGAAAGCCATTCACATGAAGCCTACCGGTATGTTGCAACCCTTATCAGTCCCTGGTTGGAAGTGGGACGATATAAGCATGGATTTTATCACGGGTTTGCCCACTGCTCAAAAAGGACATGATTCGATTTGGGTAATTGTGGACCGTCTTACCAAGACCGCTCATTTCTTGCCGGTCAAAACAGATTATCGACCACCTCAATATGCCGAGAAGTATATCGCAGAAATTGTGAGGTTGCATGGTATACCAAAGACCATAGTATCTGATCGAGGCTCATAGTTCACGGCTCACTTTTGGGAACATTTACACAAAGGCTTAGGAACTAGTTTGATTCGCAGTACCGCTTATCATCCTCAGACAGATGGTCAGACTGAACGAGTGAATGCTGTTTTGGAGGATATGTTAAGAGCCTGTGTATTGTCTTCTAAGGGATCATGGGAGTCATGATTACCGTTAGCTGAGTTTTCTTATAATAATAGTTATCAAGAAAGCATCAAGATGGCCCCATTCGAAGCTTTATATGACAGAAAATGTAGAACACCATTGAATTGGGTCGAGCCTGGAGATAGAAGGTATTATGGCATTGACTTTGTAGAAGAAGCCGAGAAGAAAGTTCATATTATTTAGCAGAATATGAAAGCTGCCCAATCACGTCAGAAAAGCTATGCAGACAAAAGAAGAAGACCCCTTGCGTTTGAAGTTGGTGACTATGTTTATCTGAAAGTCACGCCAATGAAGAAGAAAAGGTTTGGAATCCGAAGAAAGCTTACCGCGAGATTCGTAGGACCTGTCGATACGGGACCCATGGGGTTTCGCACGGAGAAGAGAGAAGAAGACCTAGTCCAACTAGGATTCCCTACATGTAATCCTACTAGAACTAGTTACACATAATCCTACTAGGATCTCTACTTTGTTACCGACTAGGACTCTTGCCTCTCCTGGACTATATAAAGGAGGGTAGGGGTCCCTAGATCGGCAGAGATAAGAGACACAGGAGCGACAGACATAACCACAACATACCTCGCAACACAACAAATAGCGCAGGGCGTAATATACTATCCACCCCACATTGGACGTAGGGCGCCGTGATTTTTCGGCGTGCCGAACCAGTATAAATCATTGTCTCCCTGCGTTTACCATCGAGTTCCTGCAAACACCGATACCCCTCCGAATAAATCATCGCCCCGGGTACTCCCGTGGCGGGTTGCCGGTGGTAAAACATCGACAGCTGGCGCGCCAGGTAGGGGACCTCGGCGCTTTGCGTTCGAGAGCTCGGTGGACCTCAAAATCATGATTCGCCACGGCTGTCATTGGCATCATTCGACAACTCGCTGAAGCGCATGTTCTCGGCGACGTCCTCGTACATCCAATCGATCGTTCAGGCTGCCGCTAGGAAGGTGCGCGTACACTAGCAGCAACCCGACATCTCGAGGCATAGTACAAGCAAGTACTCGACAGAACTGTTCGACTACTTCAAGGTGTTCGACTACATCCGGCGACAAGAGAGCTATCAAATCTCCTTCCAACTACTTGGCTGCACGCCGCGCTGAATGCAACGCAAACAACTCGGCTGCGGTGATGGACAACTCTGCCATGAACCAAGCTAAGTAACACTTTAATTTTTTACATTTCAGATATTATTCGTATGCCTCTGTGGCCATATCATCTTCCCCTAACAGCTGTTAGTTTCCTCGGATAGTAAGCCTTAATTCGCGAAGCTTGTTTTCTCGAATGGATGGTCACATCAAATGAACCTCTGAACCATACGGATGGTCACGTCAAAGAACCTCTAAACCATACGGGTGGTCACGTCAATGGACCTCTGAACCAAACGCGAGATTCAAGTGCTTAAACGTAACAGGCTACTACCCAGGAAATTAACCGACCTAGCAAGGGAAGACACAAAAAATCATCATGCGAGCAAACATAGTGCTCAACATACAAAAAAATCATCATGCAAGCAAACATAGCGCTCTAGGTCTTCTCATAACGGTCGCCGAATTCCTCAGGTAGAACACGCCTTAATCCGTGAAGCTTGTCTACTCACATGGACGGTCACGAACCGAGTACCAGGCTCACATGGTCACGTCATGAACCTCTGAACCATACGCCAGAGATTCAAGTGCTTAAACGTAACAGGACACTACCTGAGGAATTTGCATGGCCTAGCAAGAGCAAGACGCAAAAAGTTTATATGCATTTCATAATGCCGGGGCCCGACCCTGATTGATTATTCAAATATGGGACATGCTCCCCACTTCATATCCGGAATGTCATTTACAACATATTTTTATGTTTAACATGCAGGGGAGCTACATCGGTACCATGAGATCAGGAAAACATGCTCCTGAGAGCTAGTCCAGAAACAACCCGGATTGATCAGAAAACAACCTGGATGAGGTACATACAAATTCAGAAAGAACCTGGACGAAGCGCAAACAACCCCGAAGAGGTGTTGCAAGTACCAAGACAAGTTCGGAAAGAACCTGGACGAAGCACAAACAACCCCGAAGAGGTGCTGCAAGTACCAAGACAAATTCAGAAAGAACCCGGATTGATCAGAAAACAACCCGGATGAGGTACATACAAGTTCAGAAAGAACCTAGACGAAGCGCAAACAACCCCGAAGAAGTGCTGCAAGTACCAAGACAAATTCAGAAAGAACCCGGATTGATCAGAAAACAACCCGGATAAGGTACATACAAGTTCAGAAAGGACCTGGATGAAGTGCAAACAACCCGGAAGAGGTGCGGCAAGAACCAAGACAAGATCAGAAAGAACCCGGATGAATCAAAAACAACCGGGAAGAACATTTCAGAAAGAACCCGGATTGATAAAAAAAAACAACCTGGATGAGGTACATACAAATTCAGAAAGAACCTGGACGAAGTGCAAACAACCTGGAAGAGAGACATCAAGAACCAGAGAAGTCTAGAAACGACCTCGTTGAATAAAAAATAACTCGGAAGAGCATCACGGCTTAGTCAAAAAACTAAGCTCGGGGGCTCGACATTCGCTTCAACTACGCTCGGGGGCTCGAATTCAAGGATGAAAAACCAAGAATACAAGTACTCAAGACTACAACAAAGACAACACATCAAGACCCTTCATCCGATTTCTATTCTAAAGAAAAGTACTCGGAGAAGGCCCGGGGGCTGCGGGATACATAACCCCAAAAAATTTTTTGAAGACAAGAATCTGGACCCTCCAACTTTTGCAAGCAAAAGCAAGAGGCTCGGAGGCTACACTCAGTGAGTGCAATTTTTACGAAAAATTGCACCCACCGAAAAAGAACTCGGAGCAACCAAGAAGACTAAAGGGACCCTCTGGCTCCTTGTCCCAACAAGCAAGAGGCTCGGAGGCTACACTCACTGAGTGCACTTTTATCCAAAAGGGCACATCAGCCGAAGAAAAGACAAAGAAGATCATCTCAAGGTTTCACTTCAAGAAGAACCTCGAACGGATTTACAACAACTCAACGAAGACCAAGAAGAACAAGAAGGCTTTCGAAGCTCATCCATGAGATGCTCGGGGGCTTGTCGATACGGGACCCATGGGGTTTCGCACGGAGAAGAGAGAAGAAGACCTAGTCCAACTAGGATTCCCTACATGTAATCCTACTAGAACTAGTTACACATAATCCTACTAGGATCTCTACTTTGTTACCGACTAGGACTCTCGCCTCTCGTGGACTATATAAAGGAGGGCAGGGGTCCCTAGATCGGCAGAGATAAGAGACATAGGAGCGACAGACATATAACCAATAGAACTCACAACCACAACATACCTCGCAACACAACAAATAGCGTAGGGTGCAATATACTATCCACCCCACACTGGACGTAGGGCGCCGTGATTTTCCGGCGTGCCAAACCAGTATAAATTGTTTTCTCCCTGCGTTTACCATCGAGTTCCTGCAAAAGCCGATACCCCTCCGAACAAATCACCGCCCCGGGTACTCCCGTGGCGGGTTGCCGGTGGTAAAACATCGACAGGACCATACAAGATCTTAGAACAAAGAGGTCCGGTAGCCTACAAGTTAGAGTTACCTGAGACAATGAGTACCGTTTTCCTAGTTTTCTATGTATCATATCTCAAGAAATGTTTGCGTGTTCCGAAGGAAAAAATAGAACCTCGAGGTATTCAACTCAAATTAGATTTGGTGTATCATGAGCAACCAGTCCGAGTGTTAGACACTAAGGAACGTGCTACTCGGAATAGTGTGGTGAAAACATACAAGATACAGTGGGATCATCATGATGAGGGAGATACAACTTGGGAAACAGGAGAGTATCTATAAAAAGCTTATGAAGAATTTTATAACAAATGGTTCGTAACCCAAATCTCGGGACGAGATTTTTATAAGGGGGGAGGGCTGTAACACCCCGGTGTTATGCCTGCATTTAGGCACTACAAATCATGCATATCATGCATCATCAAGCATTCTAATCACATATGCCTAATCATGTAAATAACAACTGAAACATTGTTTCGAAATATTTGAAACATGTGTGAAACCTGAATGTTGCATACCTTTGTTAGAATTGTTTTGCCCTGAATTTTTCTTGCTAGGTTAGTAGAACTTGTTTGGCTATCATGGTAAATCATCTAGAAATGTTTAGTTCAATTTTTGGAGCAAGGTTTGTATTCAAATTAATTCAAAATTTGGCTTCAAAAGTAATTTCCCAAAAATTAGGGTTTGGAGTTAAACATTGACTTTAATTTTGTAATTCAAAATCTATCAAGAATTGGACTTTGGTCTTAAAAGCAAAGTTGTAGAGGATTTAATTCTAAGCAACTTTCATTTTTGGACTATTTTCAAAAGATGTTATTTTCTTGCTCAAAATAATATTTGAAAGATGGCATGTAAAAATTCCTTGAAAATATATTTGGAAAAGTATTTTTTTTCTCCTTCGCGGGCCGCCGCCTCGCTTCTGGCCCGCCTGCCGAAGCCAGCCCAACATCCACCCTGCATCCTCGCCTTCGCCTCGGCCTAGCTCGATAGCCGTGGCCCAATCCTCCCGCGCGCTATCTTCTCCACCCGCGCGCCGCGCCCGACCGCGTCAGGCATGCCGCGCCGCGTGGTGAGCGCATGCCAGCGACGCCGGCTGGGTGGCGTCCCGTGGCCCCCGCAAGCACGCGCGCCTCGCCGATATCACGCCACCGCAGCTTCGCATTCAAGCTGTCTGAGCGCAGCACTCCCCACTCAGCCAGCCGCAGCAGCTCCTCCCGCGCGTAGCGAGCTTCGCCATGAAGCGCCGCAGTCGCTCCGTCGGCAATTTGCTCCTCCTCCCGCACCTCATTCCCTGATTCCTCCTGCCGACTGCTCCGCCTCGTCAAGCTCTTCGGTTGCGCCCGCGTGTGGCTGCCGTAGACGAGGTGAGAGGCCGTGGTGGCCGATTTCTTCTCCGCTCCGCCGCGGCAAGCTCGCCGGAGCTCGTGCCTGCGCAGGTGACCCGCTCCAACCCTGTCATCCTTTTCTCACGCATCTACACCGCTCTGCCCCTGCGACCCTTGTGTGCGCCTTCCCGTGGCTTGCTGTGGCCGGAAGCGCCCGCCCGTGGGTATGCCGCGCCGCCGTGGTGCCTGGCCGCCGGCGTAGGCGTGGCGTCTCGCCTCGGCCGATGCTGGGCCAGGATGGCCGTGGGCCGAACCCTGAGCTAGGCCGCCGCTCGCCCCTTCGCTCGGACTGAGCAGGCCGGTTGTGGCCGTGGGCCAGTTCGTTTCCACGGGCCGGCCCAGTAGGAGTAGAAATAATTCGTTTTCAATTTCTCTTTATTATTTGAAAATAGAAATGGTTTGGAAAATATTTGGGTACTCAAATTTGCTCCAAATTTGTTGAAACAAATTTTGCTAGGTTCCTTATCACCAGATCTACTTGGGAAAATTATTGCATGTCATTTTTGAAGTACTTTTCTATAGAACTTTATTTAATCATGAATATTGCTGATAACTTGAAAAATATGTAGAAAAATCTATAGGCTTCAAAAAAAATATGATTCCAAGTTTGTTAATCTTCTTATGTCATGAATTTCCTAGAAAAAATATGTTTCATGCATGTGTGGTGGGAAAATTTTGAGGTGTAGTTCAAGTACCTTTAATAGCTGATTTTTGTTATTTTTGCTAGAGAGCAAACTTTATATAAAACATGTATGTGATAATTTTTGTAAAGTAGTTGTATGTTATGAAGAACATAGGAAAAATACTAACTCTGTTGTTTGACACTTTTCACAGTACAAAGTATTTTCATGTTCATAATCATGTCATAGCTTGTTATTTTTGTGTAGGCTAACCCACTCATTCAAACACCATGAAAATCTGATGGTAGACTACTTAGGGTAGTAATGTGCTATTGTAATTTTCTAAGATTTTTCTAAGTAAGAAAAATAGAGGTTGCTATTCAAACCTATTATTAATTAGGGTTTAATTAAGGGTTGTTTTATGTGTGTTTAAGAAAGTAGTAAAGTTTTGGTGTATCTTTGAAGCATTTAATAAAATATGTTGACTTAACCTACTAGTAGTAGAAGAGAATGCAGTAGATGACATGTGCTTGTAGTATATTTTCTTGGATGATGTTGACTACCTTGCATTTAAACATATCCCTTGTATTCATCTCATCCGATGCACCGATTGCATAAGCACTTACGCACATTGCATCATACAGGATCGCAAACTGAGAACCCAGTCGTCATACCCGAGGAGCCCGAGGAGCAGTTCGAGGTGCAGCCGCAGGAAGTGCTAGAAGCCGACGAGGAGGACGTTGAGGAACTTCCGGAGTGCCCCGATCACCGTCCGAGCTCCTTCAAGAGAGGCAAGCCCCGGAGTATTTTTCTCTCGGTTTGCAATGATTTAATTAAATGCTTTACTTTAATTGATGCATTACGTTCAGGAGTTGTTTGCAACCGTTGCTGCATTATACCTTGTCTACCTTTGTTATACTATATCCTTGTTACCCGGGTATCCGTAGTCGAGTCAATGCTTAGCTGGCTTAGACCGGTAGAAGTCGGGTGATTCTCTGTCACCTGCGAGCTATAGGTGGTTACCTGGATCTACTTGGAAGACTATGAAGTCATGGTATAACTAAGTGTTAAATGAAGTTGAGACCGGACGGAGACTTGCAGAGTTTTGGACTGTAGTGTTTCCGTCTGTGTCGATTAAGGACCGAATGTTGTTGGGCCTCGAGTCATGTTGAACGAATGCCTTACATTTAGCTGACCGGATAAAGTACCTTCCGACCGCGAAGCTGGGAGATTTTTCGGGCCGAGTAGATTGCCCGCAACGCATTGTGCCGGAGCAGGTGTGGTAGGACACGGGGGCGGGATGATAAGACCAAAGTGCAGTCGGTCGGCCCCCGGGTACATGTGGTTCCTGGCAAACTCGAGATTCCTAGAAAGTTGACTCGGTGATCAATATCTCACTTTAGCGGGTGAGTGAGGTTTGTGTAAGGAATAAATCACCAGCTGGTTAGGAATCGATTCGAATCGCCATCGCTCCTGGACAGTGAGCACTTGACTTGAGTTACTTCATCGTAGTAAATGTTTATGGAACACTTGGACAGTTATAATGAATATGACAGTATGGAAGTTGTTTAATGATCATTGGTTATCATTACCTGCTTAATCACATTTTTACTCTAGTATAGGTGCAAATCTAGTCGATAGGTTAATAATAATTAACTTGACAATAATGCTTTTAGAAAGGTTCTTGAAAAGCTAAAAATGCTTCTTTTTGCAAATGAGTCAGCTACCCTACTGTAAAGCCTTTCATAATCCTTGGTGTTATTTATTTTCGGTTATGTCGGGTAAGTCTAGCTGAGTACCTTCTCGTACTCAGGGTTTTATTCCAACTTGTTGCAGATGGACAGATGTATTACGGGTACTGTATCAACTGCCTTTATCCTGCGATGGGTGATGCTTAGGACCATGGGCATGGCCATTCCTTACGTCTCGTTTGATGCTTTTGTTGGAGATGATCATTCGCTGGCACTATATTTAAACTCCGCGTGATTGTGTGTGGTTTGAACAAATGACTTCCGCTACTTTTATTCGAACTGGTTTTGTAATAACTATGTTGAAACTCTGATGTATCTGAGATTGCGAACTTTTATGTAATTTGTGATGGTGACCGCTAAACTTATTACGATCTTGGCTGGAATGGAAGTTGGTTTGAAATCCTTCGTGATTTCACGGACTACCGGGTTATACGGGCTTAAGTTTGCTAAATCGTCTGCTCTGGCGGATGATTTTCTTACTTAATTTCGTATAATTGGTCGGTTCTGTTACAGGGGGGCTGGGACGGGTCCGCGGTGGGAGCGGGGCATGGCCGGCAGGGCAAGGCGGGTCCACGGTGGGGTCCGCGGCGGGGAGCGGCTGGAGCGGTGCGACAGTTTTGGGTACTCTGCTTTTGCGGTCGCCGTGGGAGAAGAAAAGTATTGGGTGAGGGGCTCTTTTACTGTGTATGACCTGTCCTAGAACGTGTCTTTACTTTAGGTTTCTGCTCTCGGAGATAGTCTTACGCGCGCCGTATATAAAATAGAAATGCACAGTGCACAGTGTCGCATCCGTTCCTTTTCTTGTCTGTTGAAGACTTTGACTTGTGCGGCCGGTGGCACCGTCACCCCGTGCGGTTCACATGGGTCGTGGGAGTCCGGCCCGGCCTGTCCCGAACAAGAGGTCCGCCCGCCCCGGCGTGCGAGTGCGAGTGCGAGTGCGAGTGCACAGAAACTCGTGCCGCCCACTCCAGCTGAAAACGGATCAAAAGGGAAACAAAACGTGCTCCCGCTAAACAAATGTATTACCACTCCCGGACACCGCTCTCGGCCCCAGATCCCGGATCGCGATTAAACTAGTCTAACCCCGAACACCTTTGGCGGTTCCGGCTGCGCGAAGCCGGTGGCGCGGCGACGTGGCCCGTGCTGGGGCGCCTCGAGTCCAGTCCCAACCCACCACGGGCGTGCGGCCGTCGTTGCGCCACGTCCGCCGCACCCGGCCCTCGCCCAACGCCCAGGTGCCTACCCTCTGAGTCTGACGGTTGGGCTCCTCGGCGGAATATATAAGGCGGACCCCCGGACAGCGACGGGGTCCGCTCTTCAGTCCCCGGTCGGGCGGCCCATGCGATGATGCTCCGGTTGCAGGCCGACGGGTGGGCCCGGTACGGATACGTGGCGCTTTTAATTATCATCAAGCCCAGGTGCGCGCTTTTGGAAAACAAGCGCCCTTTTGATCCACTTCGTGGCAGGCGGTTTGTCACGCGAGCCGTGGCAGGCGGCAGTCACCGGTCGCTGGGCCACTCCGGGCTCGCCTGGCCCGGCTGTCATGAGACAGCAACAGTACCGGCCGCGTGGCTTGACGGCTTCCGTCTTTTGCGTGGTCCCCGCGGTTTCCATTATTAGTAGCGCCACGTCACAAGCGGCTGCTTTTTCGGGAATTTTAAATGATAGTTTCTGATCTTGATCTCGTGCTCGAGGCAAATCTCTTTGCGAATCGCCGGGGAAGTATCAGTAGACCGGGGGAGAGCTCGAGGAGTAGGGGCGCGTACGGCGCTCGAGTTGTTGTTGTTCCTGGGCTTCGCCGGCTCCGTTTTCTTCCACCTCCGCGGCGCGGCAGCCAGTGGTGGGGATGTTCTGTGGGCGTCAAGTCAAGACAGCGTCGTCGCCGTTTCATCTCCGCGGTCAGGTTTGGTGTCTACTGGTCCTGTAGCAGTTCGGGACTTCGGGGGCGAGGGAGATGGACTGGTCTGGTCGCTGTGCCGCTGGCTGCCGCTCCGAACTGGGGCGAGGGCGAGGTGTTCGTGGGTAAGGGTCGCGGGCGTTGTGCGGCTGGGAGGCGGCTACCGAGGCGACGGAAAGCGGTAGTAGACGAGAGAGCCCCGATTTTATAAAGCGGCTTTGTGTGGCTCGCTGCCCGCCTCTGCTCCACTCCTCTCACCTGGTCACTGCTCCTCCCACCTCGCGTTTCTTCGGCGGGCTCAGGTGACTGCTTGCTGCTGGTTCAGATCCTTATCCCCTTCGCTGCATCGAGGCCGTTCGGAGCTTGGAGCTGTCCTTTCTGCTTTAGAAGATGGGTCTGGCGGAGCGGTGCGTGGAGGTGCGGGGCGCGGCGAATATGAGGTGATCCCGGTCATGGGGTAGAGTGGAGGGGGTGGAGTGTGTGGTATGGAGCCGTTCCGTGGCGCTGCTGGCGGCGGGCGGCGTTGGGGGGAGGCGGAGGCGGAGGCGGAGGGCGATGCGGCGGGGGAAGGGAGACGAGGGGAGGACGGGGGCGAGGTGAGCCTGCGGGAGTGGCTGGACCGGCCGGGCCGGGCGGTGGAGGCGGCGGAGTGCGTGCACGTGTTCAGGCAGGTGGCGGAGGCGGTGGCCGTCGCGCACGCGCAGGGGGTGGCCGTGGGCAGCGCGCGACCGTCGTGCTTCGTCGTGTCGCCGCCCTTCGCGCGTATCGCCTTCATCGAGTCTGCCTCCGGCTCCGACGCCTCGGGTTCGTGCTCGGGCTCTGACGCCTCCGAGGACGCCGACCCGGACGCCTCGCCTCCGCGGCGACGCGACGGCGCCGGCCGCGGTGAGGAGCGCGCGGGAAAGTCGTTCCCGCTCAAGAGCGTGCTGGCTATGGAGCTCAACTGGTACACCAGCCCCGAGGAGGCGGACGACAGCGCCGCTACCTTCGCCTCTGACGTCTACAGACTGGGCGTGCTCTTGTTCGAGGTGCGTTTGCTTCACATCAATATACTTCTGTTTTGCGGCACGTCTTGACATCGCTTGTGTTTGCTTCGCGGACTGCAGCTGTTCTATACATTCGAAACCATGGAAGACAAGATGCGGGCAATGGCGAATCTGCGGCACCGGGTGTTGCCACCACAGTTGCTACTCAAGTGGCCCAAGGAAGCATCCTTCTGCCAGTTGCTAATGCACCCTGTGCCAGAAACCAGACCGAAGATGAGGTGCGTCGCGTGTCGTGTACTATGCTTGAGTGTGTTACCCCAGGAGAAAGGTTGCATGAGCGGTTTCTTGTTTCACATTAGGTAGCATGAAGTCCTTTATGATCTTACAGTATTTTTCTCTCACAACAAATCAGCTTCAGCCGGTTTATCGGCCGGCTTTAATACCAGCCGAACAGACCCTGCATTTGTTTATTAGTATATGTGCTGTGGTTGTACACTTTGTAAGACAAAGAACGTGGGTTTGATAAACATGAGCATGGAGTTGTTTGAAGATCAAGCTTGCCTGGAAAATTGGCTAAATCTTGCAGCAAGAGAGGAAAACCAATATTCATGAGGCAGTACTACTACAACAACAACAACAACAAAGCCTTTAAGTCCCAAACAAATTGGGGTAGGCTAGAGTTGAAACCCAACAAAAGCAAAGGTTCAAACACGTGAATAGCTGTTTTCCAAGCACTCCTATCTAAGGCTAAGTTTTTGGGTATATTCCATCATTTCAAGTCTCCTTTTATTGCCTCTACCCAAGTCAACTTTGGTCTTCCTCTGTCTCTCTTCACGTTACTATCTTGGCTTAGGATTTCACTATGCACCGGTACCTCTGGAGGTCTTCGTTGGACATGTCCAAAACATTTCAACCGGTGTTGTACAAGCTTTTCTTCAATTGGTGCTACCCTTAATCTATCACGTATATCATCGTTCTGAACTCGATCCCTTCTTGTATGATCGCAAATCCAACGCAACATACGCATGTCCGCGACACTTATCTGTTGAACATGTCGTCTTTTCGTAGGCCAACATTCTACACCATACAACATAGCAGGTCTAATCGTCGTCCTATAAAACTTGTCTTTTAGCTTCTGTGGTACCCTTTTGTCACATAGGACATCAGACGCTTGGCGCCACTTCATCCACTCTGCTTTGATTCTATGGCTAACATCTTCATCAATATCCCCGTCTCTCTGTAGTATTGATCCTAAATATCGAAAGGTATCCTTCCTAGGCACTACTTGACCTTCCAAACTAATATCTTTCTCCTCCCGAGTAGTAGTGCCGAAGTCACATCTTATATACTCAGTTTTAGTTCTACTGAGTCTAAAACCTTTGGATTCCAAAGTCTTCCGCCATAACTCCAGTTTCTGATTCACTCCTGTCCGACTTTCATCAACTAGCACTACATCGTCCGCGAAAAGCATACACCAAGGGATGTCCCATTGTATGTCCCTTGTGACCTCATCCATCACTAAGGCAAACAGATAAGGGTTCAAAGGTGACCTCTGATGTAGTACTATCCTAATCGGGAAGTCATCCGTGTCTCCATCACTTGTTCGAACACTAGTCACAACATTGTTGTACATGTCCTTAATGAGCCCGACGTAATTCGTTGGGACTTTATGTTTGTTCAAAGCCCACCACGTAACATTCCTTGGTATTTTATCATAAGCCTTCTCCAAGTCAATAAAAATCATATGTAGGTTCTTCTTCTTCTCCCTATACCGCTACATAACTTGTCTTATTAAGAAAATGGCTTCCATGGTTGACCTTCCTGCCATGAAATCAAATTAGTTCATAGAGACCCGCGTTATTGCTCTCAAGCGATGCTCGATAACTCTCTCCCATAGTTTCATAGTATGACTCATCAACTTAATTTCCTGGTAATTAGTACAACTTTGAATATCCCCTTTATTCATGTAGATCGGTACCAATATACTTCTCCTCTACTCGTCAGGCATCTTGTTCGATCGAAAAATATGGTTGAACAACTTGGTTAGCCATACTATAGCTATGTCCCTGAGGCATCTCCACACCTCGATTGGGATACCATCCGGTCCCATTGTCTTACCTCCTTTCATCCTTTTCAACGCATCTCTGACCTCAGATTCTTGGATTCTCCGCACAAAACATCTATTGGTGTCATCAAAAGAGTCATCCAACTGAAAGGTTGTGTCCGTATTCTCACCATTGAACAATTTGTCAAAATACTCTCGCCATCGATGTCGGATCTCATCCTCTTTCACCAAGAGATGCTCCATTTCATCCTTAATGCACTTAACTTGGTTGAAGTCCTTTGTCTTTCTCTCACGAACCCTAGCCATCCTATAAATGTCCTTCTCTCCTTCCTTCGTACTCAAATGTTGGTAAAGATCCTCGTACGCTCTACCCTTTGCCACACTTACAGCTCGCTTTGCAGTCTTCTTTGCCACCTTGTGCTTCTCTATGTTGTCCACACTCCTGTCATGGTACAAGTGTCTATAACATTCTTTCTTCTCCTTAATAGCCCTTTGGACTTCCTCGTTCCACCACCAAGTATCTTTAGCCTCGCCTCCACTTCCTTTGGTTACTCCACACACCTCTGAGGCCACCTTCCGAATGTTGGTTGCCATCTTCTCCCACATGTTGTTTATGTCTTCTTCTTTCTTCCAAGAGCCCTCTTTGAGAACCCTTTCTCTGAATACCTCTGACCTCTCTCCTTTCAATTTCCACCACTTGTTCTTTCAATCTTAGCTTGTTTATCCCTATGGGCATGCACCTGAAAACGAAAGTCTACCATCAAAAGCTTATGTTGAGAAACAACACACTCCCCTGGTATCACCTTGCAACCCAAGCATGCTCGTTTGTCCTTTCTTCTTGCGAAGACAAAGTCAATCTTCATGAGGCAGTACTAGACACTAGAATTATTATCAGCAATTTGAAACAATAGAATTTATTAACAATTAACATTGCTCCACATATTCTAGATTTGTCACTCTTGTTCTAGCCTTAATTTTATGTGGAAAAAAATGCAGCAAACAATCAAAAAATTATAACTAACCATCATACCATGCACTTGCAGGACAATTCTGCCAATTTGTGAAAGTCAGACATGTCATTTGTCCTATACTGTTTCGGTTTTGATACTATTCATAGTTCATGTTTATTTCAAATCTTCAATAGAAAAATGTGGCTGTATTGCAACTGATGGAAGTGCCAGCACACTGCTTTTTGTTTTAGGAGTTCCTCAGTGGATCTTTATCTTTGGCTAGAGACTTCTGTTTGGACAATAGACCATGGTGGATTTTAGTTGAGGTTAACATTTTTTTCTTCATTGCCTTCTCGCTACCTCAATTGCTAGTTGGTCATATGCTTGCCCTTGACGTAATTATTTAAGAAAATTAAATAAAGATATGTATCTGCATATTATCTTTGTGTTATCCAATGAGGTGGTGCCACATTGACCTCCCCATTCTTATTTTTTGTTTCTTTTTGTTTGACAGTGAAGTGTTGCAGAGTGAGTTCCTTAATCAGTCAAGGAATAGCCTGGAAGAGCGTGAAGCGGCACTTAGGTTACGCGAAGAGATAGAAGAACAAGAATTATTGCTGGATTTTCTTCAGCAGTTGCAGAAAAGAAAGCAGGATATAGCAGACAGTTTGCAGGACACTGTTGCTTTCCTCTCTTCTGACATCAATGAGGTACTCCACCAGCAATCTGCACTTGGCCACTGTGTGAACTTCTCATCCGATTTCGATAAAGAGGTGTGCTCTGGAACTGTTGAAGATCAGAGTGATTGCGGATCCAGGAAGCGATTCAGACCTGAGCTGCAAGGTGTTGACATGGAGGAAAATAATCGTAGTTTGGAAGAATGTTCAAGAACAGTGCCATCCTCTGAGTTAATCCAGGAAAGTGTTCTGTCAAAAAGCTCCAGGTTGATGAAGAACTTCAAAAAACTTGAAACAGCTTATTTTCTAACAAGGTCCGAGTTGGCGAAGCAAGTTGGCAACCAAATAAGTAGTCATCAAGTTGTTAAGAGGGCTACTGGTTCAGCTATTGGGACCGAGGGAAGTTCAATAGATGATTTTTCTTTGGAAAGGCAATATGGTAGAAGGCAAAGAGGCTGGGTGAACTCTTTTCTTGAGGGGTTGTGCAAGTACTTGTCATTCAGTAAGTTGAAAGTTCGGGCAGAACTGAAGCATTGTGATTTGCTGAACTCATCAAACTTAGTATGCTCCTTAGGGTTTGACCGGGATAGAGAGTTTTTTGCAACTGCTGGTGTAAATAAGAAGATAAAAGTGTTTGAGTATAATATGATTGTAAATGAACACCATGATATTCACTATCCTGTGGTAGAGATGTCTAATAGATCAAAACTGAGCTGTATTTGCTGGAACAGTTATATGAAGAGCCATATAGCATCTAGTGATTTTGAGGGTATAGTACAGGTAAGCTCTGTGGCATGCTTTTTTATAATTAAATTTGTGTTTGATGCAATTATCATAATATCCCTGTATTTTCAGGTTTGGGATGTTACCAGGAGTCAAGTTTTTGTTGAGATGAGGGAGCATGAGCGACGTGTGTGGTCGGTGGACTTCTCAATTGTGGACCCAACAAAATTGGTCAGTGGGAGTGATGATGGATGTGTGAAGCTGTGGGATATGAATCAGGCAATTTTATTCTTGCACGTACTGTATGTCAGCTTTTGAACTAACGATAGCGTGGTTATCGAACTTGTCTGTGAATGTAGAATTGCTTCTCTCCATTGTTATAACACATTTTTATGAACTGTGCAGGCTGGGAGTATTGGCACTATTAGGACAAGGGCAAACGTGTGTTCTGTGCAATTTCAACCTGATACTGCTCGCTCCATTGCCATTGGCTCAGCAGACCACAAAATTTACTGCTATGATCTTCGTAACATACGAGCTCCTTATTGTACACTAGTTGGGCACACAAAGACTGTAAGCTATGTTAAGTATCTGGATGCATCAACAATAGTATCTGCGTCTACTGACAACTCATTGAAGCTTTGGGACCTGTCGATGAGTCGAGGAAGGATAATTGACAGTCCAATTCAAACATTTACGGGGCATACAAACACAAAGGTTTGATAAAACTTTCACACATACTTGTTCTCTTTTCATACTATTGCTCTACAAGTGAGTGTCTAGTTTTATCTGATGGACATACTTTGCTAGTTTAATTTTGAAAGTTGTACTATTGCAATGAAACACTAATACTGTATGTATGGAGTATCCTATTGTGACAATTATCTGTGCTATCGTATATACAACTACAGTGCCTTTTACAGCTGTATCTGATTGATCTGTGATGTTATACAGTCACGAACATTAGTGATACATCATGTTCTTTTCCTTTTCTCTGGATCAATGAGACAAGACAATTTGTAAGATTTTTCTCTTTTGATGGATCAGTGTGCAAAGGAAGTGCTTTAAATTCCATTGCACCAGTTGTTTATTTAGATATTTAGACTGCTTGACAACCTTAAATTGTTTCACTTAGTGTGTTTCCTGCAGATTTACTTACCAGCTTATCCCTGTAGCATATTAACATAGTGGTTTGTAGTTTGAGCAGTTGATTGATCTCATGAAATATTTTAGTCTCTCAGTTGAGTTCATAATTAACTCATGTATACAGAGGTTGCCCTTCAGCTATTCCATCATACCCTTTGTATGCTGATGAGTTTCTGTGCTGAAAGACAGTGACATTTTCATTGAGTGACCGATTTACTTATTTGTTAAACCTTTTGACCAGAACTTTGTTGGCCTTTCCATATCTGATGGTTACATCGCTACTGGCTCTGAAACAAATGAGGTATGCATTCCATAGCTAACCTTCCACAAACTGGTCTGGACATCTGACTGCTAGTTAGATTGACCAGTACTTTACCTACCTTTATGCAAAATCATAGGGTACGCAGAGTAAACATTGCATTTGTTGCAAGGAAGCTGATGTTTATTATTGATGGATATAGTGTAGTTCAGGATGCTCATGTTCTAGTCTTCATTTGCTATGCCATGTGTATATGCCATACAGCGAGACAAGTAGCTTTCATACTTTTCTAAGTTCTATCTTTATATAGAAGGAAGGAAATGTAATTATGATGGAATGCAGGTGCAAACGAATATCCTGTTGTAGGTGAAGCAGCATTTGCTGTGTCAAACTGTCAATAGTGCAGGAACTTAGTATCCTTTAATTTTTGATAGATTGGTATATGTCTCCAATGCCTATTCATATCCTGTTTTATGAGGAATTGCATCAAATAAAATGTTTAACTCACTTTTTCCTTCTTACTGTACCACAGGTTTTTGTCTACCACAGAGAATTTCCCATGCCAGTGTTGGCATATAAGTTCAGCGTGACAGACCCTATATCAGGCCAGGAGATTGATGATCAGTCACAGTTCATTTCATGCGTCAGCTGGAGAGGGCAGTCTTCAACTCTTCTATCTGCAAACTCCAGCGGCAACATTAAGATCTTAGAAATGGACTGAGGATTGGAGTTTGCATCTGCTGAGTCTCGGCTATAAATGGACTGACTTGTTACCAAGGTTGTGCGCGTGTGTGGCTTCAAAGTTTGTGGCAATTAAATTCAGAGTTGCCAACGGTGCGAGGTGCAGCTTAATCCGAGTTGCAGAGTTGGGAGAGGTAGGAGTAGCTGTAACAGATTTTAGCATGGTTTGATAGGATTACAGATTAGCGTGGTAGCAAAAGTAGCATAAATAGGAAACATAATTGAGGCGTGGGAAGGAAAGGTTTAGTACATCATTGGTTCGAGGTATACTTGTACAGCCAATCAATCCAGTTTTTACCTAGCAGCATCAGGCTTTTGCTCTTGCGATAGTGGTACTTGAAAGGCAAAAAGTATAAAGTGGGTCTGTTGAATCAAAGATCAGCATTTGGCTCATTAGAGCATCTCCAAGAGTTCCCTAAATTCCTTTCTAATTCTTAGTTTTTAGCAAGATGAGAAAAAACCCCTCTCCAACAACTCCTAATCCATCCTCTTAATCTCTTAGAACTTGGAAAAAGTCATCATGTTTCGCGTAAAGTTACATGTTTTCGAGTCGTGTGTATCTTCTCTCCCTGTGCGTGTTTGTCGACTAATCTAAAGGAGGAAGGGCGTTGATGCAAATGTATAAAAAAGAAAGAACATATAAAAATGGTTAGGATAATTTAGACCTTCTATTTTAGGAGTGGATTATTAGAAACTCTTAAAGATGGCCTTCTTTATTCATTCCAATATTTTTTTCTTTATTCCTTTCAATATTTTTTTAGGAGTTGTAAACCTCCTTATTTTGGGAAAGAAAATATTAGGTTCTTGGAGATGCTCTTAGCTCTCTCTTTTTTTATTCCCCATATAATATTGATAAATGTGTTAGCTTTCAGGCATGCGCACCCTTCGATCAGGTAATGGCCCCGTTTGGCTTACTCTATATCTGGCTTGTTCAACTTCTTTTTTTTTTTCAGTCGGAACAGTGTTTTTTTCTCACAATATTTCAGTCAGAATAGCATTTTTCAACCAATTTCAGTCAAAATTCAGCAAGTCAAACGGGGCCAATATGGTTTTCTACGCATCCTAGGACTTCTCGGCGTTCGTCTGCAGACGTGAGGAGAGGAGCTGTGCAAGAGGATACAAGAATTTTCAATAACTAGGTAAATGCTCGTGCGTTGCAACGGGAACGCATAATACCACGATAACATATGTATGAGCGTATGTTATACTGTTATCTAAAATAGATACCGCAATCATAATATTCTAATCAATATTACATAAGTCTTCACGAAAGATAGATGGTTAAAATATAACTCTAAATTTGAATGCAAAACAAAAACATCAACTTCAATTGTCGCATCACTGTTTCTTAATGTACGGAGCGACATTCACAAAAAAATTAAGAAGTTACCTGACGCCATGTTTCTTAATGTAGCCATTTGACCTCAAGCAGTACGCCATTGGGGATTTAGATGAGCATAATAAATGTTGACCACATGACATGCATTTTCAATTCAGGAAAGATAACCAGAAGAAAAATTTGCATCAACACTATACAGAACAGTAAACCAGTTCAACTTGTAAGATGGCAAAGCAAAAACAGTCATTTTCAACTGAGGGCACGCGACATGGCCGTCCGACTCTGATGAAATCCTCCCACAGTCCACGGTCATTTACACATGAGGGAGCACGGCATGGCCTTTTTTGTTTTTAATTAACCACAGTAGAATTCATTTATTGGATTTGGATCCGTAGAAAACTGAAAGATGCAAATATCAGGACGTTGCGTTGCTATCTCTATCCAGCTACCACATCCGCATTGCTATCTTATCTATGTAGTTTTAGTATAGAATAAATTAAGGACGAAAGTATAGATGCTAACCTACGAGGGTTTAGGGTTCAGGCGTGTATTCCTTCGCTGCGCTGCCTCTGTCGAGGCCGCCCGCTTGCCACCAACATCGTCCGCTCCCGGAACCTGCGAGTGTTTAGGGTTTAGGCGTGTCTACGCCACGGGTTTATCTCAGGGATGCACATGAAAACAACCAAATGACGATATTTTTTTTTCATAGTTTAATCCGAAAAACACTCATGCATAGCAAGACATAATAGGTCATGTTATCACTCAATCTATCAAGGGTGCAATTTCATTCAGGAGATCAACAAGCATCTGTTTGAGGTCACCTGCTCGTGAACCTAGCTCAACCTTGACACATGAGTACATACATAAATAAAATCAAAATAGAGTTTTGAGAAGTGGCCGCTGAAATTGATTCCAGAATGTAGTTTTTATACCGATGCTTGTTTACTTAGACGAAGTTGCTCCAGCACATCAGCGGTCAATCGATTTGGTAGAACTTCTAGCAACTTAGCCACCTGAGATGCAAGTGGAAAACAATATTTGTCATTGAAGTTTTTAGTGCTCGAGTAATATATGATTCAACACGGCTGATGTCAGATGCTTTCACAAATTCCTAAAACAGTGACTAAACAGATGGCTAGTTGACATGATCTCAACCAAACAGTCGCGGATCTAGAAAATTTCATGTGCAATTTGCTAAAACATATTTAGCAATTCAGTAATCCATTTCAAAATTTGTCTCATAATTTAATATATACAAGTACTAAATAACATAATAGATTAATAGTTCAAAAAATATTACAATACTATTTGTATGGTTTTCTAAAGGACACAAAAAGTATCATACACCAAATTATCAAATGATTAAAAAAAGAGGGAATGGAACGTAGGATCCTCACAAAGGAGGTATGGTGCGGCTGGAGATCATAGATGCCTCGAAGTCTCTGTCTTTGAATAATTCGAAGCCTTTGTCTGCAAATAATTCCAAATCGAGATTTCATAAAACTATGGTTTGGAGAAAAAAATGACTACTCTGTAATCATATTATAGATTAGAGTTCAGAAAGAATACGCTACTTACTCCTGATGTATATTTGCTTTACTGTCTCTTGTCAGATTAGTTTGATCATAGACCCTCCTGATCGGAACGGAACAACTCTGCTGCTGCAATCAGAAGGCACCAATTCTGCTAGAATCGATCATAGACCCTCTCTCACAAAACTACGGTTAGCACCATAACATGCAGAACAAATCAAACCTGCCTCTGACTTGATGTCTACCTCCGCCGCGCCGCCATCATCCCCAATTTTTCCCCCAAACTTGGAACCCTAAATCCCGAACTAAGGCATGAATTGGCGGATTAATACCTGCTCCAGCATCAGTGATGCCGCGCCGCCACTGCTAGGAGGCTCCCCTCCGGCGCATGCATCCGCACGCCATCGACATCCTCCTGTGCACACCGCCACTGCGAGACAGGGGACCGGCCAGAAGCGGTCTCCTCGACGACCGAGGGCTTGGAAGACTACGACACCGGATGCGCCTCCTGCTGCTGCGGATGGCTGGCGGCCGGTGTCCTGTGGTCCGGCGCCCTGGTGGCCTCCCGTCCCGGAGCAACGTCGTGGGAGAGTAGTCATCACGTCTTGCGTGTGCGGGGGAGAGGAGTCGCGGTGCGCCAGGGAGCCGTGGGGCTTCATTTTTTTCGGGATCGCACTGGGGATGCACGGGAGCGAGCGGTTTTGGTGTCGCACCTGTGGACGAAATAGTTATGAATGTTTTAGTTGTAGAGAAAAATTTGACATTGATATATATATCTAGGTGCATAATAAAAGTCATGTAATGTCTTAGAGCAACTCCAATAGATGTGGTATCCTTGTTGTGTATGCTATATTTGGAATTTTACAACAAAAATTGAGCTCCAACGGGTGTGCTAAATGGTTTTCTAAAATAACAAACGTGCTATCCCTGGAATCTCGCTCGGCATAGATAGCACGCCGTGCTCGCTAGCCATCTGCCGAAATCGCTCGCCATGGTGCTTGCCCGCGTGCACAATCCTTCCCACGCTCATTGTCGGTGCAAAAAGTGACCAACTAGTGAATATTTATAGTTTTGCCGTACGTTGTGATCGGAGGTGGCCTAACACTCAATGACACAGTATTTATACTGGTTCAGGCAACATGCCCTATGTCCAGTTTGGGTTGGTTAGTGATTTTATTCCTGAGCCCAGGTGCTCGAAGTTTGCTGTGGGGTTACAAACGAGAAGGAGGAAGAAATGGTGTACAGGAGGTCTGGTCGGCTCCGATCGAAAGGGCTAGGAGCGACGGGAGCTGCGCTATGAGTAAGTGTTCAAGTGTGTGCTTGGAGTCCGAACCCGGCGGTTCTGTGATCGTGAGCTAGTGAACTTGATCGGTGCTTGTTATCTTCAAGAAGGGCTCTCCCTTTGTTGGAGGGTGTGTGTCCCCTTTTATAGATAAAGGGGATGGCTTTACAAGTGAGGGTGAGGGTACGTATGCTACCGAGCCTTGTTGCCCACGCCGGTGGGTACAAGATAATGGTAGGCGCCTACAACACTGTTGATGTTACTGTAGAATGTCAGATGCATGCGAGAGGTCGTGCTACCTTTGTTAGGGATGGTAGATGTCGGTACCTGCAAATACTGTTTGATGCCTAGAGGCATGTGAGGAGTCTAGCTATGTTCACTCGGTACGGTAAATCCTAGCGCCCATACCACTATCGATGCCCAGAGGCACGTTGGGGGCCTTACCGTATGGGAGTTTTAGCGGCCCCTACAACACTGTAGAGGGAGATGTTGGCACCTACAATACTATTTGTATCAGGGTGGCTGCAGAGTACTGTTCCATGCAGGGTATGGTCCCTGGTACAGTGGTTTTGACTTATGAGCCTTGCCTTGCTTTTCTCCACACGTCTTCTGGTTCCCACCGAGCGGGCGACCCCGGTCGGATGGCTCCAGTCGGCTCTGATTGTGCCGATCGGAAAAGAGCGGTGAGCAGGGTTCCTACAAACCCAGGTCGAAGATGCAGGGTCGAAGTTAGAAGTAGTGTTTTGGGCTAGGCCTTCTGATCGGAGGGGCCGTCCGTAGGCGGCTGGAGTCGAAGCGAATGCTCTGGTCGAAGAGGTGGGCTGAAGTAGCCGACAAGCAGGCGTTGTTCCTCTTCGGCCAGACCTTTTGGTCGGTGACTAGGCTGCCCTTTCGGCCTATCATTTTAGACTCTTGGGCCGAGCCTTAGCGTGGAAGCCGGTCCCCGAGAGACCCTGGGTTTTATGAACCCGATAGGAGCCCCCGAGCCCCCGGGTGATTCGGGTAGAATCATCCGGGGGATTTTTGTCTTGTCGGCGGGTGCGCGCGAGCGCACCCACGGGTGTAGCCCCCGAGCCCCTGGGCGGTTCGGGCAGAACCGTCTGGGGGGTTTCCTGTGTTGTCAGTGGGGGAGTTTTTTTTGTTTGAGATGATGTTTTATCGACCAAGGCGTGCAGCCGAGGCGGTTTTTTAGTCGTTTTGAGAGATTAGGTGAGAGGGAGCTCATGGATCCTGGCGTCGGTGCACGCCATGGGTCGAGTGAGGGAGTCAGTCAAGGGTTTTGGACGAGATAGAGCTTCACTGATCTTAGCATCGATGCGTGCCCTAGGATCGGGTGAGGCAGTTAGTTTTGGACGAGACAGAGCTCACTGATCCTGGTGTCGATGCACGCCGTGGGATCGAGTGAGGAAGTTAGATTTGGACGAGACAGAGCTCACTGATCCTAGTGTCGATGCGTGCCGTGGGATCGGGTGAGGCAGTTTTGGACAAGACAGAGCTCACTAATCCTGGCGTCGATGCACGCCGTGGGATCGGGTGAGGCAATTAGTTTTGGACGAGACAGGGCTCACTGATCCTAACATCGATGCGCGTCGTGGGATTGAGCGAGGGAGTCAGTCAAGGGATTTGGACGAGACAGAGCTCATTGATCCTAGCGTCGATGCGTGCCATGGGGTCGAACGAGGGAGCCAGTCTTGGACGAGACAGAGCTTACTGATCCTGGCGTCGATGCGTGCCGTGGGATTGGGTGAGTCAGAGTCATGGGGCGAGATTGGGGTCGCAGACCTAGGTTTTTGGAGCGCAGTTGGAAGTTTAGCCGGATGGGGCGAGAGCAAGGTTGCAAACCTAGGTTTTTGGAGCGTAGTCGAAAGCGTAGCCAGATGGGGCGAGATCAGGGTCGCAAACCCAGGTTTTTTGGAGCGTAGTCGGAAGCGTAGCCTGATGAGGCGAGATCGAGGTCGTAAACCCAGGTTTTTTGGAGCGTAGTCGAAAGCGTAGCCAGATGGGGTGAGATCGAGGTCACAAACCTAGGTTTTTTTGGAGCGCAGTCGGAAGCGTAGCCGGATGGGGCGAGATCAGGGTTGCAAACCTAGGTTTTTGGAGCGCAGTCAGAAGGGGCGAGTTCGGGGTTGCAGTCCCAGGCTTTTTGTCATGAGCCCCCGAGCCCTGTTGGGCCTTAGTAGGGGTCGGTGTGAGTTGTGTGCGTTACCCCATCCTTGGTTCCTCACAACCAGAGGGGCTGAGTTTTGTCACTTGTCCCGATCGCTCGGGCTCAAGTGACACGCTCGGTGAGTTCACTAATGGGTGTGATCGAGCATCGTTCATGACGGGGTTGGCATAGCCCTCTTGTGACATTCCACTACTCCTTTACCTACAACCCGGCAGATGCCTAGGTCATTCTAGAGACCGACCCGGGTGGCCTAACGGCCTCCCTTTGATGGAGATTCTGTGGGTTTGGTGAGAGATTTAGGATCGAACGAGAAGGTTGAGATGACCTAGTCTGCTAGACCGGGCGAGGGCCGTACGGGGCTCATCTACGTTTTTCTCCCCTAGCTCTGTTGGTTGCTCATGTTGAATGAGGCAACCACCGCTTTGTGACGGAACACGGAATGTTGTGATGCATTTCACTGCACGTGCGATGCTTAGTTCCTGAGCCCCCGGATGGTTCAGGGCCCGAATCGTCTGGGAGGTTCGGGCGTATGGAATGAATGCGCGTATGGATGTATGAAATGATTGTAAGGAAATAGAGGAGGTTGGTAGTGCTCACCTTGATGGCTAGAGTGACGGGATTTAGAGAGCTTCAGTCAGAAATGTCTGACCAGGACCCGCGCTCATCGTTCGTGGGTGAGCCCCTGTGTGAACTATTTTTGTATTAATAAACACATCAGTCCTGTTCTCTATGACAGAATCACTATCCGTTCCTTATTTTTATCCTGGCGTAGCTATTGTTTTTGTCCTTTCTTTTCTGCACCTGCCCGTTAGTTCCGTAGGCTGTAGCTTTTTTAAGAGCCTAGGCATGGCCTGCGGGGCTTGGCTGCTTGTAGCCATAGGTTGTGGCGGGGTGCGTTCGGTTAGGAGTGAGAACAAAGTTACGTAGGATAGTTAAAGGAAAGGAAATGTGCTTCCATTCGGGGATAAATTTGCTTACCACATGACAATAAAAACAGAGGTAATATTCGGTATTATGAGGTAATATTTGGTATTATGCCCTTATGTAGCCCCCAAGCGACCTGGGCTAAAACTATTTGGGCCGAGGTGCTTTTCAGGAGTAAGTGTTGACTAAAAAAGCAGTAATACCAAATTTTAGGGGAAAACAATGTAGCTGTTCGATGTTCCAAGTGTTGGTGAGAGCGTTGCCGTCGTTGTCCTCCAGTCGGTAGGTGCCCAGTCTGATTACTTCAGTCACCGTATAGGGTCCTTCCCATGGCGGAGAGAGTTTGTGTTTTTCCTTTGTCGATTGGGTCCTCTAGAGTACAAGGTCATCGACTTCGAGGATTCTCCCCCTGATCTTTCTTTTGTGGTACCTATGGAGAGTTTGCTAATAGTGAGCGGAGCGGATGACGGTCATCTTGCGGGCTTCCTCGAGCAGGTCGACTGTGTCTTTCTAAGCCTTCGTGGCTTGGTCGCAGTTGAAAGCCTTCACTCTTAGGGCATCATGGTCGAGGTAGGAGGGCAGCACTGCCTCAGCTCTATAAGCTAGGAAGAAAGGCGTGAACCCTATGGTTCGGTTCAGGGTCGTTCTTAGGCTCTAGAGGATTGCTGGGACCTCTGCCACCCATCGTCCGATGTATTTGTTGTCTGTCAAAGATGCGTGACTTGAGTCCTTGGAGGACCATGCCATTGGCACGCTCGACTTGACCGTTGGTTCGTGGATGTCCGACCGAGGCCCAGTCGATCCTGATGCCATATCCGTCACTAAAGTCTAGGAACTTCTTTCCGGTGAAGTTGGTTCTATGGTCAGTGATGATACCGTTAGGAATGTCGAACTGGTAGATAATGTCGAGGAAGAATTTGACCACCTCTTCTGAGCAGATGTTTGTGATGGGCTTGGCCTCTATCCACTTGGTGAATTTGTCGACTGCTATGAGTAGGTGAGTGAAACTGTCTGGGCCCTTTTTGAGGGGTCCCACCATGTCAAGGCCCCAGACCATGAATGGCCAGGTGATGTGGATGGTTTGGAGTTCCTATGACGGCAGATGTGTTTGCCGAGCGTAGAACTAGCATCCTTCACATCTACGGACAACCTCCTCTACATCTCGTAGCGCGGTGGGCCAGTAAAAACCTTAACGAAAGGCTTTTTCGACCAGTGACCTTAGGGCCACATGATGTCCACAAATTTTAGCCTAGACCTCGAGGAGGAGCTGCTTCCCCTGGTTTGGTGGGGATACACTTCATGAGTACCCCTGACGGACTCCATTTGTAGAGTTCATCACCGAGTGCGACAAAGGTCTTGGCGCGTCGAGCGATCCATCAGGATTTAGTCCTTTTGGGTGGGAGAACCTCCTCGAGGAGGTAGGCGAGTAGTGGTACTCGCCAGTCAGTTTGATCGAGTGCCAATACGGCGACGTTCGTGGGTGATGTTGTCATAGAGGTACTGGGATCAGAGCCCCCGAGCGTGGGCTTGGCATCAGGGTTGGAGCCCCTGAGCACCAGCTAGGCGTCGGGGTGTGTCTGGATTGGACTTTCTAGGATGCGGGCGGACGGCTCATGGGCATCATTGATGAAGACCCCACTTGGGGATGGATCCCGCCTAGTGGCCAATTTTGCAAGGTAATCAGCAACATCGTTGTCCCTTCGAGAGACGTGATGCAGTTCGATCCCCTAGAATTTGTCCTTGAGCTTGCGCACCTCTTGGCAGTACGCTGCCATGAGGGGGCTTTGGTAGGAAGACTCCTTCATGACCTGATCGAAGGGGCAGCGTGCAGCCAAGCGGGCGACTACCGTCGAGCGTGGGCTCGAGGCAGCGAAGGCCTGTCAGGCAGAGACCGAGGTGGGGTTGCGGACATCCCTAGCAAACACTGAGGTGGCATTGCGAGAGTCCTTGGTAGCCCTTGAGCCAGAGCGGGCCGCTTTGGTGTCGGCACAGAACGCCCTAGAGTTGGCACGGAAGGCCCTAGAGGCAGAGCGGAAGGCCCGGTCGAAGGCGGACCAGGAGGTGCTCGTGCTTCGAGGTCGGGTGATGGGGACAGAGGATGCGAGTGCCTAGCTGCGTGAGCAGGTGGCTCGACAGGCAGAGGATCTCTCCATCCTTGAGAACTTCCACGTTGGTACGTGCCTTTTCTGTTCTTCATTGTTGGTTTTTCCTTTAGCCTATTTCTAAGCTTGTCGCTCTTCTCTCAGAGCTGGGTGGAAAGGTGAAGACGCTGGAGCAGAACCTGGAGATGATCAAGGCGACCCTTAGCCAAAATGTGAAGGAACTAGCCAAGTCCCATGAAGAGCGACGTGCTCTCGAGGGGGATCTTGACCAAATCCGCAACATTGCCCAGCTTGTCATCTCAGACGTCTTCATGTCGGCGCCTAGCACTAGTGCGCTCGCGGTCTAGCTGGTGGAGGTCCCGGATGTAGGTCGGGACCTTATCAGGAGCGGGCTGTTCTACAGAGCATCGGGTGTGCTGACTTCGATGGCGATGCACCATCCAAACCTGGACTTTGCTGCCATCTGCAGTGGGTATGCTGAAGGCTTGAGCATGGAGGACATCCAATCGATCGGGGAGAGCTTGCTGTCACACGCAAGGTCGGTGGCGAAGCAAGTCTCTTCCCAGTGGGTGATAGACGTCCATCATGAAGACATGGCTAGAAGCATGCGTGGGGAGGACGCTACCCACTCTACAGATGGCGCAGAGCCTAGGTCGGAGGTGAACGTCGCCCTAGCCCTAACCGAGCCAAATGTCATGCCACCGGGGAGTGAGCAGCCCACGCCCTCGTCGGTCGCTCCGACAGCAGATGCCATCGGGCCGGTCCAATAGCTTGCAAAATATAAGTAATTTAGTGAATGTAGAAGTTTAAGTTTGTGGGGGAGCCCCTGTGTAAACATTACTGTGTGCTTAATGACTATCATCAGTTTTGTTTTCTATGATGGAATTGCTCCGTTTGGGGGAGCTTGTTCCCTTTCATTCCTCAGTTTTCCCTTAGCTTAAGTTTGTTTTTTATTCTTTCTTTCTCATACCTACCCATTTGTCCCATAGGCCACAATCTTGGGAGCCCAGGGCATGGCTCGCGAGGCTCGGCTGCTCATAACCATAGGGAAAGGCAGAGTGTGATTGGTTGGAATGTTTTTAAAGCAAAGCTATGTAAAGAAAAACTAAGGAACAAACTATCCCATTGGTTGGGTAGGAAGGAGTTTCACCATATGTAAACAAAACAGGGAGGTAGTCATTAAGCATAATGATAGTAGTGTACCCTAGTGGAGCCCCCGAGTGCCCCGGGCTAGAAAGTGTTCGAGTCAGGGTGCTTTTACAGGAGGATATACTAAGTAAACAATGGTAAGATTGAAGCTTTAGGAAAAAATGACATAGCTGTTCCAGTCATTTGGAGAGATGGGTGTCGTTGTTGTCCTTCGGTCGGTACGTGTCTGGTTAGATAACTTCGTCCTTTAGTCATTTGGATCCTGGCCCGCTACGCCCCCTTTGTTGGTTGCTGCTTCCTTGCCTTTTTCTTCCTTCGGCCTACCGGTCTACCATAGAAGGTGCTTGAGGAGTTGGCAGTCCTTATAGAGGTGTTTTACGGGGTAGTCATGGTTGGTGGATGGGCTCTCCATGAGGTCATGGAAGTGGCCGGAAGGGCCCTGCTAGGGCTGCGTGCCTGCATGATCAACCGTGGCGACCAACGCGGAGTTGGCCAGTCGGCGACGATTCTTTCTGTTCTTTTCCCCCTCTATGTGGAGGGGCCTTCATCCTGATCCCAGCGCTTGGCCTTGCCCTTGCACCGGCCTCCGTCGGAGCGTGGTGGGAGCGGCATTTGTTGGCGGGTTTTGGATAAAGGTCCATAGTCCCAGGCCATCAGGGCTAGGACTCCGGTTGCTGCTGCATGTGTCTTGATTCGGTCCGAGCCATGTGAATATAGGTGGTTGGTGCAGAGCGGTCACTAAGTCAAGACGAGGTGCCAGTGCAGCCTCCTATGCCGCACTCGGTGATTGTAGCGGTGATCAGGTGGAGCGACCCATCTGCCGCATCCTCGTTCCCCTGGCGGAGAGCGAGGATGCGAGTCGGCGTCACAATATGGAGCACTCCGCTTGTTGAACGGTGGCGGTCTCCACTAGTGCCCGGAGGTTCCGGTGGATCACCTATTCACGAGGGTCGTTTGGCTCAGACAGGCCACACAGAAGCATTGCCACCATGGTGATGTTCTGACTGGCTCGAGCGAACTGCGAGGGATCAGTTCCCCTATCCATGGTGTTGTGCCGGACCTGACGGGTGTGCCCCTAGGCGCCGCTCACCGGTCCATGCACGTGGGGCGCAGTGTGGTGCACCGAGCGTGCCAGTGCAGTTGGTGGCTGGTGTAGCCACTGTTGTCATAGTGCCTCGCCGTGCTCCCGTGTGAGCTCGGGGGTCTCCATACGAGAGCACGGTGAGGTGCGAGTCTATGAGGACTCTGCTTCCATCGGCGGGTGTCCCGGAGCGTCCGCCATGGTGCACTCCCAGGATGGACGGTGGCTAGGTGCCATGTCGCCGATGCTGGAGCCATCACTCTCGCCATCGTCATCCATGAGGTCGAGGAAATAGGTGGGAGCATAGCTTGCCATTCCCATGAATTCGGATGCGAGAGTGCATGGCGCTGGCATCCTTCGGAGCCCCCGGGCATATGTGTCTGTGGAAGATGCGAGGCCGTAGGGGTACCGGTCGTACGGTGGTTGCATCGGGGACAACGGGGTTCCTCTAGGTAACAACATGTACATTACTCACAGCAGGGTTTGAGCAGAGACTTTGCTCGGAAAGAAGCACAGATGCCGCGTCGTCGAAGCCATGCGTCCCGGAGTTGATGGAGGGCGCTCCTCCGATGGGTGTCGAGATGTGAGCCTCCTCGCGGAGGTGTAGCACGCCGAGCTGGTCGGCAACAAAGTCTAGGCTTCTGAAGAGGAAGGCCTAGGATGGCTCGAAGACGGGTGGAACCCGTATCCCAGCAGGCGAGAGTGCGGAAACTCCAACGAGCCAAAACGAATCATATCGCCTGAGCCCGCCACGGCGAGGGTGGTGGAAAAGTGGGCCATCCGATGACCAAAAAGTGTTGAATGTACAGCGTCTTCCCCATGGACGGCACCAACTGTCGGTGCAGAAAGTGACCAACTAGTGAATATTTGTAGTTTTGCTGTACGTTGTGATCGGAGGTGGCCTAGCGCTCAATGACACAGGATTTATACTAGTTCAGGCAACATGCCCTATGTCCAGTTTGGGTTGGTTAGTGACTTTATTCCTGAGCCCAGGTGCTCAAAGTTTGCTGTGGGGTTACAAACGAGAAGGACGAAGAAGGGGTGTATAGGAGGTCCGGTCGGCTCTGGTCGGAAGGGCCGAGAGCGATAGGAGCTGCGCTATGAGTAAGTGTTCAAGTGTGTGCTTGGAGTCTGAACCCGACGGTTCTGTGGTCGTGAGCTAGTGAACTTGATCGGTGCTTGTTATCTTCAAGAAGGGCTCTCCCTTTGTTGGAGGGGGCACGTCCCCTTTTATAGATAAAGGGGATGGCTTTACAAGTGAGAGGGTGAGGGTATGTATGCTACCGAGCCTTGTTGACCATGCCTACCGAGCCTTGTTGCCCACGCCAGTGGGTACAAGATAATGGTAGGTGCCTACAACACTGTTGATGTCACTGTAGAATGTCAGATGCATGTGGGAGGTCGTGCTGCCTTTTTTAGGGATGGTAGATGTCGGTACCTGCAAATATTGTTTGATGCCTAGAGGCATGTGAGTAGTGTTTTGGGCCAGGCCTTTTGATCGGAGGGACCGTTCGAAGGTAGCTAGAGTCGAAGCGAACGCTCCGGTCGGAGAGGTGGGTCGAAGTAGCCGACGAGCAGGCGATGTTCCTCTTTGGCTAGACCTTCCGATCAGTGACTGGGCCGCCCTTCCAGCCTGTCATTTTAGACTCTTGGGCCGAGCCTTGGCGTGGAAGCCGGTCCCCGAGGGACCCCAGGTTTTATGAACCCGACACTCATGCTAAACTTTCCGATCGCATGCGCAATCCTTCCCGCGCTCGTGCTTGATTCGGTCCTCAGCTCCATCGCCTCCTCCCCTCCCCCACAGCCACTTTCCCATTGTGGGGATCACAGGCCTGACCTACTCGATTTGGTTCCCGGTCGTCCATCGCCTCCTCCCCTCCCCTACCACCGCCACCCCATTAACCGCCGAAGCTACTGTTTGCTTCCCCTCAGAATCGGTCTTTTCCTCTTCATCGTGATGTCGCAGCATCCTCAAGGAGAGATTCCACCGTACGTGCTCCGAGGAGATCCCAACTGTGCTACCCTATATTCACTCCCCATTGCTCCGGCGTCAGGCGGATGGGAGGAGCAGGACTCACCGGTGTTGCCTTGGTTGGAGAATGCGACGTAAGCAAGCTAGCGACAACGAGTCCTTCCACCCAACAGTGCTACTGCTGCATCGAATCCATTCCTCGATGTGTGCTCTGGTGAGTCAAGTTTTGCAGTCTGTGTTGAAATCATGAGTTCATCAGCTGAACGTTCTAAATCATTGTCATAAGTAAGGAATTAGAGCTAAAGTGCGTCTGTTCAACTGAAAAATATGTGCAATTTTCACATAGTAGTACAACGTCTTTGTGATCACTCATCTAATTGGAAGTGCATGAGAAGAAAAAATTGCTTATGACTATTTTTTACACAATATATTAAGCTGCTTGAGAAAGAAATTATTTATTGGCAAAGAAGAAAGAGGTGGACGCTGAGAAGGAGTTGAAGAAAGAGGAGAGGGAGTTGAAGAAACAAGAGATGTGCCAAAAAGCCCTTGCCTTGCAGGAAGAAATGATAAAACTTGACAAAGAAAAATTTGATTTCAAGTGGGATCGAGAAGAAAAAAGAATTATGAATATTGATATGAGCACCATGTCAACAAGACAACAACAGTTCTACGATGATCAATAGAAGAAAATACTTGCAAGACGGCTTGGAAATTAGTAGTATCATGATCTTTAATTTTTAGATTTGGGCATAGTGTGAGACATGTCTAATTTTCTAAAACATTTTAGTTCACAATATATCAGATTGATTAATGTTCTTGCATGAACCTTGTTATCTATATTATTCAGTAAAGGAGTTGCTTTTGACATTTACGCCATTACATATCGCCCTGTTCGCGTGGCTTATAAGCCGTACTTTTTCAGCCAACGAACAATATTTTTCTCTCATAACAAATTAGCCAACAGTATTTTCCGACATGGCTTATCAGCCAAACGAACAGGGCATATATATGTTGATGCATGAACAATGTATCTACTCATTTGATATCAAGCAAAGCAACATACACGATGATGGGTTGGAACACCTACAGGGTAGCAGCTGCCTGTCGCCGCCAAGATTAGCGTCTCGTGCTGGTGACGCATGCAATGGCGATGTCGCCGCCAGGAGCCCAGAATGCACGGAGTCTTCTATTCACACGAAGGAGTAGAGCCGCCAGTATGTTGCTGCGGATGAGTCCGAAGGAATAGGTTCATGGAAAGTTTCAAGCACCAAGAATAGGTCTGTGGTTGTTGGTGACATGGCATTTTTTTAATATACAAAATGAAAAATAGCAAATCTGTTGGAAAACTCTTCTTTTTTAGGAGTTCTATATCTCTTCTCTGTCACAACTAAAAAGACTAAAGAGGAGACACCGTTTTGGTGTGACAAAAACTTCGCCTCACCCCGTATGATTTTTTTTCCACCGCGATGCTCTGCCCGCACCATGCGAAATAGAAGGATGGTCAATCACCGGCAAATAGAAAGAAGGTAATCTCCGGGAACGTTAACGTCCACCCAGTAGAACGACGTCCTGCCCCGATCGAAGTCCGCCCGACGCAATAGATGGAAGGAGATTGCATGCAGGACCAACAAGGAAATAACCAACGTTGATTACCACTCAGGCACAATAGATGAAAGGAGATTACATCCGTGTGGGGAGCAATTGCATGCAGGACCAAGAAACGACGTCATTTGTTGCCGGCGTGCCCATTCATCTTCTTGCACGGTCGATCGGAACTCGGAAGATGCCGTGGCAGAAGGAGTTCGGAGATCCAAACCTACGCCTGCTCACCGTAGCTGCTGTGCATGCCGTCGCCCAACGCAGGCTCGTCGCCGCCGCGCACGCCGTCACCCAACGTAGGCTCCCTACAGCAGCCGCGCACGCTGTTGCCCAATGTAGGCTCACCGTGGCCACCGCGCACACAGACGCCCAACGCACGTCGCTGGAAGCACTACATACTTCTAGGATTTTTTTCCTCTCACTTACTGTTCATGATCCGACAACTTCAGCTTTGATCCTGCAATCTGAATCATGCGGCCTTGGTCCTGCAATCGTTGAACGCCTGAAGGTTTCATAGTCTCATACTCAATTTTGTTTTAGACTGGAAGCTTCTCTGTTTTAGGTCTCTGTCAATCTGAGTCAGATGTTCACCTAGGTTGTTCATCTTCTGAAGTTCTCTCTATTTTGTTGTCTTTTACTGGTCCTCAATCAATTGTTTTTAACACATCTCACACCATCATTTATTAGTTGTTTTTAAATTTCTGATTTCTAAATTACAACTGCCGAATTGCACATCTTTACAGTACAAAAAATAATGATCAGATAATTAATAAGAGTATATATTCCATTGCGTGGATCACTTCTCACAATTTGGGTTTTGAGATTTCACTCCTACTACACAAATGGTTACAATGAGATGATAAACATTCAAAACTTCTTATTACCATTGTGAACAAATGGTTACATATGCTTATTAAATGACCAAGACCATCTTAAGAAGAGGTCTGATGGTAGTGTCTACATAGAGATGTGTTCTGTCTTTGAAGTATTGATTAGAGACGGCAAAATAATATATGAGCACTTTAGAAATCTAGGGTTTTTTTGTCCCACTTACTGTTCATGATCTGACAACATTGATCCAATCCACTGCCATCACCATGGAGTCACCATCCAGCAACCGCTGCTGCAGAGACTACTCCATTTAAGTGGAGACACGAACTAAATCGTCGCCATAGTGGTCCTCTACACCATGGCTGGACTGAAGGGATGCCCTTACGGGCTGCGGTTACGTCGTTGCTGCAGAAGATGCCTTCACCGTCTTGCTCAGGGTGCGGCTAACGACCTCTATACAAGGTACGTACGCCTCCCAAATCTTGCATGGCCAATCCTCATTCCCAACATTCCTTGCTAGCTAAAGTGCCTCCTGTGTAACTTCATAAACTGTAATTCAATGCTGGATGCTCCCATCTGATCCATTTCAAAACCTAAAAATATTCAGAATATAGTATTTTAAGAACTAGACTAAAGGATCTTATTCAGAGCACGGTATTAATTAGAACCTAACAATGTTTAACCCAATTTATTTAGAACCAGGCTCAGCTAATCTGCATGTATTTTCATAACTTTTCTAAACTGAAGACTGAATTCAGTATGAATTCTTTTTAGAGGTGCCTAAGTCATCACATAGGTGGCTGAACGAAATCTGACAATAGCTTCACATAGCTTCAGAGTTCAGAGGTGCCTAAGTCATCACATACTCTTAGTAGTGATCAGGCCAACCATATCCAATACTTTTGCAGACCGTGACACTATTATTTTTTGTCGCTAAAGATATTTTGAGAATAATCAGACTAAGAATTATATGCACTGAAAAATTAGATTTGAGAATGTGGACTAATATATGTAAATTAACATGTAGTAGAAACCAAATAACTCTTATATCTTCAGAGATACGATTCTTACCTAATAAAGCTTGGCAACTATTTTGGCTGTTCAGAGTGGGAAAATAGTTAGCAGCCATTCAGTTTCAACATTGATCTAGGTTCAGTGATCAAAGGTAATCATGCCACATATCATCAGTTCATGTAGAGAACTAATAACTTTGCCTGTTAGTTATCTTCACGTGCATACTTAATTTGCGATTTAGCAAGGGTTCCATTACCTGACCATTCTAATTGGTTCTAGTCCTGCATGTTATATTTGTCGCTCAAACCTGTACTTTTGATATTATTTATAAATGGAGCATGAGCTTTACTTATCATGATGTTTTATTTCTGGTGGAGCTCCAAATTCGCGTTGTTTGCTTTATATTCTCTTTTAGCCATGGTTGTAAATTGTCAATCATGTTTTTTCTTAACGAATTAACTCAGATGAAGCCTAGAGCATTTTAGATTTTTCCAAAAGTGAGCAGTCATTGTCCAGGGCCTGCCAATTTCATATTTGAAATGTCCTAATGGTTAGAGGAGGGGTGAATAGCCTATTAATAATTTCTACAACAACACTAAGACAAATGATTAGTCAATAAGATGGCGAAGCGAATTTTGTGTTAGCACTATACTTGGGGTTGAAAGCCACCTATCCAATTCTATTTTCTATGATCTCTAGTATATCACAACAAAGATATGTCACTAATATACACCTAGGTGATCAACCTAGTGAAAGTAATACAATTAAATGATACACTATCTAGTCTTAACTACCACAAGCTCTATCCAAGTGACTGTATAATGAAATACAAGAGAGTGGTAGAGAGGTATACCGCCATGGCAAGTGACCAATGTGTGAATACCAATGAATACCAAGGAGACAATCAAGACACAATGATTTTTCTCTGAGGTTCACTTGCTTGCCGGCAAGCTAGTTCCTGTTGTGGCAATTCACTCACTTGGAGGTTCACACGCTAATTGGCATCACACGCCAAACCCTCAATAGGGTGCCGCACAACCAACACAAGATGAGGATTACACAAGTCACGAGCAATTTACTAGTGTACCATTTGGCTATCCACCGGGGAAAGGTCAAGAACCCCTCACAATCACCATGATCAGAGCCAAAGACAATGACCAACCTCTGCTCGATGATCCTCGCTGCTCTAAGCCATCTAGGTGGTGGCAACCACCAAGAGTAACAAGTGAATTCCACAGCGAAACACAAACACCAAGTGCCTCTAGATGCAATCTCTCAAGCAATGCACTTGGATTCTCTCCCAATCTCACAAGGATGATGACTCAATGATGGAGATGAGTGGGAGGGCTTTGGCTAAGCTCACAAGGTTGCTATGTCAATGCAAATGGCCAAGAGAGTGAGCTAGAGCCGGCCAAATGATATTTATAGACACCCCCAAATAATAGAGTCGTCGGCTCAATTATTGGGCTGACTGTGGGACGACCGGACACGCAGGTCATGTGCACCAAACGCGTCTAGTGTGGTGATCAGACACGTCCGGTCATAGCCTGACCACCACATGTCCCTTTCAAATTGTTTTAGCCATTCTTGCCCAATGGCTATTTCTGCGCACAGTAATACTATGTGATCGGACACGCTGTTAGAAAATGATCGAACACGGGAGATGCAGCGTCTGGTCGAGTCTAGAGAGCTCCTAGAGCCGCTCTGGGCCAACCGTGCACATCCGATCACACCAGACCAGACGCTCCGAGCGTCCGATCAATTATTGCGCTAAAAACCCAAGACTTGCTAGTTCACACCGGACACGTCCGATCGCTCTCTACAATCCTGCTTTGGGCTATATCACTTTGACCTGACGCTAAACAGTAACTCATCAGCGTTCGGTCACTCCACTGAGCCAGAGTCTGGTCACCTCGGCAACTCTGCCCACGCTTGGCCAGAATACCGGACACGTCCGGTATGCATGTTGGACGTGTCCGGTCACCCTGTGACTAGCACATTCAACTCATTTTCAACTCTATCGTCTTTACCATTGCTCAAATTTGCCAACCACCAAGTGTATCACCTTGTGCACATGTGTTAGCATATTTTCACAAATGTTTTCAAGGGTGTTAGCACTCCACTAGATCCTAAATGCATATGCAATGAGTTAGAACATCTAGTGGCACTTTGATAATGTATTTTGATATGAGTTTCACCCTCTCTTAATAGTATGACTATCGATCCTAAATGTGATCACACTCGCTAAGTGTCTTGATCACTAAACCGAAAAGCTCCTATCAATTTTACCTTTGCCTTGAGCTTTTTGTTTTTCTCTTTCTTCTTTTCCAAGTCTAAGCATTTGATCATCACCATGCCATCACTATCATCATGATTTTCACAATTGCTTCATCACTTGGAGTAGTGCTACCTATCTTATAATCACTTTGATAAACTAGGTTAGCACTTAGGGGTTCATCAATTCACCAAAACCAAACTAGAGCTTTCAATCTTCCCCTTTTTGATACTTGATGTCAACCCTTTCACAAAGATATGAATTGAAATTCATTTGAATCCATGTTGCTTGTCCAAGCATATTTACCATGTGTAAAATGATTTGGATAAGTTTCATGAATCCCAAATGGTAGCAATTGCTCCCCCTATATATGTGCTAAGAGTTTGGATTGTAGCTTGCACATATGCTTAGATAGGAAATATAGGAGACAATGTCTACCAAATGATGCTAAGGTATAAGAGATGGACCTTTGAAGCATGATACCAATCGGAGTGCACCAATATACCATCCTTAGCACCATTAGTAACTAGGCATACACAAAAACTAGAATACCCTATGAGATCAACATTAGAAGCAAGGGTCAATATGAGTCTAGTTACTTAACCTATGCATGCTAGTTTTTTATTTCATCATTCAATCCTACAACTAGCATATACCACACAAGCATGGATATTGAAATTTAAAACTTGTGCCATGCAAGCAAATATATGAAATGCACATTCAAATGCATCATACAAGTTCATGAGCTTGCTCCCCCTACTTGTGTGCTTAAAATTTTAATTGAGCCCCTTTCTTTGTCATATCTCTCCCCCTATGTCAAGTTTTTCTCCTATCACTTATATCTTTGTTTCTTTCCCCTTTGTTGTCTTTTCATTATCTTTGTACACTATTTCTTCCCCTTTGTCATCAATAACCATAAAGGTTCAAAATGTAGATAGATTGAGATTATCAATATCAATCAATGGGGTGAGGATCATTTTCCCAAATTTGGTCCAATCTAAATCACTTGCCAAAGATATTTAACTCGGTTTGATCCAAGGACAAGCTTCTTCACACCTTCAAATAAGGGTTATCTTGTACCATGTTGAGTTAAACAGTTATAGCTCATTTTCTAAATCAAACACTAGGTTTACAAGCCCACAAACATGTCATATGCTACCACTAGACCAAATTAAGCATAGAAGCAATAGTGGTACCATACAAACATCAAAATCATTTGATTTTCATGAATGAGCCTATTAAATATGAAAGATGACTAGATGCACTAAATATATCCTTAGCAAGGATGTATAACATGCCAATCAACTTTTACCTTGGATTGCTCAAAGGAGAGGCATGTCATATAAGTGGGGGATGCATCAACAGATGTTTGAGAAATTCAATATGTTCAACTCATTCCTTAGCTTGCAAAACCTTTTCTCATCCAATGGCTTAGTGAATATATCAGCAAGTTGATCTTCGGTGCCTACACTCTCAATACAAATGTCCCCTTTTTGTTGGTGATTTCTTATGAAATGGTGGCGGACATCAATGTACTTTGTTCTTGCCTGTTCAACTGGATTGTTGGTTAACTTGATTGCACTCTCATTATCACATAGCAATGGCACTTTATTGAACTTGACTCCAAAGTCACTCAAGGTGGCCTTCATCCAAAGTATTTGTGCACAACAACTACCAACGGATATGTATTTGGCTTCGGTGGTTGATAATGCAACACTATTTTGCTTCTTTGATGACCATGAAAAAAGTGATCTTCCCAACAATTGACATGTGCCTGAGGTGCTCTTCCTTTCAACCTTGCATCCCGCATAATTCGAGTCAGAGTAACCAACTAGCTCAAACTTTGCTCCTTTGGGATACCACAAACCAATATTTTATGTATGCTTCAAGTACCTCAATATTCTCTTTGTAGCCTTCAGATGACTTTCTCTTGGTGAGGCTTGAAATCTTGCACACATGCATACACTAAACATGACATCCAGCCTTGATGCGGTCACATAGAGTAGGCTTCCAATCATAGACCGATACAATTTTTGATCTATCATATTGCTACTTGCATCACTATCCAAGTTACTATTTGTTCCTATTGGTGTACTAATGGCTTTGCTATCACTCATGCCAAACTTCTTGAGCATGTCTTTGATGTACTTGTCTTGACTCACAAATATACCATTCTTCAATTGCTTGATTTGAAGACCAAGGAAGTAACTTAACTCTCCAATCATGGACATTTCAAACTCATTATCCATCATCTTTCCAAACTCTTCACAAAAGTTTTAATTGGTTGATCCAAATATGATGTCATCAACATAGATTTGCAATATAAATAAGTCTTTGCTAATCTTGGTGAAAAGAGTAGTGTCAACCTTGCCCATCATGAACCCTTTAGAGAGTAGAAAGTCCCTCAATCTCTCATACCATGCTCTAGGTGCTTGCTTTAAGCCATACAATGCCTTCTTCAACTTGTACACATGGTCGGGCTTCTTGTCATCTTCAAAACTAGGATGTTGCTCAACATATACTTCTTCATTGATGTAACCATTGAGAAATGCACTCTTGACATCCATTTGATAGAGCTTGATGTTGTGGGCACAAGCATAGGCTAATAAGATTCTAATTGCTTCCGATCTAGCAACCGGGGCATATGTTTCTCCAAAGTTAAGACCTTCAACTTGTGTATATCCTTATGCTACCAATCTTGCTTTGTTCCTTACTACTGTCCCATCTTGATCTTGCTTGTTTGTAAAGACCCATTTGGTTCCAATCGCATTGTGTCCCATTGATCTCTCTACCAATTCTCATACTTGATTTCTTGTGAAATTATTCAATTCTTTATGCATAGCATTCACCCAATCAACATCCTTCAATGCTTCATCTATCTTCTTTGGTTCAATGGATAACACAAATGAGAAATGCTCATAAAATAAAGCCAATCTTGATCTAGTTTGCACACCTCTTGAAATATCACCAATGATAGTATCCAATGGATGATCCCTTGCAATATTAGTTGGTTGGAGGATTGGAACTTGATTGCTTGCACTTGCTTGATCATTAGGTTTAGATGGTGCACTAGCCACTTGATCTTTTTTTATTATTATAAGAGCCACTTGTACTAGCTTGATTTGCATCATCTTGCACATTTGAGTTAGAGAGCACTTGCACTTGATCATCTTCATCATCATTCACTTGCCTAGGCCTTAATTCACCAATATCCATGTTCTTCATGGCATTTGAAAGTTGAATGCCTCTAACATCTTCCAAGTTCTCATTCTCTTCTTGTGAACCCTTGGTTTCATCAAATTAAACATCATGAACTTCCTCAAGAGTACCACTATCCAAATTCCAAACTCTATATGCTTTGCTAGTAGTTGAGTATCCAAGTAGGAATCCTTCATCACATTTTTTGTCAAACTTGCATAATCTAGTGTCTTTCTTCAAGATATAGCATTTGCAACCAAAGACAAAAAAATGTGCAATGTTGGGCTTTCTACCATTCAAGAGCTCATATGGTGTCTTCTCTTTCAATGGGTGACAATAGAGGTGGTTGCTACAATAGCAAGCTGTGTGATAGCTTTGACCCAAAAAAATTGACTCACATTGTACTCACTAAGCATAAACCTTGCCATATCAATGAGTGTTCTATTCTTCCTCTCAACAAGGCCATTTGATTGTGGAGTGTACTTGGCCAAGAATTGATGTCTAATTCCAAATTCATCACACAACTCATCAATTCTAGTATTCTTGAACTCACTACCATTCTCACTTCTAACTCTCTTGATGATCGTTTCAAACTCATTGTGAATGCTCTTGACAAATGATTTGAATGTTGCAAACACATCACTTTTGTCCACTAGAAAGAATACCCAAGTGTATCTAGTATAATCATCCACTATCACAAAGCCATATTTATTACCACCAATGCTAGTGTATTGAGTAGGCCCAAACAAGTCCATGTGCAATAACTCAAATGCTTTACTAGTGCTCATCATGCTTTTCTTAGGATGGGTGTTTCCAACTTATTTTCTAGCTTGACAAGAGCTACAAAGCTTATCTTTCTCAAACACGCCATCTTTCAAGCCTTTAACTAAGTCATACTTGACCAATCTATTCAATTGTTTCATTCCAACATGACCAAGCCTTCTATGCCATAACCAACCCATGCTAGACTTAGTGAACAAACATGTTGCTAATTGAGCTTCACTAGCATTGAAATCAACCAAGTATAGATTCTCATATCTAAAGCCTTTGAAGATCAAGTTAGAGCCATCTACACTTATGATCTCTACATCATCTACCCCAAATATACAATTGAATCCAAGATCACACAATTGAGCCACGGATAGCAAATTGAAGTTCAAGCTCTCAACAAGCAACACATTGAAAATGCTCATGTCATTGGATATTGCAATCTTACCAAGCCCCTTGATCTTGCCTTCGCCATTGTCACCAAATGTAATACTATCATAACAATCATTGCCATTGGTATTAATTGAGTTGAACATTCTTGCATCACCGGTCATATATTGAGTGCCCCCACTATCAAGAACCTAATGCCTTCCTCCAGCTTTATAATTGACCTACAAAAGAAGATCAATTCTTTTTAGGTACCCAAACTTGCTTGGGTCTTTGAAGGTTAGTGACCAAGCTCTTTGGCACCCAAATGACTTTCTTCTTTGAGCCCATCCATGGTGTACCAATGAACTTAGCTTTCACACCATTTGTACCCTTGGTAAGCACATAGAAAGAATTAATCTTAATTGAGGATACATTAGCACGTTTGCTCTTGTTCTTGCACTCATGCTCTTTATGACCAACTTGCTTACAACTAGTGCAAAACCAACCATTATTCTTTACAAAACTAGTCTTATGAGGAGCAAAGGCCACCTTGCCATTCTTGGGAGTATAGCCTAATTCCTCTTTATAGAGAGAAGCTCTTTGGCTACCCAAGCACATAAACAAGCGGTCCTCACCACCATAGGCCTTAGCCAAGGTGTGAGTGAGCTCATTGGCCTTCTTCTTGAGGGTCTCATTCTCAACCATTAGTGAGGCATCACATGTGAAACTGTCACTACTAATGAGGTGGAAGTAGAAGTGCTACAAGAAGGGTTAGTGGGATCAAGAATGATAGGCTTATAGAATGATTCATCAATTATATCACAAGTTAAGCCTACATCACATGTCTCAACATGCGTCTTCTCATTTTGTTCATTAAGCAAAGAGAAATGAGCTTTTTCAAGCTTCTTGTGAACCTTGCCAAGCTTCTCATGGGCTTCCTCTAGCCTCTTATGAGATGCATTGAGCTCATCAAAGGCTTGTTTAAGGGCTTTTAGTTTCTTACGCAAGCTTTTACATCCCCTTCTCTTAATGTCAAAGTGTTCTTTAGCATCATCTAACATGTCAAGTAGTTCATCCTTAGTTGGTTCATCATCATCACTATCACTTTCATTTCCATTTTCATTTTCATGTTCCTCATCACTTCCATCATCACAAGTTTGTACCTTAGTGGCCTTAGCCATAAAGCATGATAGAATGTCAAAGAGAGAAGGCTTCTTATTGATAGCAATGCTTGCAAGTGCCTTCTTTTTGGTGGTCTTGTCATCATCACTATCATCATCATCACTTGAGGAAGCATCACTATCCCAAGTGACCACATATGAACCACCCTTGTTCTTCTTGAAGATCATCTTGTCCTTCTTCTCTTTCTTGTTCTTCTTGTCCTTCCTCTTGTTCTTCTTGTTGTCATCATCATTGTCGATATTGTATGGGCATTGAGCAACAAGATGGTCCTTGCTTCCATAATTAAAGCACCTTCTTGACTCTTCCTTGTTCTTGGATGAAGACTTCTTTCTTCTAGCATGGTATCCCTTCTTCATCATGAACTTTCCAAATTTCTTGACAAAGAGAGCCATCTTCTCATCATCCATCTCATCAAAGCTCAAGTCTTCGTCTTCACTTGATGATTCTTGCTTTGCCTTGCCCTTGGATGATGTAGCCTTGAATGCCACACTCTTCTTCTTCCCATCCTTCTTCTCATCTTTCTTCTCCTTCTTTTCTTCCTTCTCATCATCATATCTATATGTATCATCAGTCATTATATCTCCTAACACTTGGTTTAGTGTCATGGTGTCCAAACCACTCCTCACTAGAATAGTAACCAATGTGCCAAATCTTGAGGGTAAGCATCTCAAGAACTTATGAGAGAAGTCCTTATCCTCCACCTTCTCACCAAGTGCTTTGAGATCATTGACAAGCACTTGTAACCTATGGAACATGGCACACTCTCATCCTCCATCTTGAAACTGGCAAACTTCTTGAGGATATATGCCTTGGCACCCTTCATGGCTTGAGTGCCCTCAAATGATTCCTCCAACTTTTTCCATACTTCATGAGCCATTTCAATGTACTTGATTTGCTTAAATGTTCTTTTATCAATAGCATCATGAATGGCACTAAGAGCAATGTCATTGTTTTAGAGAAGTACTTCTTCGGTGGCAGTGGGATTCTCTAGATCCTCTATCTCAATCTTGGTCTCCACCACCTTCCAAACTTTTCTATTGATTGACTTGATATATGTTGTCATTTTAGCCTTCTAATAGGGATAGTTTGAGCCATCAAATTAGGGTGGCTTCTTGGTATTGTTGATTTGAGTCATTTTTACACCGAAGGTTGTTAGGTCTCAAATCATGGTGACCACGGCTCTGATACCACTTAAAAGGTTCTAATGGCTAGAGGGGGGTGAATAGCCTATTAAAATTTTCTACAACACTAAGACAAATGATTAGTCAATAAGATAGCGAAGCAAATTTTGTGTTAGCACTATACTTGGGGTTGCAAGCCACCAATCCAATTCTATTTTCTATGATCTCTAGTATATCACAACAATGCTGTCACTAATATACACCTAGGTGATCAACCTAGTGAAAGTAATACAATTAAATGATACACTATCTAGTCTTAACTACCACTAGCTCTATCCAAGTGACTATATAATGAAATACAAGAGAGTGGTAGAGAGGTATACCACCATGGCAAGTGACCAATGAGTGAATACCAATGAATACCAAGGAGACAATTAAGACACAATAATTTTTCCTCTGAGGTTCACTTGCTTGTAGGCAAGCTAGTCTCCATTGTGGCAATTCACTCACTTGGAGGTTCACACGCTAATTGGCATCACATGCTAAACCCTCAATAGGGTGCTGCACAACCAACGCAAGATGAGGATCACATAAGCCATGAGCAATTTAATAGAGTACCTTTTGGCTCTCTGTCGGGAAAAGATCAAGAACCCCTCATAATCACCACGATCAGAGCCGGAGACAATCTTCAACCTCCACTCGACGATCATCGCTGCTCCAAACTATCTAGGTGGCGACAACCACCAAGAGTAACAAGTGAATCCCACAGCGAAACATGAACACTAAGTGCCTCTAGATGCAATCACTCAAGCAATGCACTTGGATTCTCTCCCAATCCCGTAAAGGATGATGAATCAATGATGGAGATAAGTGGGAGGGCTTTGGCTAAGCTCACAAGGTTATTGTGTCAATGCAAATGGCCAAGAGAGTGAGCTAGAGCTAGCCAAACAATATTTATAGACACTCCCAAACAATAGAGCAGTCGGCTCAATTATTGCGCTGACTGTGGGATGATCGGACGCACAAGTCATGTGCACCGGATGCGTCCGGTGTGGTGACCGGACACGTCCGGTCACAGCCTGACCGCCATGTGTCCCTTTCAAATTGTTTTAGCCATTCGCGTCCAACGGCTATTTCTGCACACAGTAATACTACGTGTTCGGACGCGCTGTTAGAAAACGACTGGGCGTGGGAGACACAGCGTCTGGTCGAGTCCAGAGAGCTCCCAGAGTCACTCTGGGCCGACTGGACGTGTCCGATCACACCGGACCGGACGCTCCCAGCGTCCGATCAATTATTGCGCTGAAAACCCGAGACTTGCTAGTTCACACCGGACGCGTCCGGTCGCTCTCTGCAATCCTGCTTCGGGCTATATCACTTTGACCTGACGCTGAATAGTAACTCGTCAACATCCGGTCACTCCACTGAGCTAGAGTCCGGTCACCTCGGCAACTCTGCCCATGCCTGGCCAGAATACCGGACGCGTCCGGTCATGTCAGGAACACTGCCGCCTGAGACAGTACCGGACGCGTCCAGTACGCATGTCGGACGCGTCCGGTCACCCCGTGACCAGCGCATTCAATTCATTTTCAACTCTATCTTCTTTACCATTGCTCAAATGTGTCAACTACCAAGTGTATCACTTTGTGCATATGTGTTAGCATATTTTCATAAATATTTTCAAGGGTGTTAGCACTCTAATAGATCATAAATGCATATGCAATGAGTTAAAACATCTAGTGGCACTTTGATAACCGCATTTTGATATGAGTTACACCTGTCTTAATAGTACATCTATCGATCCTAAATGTGATCACACTCGCTAAGTGTCTCGATCGCTAAACCAAAAAGCTCCTATCAATTTTACCTTTGCCTTGAACTTTTTATTTTTCTCTTTCTTCTTTACCAAGTTCAAGCATTTGATCATCACCATGCCATCACTATCATCATGATTTTCACCATTGCTTCATCACTTGGAGTAGTGCTACCTATCTCATAATCACTTTGATAAACTAGGTTAGCACTTAGGGTTTCATCAATCCACCAAAACCAAACTAGAGCTTTCAATGTTGCATGCCAAAACCATTCCCAGTACTGTTGTGCTAATTGTTGGTTTCATTTTTTTCAAAGCGTCCTTTGTATCTAGGAATAATGTCTACTTCGTTTTGTTTTGCTTTGTTATGCAGGGAGGACACTAGCTACAAGCACAAGATGAGCCTCTGAGGGCTATCCGAGGAAGGTTCTAGGCTGCTCCTGTGTTGTAGTCAAGGTGACTATAAGTTTCCTACATAATTTAGAGTGGGTTGTTTTTCCCTCAATTTCAAACCTAATTGCTTGGTACTTTATCTCAAGGTAACTACCAGTTTACTACTGAATTTGGAGGTTGTTGTTTGCGCTAACTTGATTTGGCCATCATCCGCACCGGCCGCCAGCGGCCGAGCGCCGAGCCGCAGCCGAGAAGCAGGAGGTACGTGTCGTCATCCATATCGAACTGCTGTTAATAATAAGCCAATCAGGCAATCAGGAGTTTCCTTGCTCTGCTGTGACCTTAGACTGTCTAGCAACAGGTATTACTGTATTAGACATTGCTGGCTATCAGTGATTCTGTATCTATGGTCTACGCTACAATTTAAGTTTATTTTCCCTCGCATTATCATTTTTTAACAATACAACACGTATGAGGACATTATTTATTTTCGTTGCAACGCATGGAAAGGTCTATACAGTATACGCCCTGTTCGCTTGGCTGATAAGCCATGGCTAAAAGTATTGTTGGTTGATTTGTTGTGAGAGGAAAATACTGTTCATTCGCTGAAAAAGTACGGATTATAAGCCAAGCGAATAGGGCGATAGTTGGTGAGCCTACGACGCCGCGCTCTCCTTGACCTTGTTAATTTTACGAACTTTGCTTTTTATATTAAATGTTACTTTAACATCGATATTTAATTTCACAGTATTGTTATCTTATTATGTGATCTGTGTGTTTTTAGTATAAAAGTTTAGTTGTCCTGTAGGAACGCACGGACACGCTAGCTAGTCTCCTATGACTATACAGAACGAAATATAGACACTTTTTTGTGCGACAAAAATGTCGGGTCGTCTATCTGTCTCGGTGCGATCTCCGCTCCGTCTCCCCGCTCGCCTCCCCCTCGCGCGAGATCCCCGTGCCCTGACCCACGAAAAAAACCCCGCCTACATCGTCCTCTCTCCACGCAAAACAGTCACCGACACCCGTGGCCCGACCCTACCCCGCTGAGGCCGCTAAGGGCGCAGCCCCGCCCTACCACCATCGAGGGCACGCCCCTGCCGCAACACCCTGCCCTGCACCGCGTGGCCTGCGGAGGGTGTCCCGTCGCCGGTGCCCCACCCCTAACCTGGCGAGGTAGCCACCCAGCCCCTGTCTCGTAACGCCAACGCCGCTGTCGCCGCCGTCCTGCCCCTGTATGCCCCGTCCGCGAAGGTGTCCAATTCGGGCATAGGCAGGAGCGAGTGGATGGGTACCGGGAGGTCGGAGTACGCACGGTGAAGCTCCTGCCACCGCTCTAGCCCCACAGAGATGCATCGCCGCCACGCCAGCCGTAGGAAATTCAGCCGTCTCCCACGCGCACCACCGGAACGCCGACTCTCCTGCGACCTCCGTCGTCCAGGCGGCTCGACACCGCAACACCAGCGCCAAGCCGCGACCTCACGGCAGCGTGGACCCGCCTGCGCCCTCCGACAGCCATGTGGCATGGCACGGCAGCACCGCCGCAGGGCCGCGACACCTCCAGAGCGCCTCTCCATCTTGCTGCCACCTCACCGCCGATGTCCATCACCAGCCAGCGGCAACAGTGTCGACTCCACCGCCGTGAAGTTGCACGTCCTGCGTGTGTGCGCTCAGGTCTGAATTAATGGTCTTTCTATGATTTATGTCGGCGTGCTTTTGAAACCAGATGCGGACCAAAAAAATGAGCTTAGATTTTACAAAAAAAAACACATTTTTTTCACGCGTTCTAGAATTTTGACATGTTTTTTTCTGTGATGTATGACAGTGAGAGTTAATCATCACCATGTTCCACTACTTGGTAAGCCTTCTCCTGTTCTTTTAATCTGCCTAATTCACCGAAATCCCGTTTTCACATCATAAATACGTGTACTAAAATCTATTCAGTCAATTAAGATGTATAGACTGGTTAAGAGGATATTTTCGCTGCAATATGTCCTGATAGGGGATTAACATTTCACTGCCATATTTCTATTTCCTAAATACAATGTGCCACTGTTTGTAGCAGGTAACACATGATACATGATTTAGGGATCATTCTTACAACTTTCGTTGCAATAGATGTTCTTTCGAGAACTGGGGATATTAAACTGGCAGTTATCGAATCAGAGAACATCTTAATCGCATAGGAAGACCATGCCTACTTTAGAACATTACTTTCTTCTTTCAGTGCATTTGGTCCCATTGATGCATCCTGTATGTTTTCTACATTGACATATCTCTGAAATGAATGAATGCGGTTAAAAATACATGTGGCAGTTAAAAATACAATTATGTTTTCATTTTTTGGCCAACATCCTTTCTTTTTAAAAGATTAAAACGCCTTTGGGGTGCCTTAATGCTGTTCGAGTGGAATATGGAATATTGCCGATTTGCACCTGTTCTCATTGTCAAAGTAAGTTGAGCTGATCAACCTTTTGCGATCTTTTACATGCAAATAAGCCTTCCGTTGTCAATGCAGTCGCAAATTTTTGTCTTCCTTACTATTACTTCATATATGACAACACATGTGTGGTTTCGTGTGTAAAGTAGTGCATCATTTGTTCATTCATTGAGTTATGGCTGAATTGTGTGTGTGTGTGTATATATATATATATATATATATATATATATATATATATATATATATATATATACACACACACACACTACCCTATAGCTGGCTACAAAATAACTTATTCTGTAGCCACTTTGAATTACGATAATTACTATATTAATTTACGATATTATAGTAACTCCTTGCTAAGTGGTTTACTATAACGTTATGGTAAATATCCTCATGTATTATAGTAACCCAACTATCGTAAATATGTATATACATTATCGTAAATTAGTATATAAAATTATCGTAAATGGAGGTGGTTACAGAATAACTTATTTTGTAGGTGGCTATATATATATATGTAATACCCAAAAATTTGCATTATTTTAAAATAGTAAAATTTGATTTATTTATGCCATTATATGTGCATTTCAAATTTAGGAAATAATATTTTTTATGAAATTAAAAGTAAATATAAGGATAGAAACATGTTGATGCATTCATGCTGTTGCATATTTATTTCTGTGATGGGTGGTTTTGTTTCAAATGCTAAAAGGTTTTAAAAACCTTTTGAAAATGCGTTTGGAAAAAGAAAAAGGAAATTACTTTCCCTCCCCTCCTTTCCTCATTTTTGGCCCGCAGGCCGTTTCCCCGCCGGCCCGCTCGTTTTTCCTCCTTCCCACCCTTCTCCCGTTTTCTTCCTGGGCCGGCCCAACCGGGCGAGCTGGCTACTGCTTCGCGCGGCCCAGCATCGCACGCCCAACCGTTGCCGCGCCCCTCTCTCTCCCTGCAGCTGACGGCTTGGGCCCGCGTGTCGGCGCCGTCCCCAACCTCCCGCACCACGCGTGTCAATCCGCAACCATCGCTCCGCGCCCACGTCGCGTGTCGTGGGAGCGTCTCCCCGCGCCCGGCCTCTATAAAATGGAGCCGAGCCCGTCCCCGCTCCCTCTCGCACTCGCTCAAGCCCGCGGAAGCTACAACTGCCGCACGGAAACGCCGAGATCCGCCGAGCTCGGAAAACTCCATCCCCGAGCCGCCTTCGTCTACGTTTGTCACCGCGGTGAGCTTCGTCACCTTCCCCTCCTTCTCCCCATGCATTTACTTTCGCAAATCATGGCCTCTAGGGCACTAGCCACGTATGCCCGAGAGCTCCGCATCGTCGGCCATGGCGACCGCCGCCTCGGCCCTCTCCTCCAGCCGCCTTCTCGGCATGGCCGAGGTCGCATGAACCCCCGCTATCCCCCGGTGCTCTCGGATGCGCAAACTGTGGCCCGTGGGCCGACTTCCTTGCTCGCCGGCGTGTTCCTTGCTGCCGGCCATGGCTGAGCCGCCGTGGCTGCCACTGTTCCGGCCGCTGCCTTCTCTCTCTCCTCCCCCAGATCTAATCCGAGCCGCCCGTTGCATGATCAACGGCCACCGAAGGCCGATACCCCTTCGCGGGTGATTTTGTTAAAGAGTCCCCCGAGTTCGACCAAATAGAACCCATAGTCCTCGGCTGTTTAATTATTCTAAAATTGATTTATTTAAATCCAAAAATAGTTCATCCTATTTATAGAAATGCCACTGGATTTGTTTTGCTCATAAAAACTTCGTTTTAGCTCCGAATCGAGCCGTTCAAATTGTGTTAGTTTTGTAATTGCATAATCTACGTGTTAGTACCACTGTTAATCATGTTTGCAACTTTTAAATTTCATGGTTAGGTTTACTTAATTAATTTGCTATAGGAAATCGTGTTTAAATCATAACTTTCGCGTTTTAGCTCCGATTTTTGTGAACTTCGCGTTGACGTGATCATAGCGAGACATAGATTCTTTTCATAAACATTTTATCTTGTTTTCTATACTACTGGTGTACTGTTCTAATTATAGGATTGTTTCATTTGCATGAATGCCTTTGGAATATTGTATATTGCCGTGTTGGTCGCGTTCAGACGGTGAGGAGAACGTTGGAGACCAAGAGTTCTTTGACGACCAGTAGGACCAGCAGGAGTATGCTAACCAAGGCAAGTATAGCATGGGATCTACCTTGATGCCTATTCACATTTATTAATTACTCATTTGCATGTGTCTAATTTTGATACCCGTAAGGACATTCTAGTGTTTGATTATCCCGTTCCTTGTTCTCCTATGGGTTATATGCATATGGGTAGTTTGCTAGCGCTCAAAATAACTATACATGATCTACATAACGAAATAATGGTTCTATGGAATGAAAAGGTAAAATTGACTTTTAAACAACTAAATTATAGGGCGAAGGAGCAAATGACTTTCGATCATGATGCTCTCGGCCCTCCATAAGGACTTATCTGTCAGCAAAAGCTAGGACTAACAGTGCAACCATGAGGGTCACATGGCTCTGACTTTAGCTCAGTAATATGACCCTTTTCTAGCTTGTTAGAGGTTACCTTTATGGCACAAAAGGGCTTGCCACATTGGGTATAGGACTGCCTTTGTTCCTATGTGTATAGCCGCGATGGATATGTGCCATAGGAAAGGGGGTTCCTACATCTGCCTACCGAGGAAACCTAGCGGCCCTAACTTGTTAGAGAAACCTATGAAATGGCTTCATAGTGTACCCTACCCGCTCACCTTAGCGGTGATATGGGAGTAATTAACCCGGGCATATGAGAATCACAACTTATGGTGAATGTGCACAACCTCTGCAGAGGGTTACAAACTGTTATAACAGCCGTGCTCACGGTCACGAGCGGCCCGGAAAACTCACAGAATAACTGGATATTTATTGTTGCTCATTTATGATGTTCTATGATGATAATATGATATAATTGATTCTGATATCTGATCACATGGGTTTAATTGGGGCTTAAGCATAACCTGATAATAACTGATGATAAAATCTTAACTTACTAAAAGTGCATAACCATAGTAAACCAGAGTCAACCTTTTTGAGCTTTCATAACCCCATGTTATCTTGTTAAGTACGGAAAGTACTTACGCTTGTTTACTTTCTATATTTGGATAAAAATTCTGGATGGGTAACAGATGTCAACGAGCATGAGGATTTTCCTGAGGACTATTAGGCTTGTGGTCAACCAGTTGACCATCTCTGTGTTGGAGCTTCCACGAGAGAGTTATCTTTTTATTTTCTGTTGTGTTGTGTAAGACTATGTGATGTTATTAATCGTGATGTAAGATACACCATGATGATACTTCTTATAATTTGTCAACTTGTGTGTGACTGATCTCTGGGCACACGAGTTTAGTGCATTCCAATTTATCCTTAAAATTGGGCACACGAGTTTAGTGCATTCCAATATATATATAGGGAGAGTATATATATAGGGATATTTACCATAACGTTATAGTAAACCACTTAGCAAGGAGTTACTATAATCTCATAAATTAACATAGTAATTATCGTAACTCAAAGTGGCTATAGAATAAGTTATTTTATAGCCCGCTACATGTTAGTAGTTATATATATATATATATACACACACACACACACACACACACACACACACACACACACACACTAGCACAGCATACAATATTTTCTCTCTCTCTACCAAATCCACCAGTACCATCGGCCCTGTAACAAGTCTTGGGTGATCACATACTGCCACTAGAGTCAGGGGCTATTATATATACTCCCAGATTTGCAATTTGTGAAAAACATATATGTATTTGTCATTTATGTTGATGTATCTGAATTAATGTCAGTACTATTCCCATATGTAGTACTCTCTAATTTGTACAAATCTACATTTTGAATGGTATACTGCATCCTTTAGCTGCAGACAAGTATCCAGCCTACAAAGTGTAAGGGCGTTTTCATATTTTGGTATGTTGCTACACCTTCAAATTAATTTTGCGGCTATCCTAAAGTACGTCTTTTACTTCCAATTAGTTGCTTGCATTGTGAGTGATAGCACATGATTCAGATAACACTATCGTAATATTTTGTAGACCATTGCCTATATGTTTTGTATAGGACATGCATGACCATGCTATCTATTACGAGTAGAGGATCCATAGATCATGTCGATATTGTGGAACTAGCATATATTTCTTTTACTTGATTTTCTTGCATAACGTCTTTGAACATGATCTGTAGACCAACAAATGTAATACTTTTGCTTTAGAGTGTTGGCCTTGCACCAAATTCATACAGGTTCGTGTGCTGTCAGGTGCTCACAAATTAACTAAAGTTTTACTATGTTTTCCCCTTTTTTGTAGCCTCGCCATGATGCTGAAGCTGAACCTATTTTGTACGAACTCCTACCGGTACCTCTCAACTCTCTACTTATATGGATCTTGCATTTTATTTCTTAATGCATTGTGATTCTAACCTGAACTACTAAACCTTCTCCTTCTTTCCACTCCCTATATTACTCTTAAGACCTTCTTTCATGATAATTCCTGATAAAATGCAGTTAGTCTCCCTATACCTCTCCCATCTTCGTTACTTATTGTGTGCTTCATTGCTTTTGTAGGAAGCACTAAGAATTACATCTCGAATTACTTCATGGCTTCACTTCCAGCACCAATCTTGACTTACTAAAAGTGCATAACCATAGTAAACTAGAGTCAACCTTTTTGAGCTTTCATAACCCCATGTTATCTTGTTATGTACGAAAAGTACTTACGCTTGTTTACTTTCTATATTTGGATAAAAATCCTGGATGGGTAACAGATGTCAATGAGCATAAGGATTTTTTTGAGGACTATTAGGCTTGTGGTCAACCAGTTGACCATCCCTGTGTTGGAGCTTCCATGAGAGAGTTATCTTTTTATTTTCCGCTGTGTTGTGTAAGACTATGTGATGTTATTAATCATGATGTAAGATACATCATGATGATACTTCTTATAATTTGTCAACTTGTGTGTGTGACTGATCCCTAGGCACACATGAGTTTAGTGCATTTAATTTTATCCTTAAAATTGGGTGTGACAAATTGGTATCAGAGTCGTGTTGACTATAGAACGCAAGCCTAGTTAGAAATAGTCATTTTAGCATCTTTGTTTCACTGGTTTCCTGCTTATTATCTCATTCTTGTTATTTTATTAAAGTATTTATGCTATTCATACCTTAATCTATTATATAACATTTTTTATTCTAATTCTATCTTACTCTAAATCTATAGATGTCTCGTAATCCGAAGACCGCCCGCCTCAGCACTGCAGGCTACCATGCCATGTTCACCCCCCGTGCTCCACAGGCAGAGAAGGAGATTGTGATCATCTCCGATGATGAGGTGGAACCCTTGATCGAGGATGATGAGGAGTGGATGGCTACCCCGACACCTGCACCTGCTCCTACTCCAGCTGTTGCACCTATCTATGCTGCTATAGCTACCCCAGTGGAGTCATTAGCTGCACCTACGCCTGTGCCATCCCCAGCTGTCCCTGTGGTGGATGAGGAGATAGGCTGGAAGTGCAAATACTACTTCAAGCCAGCCCCGGAGATGGCCTACTACCACACCCTCCTTACTCATGTGCTGGATGACTACTACCCTAATCTGCATGCCTCCATCAACTATCACTGTGCAGAGTACCAGCATCCTTTGGAGGCAACCTTTTGGAAGGTAGAGTTGGTTGTCACTGCCTGGAATGACATAAAGAATGGACATGAGGTGGAGACTGTCCATCGTTCCACTACCAGACGGGCTCACACATTGGATGGCATGGAAGATGTAGCGCAGGACGCTTACATCTACTACCATGGTTGTCGTTTTGAGGCCATGAAGGAGGATCATTTTAGGTTCCTCCCTTGCAATGATCATGAGGGTAATTGGTAGGTTCTGGCACCACCAGAAAGTGACCCAACCCTGGAAGCAACAGTGCATCATGACCATGCCATGCAGGGGGTAGATGAAGAGGTCAAGGGAGAGCTGCATGCATCACAGAGGGCCGAGAGGCGTCTCCAGAAGCAAGTTCATGAACTGTGTGCTCAACTTGGGCTGCCGCCGATCTACAAGAAGAAGCGCCGGTCGTTCACCATGATTGACACCGCCCCATAGGTGTTAGGTTCCTTGTTTAAAGTTACTACGTTGTTAGTTCGTGTGTCATGTCTAGTCTTGTTTCGTCTTTGTAAACTTTAGTGATTGGATGTTTTCTATTGTGAACTTGGATGATTTGGAGTTTGTTTGATTGCTGGAGGTTTGTGGGCATGTCCACAAAATTCCATAGATTTGAACCTTAAGTTTAGATGGAGTCTTAATGCAGATGGGTTTGCTTTATCTTATCTCTGCTGTGCTATTTTCTGGAGCAGTTTGTGTTCTTTATCTTGTATCTCAAAATATGGACTGCCAAAAATTCTAAAATTTTTGTGGAGATATCTAGACTTCTGTATCTTTCAAATGTCTCTGGAATCACATCAATATCTATTTAGTTTTGTGAGATATAGCTATCACAAGTTGATGTTCCTGCATAGACTGGAACCCAGAACAGATTCGATTTAGCTATGTTTTTGACCATGTATATACCAGAATCTGTAAAAGTGTTCTAAATAAAAGTTGTAGCTAATCTCCTAAGCTTTCCAACCGTTCTTGGTACACCTCTGTGGAATCTTTGAAACACAAGTTATGACAGATTTACCAAACTTCTGTAATTGAATCTTGTCCAGAAAGTTTTCAGCATTGTTCATTATCTTTTATAAGCTCTCTATAATTTGGAAATCTCTAAAATTTTGTGTATTTGTTGGAAAATAGATGGACGCAAGAGGAGGAAGAGGCAGAGGCTGTGGTCGTGGATGTGATGCTCTCATAAATCCACCACCACCGCCACCAGTGACTATGGAACAATTGATAGGAATGCAAGCGCAGTTGATGCAAGCCATGATGCAACACTTGGATAATGAACCTGCAAGAGGACCACCGCCTATTCAGGTCAGAGACAAGCATGGAGAATTGATGAAGGGTCGCCCTCTGGTGTTCACTCACGCCTCAGACCCCTTGGAGGCAGACGATTGGTTGCGTGCTGTAGAAAAGCAACTTAACATAGCATAATGCAATGATCTTGAGAAGGTGTTGTATGCTTCTAGTCAACTCTAGGGAGCAGCTCAGGATTGGTGGGATTCTTTCTAGTATGGATGCCCCAACAATGCTCCTACATCACTTGGCGGGAATTCAAGGATAATTTCCGGTCATATCATATCCCCGATGTACTAGTGGAATTGAAGCAAGAGGAATTCAAGTCACTTAAGCAAGGATCCATGTCTATGGCGGAGTATCATGACAAGTTTGCTCAACTCTCATGCTATGCTCCAAATGATGTAGCTGATGATAAGGAGAAGCAATGCCATTTCCTCAAGAGACTTTATGATGGACTATAGCTCCAGCTGATGTCCAACACCTATCCTAACTTTTAGTCCTTGGTGAACCGCGCTATTGTGATTAACGATAAGCGCAAAGAGATGGAAGCCAAGAAGAGGAGACTTCAAGGGCAAGCTTCTGGAAGCAACACCCGCCCGCATGCCTATCCCCAGCAGGGTTTTCAGTAGAGGAATCAAGGACCATCTAACCAGGGAAACCATGGTTGGTACCCTCAACGTAATCAATTCCAGCAACGCCCTCATTACCAGCAATAGTTTGGTAATCAGCGCCCCCAACAACAGACCGGCAATCCAACATCACGCTAGGGAATGTCCAACAATGCTCTTGTGAAGAGTGGTGCACCCAATAACCCCAACGCATGCTACCGCTGTGGAGAAGTAGGTCACTATGCTCATCAATGTCTAAAGAAGCAGAACCAGCAAGCTCCTCAAAACCAGAATGGCAATCCAAAGTTCAACGCCCGACCACCTCACACTACTAAAGTGAACTATGTGTCATCTGATGCAGCTCAAGAGATGCCTGAGGTCATGTTGGGTACGTTCAGTGTCAACTCTACTTTTGCTACAGTACTTTTGATTCCGGTGCTTTGCATTCATTTATTTCCCAAGCTTTTGTTAGAATGCATAGCATACCTTTATGTGCCATGAAAAACCTCATCCTAGTAAATTTACCAGGAGGTAGCATGCTAGCTTCTTATTGGAGTCCCTCAACTAGCATTTCCTTAAGGGGGGTAGACTTCAAAGTGAAACCTATTGTGTTGAGAACAACGAGAATTGATCTTATTCTAGGAATGGATTGGATGAAACAACACCGAGCAGTGATTCAATGTCAGGAGAGATCTGTTGTTGTGACATCACCCAATGGAGATAGAATCTATATAGAAGTGGTTGTGCAAGCTCAGCCAACGGCCACTGTGAATTAGCTGGATGGTGATGCCAATAAACAAGATCGGGTTGTGGAGGAGTTCCCAGATGTCTTCCCCGATGACTTGCCAGGTATGCCACCTGATCGTGACATTGAATTCATTATTGAATTATTACCTAGAACTGCACCAATAGCTAAACGTCCATATAGAATGGGGGTTAATGAATTAGAAGGGCTTAAGAAACAACTAAAAGAGTTGCAAGAAAAAGGTTTCATATGCCCCAGTTCTTCCCCATGGGGGGCACCAGTGATCTTTGTGGATAAGAAGGATGGTAGCCAATGGATGTGTGTGGATTACCGTTCACTTAATGAGGTTACTATCAAGAATAAATACCCTTTGCCAAGGATTGATAATTTGTTTGATCAGTTGAGAAGAGCCTATGTGTTCTCCAAGATTGATCTCCGCTCAGGTTACAATCAGCTAAAGATTCAAAACTCAGACATACCCAAGACAACATTCACTACACGGTATGGCTTGTATGAGTATACCGTTATGTCTTTTGGATTGACCAATGCACCTGCATACTTTATGTATCTGATGAATAAGGTGTTTATGGAGTTTTTGATAAATTTGTGGTGGTATTTATTAATGGCATACTGATATTCTCCAAGACTAAAGAAGAACATGCTGAACATATAAGGTTGGTCTTGCAAAAGATTAGAGAACATAAGTTGTACGCTAAGCGGAGCAAGTGTGAGTTTTAGTTGAAGGAGGTCTCTTTTCTGGGTCATGTTGTCTCCAATGGTGGAATAGCAGTGGATCTAGGCAAAGTACAAGATATTGAATTGGAAACCACCAACCAATGTAAGTGAGATTCATAGCTTTTTGGGATTGGCTGGATACTACAGGAGGTTCATTGAAGGTTTTTCCAAGCTTGTTAAGCCTATGACAGCTCTGTTGGAAAAGAATACTAAATTTGTATGGTCTGATAAATGCCAGGCAAACTTTGATGAGCTAAAGAAGAGATTGACTACAGCACCAGTGTTGATTTTGCCAAATTTAAGCAAGAACTTCTCTATATATTGTGATGCATCTCGTTCGAGCCTTGGATGTGTTCTTATGCAAGGAGGAAGAGTGGTGGCATATGCATCTAGACAATTGAGGAATCATGAGTTGAACTACCCTACTCATGACTTGGAATTGGCAGCTGTGGTTCATGCTTTGAAAATCTAGAGACATTATCTAATTGGGCATAAGAGTGATATCTATACAGACCACAAGAGTTTGAAGTATATCTTTACCCAATCAGATCTGAATTTAAGACAATGTCGTTGGTTAGAATTGATCAAAGACTATGATTTGGAAGTGCATTATCATCCGGGAAAAGCAAATGTCGTAGCTGATGCACTTAGCAGGAAGAGTTATGCCAATGGACTTCGGTTGACATTGATGCCAGCAGATTTGTGTGCTGAAATGGAGTATCTCAACTTGAGTTTTGGCACTAATGCAATGGAATTGGTGATAGAGCCTATATTGGAGCAAGAGATATGCAAAGGTCAAGTGGGGGATGAAAAACTTAAAGAGATAGCGGAGAATGTAGTGCTTGGAAAGGCACCAGGGTTCAGGATGGATGAGAATGATACTCTTTGGTTCAGGAAAAGGATATGTATACCTAAAGTGAAGGCTATCCGTGATGCAATTCTGCAAGAGGCACATGAGTCTGCTTATTCTATACATCCCGGAAGTACCAAGATGTATTTGATCTCAAAGAGAAGTATTGGTGGTATGGTTTGAAGATAGATGTGGCAGAGTATGTGGCTTTGTGTGACACTTGTCAAAGGGTGAAAGTTGAGCATCAAAGACCTGTAGGGTTGCTACAACCAATGAAGATTCCTAAATGGAAATGGGAATAAGTTGGTATGAATTTTATGGTAGGTTTGCCCCATACTCAAAGAGGTTATGATTCAATATGGGTAATAGTGGATCGACTCACCAAGGTTGCTCACTTTCTACCAGTCAAGACTACCTATACAGGTGCAAGGCTGGCAGAGTTGTACATGGAAAGGATAGTGTGCTTACATGGTGTTTCTAAGAAAATTGTGTCTGATAGAGGTACTCAGTTTACGTCGCAATTCTAGCAGAAAGTGCATAGATCTTTGGGGACAAAGTTGAATTTTAGTTCTGCTTACCACCCACAAACTGATGGACAGACTAAAAGGATCAACCAGATTTTGGAAGATATGTTGAGAGCTTGTGCACTGCAGTATGGTACTAGTTGGGATAAGAGTTTACCATATGCTGAGTTCTCGTACAACAACAGTTACCAGAAGAGTCTCAAGATGGCACCTTTTGAGGCGCTGTATGGACGTAAATGTAGAATGCCTTTGTTCTGGAATCAAACTGGTGAAACTCAAGTGTTTGGACCCGATGCCCTTAGAGACGCAGAAGAACAAGTGAGAATGATTAGAGACAACTTGAGAGTGGCTCAGTCTTGACAAAAGAGTTACGCTACTACTCGTAGAAGAGAGCTGACTTTCGAAATTGGAGATTATGTGTACTTAAAGGTGTCACCAATGAGAAGTGTGAAAAGATTCAATATGAAGGAAAAGTTGGCACTGAGGTATATTGGACCTTTTAAGATCCTAGAGAAACATGGAGAAGTAGCCTATCAATTGGAACTGCCTGAGAGTTTGTCAGGTGTGCACGATGTGTTTCATGTTTCTCAATTAAAGAAGTGTTTGCGAGTATCAGAAGAGCAGATTCCTTTAGAAGAACTTGCTGTTAAGGAAGATCTCACTTATGAAGAGTATCCGATAAAAATCTTACAGATGGCAGAAAGAGTTACAAGGAGCCGAGTTATAAAAATGTGCAAGGTACAGTGGAATCGGTATATAGAGGATGAGGCTACTTGGGAAAGAGAAGATGATTTGTGAAAGTCCTATCCCCAACTGTTTGAGTAAGCAATCATCCGAATCTCGAGGACAAGTTTCATCTTAAGGGGGGTAGAATTGTAATACCCTAAAATTTGCATTATTTTAAAATAGTAAAATTTGATTTATTTATGCAATTATATGTGCATTTCAAATTTAGCAAAATAATATTTTTTATGAAATTAAAAGTAAATATAAGGATAGAAACATGTTTATGCATTCATGCTATTGCATATTTATTTCTGTGATCGGTGGTTTTGTTTCAAATGCTAAAAGGTTTTAAAAACCTTTTGAAAATGAGTTTGGAAATTTTATTTGGAAAAAGAAAAAGGAAATTCCTTTCCCTCCCCTCCTTTCCTCATTTTTGGCCCACATGCCATTTCACCGCCGGCCCGCTCGTTTTTCCTCCTCCCCCCTTCTCCCGTTTTCTTCCTGGGCCGGCCCAACCGGGTGAGCTGGCTACTACTTCACGTGGCCCAGCATCGCACGCCCAACCATTGCCATGCCCCTCTCTCTCCCTGCAACTGACGGCTCGGGCCCGCGTGTCGGCGCCGTCCCCAACCTCCCGCACCGCGCGTGTCAAGCCGCAACCGTCACTCCGCGCCCACGTCGCACATCGTGGGAGCGTCTCCCCGCGCCCGGCCTCTCTAAAACAGAGCCGAGCCCGTCCCTGCTCCCCCTGATGCCTTCCCCGCTCCCTCTTGCACTCGCTCAAGCCCGCATAAGCTACAACTGCCGCACAGAAATGCTGAGATCCGCCGAGCTCAAAAAACTCCATCCCCGAGCCACCTTCGTCTGCGTTTGTCACCGCGGTGAGCTTCGTCACCTTCCCCTCCTTCTCCCCATGCATTTACTTTCACAAATCATGGCCTCTAGGGCTCTAGCCACGTACGCCCGAGAGCTCTGCATCGCTGGCCATGGCGACCGCCGCCTCGGCCCTCTCCTCCGACCGCCTTCTCGGCATGGCCGAGGTCGCATGAACCCCCGCTATCCCCCGGTGCTCTCGGATGCGCAAACCGTGGCCCATGGGCCGAGTTCCCTGCTCGCTGCCATGTTCCTTGCTGCCGGCCATGGTTGAGCCGCCGCGGCTGCCACTGTTCCGGCCACTGTCTTCTCTCTCTCCTCCCCCAGATCTAATCCGAGCCGCCCATTGCATGATCAACGGCCACCGAAGGCCGATACCCCTTCGCGGGTGATTTTGTTAAAGAGTCCCCTGAGTTCGACCAAATAGAACCCATAGTCCTCGGCTGTTTAATTATTCCAAAATTGATTTATTTAAATCCAGAAATAGTTCATCCTATTTACATAAATGCCACTAAATTTGTTTTGTTCATAAAAACTTCGTTTTAGCTCCGAATCAACCCGTTCAAATTGTGTTAGTTTCATAATTGCATAATCTACATGTTAGTACCACTGTTAATCATGTTTGCAACTTTTAAATTTCATGGTTAGGTTTACTTAATTAATTTGCTATAGGAAATCATGTTTAAATCATAACTTTCACGTTTTAGCTCCGATTTTCGTGAACTTCACGTTGACGTGATCATAGCGAGACATAGATTCTTTTCATAAACATTTTATCTTGTTTTCTATACTGCTGGTGTACTGTTCTAATTATAGGATTGTTTGCTTTGCATGAATGCCTTTGGAATGTTGTATGTTGGAGTGTTGGTCGCGTTCAGACGGTGAGGAGAACGTTGGAGACCAAGAGTTCTTTGACGACCAGTAGGACCAGTAGGAGTTTGCTAACCAAGGCAAGTATAGCATGGAATCTACCTTGATGCCTATTCACATTTATTAATTACTCATTTGCATGTGTCTAATTTTGATACCCGTAAGGACATCCTAGTGTTTGATTATCCTGTTCCTTGTTCTCCTATGGGTTATATGCATATGGATAGTTTGCTAGCGCTCAAAATAACTATACATGATCTACATAACGAAATAATGGTTCTATGGAATGAAAAGGTAAAATTGACTTTTAAACAACTAAATTATAGGGCGAAGGAGCAAATGACTTTCGATCATGATGCTCTCGGCCCTCCATAAAGACTTATCTGTCGGCAAAAGCTAGGACTGACAGTGCAACCATGAGGGTCACATGGCTCTAACTTTAGCTCAGTAATATGACCCTTTTCTAGCTTGTTAGAGGTTACCTTTATGGCATAAAAGGGCTTGCCACATTGGGTATAGGATTGCCTCTGTTCCTATGTGTATAGCCGCGATGGATATGTGCCATAGGAAAGGGTGGGTTCCTACATCTGCCTACCGAGGAAATCTAGCGGCCCTTACTTGTTAGAGAAACCTATGAAATGGCTTCTTGTGTACCCTGCCTGCTCAACTTGGTAGTGATATGGGAGTAATTAACCTGGGCATATGGGAATCATGACTTGCAGTGAATGTGCACAACCTCTGCAGAGGGTTACAAACTATTATAACAGCCGTGCTCACGGTCACGAGCAGCCGAAAAACTCATAGAATAACTGAATATTTATTGTTGCTCATTTATGATGTTCTATGAGGATAATATGATACAATTGATTCTGATATCTGATCACATGGGTTTAATTGGGGCTTAAGCATAACCTGATAATAACTAATGATAAAATCTTGACTTACTAAAAGGGCATAACCACAGTAAACCAGAGTCAACCTTTTTGAGCTTTCATAACCCCATGTTATCTTGTTAAGTACGGGAAGTACTTACGCTTGTTTACTTTCTATATTTGGATAAAAATCCTGGATGGGTAACAGATGTCAATGAGCATGAGGATTTTCCTGAGGACTATTAGGCTTGTGGTCAACTAGTTGACCGTCCCTGTGTTGGAGCTTCCACGAGAGAGTTATCTTTTTATTTTCCGCTGTGTTGTGTAAGACTATGTGATGTTATTAATCGTGATGTAAGATACACCATGATGATACTTCTTATAATTTGTCAAATTGTGTGTGACTGATCCCTGGGCACACATGAGTTTAGTGCATTCGAATTTATCCTTAAAATTGGGTGTGACAATATATATATATAGGGAGAGTATATATATAGGGATATTTACCATAACGTTATAGTAAACCACTTAGCAAGGAGTTACTATAATCTCATAAATTAACATAGTAATTATCGTAACTCAAAGTGGCTATAGAATAAGTTATTTTATAGCCCGCTACATGTTAGTATATATATATATATATATATATATATATATATATATATATATATATATATATATATATATATATATATATATAGACACACGCACGGCATACAATATTTTCTCTCTCTCTACCAAATCCACCAGTACCATCGGCCCTGTAACGAGTCTTGGGTGATCACATACTGCCACTAGAGTCAGGGGCTATTATATATACTCCCAGATTTGCAATTTGTGAAAAACATATATGTATTTGTCATTTATGTTGATGTATCTGAATTAATGTCAGTACTATTCCCATATGTGGTACTCTCTAATTTGTACAAATCTACATTTTGAATGGTATACTACATCCTTTAGTTGTAGACAAGTATCCAGCCTACAAAGTGTAAGGGCGTTTTCATATTCTGGTACGTTGTTACACCTCAAATTAATTTTGCGGCTATCCTAAAGTACGTCTTTTACTTTCAATTAGTTGCTTGCATTGTGAGTGACAGCAACATGATTCAGATAACACTATCGTAATATTTTGTAGACCATTGCCTATATGTTTTGTATAGGACATGCATGACCATGCTATCTATTACGAGTAGAGGATCCATAGATCATGTCGATATTGTGGCACTAGCATATATTTCTTTTACTTGATTTTCTTGCATAACGTCTTTGAACATGATCTGTAGACCAACAAATGTAATACTTCTGCTTTAGAGTGTTGGCCTTGCACCAAATTCATACAGGTTCGTGTGTTGTCAGGTGCTCACAAATTAACTAAAGTTTTACTATGTTTTCCCCTTTTTTGTAGCCTCGCCACGATGCTGAAGCTGAACCTATTTTGTACGAACTCCTACTGGTACCTCTCAACTCTCTACTTATATGGATCTTGCATTTTATTTCTTAATGCATTGTGATTCTAACCTGAACTACTAAACCTTCTCCTTCTTTCCACTCCCTATATTACTCTTAAGACCTTCTTTCATGATAATTCCTGATAAAATGCAGTTAGTTTCCCTATACCTCTCCCATCTTCGTTACTTATTGTGTGCTTCATTGCTTTTGTAGGAAGCGCTAAGAATTACTTCTCAAATTACTTCATGGCTTCACTTCCAGCACCAATCTTGTCATCAATGTAAGTTTCCTCTAGCCAAGATATTCGAAATTGCCAACATATGTTGTCAAACATTAATGGAGGTCTGTTATTTCAATACAAACTACACTGCAATTATTGCAAATCATTCTAGAGTTGGGATCCCTTCAACGCAGACCTTTCTTGCAATTTATAGTGGGTTCACCTCAGCTCCAACAGGCGGCTTAACTGCACTACATTTTTTTTAAACATGGGAGAGCTGTGTTTCATTGTATTAAAGTGAAAGGGTGGTCCCCAACAGGGTCCTCACTCATACGGGGACCAAATAAAATTGCACTACATTCAGGGTTAACAATTGTCTGAATGGTCATTTTTTATAAAGAGATCTCTTTTGTGTTTTAGGTCATTTGATCTGTCCTTTCATAACAGTGCCATGTAATAATAAACATCATAACACCAATTATGCTGACGATAACCTTGCCCTGTTATGTTCCATAGACCACACTTTCCCCCATGTAGTTGACAAAGAAACTTTGAATTTCACTTCAATATGCATGCTATGTACTGTATAACAAAATACTAACTTCAGGATTAAGAACTTAAACGAATTTGATACTAACTTCCCTCTAGCCATGTTGCTTGCTTGTGGAATTTGATAAAACATATTTGATGTTGCTGCTACTAGATGATATTTGGGGTATGAGGAGACGATAAAGAAACTCAAGGGAGCCTCCATAGGCTAGAGCGTGCTATACTGAAGTTCTGGTCAACCCCTGCCTTCTTCATTTCTCTATTTAATTAATTGGGTCATTGTTAAAAACTTCTCTAATGACCATTAAAATTGATTATTTTTGTTCTAAATGTTCTTTTATTCTAGCTGAGTTCACAAGTCATAACAAACTATTCTGATGGTAAATCTGAATTTCCTGAACATAGAAGATGTGTTCTTCCTGATATCTGTGGATCAGTTTGATTGATACGTTCTCCTTTTTCCAGGTGGATCAGTAGGTCATCTTGAGGAGCATTCCAGTGACACGACAGCAACAGAGGCTGATGCTGAGGGACTTCAAGAAGATGGAGTACCTCAATGGTAACATATATTTACTGATGCACTGAAAGTTCGAAACTGTCCAAACAAGTTTCACTGTGAGTTTGTTGTACTATTTTGCAAACAAGTTTCATGATTTCTTATGGGACCATTGCATCTGTTGTAGGTTTAACTCTGAATACTCCCGGTGATCTTTGCCATTATCCTTGGTAGCGACATAGTAACTTGAGCAGACATGCTCAAATTTTAGTTGGTTACAAGGCTTGTTTATCTGATGGTTGTATGCAATTCATCCTCTAATTATTTTGTAGGTATTTGGGATAACAATAGAAGCTAAACAAAGCCATGAAGGGCATATCTTCCCTAACCCTGTTTAACCTAATGGCTCCTTGACCAGAGAAGGTATTTGCATTTCCTTTCTATTGTCTTACAAGCATATCAAGTATGCATTCCATTATCAATACATGGCTGATGATACTTACATCTGGTTTCAGATGTTAGAAATTGTCTCATGCAGCCCCTTGTGTGCTTGGCAAAACGCACACCGTTGAAGATGCTTGGTGTACAATACAACGAATGGGTACTTCTACTGATCTGTGCTGGTGTAATTCAATTATTGGTCAGATGGATTATAAATTCATGACTGCCATGTTGTATTGGAAAGATGAGGTAAGAATGGGGTTTTTAAAGAATTTTTTTAGACAAAAGGGTTTTTAAAAGTATTATTATGGAGGATGGTTTATTTTTTAAATTATGTACTTAATACATTTTCTTAGGTAGACCTTATTACTTAAACTTTCCTATAAACAATTACTAAAAGTGATGGCATGAACAAAAAGCGATGGCAAATATTAAGATGGTAATTGGCCCAATGGCAAGGACATAGCCTTTATGTATTTGCATGTATATTGCATTAAAATTCTGATAATCAGTCTTGTATTGTTAGCTTTTGTGAGTGCAAATCAAACATAATTATACACATCATTATACTTATTGATGGATGATAGAATTGAGTGTCCTTGAAATGGATTGGCAACTATTAAGAAAGCATCTGAAGAATTATTGTACTAATTTTCCTCGTCTAATAAAAATTCAGCAAAGCTTTTGCCGCCTTTCTAAAAAAAATAGTGTACTAATTTTGAGAGTATTTTTTATCGTTGCATGGGCACCATGGACAACTGAAAGTGGACAACCAAAGGTCCCATCAAGAGGTTTGTAGCCTACCTATTTGGGAAATTCCGAATATGTGAGTTCACGTGAAGCTTCTTGCAATATTGAAGCAAGACCACTCTACCCTTTTGCCATGCTGCCATTTAGTCACCTTGTTATCTAGCTTAATGTATCTACACAAGCCAAACTTGTTTGAACTCTCTGAGTACTTGGAACTTTTGTAAGCATTAATTCAATCTGGCTTAAATGCTTCCTACCCTTGATCGTCATGCCTCTCGGGGCTTGGGGCTCAGGGTCACGGTGTTTGTGTAATTGTGTTCCCAAACTGTTGTCGGGTCAAAATGGTGCCTGATTCCATTTATGGTCAAAAAATGTCTGCTTTGTTTTTATGGTCATCTATTTTTTCAAAAGCCACTAAATGTCTGAATTCAGGTTGAGTGTAGCTGAATTTGCAATTTATACACATACGACCATGGATGCGAGCTTCTTGCGTACGCTAATCTCATAGCATTGTCAAACAAACACCTTAATTGGCTGACTAGCAGCAAATCCATACAAAGCCAAGGTCTGGTCACCTAGCCAAAATATCGGTACCTTAACTTTGATTAAATCTAAACATGCATCGTACTCTTGATCGGTAACTTGATGTTGATCCACAAGATATATTATTCCCATAAAATGTTTTGACACCCTGATGTTGATCCACAAGATATATTATTTCCATAAAATATATTGTGCTTTCTATGGCTAAAAACATGAGTTACAAGTGCTAGGCTCTTTGGGCGAGATGTTCGAACGTTGTTACCTCAGTAAAACTGTGGGTATTTTTGAACACAGGTACTTGTACACATTTTATATTTTAGAAAGGCTAATTGATTCATTCTATGAATAAATAGCAAGTTGGATTGCGGGAAGACATAGATTTTATATTGGAGCAGACAGGCCTATAAGAGCAGAACTGGCTAGATGTTGAGGTTGATACCTAGCCGATTGGGGAGATTTTTCGTGGCAAATTATTACGAACTGATGGGTACTGTCGGGGACCAATACCAGGGTACCCAAAGAGGAGGATCTAATAACCATCAATATTGATTCGTCCGAGCAATCAAGAGGGCAACTACAGCTCCAACTGACCCCCAGGTACGCAAACTTCGCCTCGCTCGACCCCTGAGGGTTGGCTCCACCTCGCCCGACACCGAGGTCATGGGCTCCGCCTCGCCCGACCCCTAAGGTTGGCTTTGCCTCGCCCAACAATGAGGCCATCGGATCTGCCTTGCCCGACACCGAGGCCATGGGCTCTACCTCGCCCAACCCCTGAGGGTCGCTCCGTCTTGCCCACCCCCTGAGGGTGGCTCCATCTCGCTCGACATCAAGACCATGGGCTCCACCTCGTCCAACCCTAAGGGTGGCCCTGCCTTGCCCGACCCATAAGGGTGGCTCCGTCTCACCTAACCTCTGAGGGTGGCTCCACCTTGCTCGACACCGAGGCCACAGGCTCCCCCTCACCCAACACCGAGGCTGCGGGCTCTGCCTTGCCCAACCTCTAAGGGCTGGCTTGACCTCGCCCAACACCGAGGCCACGGGCTCCACCTCGCTCGACCTCTAAGGGCGGGCTTCACCTCACCTAAGCCTTGGGTTTGGGCTTTGCCTCGCCTAGCCTCTGGGGAGGAACTCTACCTCGCCTGACCCCAAGGTCTAGGGCTCCATCTCGCCCGATGGAGACCCATACCGTTGCCAACTACTCTAGATCTAAGCATATGGGCCTGGGTAAAAGCTCTGACACCAAGGAGGTGACCAACATGCCCTAATATAACCTATGGCCATGACGAACATACCTAAGGATTCACATTAGGAATAGCACCGGGCGAACCAGTGTTGTTCTGCCTAACCCTTGTACGAACACTGATAGGCGCATCAGTTCGCCATGACTTCCGCAGGACAGAGTGGGGCGCCATGACCGGGAGACAGCACATGCGCATGGTGCTAGTGATGGACAGGGACGCGATGTGAAGCTATCCCTGTTGATGTCTATAGGGTCAGTGGGACCCATATAGAAGAGACGAAGGACCCAACGATCCTGGAGGACTTCTTCTCCTTCTGATTCTCCTTTTTCCCTCTGATGTAACCCGTGCTTTTCCTTAGCATATAAAAGAGAAAGAGGGGTGTCCCATTAAGGGGCATCGGACCAATGATCACAACACATCACACTAATTTGGATTCAAACCCCAAACCGATTAGAACACACAAGCACCTAGCTGAGAAGCGACCAAGCCCTCGGTGCCCATTCGCTGCTCCCACTAGAGACTTGGGACCTATCCCTCTATTGACCATTTGTAACCCCTACTATGAACTTTTAGTGCTAGTAACATGAGCAACAGCAACAAACTAGACGTAGGGACATTCTACCCAAACTAGTATAAACCTCGTGTCCTTTTAGCACACCATCTGAGCCAGACGTGTAATATTAGAAATTTACTTGTTGGTGGCAACTCTAAACACCGATAGTTGGCACGCCAGGTAGGGGCCTTTTGCGCATCTCAGCATCCACACCAGGCCTCGAATGACTAGTCATAACCTCAGCTTGGTTCTAAGCACGCACGTGCGCTTTAGGGACCTAGACTTTATCATCATGACGGAGGGAGAGTTGGCGATGGCTACCACCACCGTCCAACCTCTTCACTCCACCAACCTTGACACAATCGCCAAGGTGCATGAGGAGCTGTAGCTACATGTCCTAGAGGCCCACGCCCCAGGAAGCAACAAGATCCTCAACTTCAACTATAGGAGGCTTGACCACTAGCTTGGCATCTTCCTGGGACCCTAGCCATCCCAGGAGAACATGCACCACCTCTCCTTCTTGTTCACCAATGTCATGGTGCAGCTTGTCGGATGGGAGCTGCTCTCTTCGGAATACCTCTTCTAGAGCGCCCCGATGGTGCTCCCATTCAGTCTCCGCAATGCCATAGAGACCGATGGCCACCCTATGGTGCAATGCATGCCTCCATCCCCCATGAACAATGAGTTCATGGGCATGACCGAATATGTCGTGGAGTCTTTTAACGACCTCCTCGCTGGAGAATCAGAGTCACCCTCTGGTTCTGACTCCAATAGGGGGAGTCATCACCCCTCTCGTGAGTGTTTCATGGAAGGTACCCCTGAGGGACATGTCGAAAGCGTCCACAAAGAGGAGGCTACCCTAACGAATGACCTCGATGATGAGGTCGAGGGAGAGATAGGGGCCCCACCTCGCCTGTGGGTGGAGCAGCTGAAGGCCTGGCACCTAGAGCTTGAGGAAGCATGACTCTAGCTTGAGTAGGAACGCGCGGAGCTTGATCGGGAAATCGAACGCCATGGAGACAGTGGGCGCACACGCCATGGCCCACGACATGAACCAGAGGATCATCGTGGACGATGAAGCCCTCCCACACTTTTCCCGGGTGAGCTAGAACATCGCTGCTATGACAGCCTTGTTTTGTGGGATTCAAGGGCCCACAACGCCCGAGTATCATTAGGCCCATCACAAGATTTGCACGCTACTCAAGCGCGCGGTGGCACAACAGGCCGAGAGCTCGCTGTCTCGGCGATGCGAGCTCGATGCTAGCCAGCACACGTCCTCAAAGCGACCTGACTAGGATGCATTAGTCCACTAGGCACCGCAAGGTGGTAGGCTGTGCACCGCGATCCTGATGCATGAGCATCTTGGCCGCAACCATGATGCACACGACACCCTTGATGCCTGTAGGCGTGCCCACAATGATCCGAGGGAGGGAGCTAGCCATGGTTACCACCCTCATCATGGTGGATGCTACGATAGTGGCGAGGACCAAAGCTCGAGCTCTAGCCTATCAGAACCTTAGGCCTTCGACTGACACATCCTCAAAGCTACCTTCCCGCTAAGGTACCGATCACCAACCAACATCCCAAAATACTCTAGGGAAATAAACCCCGAACTATGGCTCAAGGATTATTGGCTTGCTTGCTAAGCAGGTGGAGCGGATAATGATGATTTCATTATCCGCAACCTTCCATTGTTCCTAGTCAACTTGGCACGAACATGGTTGGAACACCTTCCGCCCAACAGAGTCCAAAGTTGGGCAGAACTAAAGGAGATCTTTGTGGGCAACATCTAGGGCATGTACAAGCACCCTAGGAATCCATAGGATCTCAAAAACTACTGAGAGAAGGCCGTGGAAACCCATCGTGGGTATATCCGGTGCTTCTCTTGATAATGCAATGAGCTGCCTAACATCACCGATGCCGACATTATAGGAGCTTTCCTATCTAGGACCACCTACGAGCCCCTGGTTCATAAGCTAGGAGGTAAGGGCCTATGAACCACTAAGGAGCTCCTCGACATCGCCACCAGCCACGCCTTAGGTGTGGAGGCGATTGGAGCGATCTTCAACTGCCTCAAGGGCAAGGCGAAATGGGATGAGGACATCGGTGAAGGCGTCTCCAACTGTCCCATCAAGAAGAAGAACAAGAAGCGGTGCAAGGGCTTGCTCGTGGCCATCATTGATCATAGGGGGGTCAAAAGCCCTTGGAGGGCACCCTGAACCACTTCAAGAAACTACTCGAGGGGCCATGCCTGAACCATGCCTTCCCTATCAAGCATCTGTACAAGGACTGTGACCTCATGAAGTAGTTCTTGTTCGGAGGCTCCAAGAAAGGGGAGCATAGGAAGGACCTCGACCCAACCACGGACAACGCCGAGGGGAAGGATGGTGGCTTTTCCAATGCCAGATGGCTACCTCATGATCTTCGAAGGGTTAGTAGCCTATGACTCCAAGCTTTGTCAGAAGCTCACACACCATGAGGTCTATACAGCCAAGCCGACCATGCATACCTTCCTCCGATGGTCAGAGTCCACCAAAACCTTCGATTGGACCGACCACCCGGAGAGTGTCCTACAACTGGGGAGATACCTACTCGTGGTTGACCTGATCATCGGCATAAAGTGGCTCACCAAGGTACTGATGGATGGAGGTAGTGGCCTTAACATCATGTACGTCAAGACGCTCGATGCGATGGGCATTGATCGAGCGCGCATCTGATCGACCGGAGCGCCTTTCCACAACATCATGCCTAGAAAGTAGGCCATGACACTTGGGCAGATTGATCTACCCATCACCTTCGAGGATCCATCGAATTATAGGATGGAGACCCTCACCTTTGAGGTGATTGGGTTCCATGGAACCTACCACGCCATCCTAGGACGACAATGCTACGCGAAGTTTATGGCCGTCCCCAACTACACATACCTAAAGCTAAAGATGCTAGGCCTAGGTAGGGTCATAACCATCGACACCTCCTTCTAGCACACCAACAAATGTGATGTCGAGTGCTGCAATCACGCCGTCACAATCGTCGCCTCCAAAGAGCTCGCGGTCATCAGGAAGGAGGTCGTCGAAGAAGCACCCAACCCCAAGCGATTGGCTGGGTCTTTTGAGCCAGTGGAGGGCACTAAGAAGGTCCTCATAGACCCTAGTAGCCCCACAGGCAAAGTGATGCGCATTGGCACCATGCTTTCCTCCAAATAGGAAAGCACGCTCATCAGCTTCCTCCATGCCAACAGAGACATCTTTGCATGGAAACCCTCGGACATGTCAGACATTCCGAGGGAAGTCACCGAGCATGCCTTGAAGATCTAGCTAGGCTCCAAGCCAGTGAAGCAACGCCTACGTCGCTTTGACAAGGGGAAACATAGGGCCATCGGTGAGGGGATAGTGAAACTTTTGGCGGCTGGGTTCATCAAGGAAGTGTACCACCCTGAGTGGTTAGCTAATCCCCTTCTTGTACAAAAAAAGAGTGAGAAATGGAGGATGTGTGTTGACTACACGGGTCTCAACAAAGCGTGCCCGAAGGATATGTTTCCTTTGTTGCGCATAGACCAAGTAGTGGACTCTACCTCAGGGTGCGAAACCCTTTGCTTCCTTGATGCGTACTCCGGGTACCAACAAATTGTGATGAAAGAGTCCGACTAGCTCGTGACATCTTTCATCAACCCATTCGGATTGTTCTGCTATATCACAATGTCATTCGGTCTAAAGAATGTTGGGGCCACATACCAGCATTGTATGCTCAAGTGTTTTGGGGACCACATCGGGTGGACTATTGAGTCCTACATGGACGACATCGTGGTCAATTCCAAATGGGCTGACCAGGTCATAACCGACCTTGAGCAGACCTTGACAAAACTCTAAGAAAATGGCATTAAGCTCAACACCGAGAAGTGCATTTTTGGGGTCCTGAGGGTATGCTGCTTGATTTCATCATCTTCAAGTGTGGCATCGAAGCCAACCCAGAGAAGATCTCAGCCATCACAAGGATGGGCCTGATTTAGAACATAAAGGGGGTACAACAAGTTATAGGGTGGCTCACCACGCTTGGCCGCTTCATCTCATGCCTCAGCGAATGAGGTTTCCCCTTTATCGACTTCAGAAGAAGGTTGACCACTTCAAATGGATGTCTGAGGCCTAGGAGGCACTTGATGTGGTCAAGAAGCTTCTAACGAAGGCCCTGACCTTGGTTCCTCCGACCAATGGAGAACCCCTTTTGCTCTACATTGTGGCAACCACACAAGTGGTTAGCACCACCCTGGCAGTGGAGCGAGAAGATGAGGGGCATGCCCACAAAGTATAGCACCCCATGTACTTCATTAGCGAGGTCTTATCCAATTCCAAGACCTGCTACCCCCAAATCTAGAAGCTTCTATACACCATCCTCATCACCAAGAGAAAGCAGCGTCACTACTTTGAGTCACATCTGGTGATGGTTGTGACATCCTTCCCCCTTGTTGAGGTCGTCTAAAACTAGGATGCCATGGAGAGAATCACGAAGTGGGCGCTCGAGTTGATGGGTCAAGGCATTTCGTATGCCTCTCGGACAGCCATCAAATCTCAAGAGTTAGTTGATTTCATTGTAGAGTGGACCGAGGTCCAAATGCCACCAGCGATCATCGACCAAGAGTACTGGACGATGTACTTCGATGGATCACTGATGAAGAAAGGCGTCGGCATGGGGCTGATCTTTGTTTTGCCTCTCGAGTATGCATGAGGTACATGGTCTGCATCCATTTCCCCTCCTCCAACAATGTGGCCAAATATGAGGCACTCATCAATGGCCTATGCATTGCCATCGAGTTAGGCATCCAACACCTCGACGTCCGGGGCAACTCCCAGCTAGTCATCGACCAAGTCACGAAGGAGTCAAGCTACCACAAAGCCAAGATGGCTGCATATTGCCGAGAAGTCTGCCAGCTAGAGGACAAGTTTGATGACTTCGAGCTCAACCACATTCCAAGGCATTTCAAATGAGGTGGTCGATGCGCTGGCAAAAGCGGCGTCCGATCAAGAGCATGTTCCAACGGGTGTCTTCGCCAGCGATCAGCACAAGGACTCGGTTCGCTATGAGGGGCCGAAACAAGCCAATGATGGCCCACCCACCCTAGGCTTGGGGGTTGACCAACTGTCGGCTCCATCTGACCCTAAAGTCAACTGGAGGACGCTCTACCTTGACTACCTCCTCCATGAGGCACTATCGACGGACAAGATGGAGGCTCGATGCCTCGTGCATCGCACCAAGTCCTTTATCCTTGCTGAGGGCGAACTCTACAAGCAAAGCCTCACCAAGATCCTATAGCGCTACATCCCCATTGAACAGGGGAAGCATTTGCTGAGCGATATCCATGCTGGGACCTACGGTCACCATGTCGTGCCTAGAACCCTGGTTAGAAACATGTTTTGATAAGGCTTCTACTGGTCAACCACAGTAGCCAACGCCGAGCAAATTGTGCGCACCTGCAAAAGGGTGTCAGTATCATGCTCGATAGACTCACCTACCGGCCCTAGCACTCTAGATGATCCCCATCATGTGGCCATTCATGGTCCGGGGGCTTGATCTGGTTGGACCCCTCAAAAGGGTGCCTAGGGGCTACACCCACTTGCTTGTCACCATAGATAAGTTTATAAAGTGGATAGAGGCTTAGCCGATCTCCGTGATCAAGTCCGAGCAAGCCATGCTATTCTTCCTCGACATCATCCATCGCTTTAGAGTCCCAAACTCCATCATTACGGAAAATGGCACGCAGTTCACCAGAAAGAAGTTCCTCTAATTCTATGATGAATACTACATCTAGGTCAATTGGGCTACCATGGCAAACCCCCACACGAACGGGCTGGTCGAGTGTGCGAATGGCATGGTCCTACAAGGCCTCAAGCCTAGGATCTTCAACCGGTTGAACAAGTTTGGTGGACGATGGGTCGTGGAGCTTCCCATGGTGCTCTAGAGCCTAAGGACGACCTCTAGTTGGGCCACTGGCTACATGCCACTCTTCATGGTCTAGGTTCCAAGGCAGTCCTCCTGACCAACCTTGACTATGGAGCGCCAAGGGTCAGGGTGTATGATGAATAGGGAGCTGAGGTGTCCCTCAAGGATGCCATGGATGTTTCCCTCCTCTGCTCGGCCAAGTACCAGTAGGCGTTGTGATGGTACCACAATCATCAAGTGCGGGGTCAAGCCTTCAACATCGAAGACCTAGTCCTCCGTCTAATCCAGAGCAGCAAGGACTACCACAAACTCTCTCTACCGTGGGAGGGACCATACATCATCATGAAGGTGCTCTGGCTAGGCACCTACAAGCTCAAGACCATCGACGACGATGTCTTCGCCAATGCCTAGAACATCGAGCAGCTACGTCACTTTTATCCTTAATAAACACACACTTTCTCTTATCAGTTTCACTATCAAACTCCTTGACCTTTAGTGACAACCGACCCCAGCAATGACAAAGGGTCGGGCCTCACTCGAGGGCTAATAAGAGTGTATCTATCCGGTAGATAGTCTCTACGTCTGACCCTTTCTCATGGTTAAGACCCAAAAGCGAAGTTTGTGGAAACAAACGCTAAGTAAAACTGGTCAGACTATGAGAAACCTATGCCTCAGTGGCTATGGCACCTTTGCTCACCTGTGTGATTAGAGTTTTCTTCTGCACCCTGGGCCTTTTGGCCTTAGTCATGAGAAGAGTCGGTGCACGTCTAAAAGTTTGTCCACCTGGCCAATTTTCTCTGTGCCCGACCCCCTATCATGTTAAGACCTAGGAACTAGGGTTACAGGAACAAGCTCTAAGTATAACTGGTCAGACTATGAGACCTACATCTTGGCGACTACGGTGCCTTTGCTCACCAGCGTGATTAGAATTTGCTCACCCGCACCCCGAGCTCTATGACCTTAATGATGGAAGGGGTCAGAATGAGCTAACCTTTTTATACAAATGGGTAGAAGGGCTAAAAAGCTATTTAACTATAATGAAATTTAAGAGCTTGTCCATTTATTACAAGTTCACTACCTGGCTTATCTGTCTTACTAAATTCTTGTGTGGGATATTCTCATCCTCTATCTCCATAGGTAAGTCCTATCCTAGCGGGGCAATACAAGTCGACCAGATGGCTTAGCCGCTACCAAGGGACGGGTGGTGTGGGTTGACAAGTGGGGAGCAGCAGGATGCCCCACACGGGTTATGTGGACCTCGTTATGAATGATAGACCTAGATTTCACTCGAGCATATCCGGTAAGAGCTCCCTAAACCCATCACTCATGCCATCGAGGTAATTCCTATGACAGCAGGTCACCCAAGTCGATCAAACGATTCAGGCCACTATCGAGATGGGTCACCCTTACTTTACATGCATTAATTTTGTTATCAAGCCCCTGACCCCAGCAACAACAAGGGTTCAGGTCTCACTCGGGGCCTAGCAAGAGTGTCGATTCGGTAGACATTCTCGATGCTCGACCCCTTTCTTGGGCTAAAAACCTAGAGGCAAGGTGTGCGGAAACAAACTCTAAGTAAAACTAGTTAGACCGCTAGAAACTTATGCCCCAACGGCTATGGCATTTCTGCTCACTAGCATGATCAGAGTTTTTGTCCCCACACCCCAAGCTTTAGCCTCCACCTTCCCTGGAAGGATTCAGAGGGACCCACCAGTGGAGTCTCCATTGAGGAGAGGCCGGTAGGTCACCCAGGTCGGTCGGACAACTCGGGCCACTACCGAGAAATAGGTATGGAGAAGTGGGATGCCTCATGTAGGTTACGCCGGCCCCATCACGAACATCGAACCCGAACCCCACACGGACATATCCGGTAAGAGCTCCCTAAACCCGTCACTTGTGCCATCAAGGTAACTTTACCAACCCCCACTTTACTTTTCCAATACATGAGCATTCATTCATCCATTCTCATGGATGCATTCATACATTCATTCATATATTCATTCATAAATTCTTTCATTCATACATTCATCTTATACATGCAAGCATTGCATATGCAAGCATTGCATCACAACGCTTCATGTCGCGTCACGAATTGGTAGTTGTCTCACTCGACATGAGCGGCAACTGACCGAGGTTCAAAGGCCGGCCCACGAAGGGCTTGAGGCCACCTTGCATCAAATAGAGCCAGGGATAAAAACCGAGATGAGCCCCAGTGGCCCTTGCTCGACCCCGCTCAGAAGTGGATAGGGACATCTCGACCTTTCTTGTTCGATCCTAACCTCAAGCCAAGCCCACAAAATCTCCATTGAGGGGAGGCCAGCGGGCCACCTGAGTCACTGTCTAGAGTGACACTAGCATATGCCAGGAGGTGGGTTAAGGAGCAGTGGAATACCACATGAGGGCTATGCCAACCTTGTATGTGGATGATGGACCTAGATTTCACTTGAACGTGCCCATTAGCAAGCTCACTGAGCATGACACTCAAGACATAGAGGAAAGTGTTGTTAGCTCAGCCCATCTAGTTGCGAAAATTGAGGACAAGGTGATGCATGAAATCTGGCCGACCCCTACCAACCCCCATGGGGCTTGGGGGCTCGAGCCGCTTGACCCGAACTCGAGAATCCATATGACCGGGGTTCAAAGGCTAGCCCACAAAGGGCTTGAGGCCGCCTCACATCTAACAGAGCCAGGGAGAAAAACAGAGATGAGCCCCAGCAGCCCTTGCCTGACCTTGCTTAGAAGTGGATAGGGACATCTTGACCTTTCTCGTTCAATCCTAACCTCGAGCCAAGCCCACAGAATCTCCATCGAGGGGAGGCCAGCAGGCCACCTAAGTCATTCTTTAGAGTGACATGGGCATATGCTAGGAGGCAGGTTAAGGAGCAGTGGAATGCTACATGAGGGCTATGCTGACCCTATCAGCGGATGACGGACCTAGATTCCACTTGAACATGCTTGTTAGCGAGCTTACCGAGCGCGACACTCAAGCCATCAAGGCAAGTGTCATTAGCTCGGGCCCTCTGGTTGTGGAAACTAAGGACAGGGTGATGCATGAAATATGGTCGACCCCTACTGACCCCCACAGGGCTCAGGGGCTCCAGCCGCCCGACCCAAACTCAGGAATCTACCTGACCGGGGTTCAAAGGCTAGACCGCGAAGGGCCCGAGACCGCCTCGCGTTGAATAAAGCCAGGGGAGAAAACATAGAGGAGCCCTAGTGGCCTTTGCCTGACCTACTCAGAAGCGGACAGGGTCATCTCAACCTTCTCATTTGATCCTAACCTTGAGCGAAGCCCATAGAATCTCCATCAAGGAGAGGTCAGCGGGCCACCTGAGTCACCCTCCAGAATGGCTCGGGCATCTACCGAGAGGCAGGTCAAGGAGCAGTGGAATGCTGACCCATCACAAATGACAGACCCAGATTCCACTCGAACATGCCCATTAGCGAGCTCACCGAGTGCGTCACTCGAGCCATCGAGGCAAGTGACGTTAGCTCAACCCCTCCGGTTGTGGAAATCATGGATGGGGCGATGATCACAAAGATGAGCCAACCCTCGACCACACCCCTGCTACGTGCGGGGGCTCAAGGAAAGTTGGACTCGCAAGGAGACCGAACGCATGGTCGCAGAATGATGGCTTAGATCCTAGGGAGGGGGTACGTGCAAAAACAAGAGACACTCTTTCCTACTAGTTTTGCTATCATCTCCTCGATCTTCAGTGACACCTAACCCTAGCAATAGCAAGGGATCGGGTCTCACTCAGGGGCTGATAAGGGCATATATACACCCTTTCTAAAATGGTCACCGCACCTGACCCATTCCCCACGTTAAAAAACATAGCGGCAAGGTCTGCAGAAATGAACGACTGAGTAAGGTTGGTCAGACTACGGGAAACCTACACCCCAGCAGCTATGGCACTCTTGCTTACCAGCGTGATTAGAGTTTCCCTCCTACACCTCGGGCCCTATGGTCTTAACAAATAGAAGGGTCGGAACACATGAACCCCTTTTCACACATAAAAAGGGAGGAAAAACAAATTCGATCAAACAAAACAAAATGATAAGTTTGTTCGGATAGTACAAAGGGGTCAGAGCTTGTTCGCTTGTTACATGAATGATTGACTGACCTATCTAGCAAACTAACCCCTCTGGGGGTGAACTATGCTCTCTATTCTATCCACCAGGTCCTGCAAAAGGGGAGCCATCGCCATCTCCATCTCCTCCAGCTCATGGGCTTCATAGCCAGGTGTGAAGTCATGGCTCATCGCCTCCAGGTCAATGGTGTCCCTGTAATGAGAATGACCAATCATGAAGGATTGGTTGACCCCGGCGCGAAGCACATTCCTCTAGAGCTAGCACACATGAGCTGTGATCTCAACAGTATGGGCCATGAGTGAGCTGGTCCCCTCTGACCACACCACCTTAAGGTCATCGTAGTCCACTCTGAGGGTGGTGATTAGGATACCGAGCTCATCACTCTACACCTGAAGATTCCTCCTCGCCTCAGCAAGGTCCATGGCTAGCCCGGTAGAGACGCTCTCGGCCTCTAGCTTTAGGGTCATTGCGTTTCTAAGCACGACCTAGAGGGATCCAACCTTTTGCTATGCGTCATCGCACCAGGCCTGATCGCGCTCCTCGTGAGCTATGCCACACTCCGAGCAGAGCCTCTTCGTGGTTTGGAGCAGCTCATCTTGCTCCTTGCGTAGCTAGACGACCACTATGGCATCTAGACTTGCCCTCTTCTCCAAGGCCGCGAGCTTCTCCTCGGCCCCCAGCTTCAGGTCCCTTTCCTTCTCAACCTCGGCCAGAAGGTTGAGGATTCACTGGTGGGTATTGGCATCCTTTCGAAGCAGCTCATCCCACTCCTTCCTGACCTTGGTGGCCTCCTTATCATCCCTCCTCGATCTCACTGACAGGGCCTCGAATGCCCTCCTAGCCTCGCTGGCATCAGACCTATGACTAAAGACTGTCCGCCTCCTCGATGAAGGGAAGTCAGCTTGGGCACCCTCTACTAGGTGGCAACAAGCTAAGTGGTCACCTCCCTGCGTAACCACGCCTCCTCGATGAGGCAGTCCCAGGTTTCCTTTTGCTCACGAAGGAACCAAGACTTCCCTAGGCTGCGAGCGATAAGGGACTAAAAGGAGACAATGGTCAGAATACAAAAAATATATAGAGAAAGAAAAGGGCAAGAAGTAGGGTCAAGCAAATACCCACCGGAGGGAATGACAACATCGTGTAAGGCACCTCGGGTGTGGTCCAGGGCTTGAAGCATGGACGTGACCCCCATGTCGAGGCTCTCCCACTCCATGCTCTATGCGACATCATCAAGAGTGAAGAGCGTTGACATCGGATCCTCTGGACTCACCCACCGAAGCAGGGGCTTGCCCTGCATAGGCAAGTCACTACCTACCAATGTTAGGGCCAGGGATGGCTCCCCACCGGCTCGGATCACCGCCAACCCTTCTCGTCGTGATGTCCCCACTGGGAGACTCCCTCCGGCGATGGAAGGGGTCAGAGGTATGGACGCTGACTCCTCTCCTAGAACCATGACCTTTGGAGACCCCTCGACCATGTCCCCCTCCATCTAGCCCATGCTAGACGCCATCACTTGGGCCACCGATGGTGCGGGTCACGTCGGTTCCTCAAGCATCACCATGATAGCGCCTGGCTGTGACCTGCCTATCATAGCTGCTGCCACCTCTGCCTACATTGATGGGTCCTGACCGGCTGTGTTGCACCCACCATGGTTGGCGCCATGAGCACGGTCGGATGCCTCGTCCGCCCTGATGTTGGCAGCGGTATCACCGCCATCATGGCTATTCTATGACCTCCGAAGGCATCAATTGAGCCCCTGTGTCCACCCATCCTACCAAGGGCACGGGCAATACCACGGGCGGTGCCTGATTAGATGGTGATGCAGTCACACTGGTGCAGTTCCCACCTGAAATGGGCGCAACGCTAGCCGACGGCAGCCGCCTCGCTTGAAGGGTGAGGCTCTTCTTTGGCGCCAGCGCCAAAGGAGTACACTGCCTCTCGACGCTGCAAGAGACGAAAAGCATAAGTTGTGATGAAATCTAACCAAAATAGGAAAAAATAGAGGTGTTGATGACTCACCTCAGCGTCATAGGGCGGCGGATACGTTTGGGGGGTGAACCCCCCAACCTTTGCTCCACCTCATTGGGGTAAGGCAGTTTTGAGCCTACCCCCTGCTCCTGGGTAGAGGGTCTCACTCCCCTTGAATCTTGGGGCACGATGGTGGAGCCACCAGCTTCCGCTGGTACCTCGGGCGTGGTGGTAGATCCACCCACCCCTATTGGCTCCTAGGGCAAGCTGATGGTACGACCTATCTCTGTTGGCTCCTTGGACGTGCCTCCCCTTCGTGGAATAGGAAGGGTCTCGACTCCTGCAACGATGAACCGATACCTGTCAGCACATCCTCATTGTCTAGGTCATCCCACTCGATGTCGTCAACTATCTCATCATCGTCTCCATCATCATCACCATCACTGTTGGTGTCCTCCCTTTGCTCCCACGCCTTTAGCTTTTGCTGCTTCTTCTTCCTCTTGTCCTCCTTCACCTTCCTCAGCCGCTTGCCCTCAGCGCAATTCGCCACCCTCATGAACAAATTCCTCAACAATGACCTTGGGTGATCCATGAAGATTAGGTCCCTTGGCTGGTCCCATCCCTCTCAAAGTTAGTATCAAGGGGTCAGGAAATCAATTGAAGTGGAAGTATGAGGAGGAGAGACTTACAAAGATGACATGGCCTAGTTTCGACTGCATCAGAGGATGTCCTGGCACTAGGTAGACGAAATTGAGGGGGGCAACCACATCATCCTGTGATAGCTCCATCGCCTCCTTAATGTGTTGCGTGACCTCAGAGTGGGGGAGCGCTCCCTCAGCAAGCGTCATTCCGTCGAACGATGCCTCGGGCGCCATCACATACAGCTAGACCGAGTGCATCATCAATGGCGCCACCCTCCTTGCATGGTAGGCTCTGATGATGCCCAGCCCCTTTAGGCCACTCTCCTTCAAGATGTGGATGGCGGTGATGTGGTCCCAGATCTTCTTCTTGTCCTTCTCCATAACGCCCCACTTCCTACATGACTCTGGGGCCTCTTCGATCAGATGGCTGGTGAACTACGACAGAGGGGTGGTGGCGTCATTCTTGAGGTAGAACCACAGTGAATGCCACCCCTTGTTGGACGTTGACAGCCACATCGGTGGGTACTCATCGACCTGGTCATTTTGGAGTTGGATGCTAGTGCACCCCATCGGTATGTGCAGTTCCTACCTACCACTCTTCTCCCTCTTCTTCTAGAGGGTGGCGGCAAAGAAGAACCTCCACAGATCAAAGTGGGGGCTAATCCCCAGCAATCCCTCGCATAGGCCGACGAACACCACCATGTGCTAGATCCCATTGGGATTGAGGTGCTACAGCTCGATCTTGTAGTAGTGCAGCAACCCGTAAAGAAATCTATGGGCGGGGGTCATGAACCCATGCTCATGGAAGTGGGCGAACGACACCACATAGCCATTGGGCGGTGATGGTAGATCCTCATCATCGGGTAGCAACCACTCCTCGGTCGAGGTCCGTGCTTGGAGAAGACCGCGATGGATGAGGCACTCCATGCGCTGGAAGGTGATGTCAGAATGGCACCATGGATCCATTGGAGGTGGGGACGGTTGGATGTGGGCTTAGTGATGGCAGGGATGCAAAGATGGGGAACCCTAGGCGATTGGTGGCGGCGGTCGTGGCTATGGAAGCAAGAATGCAAGGTAAGGAACCCGGAGAGCGAACTACTTGGTTTTATAGGGGTGATGGGTGCGAGGAAACCAACTATCCGCCTGGATCTCCATGACTACCATGATCAGCCACAACGTCTCACCGTGGGAAGTGCGCACGCAATCTCTATCTGTTCCTTTGGAAAACTTGCCGAACATTTCGCCTCTCTAGATGGGCCATGACTGGTCATAGGTAAGAGGAATACGGATAAAAAACACCTCTATGGCCTGTCTAGGCCCAGGAGTTCAAAGGTTGGCCCATCGATGGGCTCGACAACCGCTCCGGGCACCCTTAGAGTAAGAGATGGAAAGGGATGGGCCTGCAAGCGGGCAGTACCTAGGCGCATGAGCGCCATGGGCATCCTGGCCCACGATCAAGTCTCGGGCGGGTACGATCTATGGTTTTTCCCTAAAGAAAGGCAAAGAGCCCTCAGGACCAGTCGAATGGACCCGAGAACTATATGGATTGACCGCTCAGAATCTAAAGTCAGCCACCAAGCTGACCCTAGCCAGATCCCCATGAATGGGATGCTCGGACCCCACTCAAACTAGCCAGCTAACAACCCATCAAGCACCACGGCTTGTCCATAGATGAAAATCAGGGCACAGCTCACCCCTCTAGTTGTGGAAACCATTGATGAGGTGATAATCACAAAGGTGAGTCGACCTTCGACCGGACCTTGGCTATGCATGGGGGCTCAAGGGAAGTTGGACTTGCAAGGAGACCTGACGTGCGGTCATAGAACAACAGACCCCGCGGGGGTCAAAAATCAAGAAAGACCTTTTCCAACCCACCAAAATCTCATGGCCATACCCGGGAAGGGTCCGACCTCGATGAGAGGGAATCACTGTCCCCGGGACATGCCGTGGGCAACGAAAGAAGACCAAGGCCCTTAGAGTCCTCCCATTCAGAAAAACTTCTGAAGGAGTATTCTACTCCTCTGCAGGCTCGGGGGCTACTGTCGGGGACCAATACCAAGGTACTTGAAGAGGAGGAGCTAATAACCATCAACATTGATTCACCCGAGCAGTCAAGAGCATGACTATAGCTCCAATCGACCCTTAGGTATGCAAACTCCACCTCTCCCGACCCCTGAGGGTTGCCTCCACCTCGGCCAACACCAAGGCCGTGGGCTCCACCTCGCCCGACCCCTGAGGTTAGCTCTACCTCGCCCGACACCGAGGCCACGGGCTCTGCCTTGCTCAACCCCTGAGGGTGGCTCCTCATCGCCAAACACCGAGGCCATGGGCTCTGCCTCGCCCAACCCCTAAGGGTTGGCTCTGCCTCGCTCGACCCCTAAGCTTGGCTCCACCTTGCCTAACACCGAGGCCGTGGGCTCTGCCTCGCCCGACCCCTGAGGATGGCTCCACCTCACCCGACAACGAGGCCATGGGCTCCACCTTGCTTGACCCCTAAGGGTGGCTCTGCCTTGCCCACCCCCTGAGGGTGGCTCTGCCTCGCCTGACCCCTGAGGGTGGCTCCTCCTCGCCCAACACCAAGGCCATGGGCTCTGCCTTGCCTGACCCCTGAGGGTGGCTTTGCCTTGCCCAACACTGAGGCCGCAGGCTCTACCTCGCCTGACACCTGAGGGTGGCTCCACCTCACCCAACACCGAGGCCTTGAGCTCCACCTCGCCCGACCCCTGAGGGCGAGCTCCACCTTGCTCGACATCGAGGCAGCGGGCTCTGCCTCGCCTGACCCCTGAGGGCAGGCTCTACCTCACCCAACACTAAGGTCATGGGATCCACCTCACCTGACCTCTAAGGGTTGGCTCTGTCTCGCCTAACCCCTAGGTTTGGGCTCTGCCTCGCCCGACCCCAAGGTCGGGGGCTTCGTCTCGCCCAATGGAGACCCATACCGCCGCCAACCACTCTAGGTCCAAGCATATGGGCCTGGGTCAAAGCTCTAACACCAGGGAGGTGACTGGCACACCCCGATATAACATGTGGTCGTGATGGGCCATACCTGAGGATTCTCATCAGGAACAGCGTCGGGCGAACTGGTGTTGTTCTGCCTAACCTTCGTATAAACACTAATAGGCACGTCAGTTCACCACGATGTCTGCCAGGATGGAGTGGGGCACCATGACCGGGAGATGATGCCTGCACATGGCGCCACTGATGGACAGGAGTGTGACGTGAAGCTGTCCCTGTTGATGTCTACAGGGTCGGCGAGACCCGCATAGAAGAGAAGAAGGACCCGGCGGTCCTAGAGGACTTCTTATCCTTCTGATTCTCCTTTTTTCCCTCCGCTATAACTCGTGCTTTCCCTTAGCCTATAAAAGGGAAAGTAGGGCGTCCCATTAAGGGGCATTAGACCAACGATCACAGCACATCACACCGATTCAAACTCGAACCCCAAACCAATTAGAACACACAAGCACCTAGCAGAGAAGCAACTGAGCCCTCGGCGCCCATTCGCTCCTCCCACCAGAGACTTGGGATATGTTCCTCTCTCGACTGTTTGTAACCCCTACTATGAACTTTCAGTGCTAGTAACATGAGCAGCAGCAATGAACTAGACATGGGGACATTCTGCCCGAATCAGTATAAACCTCGCGTCCTCTTAGCACACCATCCGAGCTAGACGCGCAATATTAGAAACTTACTTGTTGGTGGCAACTCAAAACACCGACAGGTATGTCAGAAATAATGAATTTTGTGTGCCTTTGACCTCTTTGACCTAATGTGTGCCTGAACCTCTATGAATGTTGTTTGTAGTTTTTCATGCGGTTTATTCTTAATAACCTTTATGGAGTATTGAACCGGGAATGATTTGTCTGATGAGTTCAATCTGGTAATTTACTATGTGTCCCTCCAGAAGTCATGAGTGTGCACTTGCTTTGTGGGTTTCTTAATTAATGATGTTCACAGTATTGTTATCTTATCGTGCGATCCGTTTATTTTTAGTACAAAAGTTTAGCTGGCCCATAGCAACATAAGGTCACGCTACCTAGTTTTACAAAAGAGCTAAACTATAAAATTTGGTTATTTAGTTTAGCACGAATGTTGGAGTTGCTCTTACCATTCAAAATGGGGTCAGTAGATGATTAGATGAACATGCTATCCACTCGCTATGCCCCACAAGCCCACACCACCATCACCACCCTCCACCATAGATATTCTTACTATGTCTTGAAAAGCACCTCAGCTGGTGGTGGTCTGTGTGACCTTCAGCTGAGCCGTGAGAATGGTTTGATTGCTCCGCGGACCAGTAGGGTGTATTGGTGTAATGGTGTACTAGTTCATCACGCGCGCCATCGCGCGCGCCGGCAAGGTATGAAAGGAGATACCTACATTCTAAAGACCACATGGGTCTTGCAAAGAAATGTTAAATATGCCAGTGCCTAATACTGGTGGGAAAAACACAGCACTTCATAAATTTCCTGCAGCGATATTAATTCTTGTAGAAATTTTACTCACACATAAGCATGTCATAGGAACTTTAATGATTTGAGCATATATATATATATATATATATATATTAGTGTTAGCCACACTGTGAGCTGATAATAGATAAAAAAATGAAGCTCCACAGCTTGATAACCTGATGGTAATTGACTCAGCGAGCAAATTGGAAGGCAAAGTTATGATATTCACAAAATATATCACGGCATTGCACCAAAATGGCAATCAACATGATGAGCATTAATTGTGACCAATTTTACATTCCTTACAACAATAGAAGCTAAGCAAACAAAACAGGTACCAACACCAACAAAATCAAAATGCATAACACCATTAACAAGGCAATCACTTCACACCTCTCAAAGCAAGTTGCCATACTACACAGTTTGCCACCTTTAGTGAAGGTTCTAGTTAGGCATGCTTCTTAGTTCTTACTGAGTACTGAGTAACAATAAAAGTGAGCGCTATGTTGCAACGTGATATGTTTGCAGTGATAATTGGCACAACAAAAGCAGAAAGAATAGCTACTCAATATTACTAAAAACTGACGTTTAGATGCAATGACAGACCTAAGAATCTGCTCCAGCATGAGACATCCACCATTCTGTCGCATCTCTACCTGCATAGACCCGAAATGGCAATCCATGACGAAATAGACGTGGCCGTCGACCCTCACAGCACCATGGAATGTGCACACGTTCTGACACCATGTGGAGGCGCGCCTCGGCCACTTCACCTCCTCCTGAACAACCTAGAGCCCGTCCCCTATGGTCAGGGGCACCCTCTTCACTGCCACCCAGTGCCTGCACCGCCTGACCCCGCCACCGCCACCGCCACCGCCACCACCTAACCCAAAATGGCGATCCATGATGAAACACCTCCTGGCCGGCGGGCCTGGGCGGGCTGCTCTCGATGCGGCGGGCGAGCTTGAGGTCCAGGTGCAAGGTGAGGTCAAAGGAGCTACATCCCGGCCACCTACGGGGGGCAACGGGGGACAGGTCATGGACGTGTGCCATCGTGCCGGCCGCGCACCGGCCATCGGTGGAGGCCACGCAGGCGGATCTACTAGAGACAGGGAGGGCTCGCGTTGGATCCGGCTGCTCACCATAGATCCACCGCCTCCGTTGGTTGCACGAGGTCGACGCCGCGCTGTAGCCTCAGATCGGTCGTCGGGAGGGGCCCCACGAGCGGCCGCTCTAGATCCACCGCCGAGGTTGCTAACGTGATCTCCCTGTCGTCATGTACGGCCAGCACGGAGGTTTCTCCACCGCCAGAGGCCTCCAGCGCGTCAGGGCCTCCGCCATGTTGCGTCACGAGGAGGAAGTGGCATGGTGGTGGTGGAGGAGGAGGAGGAGGAGAAGGAGGAGGGAGGCCGCCGTCGCGCGGAGGGCGGGCCACCACCGAGGTCGTCCTGTGCCGTCACCTGAGCCACACCGTGAGCCGGTGGTGAGGGAGGGAGAGAGAGAGCAGAGAGGAGGAGGGTGTTGGGGCTGGGGAGAGCCACCGAGGGCTTCGTAGCGGGCGGGCTGTACTGTCGCAGGTGGTGGAGCCAATACGGGCCGTCGATCAGAGAATCAGACGGCCAGGGGAATTTCGGGCGACGTGGCCACCCTGGTTGGCGGCCAAAGTCCCCTAGTTTGATAATAAGAGATACTGTAGAACATGAATGTAGCAAGATCTCGGAAGCTGGAGGTCACCAAAAAAAATGGACAAACAAAGCTGCCAGTCGACTCCAGCTATGATGGACGCCAGGCCCCGGCTCCTGCATAGGCGTAGGTGCAGCACGGCCAGGCCAGGAACATGGACACGCGCGGTGCGACATGACGGGCGAGAGGCAAGAGGCCCTACCATCATAAACTCATGACTACGAGTGCCTTGTAGAGGATGAGAGGAAGAGGAGGTCGCACGGCGCAGCAATGTGTTCCTTCTCATCAGGTTGTCCCCCGGGCCCCGGGGCAGGGACCAGAGAAGACGCAGCGCAGGTGTCATTGATACGTCCCACGATTCCACCTTTGTTCTAGTTATAGCTGGCCAATGGGTCAGCCCGGCCCAGGCCAAGCACAGCCCATAGGTGCTCGTGCCGGCACGGCACGCCATGCCTCATGGCCCAGGCCAAACCGGGCGTCGGGCCTGGCCAACGGCCCAGGCACGGCCTATCGGGCCATTTTTTGGGTCGGGCTGGCCTAAAAAGGCCGAGCGTCTTAGCAGGTCGTGCCGGCCCAGCAGACCGATGAGAGGGGAACGGAGGCGTCGTCGTCGCCTCTAGGCCGGGCGCGGGTGGCAAAGGGGCGGCGCTGGCTGAGAGAGGTGGGAGGCGGTGGCGGCGCTCGACGCCAGATCTAGTGAGAAGAGAAGGGTATGGAGAGGAAGTTCTGGTCGGAGTAGCGAATGAGGCAGGAGCCGTAGAAGACGGTGGGGACACAGGCCCTGCAGGAGGAGGAGTTGGCATCGCCGCGGCAGAGCGTGAGCCCGTTGACGGTGTCGGGGACCTCGCCGATGGTGGCCGTTGCGAAGAGCTTCCCAGACGAGGAGGCATTCGTGGGGAGCATGGTGGTGAGCCGCTGGATCTGTTCCCGTAGATCTGCCCCCACGGGGTCGCCGGCTTCCAGAGGCGTGGGGGTGGAGACGAGGAAGAGGGCCGTGGCGGATCCGGCCGCACCCGACGCCGACGGCTACGCGCGGCAAGAGGAGGTAGGACCGTAGGGGCACACCGGCGGCGATGCTTCTAGGGTGCGGGTGCGGCCGGGTGGTGCGCTGCGCATGACAGAGAGGAGGGGTGCGGGTGCGGCTGCGTGACGATGTGGGGGAGAGGAGGGGTGCGGTCGTGGGGGAGAGGAGGACTGCGCGGGGCGACGGGGAGGGGGAGGGGAGGGGAGTTAGGGTTCGAGGCCGGGGGTGGGAGCGTGGGGGCGTGGGGCTGCGCGGGGGAGAGCCTGCCCGCGGCCGCGGTGTGCGGCTCCGCTTATATATGAGGACTGAGGAGGGGGGAGGCGGGGATGTTAGGCTGGGCCGGCCGCGTTGGGCCACGGGGAGGGGAGGTGGAGTGAGGAGGGGGTGGCCAGGCCGCTGCCGGGCCGGGTGACACAGGCCGTGCCGTGCCATGCCAGCCCACGGACCTGAGCAGCGGCCCGGGCATGGCCTGCTCCCTCGGGCCCGCATGTCACCGGGGCGTGCCGTGCTCGTGTCGGGCTAAAAAAGCGAGCTTCGTGCCATGCCATCGTGCCTCGGGCTACATGGCCAGCTATAATTCTGGTGAACTTTCAGAGAAGAGGTTTCAGGGGACGCATGGCAGATGAGCCCGCGATTGTGTGTCTTCAGCGGTTGTCTGATTGGTTCTGCACCAATTGGTACCGTAGGCAGGAGTAGTATGGGTTCCCTGAAATCTACGTAGGCCTGTTCGCTTGAACTTATCAGCCGGCTTATCAACTATAGTCTACGGTATTTCTCTCTCACAACAGTCGACTTTAATACCAGCCGAACTGTCCGCGCTCCATTGCTGGATCCCTGATGTGACGTCGACGTCGTTCGATAGGCACAGTCCACAGCACACAGCTTACCTCTGTGAGGGGACATCGTCCGCTCATTAGCAGTTTAGCACGGTGTACAGTATAATCCTATCGTACGAGTGATGGCGATTTATGAGATGAGACGTACTCGTACGTTCCTATGGAAAGGCGTGTGTTACGTGTGTAGTACGTGAGGTGAGGAGGGCTTGAATTGTCTCGAGGACCACACAGCACGACAGCAGCTACGCACGCCCAGTGCGGTCGCTGCGCGAACTCATTGCAGCCCTTGGCAGGCATTCGGCAGTTAGCTTGTGGCATGGGTGGGCGTGGGGCCTGGCGGTCTGGCCGCATCCTGCACGCGGCTCGGTTGTGCCGTTGGGCCTTTCGTCTTCGTGTCCGTGGGCCGTGGCGTGGCGGTTACGATCCAATCCCTGCCATGGTACGCTCGAGGTCGTCGACTCGTCGTCATAGCCGCGCGCGCCCTGGCGTTCGACGGCAGTCGGCGGCAGACATGTTGTGTGACGCAGCACACGATCAGAGGTGCGTGCTTTCCCCCAACTGATGGATCATGCATGGAGCAACACTTCAACACACACGTACAGGAACGAAGCACAAAGATACATCGGCTTCGTGACCATATTATTAATTACGTACCAGTTTACAGCCCCAGCCCCCAGGGATGCGAATGAACGCGACGCGCGCGATCGAGCCGTTTGGAAGTCTAGCGGGTCGTCGGTCACGGTCATTAGTTAACACTTGGATGGGTCCTGCGGCCGGCGGAGTAGCGCGCCTGCAGCCCGTCGGTGAGCGTGACGAACCTGCGGAACTTGAGCGGCGACCCCTTCTTCCGGGCGCCGGGGCTGACGGCGACCGCGGCACGTACACCTTGCAGTCGTTGCTCGTGAAGGGCGCCGCCTGCGCCCCCGTCTGGATCAGTAAGTAGCCGTGCGCGTTCGTGGTGTTCCACACCGACAGCGCCCGGTGACCGTGCCGGCACCGCAGCAGCGCCGCGGCGCCTGCACGCATATACTGTGGTCAGGAATGAGCGGAAATCGATGCTCATGCTGATGATGAGCACGTACAGCCGGACGAAGGAACTGAGTACTTCTGAGAGGCGACGCGTCCCTGGACTCGACGTAGCCGCGGTACCGGCAGCTCTTGCACCAGACGACGCCCTCCACGCCGAGCCTGGGGATGGCAGGAGGATCACAAGGATCAGGCAGCCTAGGACGAGGCTTCTCGCTAGAAAAGACGACATTGTAATTTGTAACTGATGCTGAGGGTGAGTGAGTGCTGCACCAATTATCGAAGGGGAAGCTATGACGTTCTCTAGTGAATAGTAGTGATCATGGCAATGCAAGCCCCAGCTGAAGAGCAGCGCAATTTGTAGCCAACTAGCTAGCACGTGGATCGAGTCAGAGAGCAGATTCCGGCCGGCCGGCTGGGCTCATCAAGCTTAGAGATACCGTCAGATGCTTGCGTGTGCTCGACAGATGCGGCGTGCATTTGATGGTTGATTGGGGAAACGGGTTATAGGGCTTGCATTACATGCATGTGGCTTGGTGGTGCATTGCAAGCGAGTAGCATCCGTACGTGATCGCGGCTAGTGCACTTTGTACTACCACAGGTGGATAAAGCTGTACTTGCTTAAATCTAACTGAAAAGAAACATGCATTGCAAAGAAAAAGACACTAAATTGTTTTACAGGTCAAGTCATTAGCACCCCCGTGATTGATAGTACGTACATACAACAGGGAATCCCTGAAAACCAAAAAGGCAAGTCTCAAAGCATGTGGCGCCGTACACCGCGGGGTGATGCATGCAGCGTGCATGGATTCAGTTGTTGCTCTTGCTAACAGCAAAAGGGGCGGCGATACTTCAATTTTGCGTGTGAAGGATGTCTGGATTCATTGAGGATCGCTATCTCTTGATGACCAAGTTGCCTTGATCACATTAAAGCCACCCCACGATGCAGTGCGCGGAGCTCGCAGTCAATCCAAGGGGGCAATTGCTACAGTATACCAGTAGCGACGCCAACAGTTGGCGAACGTTCATTCAAAATGAACCCAGCGATCGATTCTCCGATCAGCATATTTGTCTTAATAGGAAGCATCCATTCTCACCAAACACCATTTTAGGATAGTCTAATGACATACTGTTCTCTTTCTCTTTTCGGGTGAGCGCACAGGCATTACGTTCTCTTTTTGCGCACGTGCTAGGCGTGGACGTGTTGGATCTCACGCACTCCCATATTTTCTTTTTCTTTTTTTAGAACAATGCGTACATAACTTAGATAACTGAAATAGACAGCATAACTTCGACGAATAACTTTACTGTGCTAAGTTATACAATACTACCTTTTCTTTTAGCGCAAAATTTACATTTTAAAAATGCCTGCGAGAATAACATTGACTAGCATTTTTTTTCTTTTCAGAAACTAATCATTCGGGAACATGGGAAAATGGTTTATAAAAGGGTGGGGATGAAATAAAAGTAACTTTTACAACCTATACTACACGATAAATTTCATAATATGATGCAAACTTCCGAAACTAGATAAATAATAACTTTTATAACTTCTGCAACGATAGTCTCAGCATCTCTATCACTATAACATTGAGCATATCTGTTTCTTCAATTGAAAGATCTGTAAAATATTTTAATATTTAAAATAACAAATACAAAACAAAAAAGATGACACCAAAAGAAAAAAAAACATAAGTCAATAGGAAAAGTAAGATTACTATGTAACATACACATGAAAACACAAGTTAAAGACATCACTCTTAACACTAAGTTAGTCAAATAAGTTAGGTAGCAAACACAAGAAAAGAAAAGTTAGACACATAACGATGTACAATAACTTAGTTAAATAAGTTAGGTAACATACACATGAAAGCATAAGTTAGATACATAACTATACAAATTAAGAAGCATCATTGATTGAAGAAATCTCATAAAGCACAGAAGAAACTATTTCAATAACAATGATGTAATAAGTTAAGTAGAAAATCATACATATTACCAGGTTTATCTCCCGGCAAGAAGTGCACATTTCCTCTGTGTGTAAGCATGAATGCACCATACTTTACTCTAAGATTGTAAATATCTTCTTGCAAAAAAAGAAAAGAAAGTATAAAGACATGGGAATTAGTTTCTAAAGAAAAAAATAAAACATCAATATTGTAAGACGAACATAGATTGTGAATAGGAAGATTTTGTCGGCCATCCCATGTAAGCATGGAATTCATAGCATGAAATTCAAAAAGTGAGTGATGATCTCACTAACACCCAAACACACATCCACAAGCACAGATTGAACAAAAGAGAGCAAATTGCACAAGTCTTAACTCTGAAACTATCAACTTGCTAAGAGCTCAACCGTTGTTTCTGAAGAAATGGCTAAAGGGTAAGACCAGTTGCTCAGAGCAAAAATATGAACATGAATTACTGGCCTACCTAAAAACAACCAAATGCTTCAAATCACAAACTACAACTAATGCCAAGTTAACTCATCACCCTGATAACTACCTGAAGGTCATCAAGTAATACCAATTGTAATCTAACAAGGATCCTAAACCAAAAAAACTACCAAAGACAGCAATAGTGTAACCAAGTTACACAATACAACTTGTATGTACATAACTACAAATCAAACAAGTTGCTCTACTGAAGCTATACAAATAGGAAAATCATGCAATTACAAGATCTAAAATTTCATGACAGCAGCAGTACAGTCGAAAGAATAAATTGTAGCAAGAGTTTTAGAACACAGAAAACTATATTATTTAACATTTTGGAAAGCTTGTGAAGTTTTCCGTATGTTTCCAGTTAAAATAATAAATAAAAATAACAAATTTGACAACAACAAACACAAGCTAATAGCAAAACTAAGATGATTATCTAACATATATAGTGTGATAAACAATAAACTAAGTACAATAAGCTAATCAAATAAGTTATGAAGAACAATTTATGCACATAAGTCAGTCTGTGGAACTTATGTATATAAATTATGCTACACAACTTATATTCATAAGCTATACAGCACGAGCTATGTACATAACTTGTACATGTTATCTTGTAACTATGATATACAAGATCTTTGCAAAGTACAAAGATAACCACCATAGGTAGCCTTAATTTAAATTATTTTCCTTGCGTGAAAACATTGAACCAAAAACAATTAGTTTACCAAAACTATACTTGAATAACATGACAAGAAAAATGAAGAAAAATTTGTCACTTCTAATACCACCACATGCTCATCCTACTCTAGATAATTGTTGTCACGCAACTAGGTAGGGAGACCAACTAATTTGCTTTTACTTTAATAGTCCATCAGGAACACAAAATTAATACGTATGACCCAATCCAATCAAAACATAAGAAAATGATATGACCTAAGTAGAAAAAAACCCTTTCAGGTGCTCTATTAGATTATCACTATGCAAAAAAAATTGATGAACAGGTACCAAGATCCGAGAACCCGCACATCAAAGGCAATTACGACCTAGATCAATAAGAAATAGCTTTACCAAAAGGCAACAACCTCAAGGTCACTTAGACAAAACTACAAAATTCTAAGTATAAAGAAGAAGAACTTTTATTTCATATAAAACAACTTAGTTACAATAATTAGTCAAGAACTTAACATACCAATTTGAGTATATATATTAAGTCAAACATAATAGTTGCAAACAAAACTTAAACATATAAGTTAATGTAGAATCTTTAGTATAGTAATTTGAATATAGAAGTTACATGCATATAATTTAAAAAACCAACTTCGATACAAGAAAAATATTAGGGCAGTTGCTACTTGTACTTCATACATACAAGTTATGTGTAAATAAGTACAGACAACTTCATAAAGTTTTAATGCCTGTTCATTTGTAGCTAGAAGAAAAGCCAATATCCATGTATTTCAAATTGAAGCATGGTAATTACCTAATTGGTTATGCTAGTGTTCATAGGAACCTATATATATATTAAGTAACATAACTTAATGAAAAAGGTTCAGTCGTATAACTTATTGGAATATGTTAATAGCATAACTTAGTGGAATAAGTTAGTAGCATAATCTAAGTTTTACAAATTAACATTATAACTTAATGGTAAAAGTTGGCGGTATAACTTAGTGGCAAAAGTTAGTAGTATAACTTTGCATAACTTATTACTATGGGATAGAATATGTAAAGAAAGTCATCATCCTAACACTTCCAATCAGGTAAGCTATGGATAAACATTGCCTATTCACTATCAATCAAACATAAAAGTTCATTAGTTTACCCATTTCTACTTTCAAAATTCTTTCATCCGAAACTTCAGCTAGGGTCACTATTATCGAAGGACAAAAGACATTATATGATGACAACAAATCTCACCTGTTTGGGCAAAAGTATTGTTTACAGGTGTAACTTGGAACACAGTATGAAAATGAATTGCATAACTGGTATTTCAAAGGGAATCAGGAACCTGTACCATGAATAAAGTTGTGTTACTACGTTGCAATCTTCAAAGTGAATAATCAATGACATTACTTGAAGACATTATTAATGGAACAATGACCTACTCCTTGAAAAATCATTCAACAATGACCTAAAAATACAAGCTAATTGTCGGTGTTTTTGGACCACCGATGAGTAAATTTGTATTTGCGCGTCTGCCTCGGATGGTGTGCTCAGAGGACACAAGGGTTTATACTGGTTCGGACGAAACACCCCTATGTCCAGTTTGCTGCTGCTCGTGTTACTGGCACTTAATTTGTAGTAGGGGTTACAAACAGACGACAGAGAGAAAGGATCCCAAGTCTCTGATGGAAGGAGTGAACGGGTGCTAAGAGCTCGATCGCCCCTCAGGCATGTGTTCGTCTCGTGCTCTTGTGTTTTTATCTCATGGTTCAATCTCGTGTGGATCTGGATTCCCTTTTCATGGGGCGCCCTGCTTCCCCTTTTATAGGCGAAGGGAAAGCGTGGATTACAGCGAAGAAAAAGGAGAAGAACGAGAGGAAGCAGAAGGCTTCCAGGATCGCCGGGTCCTTCTACTCCTTCATGCGGGTCCAACCGATCCTGTAGATGTCGACAGTGATGGCTTCACGTCGCGACCCTGTTCGTCATTGGCGCAGGCGTCATCTGCCAGTCATGGCATTCCATTCTATCCTAGTGGACGTCGTGGTGAACTGACGCGCCTGTCAGCGTTCGTACGAGGGTTAGACAGAACAGCACCGGCAGGCCCGACGCTGTTCTTGATGTGAATCCTCAGATATGGCCCGTCATGGCCGTGGGTTATATCAAGGCATGCCAGTCTCTTCCCTGGTGTCAGGGTTTTGACCCAGGCCCATACGCTTGGATCTAGAGTGGTTGTCGGCGGTATGGGTTCTCGTCGGACGAGACGGAGCCCGCACCCGAGGGTTTGGGCGAGACGGAGCCCGAACCCAAGGGGTCGGGCGAGACGGAGCCCGCGGCCTTGAGGTCAGGCGAGATGGAGCCCACGGCCTCGAGCTCGGGCGAGACGGAGCCTACGGCCTAGGGGTCGGGCGAGACGGAGCCCGCGGCCTCGAGGTCGGGCGAGACGAAGCCCGTGGCCTTGGGGTCGGGCGAGGCGGAGCCCGTGGCCTTGAGGTCAGGCGAGACTTTTTAATACGTCTTGCCCATCCGGGGAAGTCAGCGTGGGCGCTAACTTTCTTGCTTTTGGTATCCCTAATATCGATACCCGACACTAATAATTCATGAGTGTTCATCAATCAAGAGATGCAAAACATATATTAAGCAAAAAAGGAGAATACATAACTAAGTGATAATTTAGATTTATATATGATTAGTTTCAATAGATTTGTTCAAAGTACGTAGACATTTTATCACTAACTGGGAGCTAGAATTTGCAAGTTACCAGTTTCAGTATAGTTGTTCAAAGTTAGCAGATTTTTTATCACTAATTGATGCTAGAACTTGCAAGTTTCAATACAACTGATGAATGAATTTAAGCACAACCCATGAGCATCGGAAATTTAATTTGCAGAAGCATGATAGACATAACTGATCCACCAAAAGGAACAAAGGTATCAAATCTCATCAGTTTGCTTAAGCTCACCATGATGCATGTACGATGAAAGCGAAGGCCTGACGAGATTGAAGGAGGTGGAAGCTATCTCCGAGAGCCGGTGGCCGGATGGGCGACAGTGGCAGACCACCTCAGGGCGCTGGTCCTTGTACGGGAGATCAAGATCTGCCACCTCCAGGCACCCATGGTGGGATGGGCGCCCATGGTCCACCGTCTTTGGGTGCTAGTTGTCGGATGAGAGACCGAGACCCGTCACCTCCTAGCGCAGGTGGCGCGATGGGAAGCTGAGATCCGTCGCCTCCAAACGCGGGTGTCGCAGCGGGCGACTGAGGTTCGCCGCCTTCGAGTGCTGATGATGCGACGGGCAGTCAAGATCCGCCGCCTCTGGTTGCTGGTGGCCGGACGGGCAGCTGAGATCCAGCGCCTCCAAGTGTTGGTGATGCGAAGGTAAAGATTTCCAAATGGGCCAGGCCCATCGGGCCAGCACAGGCACGATGCTGATTTGGCCCGGTACGAAAACGGCCCGGCCCGGCCTCTCCCGTGCCCGTGCCAAGCACGGCACGGCCCCGTGCCCGTGCCTGGGCCGCGATGCCAGCCCGTTGGCACGGCACGGGCACGACCCGCTCCAGAGGCCGGCACGGGGTCGGCACGGCTTGGAGCCGTTGGATGGAGACCCCGGCGATTCCTAGCCGTTGGATGTAGGGTTGGGACGAGTGGCTATATAAGCCAGCGGCCGCTCCTGGCTGCGCTGAGCCACTGAGCACTGTGCTCATTCTCTCCCCCGCTCGGCCGCTTCCCAGTCCGCTCCACGCTCCGCTCCGCTCTCCTCTCTTCTTCGAAACCCTAGCCGCTCACTCACCCGATCTCCTCTCTTCTTCCCGCCCTCCGGTGGCTGGTGACGGCAGCGGTGGCGGGCACGGGCACACAGCACGGCCTTCTACACCCCCCCCCCTCTTCTCCTTGACCGGCGATGTAGCTTAGTTGTCTCCATCTCCTCGTCGTCTCTCTCTCGTCGGTCTCGTCGACCTCGCCGGACTCCGGCGTCATTGGGGCTCCGCAAGGATGCGTTGAGGTACCAGGACGCCGGATCTGAGCGACGTCGGTGTCGCCGTTGCCTCTGGTGCTCCGTCAAGCGAGGTGAGCTCAGATCTGCTTCTTGTTCTTCACTTCATTTCTTTTCTTGTTCTTGATTCGGTGTTCTTCACTTCTTGTTCTTAATTGTTTGTTCTTCATCTCTTCTTCTTCTTCTTGATGTTCTTCATCTCTTCTCCAGGGCGACGCTCAAGCTCAAGCCGCTGGTGATGACGGCTCAAGCAGCAGGCCTAATCGCCCTTCTAAGCGTGATAGTTTGATTGAAGATTTGAAGAATTGTGCTGCTGTTTGTGAACATTTTAAGTGTTATTGAGGTTTTAGTGCCCAGGCACGGCACTAATCCGCTGGGCTGTCGTGCCTTGTGGCACGGCACGGCACTGCCTGGACTCCTTAGTGTCGTGCCTGGACCGGAGTGGTGGCACGGCGGCACTACACGGCACGGCACGGTCAGGATGCCGTGCCTGATAGTGCCGTGCCTGATAGTGCCGTGTCGCGCCGTGCTAGTGCCGTACCGTGCCCGGGCGGCCCGTTTGGAAAACTTTATGCGAAGGCCAACCGAGATCTGCCTCCGAGCGCCCATGGCCGGACGTGCGGCTGACATCCGCCGTTTCCGGTCGCCGATAGCCGGACGGGTGGCCGCCTCCGGTCGCCGATGGCTGACATCCGAGTGCTGGTGGCCAGGCGAGAACCGAGACCTCACACCAAGAGAGAAAATGAAAAACACGAGAAAAATGAAGGGGATGGAAAAGTCACGGGAATGAGAAAGGACACGGGAAAAGCGAACGAGTGAACCAGGAGGTAAACGTGACCCATCACTTGAGCAAGTGGGAAAGGCTGCAGCTGTCGGATCGTTCGCTGGATTGAAAAGCAGTGAATGGCTGTAAGAATGGAATTGGGTACCAGTAGTTAGCTCGCGGTTACCGCGTTATGGCGGCACTGGTGAGCGACGGCACGAAGGCTTGTGTTTGATTCTAGTTCTAGACTTCTAGATGGAGCACTACCATACTAAAATTGTTGCATGTTTGAACATCTGAATCATTCGAATGAGCTGAACTCTTCGTAAACTTTTCTTTGGGCGGAGCAGGTTGGCCGATGGATACCTCCGCCAGTGCCACGATGTAGATGCGCAAGTCAACCCAAAAAAAAATAGTGCTGCAATTATAGATGTCTAGATGGGACTCGGCCAAATATAATAGGCCAGCACGAGGCTTGTATATGTTTGGCTCGTCCCTAACCATGAGCATGCCTGTTTCTTATAGTGTCGGGGCGGCACACGCCGATGCTTTAGTGTTGTGTTTGGGGGCCCTAGAGAGACACACTGGATGACATGGGTACGATACGATAGAACAGTTGGTTCGTAGAGGCACGTGACCCTAGGAGTATATAATGTCGCCCCGTCAGCCGACGCATCCCACCTTACACCTTAATTAACGTCATTTCTCCACTCAGCCACTTCCTACCATCTCTTGTAGCATCACACTTCGCTCGACCTCTCTTTGGTCTCCATTCCCGTCCCTCATTTGCTCTTGTTTGCTTTATTTCTTGGGTTGTTGGTCGATGGCTCCATCGTGCTTGTGCTGCATGTGCCATTAATGTACCTGACATGCCGATGCCAGCTCGTTCGCTGGGCTGGGGCTGGCTGGGCTGGCTGGCCAGCCCCCTCCCATGAGCACTGTAGTAGCAAACAAGCCAGCAGTACCACTCTTTCACGTAAACGAATCAGCAACGATACGAACCAGCCAACCGAACAAGCCAGGTCAATGGAGGGGGTCTGGGACCTCGATCCTACCTCTAGTGACTACGAATCCATCAGGATGGTGGGGATCGTTGGAGATGAAGAGGATGACGATGGGCAGGGACGCCTTGTTCAGCAACAGATCAACTAAACCCATCAACTTAGCGATGGCGGGGTCTTGAGGGAGCCGAAGGTGGCTGCTGCTAGCAGGCCAAGGCTTTGCAGGGGCTCCGAGCCTAGGAGGACGTCGCGATGGCGGAGATTGGAGCCAAGGCGCTTAGGGGAGGGGGCTCTGGGCCGAGGCGCTATTGGGTTAAGAGGTGCACAGGAATGTAGGCGTCGTCAACGGCTCCACCCACCACTCTGTAACCGGATCCGATGAGAAAGAGGCCCGATCTGACATGGAGGAGCTCGAGTCCGGTGAATACATTGTAAATCAGGAGCGAATCCTTTCCATGTCTTCCTCTCCTTTGTCCCTCTTTCTCATTCTCTCCCCCTCCTCATAGGCGCAGTGGCGTGGAAGCAAAGTGCATCACGTCTCGGTATGCATGGCGGTGCCCAGATTGATGCCCACGGCTGTGGCCCAAATTGAGGCCTATAGATCGACGCCCCGCGCGGCTCATTTCTTTCTTTCTTTTATTTTATTAACAAAGGCGACGGTCATACAATTAAACTTTGGTTAACAGCTTAGTCGACAATGCACACATTTTGTTTTAGTTCATCTGAGGAGGGAAGCAAACATGGTTGCGCATTATACAGCCAAGTTTGCTTTGCTTTCAAATTCTGAATATATGTGGTTGTATGATATACCCAACTTTTTATCTCAATGTATCCTGTTAAGAACTGAAGTAATATAAAGTTTCTTTGTTCTAAAGAAAAACTTTGGTTAACAGACATTGAATCAAAGGCTAGGGAGTTGTCGGATCCTTTTAATCTTCTTGATCGTCTCTGGAATTAGTTATTGTAGTAGTGCACTTTTTCATAATAGCATTGCATTGGTAAAAATAGAGAAATAGAATAAGTGTATTTCTTGGTTATTTTTTGTGAAATTTTATCAGAATGTAGAGGGGTATTTTATTTTATTTTTTAACGTAGAAATGGTTTGAGAATTTGCTTGAGGCTTCTTTTGGAATAAGATATTTGAAATTAAATGAGACACGTTTAGAGATTTCTACTAAAAATGTTCCTCTAAAAAGAGACACACTTCAAGCTGCTGGAAAAAATGGCGATATAGATGTTTTCCGTGGCCAGATTAATGTTACATCGTCAATTATTTTCCCTACAAACATATGTAAGATACCCCGTATATATCTGATTAGTTGCGCGCTTCTCGACGTCCAGAGTCGGCTACGCAGCTACGGAGTACTGTAGTAGCTAGCACTTGGTGGGGTCCTCCGGCGCGAACGTGAAGTCGCCGGCCGAATAGCGCGCCTGCATCTCGCCGGAGAGCGGCACGAACCTTCGAAACTTGAGCGGCGCCCCCTTCGGGTTGGGTTTGACGGCCACTGTGCAGCCGCGCGCCGGCGACCGTGGCACGTACACCTTGACTTCGCAGTCCTTGCTCTTAAAGGCCGCCGACTGCCAATCCGCCAGGATCAGGAAGTAGCCGCCGGCGTCCGTGGTGTTCCACACGGACACCGCCCTGCCGTCGTCGCCACGCTGGCACTGCAGCAGCGCCGCAGCATCTGCATCAATACGTGCATAAAAATCAAAAGGTCACATGTACGTCGTATCAGTATACGGGGCAGGCAGAGATGAGAAGACGACGATAGTGACGGCCGAACATTAATTAGCTAAGCTACGTACTCGGTAGAGGCGACGCGTCCATGGACCGGACGTAGCCGCCGTACCGGCAGCTCTTGCACCAGACCATGCCCTCGACGGCGACGGTGAAGTTGATGTCCGGCGGTGGCTGGGGCAGGCCCATGGCCTCGCCGCGGGATGGCAAGCAGCCCACGGCGAGGATCACGAGGGACAGGGAGGCCACAAGGCATCTCGCGACGCAAGCCATCGTATGATCGTAAGCTGGTGTGCACTCCTATATATCGAAGAAGCCAGAAGCTATGCTGTTTAACGATGTGCTGAGAGATGGTTCAATTTATAGGAGCACGAGGTGGACGGGGTGGGTCACTGTCAGACAGATTCCGTGCTAGGAACAAATGATCGTTTAGGTTTTCACTCTGCAAGGAATATGCGTGTCAGCTTGTGTGTGACAGCTTTGGTTGAGGAAACGGGGCTCACACGTTGGCCGCCGATCACACATTCATATGCATGTGATTCGGCTGTGCATTGCATGCGGAAACTGCATAAGTGGATTATGTTCCAGTTATTTAACTGTACTACACCTAGATGCTAAAAAAGGTCAACCCAATTTTAATCACAATATTTAGGTAGGTCATGTTTAGATCATATGGTCTAAAGTTTAGTGGGTTATTAAAGTTAAAGACAGAAACTTTAGACTACTTATGTGGTCTAAAGTTTTTTTCTGAGGTTAGTTAAACTTTAGACGATGACACGTTAGACTTCTTATTATTGAAACCTTAAGAGCTAAAATAATAGTATAAAATTTAGTTGCTAAACTTTAAACTATGGATCCAAACAGTCTTAGAGGGCCTTAAATTATGTGATACGCCGACGGCCGGTGAAGCAAGCATTCTTACTACCCTCACGAACTAATCACGATGCAGCTATTTGAAGCCTGAAAGCCTCTCTCGCGCTGATGCATGCATGCAGCATTGCTGCCACAGTCCCATGCACGCAAGGATTTCGTTACTTTTTGCAGGTGCTCTGGCCACTTGCCAGCAGGCAGCAGCAAAGGCGGCGGCCATACTTCTTTCTTTGCATACAAATCAAAGGGATGTCCTTTTTTTAAATTTGTGATTGGTGATCACTACCGCAACAATTGGGTTCACATAATTGCCGCCGCCCCACGACCAAAGGGCGCGTGCAAAAGTCAACCCAAAGATCATGTTTCCCCAGTTGGGCTCTCGTGGCAGCTGTGTTTTGCCAAACGCTAAAGCAAGCAGAGAGGCGGCCGTTATTTAGACCAACAGGATTAGAAACCATTCCGGTTGATCAATATTATACAAATTTAGCCGATCATTCCGGCAGAAAATCTATTCCAGGAACCGAACGACGATACACTTGTGATGCAAAAATACCTGTAGGGATTAGGCGATACGATCAATGATTCCCTCTAGCACTAGCGCATGCGTGTACTTGCTACTTTGTACACAGACCCTCGGTCAACTGCGGACATTGTAACATGATCGGATAAGCGGAACCATCAGGTGTATTCGTATATGTCAGCTTTTTCTTTTTCTTGAGATTTCAGCTACTCAGCTTCTTTCTTTTGCTACTGCTCGAAGGAGACCCATTGCGAAACATAAACCCAAAATGGGTCTTCAACGCAATACTTATAGCCTCCAACAGAGTATCTATATGTAAGACCTATTTTAGGTGCCAGGAGAGGCATAACCCAAATCCGATTATTCTCTCTACTGAAGACCCATTTGCAGAAAGGGTTGTCTTTTTGGTATTGTTGTTGGAGAAGACCAAAAATAGGTATTGAAACATTTGCTTATAGCGCTACCCAAAAGACGAATAATTTTTGTATTTTAGGTCATGGTTGTTGGAGACAGTCTAACAGATGAGATTAGTTTTTTTTAGAAACAACAGGATGAAAACGGTATTACAATATAGAAAACGGAAGCGGTCGGTTCGGGATATTTCTATATTAGCAATTAAAGAGTAAAAAAAATGGATGAAAATGGTTGTAAAACCCATTGAAAATAATAAATTTTTATGTTTGGCAAAATTCAGAAACGGTATCATAATATAGAAAATGGTATCATAATATAGAAAACAAAAGCGTTACTTCTGGACTGTTTTAATATGGTAAGAACTTTATAGCTAGGCCCATGATGATAGCACGAAAAGCTTGGGCCTACCTTATAGCCAATTTCTAGGTTTTCAATATTTGTTAAAATGGCCCATGAAGTTCTTATGTTAGAAAGGGACGTGCGAGGCCGTGAGTTGTGTGTATTTTGAGCAAAAATCACCTAACTCGTGACTTGCGACGTGCAGAGTCTCCTGGTGGGCTTCTCCCAAGGCTTAAAAGTTTTTGGTCTAATTTGTAAATTCTATGGATTTCGATCCACCTCTAGAAATTAATTTTTAGAAGCGGCTAGATATTCGCCTGTAGAAATCATTGATTTCTAGAGGCACATAGGTAGAGACGAGCTAAGCAGCCGCATCTAAATCTATTTCAACCGTCTTTAGAAAGAGTTTTCGTGGTACGGCTAGCCACAATGAAAAAAATTCCAAATACGTGACACTAACATTTGCCATGCTTAACGGGATCGCTTGCACGTGACATCTAAGATTGTTTATTGGAAGCTATGCACTCTTCTAGAAGATCGACCTGAATGTATTAAACCAAGAGGTCCAGCTAGCTCGCTGGTTAAAAACCATGGTTGCGGCGTTGCGCAGATGCTTCCAATGTCCAGATGCGTGATTCGAGATCTGATCTAGTAGTGTTCAGATCGAGCATGCAACTTCGCCGCTGCAAAGCCGGCGATGTCAACACCGCACACTATAGACACACACATACAAAAATGAGAAAGGACAAATGACAAATTTTAAAAGAAATAAAGAACTAGTACAAAAAAATGTAGCCAATTATGAGAACTCAATGTCACCGACAACAATCGACGATAAATTAACCGAAGTATCGTCATCACTGCTAGAACTGAACTTCCACTGCTAGAATGTAATGTAATTGAGCTAAGAACGCAATGCCTAGCCAGCTACTTATCACTTACTGGCTGGCGTCGAATTGAACGTGCACGTCGGCCACGTACGCCCCATGCGCCGACCAGTGGTGGTCATCTGAACGAGGAGGTCGTCGTCATCAGTAGGGGCACTGGCCTTTGGCGGCGGGGGCGTAGAAGAGGACGCTGGTGGGGGTGTAGACGCCCTGCAGCCCCGCCGGCGGGATCGTCCTGGTCTCCCTCACCAGGGAGAGCCCGATCCACTGGTTGGGCGGGTAGTAGGGCTTGCTGCACTGCGGCGTCGGCGACGAGAGCAGGTACATCTTGCACGTCCTGCCGTTGAAGTTCTTCATGTCGTAGAACATGATGAGGAAGTAGCCGTTGGCGTCCGTCACCGTCCCCGTCGCATTCACCACCTTCCGCCCGTAGCACACCATCATCGCCGTCGCCCCTGCATGCATGCAATGCATGCGCAACGATGTCAATGCGTGCATATTATATGCTCGGAGATCAACAGCTAGCGTTTGTCGCTCACACGTAGCTATGCATAATAATGCGTGCGTACCTTGCAGAGGCGACGCATCGATGCCGGTGTTGTAGCCCTTCCCCTTGCAGCTCTTGCAGTAGATGGTGCCCTCTACGATGACGAAGGGAAGCGGCGGCGGCGGCGGAACGAGGGGCAACAACGGCGGCGTAGCGTTGCTGTAGGCTGAAGGCGGCACGGCATTGTCGCCGGGCGACGACTGCGGCGGTGACGCACCATTGTTCACGGGCGGCGATGGCGACGGCGGCATGGCGCTGTCGTAGGCTGATGTCGGCGCCCTGGCCTTGTCGTCGGCGGCGACCTTCGCGTGGCGGGCGGGGTACAGCAGCGCCGCAGCGGCGAGCGTCGCTACGGCCAGAAAGGCCCGGCTACTCAGTGAAGCGGAGGCCATCTGGGTTCTTGGCTTGGCACGCTCTTAATTTGACTAACAATTACTACTCCGTAGCTCTTAACTGAAGAGCTGGAGTGGGAATATTGAAGTGGGTGACTTGCGTGCTCTTGGACTCAGTCTCGGACACGAGGTAATTTATAGGGCGATCGATCTGAGCCACTGGGCCTCCGTCCACATGGCAGCTTGTTGCCGTTTGACCAGACGAACAGCGCGCAAGTTCAGCTCAAATCAGATTCCCTTCACAGTTAATGAGTCTATTCGCTTGTTGATTTCAACCAGAGTTTATCAGTCATGATATAATATTTTTCTCTCACAACAAACAAACATCAACTGGGTTTATCAATCTAAAAATCAACCAGCGAACAGGCTGAATGACTTTGTTGGCCTTGAGAGAGCAGGCTGCATTAATGCCAGACTAGGAGTAGAGACAAGTCCAGTGCTCTGATCTAGGAGTAGAGAAGAAGCTTGCCATCGCATTGCCATTTCGGCTGTCTGGAGCAAATGAGTGAGAACAGAGAACGGTAAAAAGTCCCGTTCGATGGGAGGTTTTACCAGCGGGCATCAGGCACAGGCAGAAACGTTCTTCTCCGCCTCGTTCTCCCGTCAGAATTCAGAAAGCTCGTTTTGCGGGTTGAATGCATCGTAGAACTCAAAGAAATCGACACGCTCGTGCACTGAATACGTATGAATGCGCGAGGCCGGATCGGTTTGCGCGGAGAAGAGACTTGGTTTGACCGCACCGTAACGATCATTGCGCCTCCTGCGGGCAGCAGCTCCGCGTGCCAACCAGTTGTTTAAGCGCCCCGGCAATAAATGCATCGCTAGTTTATCTGCAATTTGCTCCATCACACGCTGGTTTATTGCGTGTCAGGTGCTTAGCTGGTGCAAGACGTGCAAGTACCAGTAGTAACTTCATCGATCGCGGCGCTGACCGTTTCACCGTAGAAACACTAGCACTAGCATTCTCACGCCGAGAAGGGCGTCTTGCGGTCTGGCCGATATTGAGGGGGGTGTTGCAGGGACTGGTGCATGTTATATTGGACGTTTGGATGCTTTTTAGGAGAGCTAAATATGAGTTAATTATAAAACTAATTATATAGATGGAGATTAATTTACGAGACGAATTTATTAAGCCTAATTAATTCGTCATTAGCATATATTTACTGTAGCACAACATTGTCAAATCATGGCCTAATTAGGCTTAAAAATTCGTCTCGCAAATTAGCCACAATCTGTGCAATTAGTTATTTTTTCGTCTATATTTAATACTTCATGCATGTGTCCAAACATTCGATGGGACAGAGACTAAAATTTTCTGGAACCAAACACCCCCTAAAGCCCTAAAGCTGACCGATAAACCGATCGAAGGTGTTTTAGTACGAGAGAAAAATATTTTAAATTCTGGCAGCAATGGAGTTCGTCCTCGTGCTGGCCGCCACGGTAGTCTTCGTGCTCGTTCTGTCCCTCTCGGTGGCCTCCGCATGTATGACCACCCAGGCCGCCGTCTCGGAGCCGCGGTGGCCCCGTCGTGCCGGCGCCCTCCACTCGCCTGCAGGTGCTTTCCTCTGAGATCGACGTCAGCTGGATGTCATCATCTATAGATATTATATATACTAGGTAGCGTATCCGTGTGTTACTACGGGACAGAAAAACTTTTGTACTAAAAACACACAGATCGCACAATAAGATAACATACGGCCACACCTCGCCAATGCACCGCCATTCTAGCCACCTCAAGCCCATAGTGAGCCCCCACACTTGCCTCGCTCGCCGGTATATGCTCGCCATGGCCACCGCCATGGTCTCTCCACCTAAGAGGCCCAAGACCCTGCCTTTTTCTTTGTCACGGTACATAACACGCACACACGCGCACTCGCACTCTGCACTCGCACGAGCACAAGCACGGCCTTGTCGAGCCCACAACGCTCTAGAACGCCGGTGCCAATGAACCGCTCCAAAGGCTCGCCATGGCCGGAGCACCACCACGGCAAGCTCCGTTCCGGCCATCACAAGCCTGTAGAGACCCTAAAACCCCAGGGCGAGCTCTGCCTCGTTAAAGGACATGCACTGCACGTAGCCGCGCCCGAAGAAGACCCCTAGGTTTCCTAGTTGCGTTCGCAACACCAGGACGGCCATGCATGGTGGTGACTGAGGTCGCCTACTGCAGAACTGATTAGAACCAAATACACCTGCAAATAGAGACTCAAACTGACAAGCTACTACTCATATTTAAGAATAGAGTGATATAATAGGTAGTGCTAATCCCTATACTGATAGCTAGTCAAAAATAGCGTAAACCTCTTCTCAGACCTTACTTATCAACGAGCTTAGCCAGTGTTTTTTCCATGCACAATAGTTGCAGTGTGATAATATCAAACACAACAATATAATATTATTTAGCTATATTGAAGATGGAAATTTTTGAACTGACATGGTACCGAGAGATCATTATGTAACAAGTATATTATATTTGGAGCTAGAGCACCTGAAGGAAAAGTGACGCTTTGAACAGGGTAAATATTTTTGTGTTTACCGTATCTAGTATTGACATGGTGCCGAGAGATCAATAGAAATGTACGAAGCAAAGGTAAAATTTTGCATAGCTAATATTTACATGATTAATAACAAAATGACGAGATATCTCTTTGGAACGTTGACTATCACTATTATTCATCTAATTTTTACATGTCATTAGATGTATCGTGATAATATGGAGATATGGAGTAAGGCAGGGAGTGCCTTTCTTGCTGGAGTAGAAGTATTTCCTTCTAGCTTGGGTAGCTGAATGCCGGCATCGACTAACATGCTGCCTTGTGGACCACAAAATTGAGATGTATAGTCCAAAATTTGATATCTGCACTATGTAAGGTAGGCTGAGACTTGTAAGAAATAGAATATCATACCTAGATATTAATTGTACAAAGTTAGTAAGGAAAATAAAGAGCCTATGTAGCGAACTGTCAATGTGATAGCAAAGAGAAGCAAAGGGGGGAAAGTTATCATGATTTCAATAAGAAACATGAACATGATGGGTTTCGTAACACATCCATTAGGGCTAGTGGTTTGCAATCATGAGGCATGAAACAGAGCAAGGAAAACACAAGGGGGGAGATGAAAGGAAACGTTAAAATAGGTAACCAATAATACCAGCAGGTTGAGCAGGTAGGAGGAATGGGGGCGTCATACATCATTTTTCAGAAAAATGATCCATGTATAACAAACAACAGAGAACTGAATTAAACTAAAGAGAACATGGGGCATGTCTAACAGTGACTTGGAAACCTTCATTTGTAAAAAAAAAAAAATTGGTTTGGAAGGGAGGCGATGGTGGAAGCATATGATAAGATACGTTGATACGCAAGAAAAGGATAAAAGGCCAAAAATAGCTGCAGGCCATCCTTCAAATCTACAGGCCAGTATGGTATCTGAGTCATCTGCAGATTAACTAAAGAGGCATGCTGTTGCTTGCCTGTAGAAAGAACAGTGTATTGCTTTGACCATGTAGGATTACGATAGGCATGAAATTGGGCAGCAGGTAGTGTGTGGTACGAAAACAAATGGAGCCATGCACAACTGCACATAAACAGAAACGAGGAGAGTAAAATTCTAATTACTATAGGCATGAAAGCAAGGGTAGCAGGTAGTGTGCGGCATGAAAACAAATGGAAGCATACACAACTGCACCTAAAAAGAAACGAAGAGAGTAAAAATCTAAACATGTGTATTTGTTATCATGACTCGTCCTTCTTAGTTTTGGACCCAAACTGTAAGTCTCTACAAACAAATATACAACGTAGCTATATCACATATGTAGAAGCCAAAAGAGAAAGAAAACTGCTATATTCATCCAGTGAACATCATCTAACGATGCATGTTTTTTCCAAGAAATGGAAAGTGTACTTAACCAACAAACTGATAAAGGGCATGAACAACAAACTGCACCAGTTAGCACTGAAAGCACAATATAGCCGAGCTAGTCAAGAAGCAAGTTTGAAACAAACCTCCGGTGTGCTGTTTTCTTTGTAGGCGTACGGATAAGTCATTTGCACAAACAGCCGATGTGCACACCTGCAACCAATCCTGACCATAAAGGTTTGAGAACACGGAAAGCACAGGGACCTGATACAGGACTGCACCATGGTCTGCTGTAACGAAAATTGTTAAAAGAAGCATACATGAAAGACATTCTAATTCAGTTCCTATATGCAGGGTATATATATCCTAAAAGTATCAGGTGATTTCATTGTGTGATGTAACAATAAAAAGGGTTAGAAAAATACATGGGAAAAGCTGTCATTACACATATGCCAGTACTATAGTGGTACCTTTGATTGTTCAAAATCATAAAGAAGCACTTAAGTATCTGAAGTTTGGAGGATGCCAATAGGCTCAGCAATTGGGATGAATATTTCTTTTAGTCCTGCACACGCACAAACAGGCTTTGGGGATTAACGGAGATTAGCTACTTGAGGCCCAGGCAGGGGAGTCAATGGAGAGGCCTCGAATCTGATGTCCCTGCGGCGGACCTGAACCCTGAGACGCCTGCTGATGTAGGCACCAGGTCGCCGGGTTTTTGGTCAGAGATGAAAATGGAGGGCCACGACAACTCCATGGAGATTGAACCCCAGATCCAGACCGAGAAGAAGCGGACACAAACCTCGACGGCGTCGATGTAGTCGAAGACAGCGGCGACATAAAAATTGGGGTGCACCAGACCTGGGCAGAGATGAAGACGCGTGGCAGCAGGCGCGGCGGCGTGGCGTCCTCCCAGCTCGGCGCGGCAACCAGCACGGCAGCAGGCGTGGCTCACTCGCCGGCCTGGCGACAGGGGTGGACGGAGCCGGGGCGCCTGCATCGGCGGTGGCGGGGCGAGCGCCGCATCCACGCGCGCTGGCACCGAGGGAGAGGAAGCGTCGCTGGCCGGGGAGAGGAAGAGGGAGGCGACCAAGCGGGGGGGCGCAGGCAGCATGGCGGCGGTCGGGGAGAGGAAGTCGTCGCCGTGACTGACGTCGAGTAGGGCGCTGCTGCTGGTGCTCGGAGGTGGGTGCCGCCTCCTGTGAGGATCGAGAGGTGCCGCCGCCGGATCTGGTCCACGCCGCTGCAGGATGGGGGCGCCGCCGCTGTCGTGGGAGAGAGGGCACAGGAACCGCGGCTGCCGCCTCGCGCCCTGCGGCTCCGCGGCTGCCGCCTCGCGCCCTGCGGCTCCGCGTCGCCGCCGAGGCAGCCCATCGTGGCGGATCCGGAGACCAGGGTTTCCTCACGTCTCGCTCCCCTTCCCTGGCGCCCTGGTGGCCGGCTCCCTGGCGTCCTGGTGGCGGGGCCAGCACTGGCCTGGTGACCAACTTGGCCGGCGTGGTGGGCTGCCCTGCACTCCTGGTGGAGGGGGAGGGGAATCGAACCCACGTCCGCGCGCGTGGGGAGATCGCGAGGAGGCGGCGGCATGGGCGAGCGCGGCGCGGATGCGACGGGGAGGGAGAGGAGGCGGCGGCCGGGCGCGGCGGCGAGGGAGAAGTGCGGATCGCACTGGCGGGCAGAGAGTCGGGGTGGACGTTAACTTTCCCGGTGATTACCATCCTTCTATTCGGCGGTGATTGACCTTCCTTTGCCGGCGCGACGCGGAACGCACGGACGGGAGGAAGAGCGAAAAAAAAAAGTCACATAAAAAAATAATCTTATTTACTTTTGTTCTTTTGTAGGATATATTATTGAATGCTTAACCGCCTACTGCCCGGACCAGACCAACCCACTAGATAATTCAATTCTATCTCAAATCATTGGAGACCTCAACCAAAGCGGACCAAAGCACGAGCGTGCGGCTTGGGTTACAAACCCGCCTAAAGCCGAAAAACCCAGACCACGAACAGCCTGAATTACACTTAAACTTATAAGCTATAATATAGTATTTTTTTCTCAAAATAAATCAACGAACGGTACTTTTTAGTCTAGCTTTTAAATGAAGTGAACAGGACCAGCTCTGCAATGTAGGAGAAGCAAGAGACAGGATGTCAATTTATAAGACGTCAATTTTCTCATCGACAGACCAATAGTCGCTGAAGCTGCACAAAGAAGATCACCCACAATGTAGACCTGGCCATTGGCCCATAAGACCAATCTTAGCTGAATTCAGATCAAAAGGGAGATAAACAAAGTGGCTAATAAACTTGTTAAACAAGCTCGACGGACTAACTCTACAAGGTCTTGTCTCTACTTTTATGAAGCACTACCGATCATTGTTCCTAACGTAGACCTTGGATGGGGCAACTTTTTCTTTTTGTGAGAGGGAGCCGGCAAGAGAATTGCCTGTTATATTAAAAAAAGTAAATCTAAATAGGTACTATATAAGACTTTTAAAAAAATTGTACATGATTTCATCAAAGAAGAAAGAAATTGAGCCCGCAAAGAAAAAATTGGGTTTAAGAGTGATGTCTGAGCGTAGATAAATGATTTGCTCCCGCCATTGCCCAAAGTGCTGCCTCCTCTTCGATATTGTGCAAGATTAGGTGATTTGGAGCCTCTTTGTGCTCGAAGATCCTTGAGTTTCTTTCTTTTCACACCTCCCAACACACCAAAATGGTGATCGAGCGTACTCCCTAGCGATTATGGGGGTGTGCTCCATGTTTTCCCACCATCATTGTCGTGTCCACCTAATTGGTCGAAGTTCTGCATTGCCCAACCAAGTTGCAGCACCCTGCAAAATATGCCTAGTGAAGCAGCAATCCTAAAAAAGGTTCATCGTTATCAGACACCCATTAGCTTGAAGCCTATCTGATGTCCATCTACGGTTTTGATAGCTAGCCACTGAGAAGAATTCGCACTATGAGGGTGCCCAGGCTTTCCAAATTAGGCTATTAAAGTTGGCCAATGTGTAGCTATGTTTGATTTACAGTGCTCCAAAACGGGACAAATTCTAAAAATGTTGAGCTGTGAAGTTTGCATGATCGCTTATCAAGTGCTATTTTGCAAGGCTTTGTGGACCGAAATCTTTTTCTTTTTGGAGATATTGAGAATGTCTGACGCCAAAGTCTAGAGGTCGTTGCCCATGTAGCAAAGCATTGTTCAAGAAGGAGGTCCTCCTGCCTTCTCCCAATAAGATGGATGTTGCTACTCAAAACAGGAACCTGTTTGTTGAGTTGCATGGGGTGTTTGAACCAACCCACACCCTTTCTTCATGATTCCATTCATGACACAAGCATCTTAATCTCATGGCCCTTATAAAATTTCCAAGATGAACTATGCCTAGCCCCTCAAAAGAGTCAGCCTTTTGGAGCGTGACTAGTTCACTTTGCATTTTCCCACCAATCAGTGTCTCGGAGCCGGCCCACAAAAATATTTTGCAGGCATAGCGGGTGTTCGCTCGCTGCAGCCTGCTAGTCGCAAGCACCCACTAGGCCTAGTGGCCTCGAAACTGCCCAACCCGCCCCTACCTCAACCTTTGGATGTGTGTTTTTTTCTCCTCGTGTTAATTTTCCTGTGGAAGAATTTTTAATGGACATCTCCTAGTTTGATACTTGAGATGGGAGGGCGACCGAACTAATCGGCGAACGCTCACTAACAATGAATTGAGCGAACGACATTCGAACATCTACAATTTCTTCTTTTAGAAAAAAAAATAATTCCCATGTCTTACCATATTTGATACTGCTATGCGCTCCGATTTAATCTTTTGGTGAGTGCACGACGGACACCCCTACGCCCATACCTTTGACAACACCCTGACACAATCTAAAAAATCATAATATTTATTTTAAAATACTATAACTGCTAAATGGTGTACCATTTTTTAATTCTGTTTGCACCGATGTGTTATATGCGACGAGACGAACAAAATTAGACCCCCACTTACATATGTTTCGAAGAATTTTATTCTAGTAGCAATTTATATGTATCAACTTATAACATATAACTTATAACATATAACATTAGCGTATAACTTATAACATTAACTTAGAAACACAAAATTTATGAAACATAACCTATATGTACCAAAGTTATTAAACACAAAAGAGCGAATTACCTTATAACTTATGCCAAAACTTAGAAACACAAAAGTTATTTAACACAAAGTAACAAATTAACTTATAACTTATAACAAAACTCAAAAATACAAAAAGTTATAAAAACACAACTTATCTAAAAAAAGTTATCAAACACAACTTGTGTACATAAGTTATTTTATTCAACTTGTGTACATAAGTTATGCTATACAACTTGCCAACATTGACAAAAAAAATTAAAAGAAAAATATTTAAAAGAAGGATAGAAAACATAAAAATTGAAAAGAATACAAAACTATAACTTATACCAAAACTTGGAAGCACAACTTATGTAAAAAAGTAATCAAACAAAACTTGTGTACATAAGTTACTTTATACAACTTGTGTATATAAGTTATTCTATATAACTTGCCAACGCTTGAAAAAAATAATTAAAAGAAGGATAAAAATGAAAAATGAAAAGAATACTAAAAAAATCACATAAAACAAAACTAAATAAAAATAAAAAGATAAGAAAAAAAAGAAAAGGCTAAGTCTATAAAGGTTGTACACGTGAAAGTAAAAGTAAAAAAAAATGAATAAGACACATCCGTACATGTCGCATAAAAAATTTGTTTGAGCGTAGCCCCACCGCGTCCGTTAAACACAGCGTTGCCTGTGATTCACCGTGATGCACCGGAAAAGGAAAGAAAAATAGGACAAGGAAAAGAAAACGAACCAATCCAGGCAGGTACGGTCATTCACCACACTAGAATCGCGTGAGCGACCGTGGGATTGGAATTAGTGTGGGAGAGGCCCTGTTTGGCTCTCTTGCTCTCTCAAGGACAGCAAGGCCCAGCACTCGTGTTTTGAACGGTCTTGTGATAAGCAAGAGAGTGGTTGCTTGTTTCTCTACGTGGTTCCGTTTCGGGCTGTGCACTCCCTATTCCCTAAGTTTATATTTGATTGACAGAAGAATTATTTAGTTGTGATTAATTTATTTGGGTGGAACAAAACTCTATGTTAGGGAAAAACATTGCTCACATAGAACATTAAAATTTATGCACATGGAACAAAATCATGAAATTCGTTGAACAAAAACATATACAACTAGAAAAAAAATTGTATGCTTAGAAGAAAGTGACAACTATTGAACGAACTCGGGGAACATAAGCTTGTTGTACACCTGCGTGCTGTGCCAAGTTCCTCTAGCTAGATAGGCTGAATTTTGCTCAACCTGGGCCCAAGTAAAAAAGAAAGAAAGAAAGAAAGAAAGAAAGCTAGCTATCCTAATAATTGGACATGGTCCACTTTCATGATAGCTCTGTACAATGCGGCTGGACCGTATAATTCAAGATTTTTCAAAAAAAAAATTGAGCAGAGTATAATTCCAGAATTTTCAGACAGGCCCAATCTTCTACCAACACTGTTGGGCTTGGCCCAGTTGTGGAGTCCTTGCCAGCAACAAAATCTTGCTCATCGACTCATGATCAGACGGTTGCCGTTTCACACATCCTTAGGGTTTCCTCTCCGCCCATAGCACAGCCGCCGTTAAAAGGCCAGGAGGGGCTGCCTGTGCCGGCTGAGGCGTTGCGCGGCGGACTGGTTGTGAATTGTGATACCCCAAATTCGTTTACGCTATGTTTATGTTTCTTCTTTCGTTTGATTTTGTTTTCTCGTTTCTCGTTGCTATTCGTCTTCTTCCTTGCTTCTCGTTGCTTAATCTTGGGAGCAGTGATGAGATCATTTTAGTATGATCTTTGAGATGTGATTATCGATCTCTATATTGCTACGTTCTTGCTGAGCTCCTAGCACCATGCGCACATATTTTTAGTTCTATATTCTATTTGGATTCAGGGTTCAATCTGGTTTTAGCGTGATAACTCTTGGATTCAGAAACGCAGAAATTTATCTTCCTGCGATATTCTTGGCGCTGTTTCCCCCATTCCTGGTTGTAGCGTTTTCTTTTGGCCACTAACAAGGATATATTTGAATCGAAGAAAGACTCAAGTGCTAAAGGTAATTTCTCCCGTCTGAATAAAAACATTAACACCAAGCTGAGACTTGTTTGATCAACTAGGACAACAACCACTCAACCATAGCATACAAGAGTACAGAGGCATCGATCGCAGAATTGACGTGACTTTGAATCTCAAAACAGTACTAAGAAACAGAGCATAATCTTCGATCCATCCTCGAGCTTCCAGCCAGCGTTAGTTGAAACCTGCACTTGTTTGCAGAAAGCTTCAGGTTAGGTACTGCTACTGAAAATAGTTGGTCTGAAACGAAGTTGAGAAGGCCGCCGCATAAGGATTGGATTGTACCCACCCAGCTTGAGTTCCAGGCCGCTGCTTGGTGGGGTCGACCCTCCTTCCCCGTTGTTGTTCGAGGCCTGAGAATGAGCAAGCTGCAGGCAAAAAAATACAAGAAATTCGGCACAGATTAGAGACTAGATGCAAGAACATACGAAAATAGAAATTTCTATAGTACACAAAGTCAAAATTAACATAGTCTGCACTAGATGCAGAACATACGAAAATAGAAATTTCTATAGACAAACGCACAAAAAATCAGAATTAACAAAGGAAACAAAATTGATTGATGTGCTCACAAAGCCAAGAATAGCTGTTAGTTCACTTTACCTAGGCTGCATCGGCTACCTGTACATAGCATGATGCAGCTGCTTGTAGTAGCACTGTAGTCTGTAGTAAAGCGAAAGCCGAAAGCTGTTACACCAATCCACCTTCAAGAGCAAGAGCATGAAGGGTCTACATGTTGTAGCCTGGCGACCGTTGCGTCACTTTTTCGGCCTTAATGGAGCAGCGCTGGTGTTCGTTTGGCTGATAAGCGAGGACTAAAAGTATCGTTGACTGATTTATTATAGAAGAAAAATATTATTCGTTGACTAAAAAAGTATAGATTATAAGTCAAACGAACAGGCCAATAGCATGAGTAGCGCATGGTTCCTCTGAATGGATGGACAGCTATTTCTCTTTGCCTATACTCCATTTTCGCTGGAAATCACCATCCTACTACTCCATTGTGAGTGTCTATTTTCGTAGGGAACCACCGTCCCATTTCACTGAGCGTCTATTTCTGTAGGGAACCAGTATCCTATTTCATTGGATTGAGTGTGCAAGCATGAAGGAAATGCCTATTTTTGATAGACTCGTATAGTTGCTACAATCTGTATACATACTCTTGGCTCGGTTTCAACTATCAAGTTGTACTCTCCTCCATCTCAAAAGGAAAGATGGGAGAAGTCCGACCGTCACCAAAACGATGAAAGCTGAACTCGAGTTGCTGAATAAAGTTCCCAAATAAGCTGAGCTCAGAAAGATTGTTTGTTTATCTGCTATAAGCGGCTAAGGGCGTCACCAATGAAGACTAACACTCCTAGTGGTTTTAGTACAAATAAAATGATCCACGTAGACTAGAAAATGTTGAGACTGTTACTTTACAGAATGTGAACTATCACTACTTGTGGTTTGTAAAGAAATTTTTTTCTTTCAGCATACATCACCTTTATTTCCTCTTCCTCTTCTTTTTTAGCATAGATCACATTCTCTCTTCAAGCATATGTAGCTTGTGCAAGCCACCATGACAAATATAGAGCACCTATTTTTTTATCCGATCCTACATGGCACTTAGGGTTACAGGTAAAAAAGAGAAGCCTAAGCCGTAGGTAGGAAGATTTTTTTTCCTGTTATAAACTATCTGTTGGGTTGTTTGGATGGTGCAACGAATCAATGGTTTGTTCGGCTGGTATTAAAGCCGGCTGAAGCTGTTTTGCTGCGATAGAAAAATACTGTAGATTCTAGCTGATAAGCCGGCTGATAAGTTCAAACGAACAGGCCGAAATGTTCTTAGACAAAGAAATGTACTTAAGAGAGTTAAGCTCACATGCTACCTCTTTATACTGCTCCCTCTGTCCACAAGATGCAATTAACGTTTTTTGAAGTGTCAAACAAATTTAAAGTTGAACAAAGTTATAAAAAATACTAAAATTTATAATACAGAACAGGTGTCATTAAATTAATTAATTAATAATAATAATATATTTTTTCGTACAAAATCTACTTGGAGACATAAATGTTATACTATTGTTTACTATAAATTTCATCAAGTTAAAGTAGTTTGAATTGAATAAATCAAGTAGTTGCATTCTTTTGTAAATTGTAAAAGGAAGGAGTACGTATTTGGTAGCCACACATCTACCCAAGTAGCAGAAAATAACAGGTGGTTTCCAAGTTAAATTATGGATATGAACAGTGCTTCTAAAATTGTAGTATCCAACAGAAACTGGGCTGGACTGTCCAGCCGCCATCCGGGGACTACCGGTAGAAGTAGAATGGGCCTATTTCAGCAATGCTAGTGCAGTATCGGGGTTCTGAGCGTCTGGCTCAAAAAAAAAAAAATTCAGTGCTACGTTTGACTTATAAGTCATACTTTTTCAGCTAACGAACATTATTTTTTTCTCAAAACAAATCGGCCAATATTTTCAGCCAAACGAACAGGTCATAAGATGCCATATTTGTGCAGAGGCACTCGTGCGCCGTGCGTTACGATTTGCGAATAGTGGAATAGGAACACGAAAGAAGGGACTGAACAGTAAGATTTGCAAAAAGATCATTTGCTCACCTTGTCCCACAACCCGTAGCGCTCCTCGTGGCGTCCTCTGATCTGCAGCAAGCAGAATCGAGAGAAGCTATCAACCATCTAATCTAACTAATCTAGGGGAAGACTGGCCAGGGCACATCAACATCATCACAGCAGAGGTGTGCAGTAGGCGTGATGCGATACGTACGATGTTCTCGAGGTAGTTGATCTCGCTGCCGATCTTGCGGTCCTTCTCGGAGCGCACCTTGTGCACGGCCGCCTCCAGGTTGTGCTCCAGCAGCTCCAGCGACGGCACCGTGTACTGCTCCCCGTCGTCCACCGTCATGAACCGCAGCTCCTTCTCCATGAGCTCGCACATCTGCTCCGCCTTCTCCAGCTCCGCGCGCCGCTCCTGCCGCCGTCGTCGTCGAGCAAGAGCATCATCATTAGTTCATTACTGCTAATAAGAGCATGCATGCTTTGCCACGTGCTCTACTCACTAACAAAATTACCTGGCGAATGTCGGTCCAAACCTTGGTGTGCGTCACGGCCTCGTACCTCTCGACCAGGTCCTTAACAGAGGGGACGGTGGGCGAGAGGTAGTGGTAGAGCTTGCCGGAGGTGGAGAAGAGGAGCAGCAGCAAGTCGACGTCGCACAGAACGGAGAGCTCCCTGGCCTTCTTGAAGAGGCCGTCCCGGCGCTTGTAGAAGGTGGACTGACGCTGCGTGGGGTTCTCGATCCGCTTTATCTCGCTGCGGCCCCGACCCATGTCGTCGTCGCTCCCCTCCTCGTCCCCAACTCGCAAACGCGCGGCGCCGCAGCCCCTGCCCCCGCGCGCCGCCACGGACCACGGCGTTGTTGCGAGAATATGGAAACCGAGCTAGCTCTACCTCGCTGAGCTCGGCACCGTGAGCTGCTCGCTGGATGTAACAGTTGAGAGCGGAGGCGAAGCGAGCGAGCGAGACGGTGCGTGCCGAGCCGAGCTATTCGTTGCCCGAGGGTGAGCCGGCGAGGGTACTGGTGGTGGCAAAAGGCAGTAGGGCCTTGTTTAGATACACTCAAAATTCCAAGTTTTTTCACTCTCTCTCCATCACATCAATTTTTAGCCGTTTGCATGGAGCATTAAATGTAGGTAAAAAAAATAACTAATTGCACAGTTTAGTTGGAAATCACGAGATAAATCTTTTGAGCTTAGTTGGTCCACAATTGGACAATATTTATCAAATAAGACGAAAGTGCTACTATTCATCGGGTTGAAATCTTTTCACGATCTAAACGAGGCCTAGGGCCTTGTTTAGTTACCTTCAAAATTTCAAGTTTTTTCACTTTCTCTCCATCACATCAATTTTTAGCCGCTTATATGGAGTATTAAATATAGGTAAAAAAAAATAACTAATTACACAGTTTAGTTGGAAATCACGAGATGAATCTTTTGAGCCTAGCTGATCCACGATTGGACAATATTTGTCAAATAAGACGAAAGTGATACTATTCATCAGGTTGAAAAAACTTTCAATCTAAACGTGGCCTAGGAGTATGAGGCCAAGTGCTCGTAGCAGCGAGACATGATAGTCTAGTGACTTTACTCTAGCTGCTCCACGCTCTGTCTAGCCTCTAGGTAGCTTTGTCGTTGTGTCAGGTAGTGCGTGGCCGCCGGCAGTTGGTTGGTCGTTCGTTCCCCACTGGCCCCTGCCCCCTGCCCGTTGCCATTGCCACTTGCAAGTCGCACACTGTACTGCAGGCCTTGCAGCTTTGCAGTTGCAGGGGAAGGAGGGAGCACCGAGCACGGGCATGGCTGGACTGGCATTGCGACGTGCATGAAGGGACAGAGACGTGTCGAGGGCTGAGTACAGTGGATCCATCGATCATATCCTACAGTACTCCTACGTAGGAGTGACGGTAGGCTTGTAGAGTATAGAGTATATATAGTGGTGGCTGCTGTATTATTACAAGTACGCACACGCACCTACGGAGTACGATACAGGAGTAGACGTGACCCATGCGCTTCGCGTTTTCTTTGCATTGCTTTTTCTCTGATAAGGATAACTTGGAAACACATATGTACTCCATCCATACGTATATAAACTCACACCAAAAAGCTGAGATGCAAAGTCATATTTCAATTGGTTGTCTTGTAGTGCACATACAAGTGAAATTTATGACTTCTTCAAAAATGAATTTACATCCCAACTTTTGCATGTGAATAGATATATAGATGCACTACATATGTGTCAAGTTTTAAAAAAAAAATCAAGTCACAAGAGTGCATTTTTTAAATTAGTTTTTTTCATGTTTCCACGTAGTAAGCAGTTTCCACCACATATTTCCTCATCAACCAAATAAGCTTTGTCTTCTTTTACTTCTACTAGCAAATATGTATGTGCATTGTAACGAGACGTAAAAGTTGTTGTGTGGTTACCTAGAGATGCCCTTACCAAAGATAACTGAGCTAGATATCTTTGTTGAATTTATTTGTGCTTGACTTAATCTTAATTACTTCAATTAACTCTAACTTTCAACACCCATAATGAATACTAGGTGCAATAATTGTTTTCGTATGAGAAATTATCCGAAGAATGACTCAGCTTAAATGATGGCTAGCTATATTGTGTGCAATTTTTGTGGAAGAAGATATATAATGTACCTCTGGTGGTCTTGAACTCGTGATCCTTGCCATCACGCCATGGGTCTACATTTGCCATTCGTGAAAGTGAGAAGTATGGGATGAAGGAAGATACAATCTACCCCTCTGTCGTTCCTCGGACTTCTGCACCATTCTCCTCGTTTCGGTGGGTCTATGACTCTATGTTACCATTGGTGAGAGGAAAAAAAACATGGGAATGAGGAACGACTTCTCCCTTGGTCTTATGTTTGAGAGACTAATGGACGAACTTTAATATTAAAGTACATATAGATGTAGATTTTGATAAGACAGAATGGACCACTCCATTATTTTCATTCTTCCATCGGTCAAGACATTAGACATCATACATAATTTTATCGTGGCTTCACGTCACATACAAAGTAAAGCGAATCATCGGCCAAAACTAACGATGGTAAGATAGGTCCCGTTCGCTTTGTTGAAAAAACAAACCGAAATACTGTTTCGATTGATTTACTGTGAGAGAAAAATACGATTCCGACTGAAATAAAACAAGCTAAAAAATACAGATTATAAGACAAATGAACAGGGTATTCTCTTTTCTACTAGCATGCATACAGCATAGTACTAGTACATATGATCACTTCACAGTTCAAAAAACAAATGCCCGATCGATACTGTAGAATGAGTGTGTTCCCTGCCTCCCTGGTCCACGGCCATCCGCGCGCGCCCATCCGATTCCGACCGAGATCCACATGAGCTGTCAACCCCCACTATTGCTACTCTTATGAGTGTTTTTAGGTTTAGATGTTTTTTTTTAATCTAGTGTTTTTAGATGTTAGTTTTGTGACTTCAAGCAACTTTTGTCTCTGGCCCCCCCTTTCCTAGTCGACTGAGTACCTTTTTTTTTCCCCTTTGGGCCCGTTCGTTTCAAGCGGAACGGAGCGCCGAAACCGATCCGGACCGAAAGGCAGCTGTATTTTATACCCGTTAATCATCACCGGAAGCGTTCCGGCTGAAAATCAGCCTAAACTAACGGGCCCTTAATCTTGCGCAATCCCTGAGCTACACGTCGATCGTGGAAGCCTCCGGCCGGGCTCCAGTTTCCCGTTTGAGCTAGGAATCGCGCCTAGCTCCACACGAACTGTTGGCCTGTTGGGGGCGCGAATCGGACATGACAGGCAAAGAGCCCAAAAAAACGCCGTCCCGGAACGGGAAAACGCCCTTGTTGGGTAGGTAGGACGTAGGCGGGGAAGTGAATTCAAGCACCTGCGGGCCAGTAGAATTTTGTAGGATTCGGGGCGGACTGGCGGACAGTGGACGAGGGTGAGGCGGGGACGGCAAGTGGTGGCGCAGCTACAAATCTTCGCAACAGTAGCACGGCACGGCATGGCCTAGGCCTACCCTTCTGCTCGCCTTGGTACAGGTATACAGTAGACGTGTAGTATAGTGTATAGTACAGCCATACAGGGAAGAGAAAGACGACTCCTCGCGCCTCACGGTCACTGGCAGTCTGGCACGCAGCAGCGCAAGGCAAGCAGTGCGCACTGGTGCTCTCTCTCTCTCGGCCGCTGCTCATGTGACTGATGCGATGCGACACAAGGACCGGAGACGATGCGACCTGGAGTATCGTATAATCCCTCCTTCCTTAGATAATTATCCCAGAAATAATTTTAACTAATTTTATATAAAAATATTAATATTTATGATACATATTAATATTATTAGATAGATGGTTGATTCTATTTTTATAATAAATTTATTTGGAGATATAAATATTGTATGTATTTTCTATAAATTCAATTAAACTTATGACACGGAAAAAAACGATAGATATTTTGGGACGAAAGGAGTACTTACTCTGTATTTTTTTAAATATCACTATGGTATTTTTATTTTTCCCGAGGGAAAGCTATGCATTTTTATTGGTCATATATTTTTTTATTTTATCTAGCTTTATAAAAATATTAACAATATTTGTATATGTAAATAAGCATATTATAAAAATAGATTTAACGATCTAATATTTGATTATACTAATTATGTGCTATAAATATTATTTTTTATATATTTAACTAAAGTTTAGTACCTTTAACTTTTCAAAAAGTGAGAACAACAGTTAAAATTAAAAGAGGATGGAGGGAGTAATATCCTGCATGCATCTTGCGATCTTGAGGTGGCCTCATCTGCACGCGCTAAACAAAGACACTCGAGGTGGCCTCCCAGCCGGCTCCTGCGACTCAGTCAATTGGTAGCATTTTGGGCGGCGTGAATTAATCCTACAAAATTGGGCATTTAAGTAGTGTTCTTGCCATTTTTTTCTTTTAAAAAAAAAGGTGTCTAAGGCCAATGCGGCCAAGCTGCAACAAGATTGCAGTCTGGCAGTTTGGATGTTTAGGGTTTAGGATTTATGGTATATTCTTGCAAGGGATCACTTCTTCCTTGACCTCACATCACCGCTTGTCGCCTTGGCTGCTTATCCGATTATCCCACGTCACCACGTCACCTATTTACTTGTTTCAGTGTCTCCTCTTGCCGCACCATCCTCCTCTCCATCACTGGATCGCCCCTTCTCCCCCCCCCCCCCCCCCCCCCCCCCCGAAAGACCAGCAAGAGCTTCGCCAAAATATATATTAAAAGTTGTAAGAACCGTTAAACAAAGCGGTTACAATACCAGGTGAAAAAGGGTAGGAAATGACAAAAAATAACCAACAAGTAAAAGATATCAATGACAAACCATTGTCATGAAAAAATTGATCCAATAACAGTAGAAGGATTATGAAGAAAACATTAAAACTATAGCCAAAGAACCAAAAGAATTTTAAAGGAAAACTGTACCTATCCATCCTGACCTTTGTCATACGTTGCTTGATGTCCTCTGTTCGTTTTGTGTGAGTGAGAGTTTAGGTGGGAATGGAAATGGAAGTTTAGAGGCCTGGCTCTCACCAATCACTTCGTAAGAAGAGATGGGAAATAAGTGGCAATAGATGGGAAATAAGTGGCAATTGTGCTTTTAGTAGAAGATGAATACATTCTCACCTTATATCATGATTTATCATATAATTTTTCACTCAAAAACCTACACACCTAAGAGTGGATATGTATATTCTCTTTTAAACTCCCCTCTTATTTCCCTTCTCAAATCAAACAGGGATTAATAAGACTAATAAAAACTAAACTCTAATCTTAATTGTATCCATCAACTCTACCATTGGTTTGTATATCCCCCATAGATGCCAAACACACGATGCAGATCAGTCGTTTCACTTAGTCACCTAAATCTTTTTGTGGTGAGCACCCACGCCACTTGCATGCGTCTCCTATGAAGACTTGTCTAGATGTTCTTGTACCCACATAAATCCATATGTGTTGGGGTGGGTTGGTGTAAAATTAACCCCTACAATTCAAAACAACTCTTTCGCCAGAACCAGCATCCACTGGTACACAATTGATTTTCGCTGATGGTTGCCACTTTTTTTTATCGGCGATTCATAATGTATAGGCGCCACTAGAAAAAAAATTATGGGTCCAGGCCATGAATCGCTAGTGTAAAATTATTTTTACTGGTTGTTTTATTAAGGCTACCGCCACTAGAAATACATGATTTCTCACGGTAGACTTAAGAAAACAGTCAGTAAAACTGTATTTATAGTGGCGGTTTACTTAACCTAGCGCCACTATAATTAATTTGAAAATAATTTTTTTAGTTTTTAAATGTTCTCAGATGGAGAAATGATCTGAACAAAAGTAGTAGGATTCGAAAAGATCTAAAACTTTGTAGTTGACAACTTTTTCATTAAAAATCATTTATGACATAGAAATTATGTTTTAAGATTAATATTTTATAATTCATATTTTTTTATTTTCAAAATGACCTCCGATGGGAAAACTACCAAAAGAAAAGTTGTAGACCTCGACGAGATATAGAACTTTGTAGTTGAAACATTTTTCATTGGAATCCATTTAGGGCTTTATATCTCTATTTCAAAATCTGTGGATTGAATACTAAGGAAATATTTTTGTTATTTAGGCACGAGTGACTTTAGGGTGCATTGGTAAGGGGCGAGTTTGATTCCAAGGAGTCGCATTTGCATGGATTTCTTGCGAAATTGAAAGAAAACTCTCAGAACTGTGAAAACAGCACATCATTTGTACTAGTGTTCTGTTTACTAGTGATCCACGTTATCCCGAATTCTCTCGATCGTCCGATCTCTACTCCAACAGCTTAGATTGATTGGAGCAAATTTGGTTGGAAGCGACTTCTCTTGTTTCTATTGGTCTTCTTCGGCTTCTCTTTGGGTTCTCTGGCTTCTCCTTTGAATCCAAAATTTAAACTAAATTCTGACGTTAGCCAACTCCAATATACATATATTGCGGATGCATGGGCATCTCAATAAGGCTAGATTGGTCGTGGGCCATGGATAGGCGGCGACCGAGACATCACTGCTCGGCAAGCAAGCGAAGGCGGCCAGTTTTGTGGTGCACTGTGCGCTCTACCTGTGCCGCTGGACGCACATTGCATCCTGGGCCACTGAGCGCAACATCGAAATTGTGTGACGTCGTCTCCTAGTTTTGCTTGCCTGAATGACACTGTACACTTTTCCGGCTGTTTTTGACTCGAATTTCGAACGCTTGAACGTGTCGATGGTAGTGATCACTTCTCAGATGTGATAACACAATGACGGGAAACCGATCTTTTAGCCGAGTAGATAGATCTGATCCGGATGCTGCGGTTGTTCCGCGGTGATATGGACTCGACCCGCTCGTACCCACCCTGGGGTATCATAGCTTTCCCGCGGAAGACTCTAACTCCTCATAGCATTACGCTAATCCGCAAATATCGAATGATGCTTCGACAGATTCAGACGAGACGCTTAATTTGGCATTTGAATATGATCTCCGTATCTTAATTAGGCCGGCACTCCCAACGCTCTACATAGCATTTTTTTATCGTGAAGAAATATTGTCCTATGGATTGTTCCCTAGTATATCCATTAGATATTCCACGGTGTTTTTTACATCTATACCTATGAGATGCACATGCACCACTACCAGGTGTTTAGAGGTGGGTAAAAACTATTTGTAGAGACAGAGCCTCTATTTGTGGTGTTTTTTCGTCTACCTATGAGATGCACTGCTATCAGATTTAGACGGCTAAACACTATTTAAGAGACGGAGCCTCTATTTGTGTGTAGAATTTATAAATCGGGCTAAAAAATAGTAGAAAATTTTGAACTTACATCATCATGCCTCTCTTGTTACTTCCCTTGCCATGACACCTCAGAGTCAATTGTGACTAAATAGCTGATATATTTCTTTTGAATTCATTTTAATGAGTATTGTAATGTATATTTGAGACTATAAATAAATTCAAATAAAAAACTTTGAATTGAAAAAAATAGATCTCTTTGAGTACTCCAGTTTTGGTTTAGTTCAGTTCTCCATCCGTGGTCATTTGAATTTTTTTAAAAAACACTAAAATTATTAATCTTAAAATAAATTATTTTAAATAAAAAAATTTGCCAACTACAAAGTTCCATATCTCTTTGCTTACTGCAACTTTGGTTTAAGTCATTTCTGCATCCGAGGTACTTTGAAAAATAAAAAAATGAATATATAAACTCTAAAATTTTAAAATAATTTTTTTGAAACAAAAAATATTCAAATGGAAAGGTAGTCAACTACAAAGTTACAGAACCTTCTAGTTTATGTTTTTTCTCCGTTCAAGATCATTTGGAATTTAAAAAAAATGAATTTCCAAATCTAAAAACTTTAAATATTTTTAGCATTAAATAAATTCAAATGGAAAAGTCGATGCACTATTTAGATGGCTAAACACTATTTATAGAGACGGAGCCTCTATTTGTGTGTAGAGTTTATAAATCAGGCTAAAAATAGCAGAAAATTTTGAACTTACAGCCTCATGCCTCTCTTGTTACTTCCCCTGCCATGACACCTTAGAATCAATTGTGACTAAATAGCATATATATATTTTTTGAATTCATTTTAATGAGTATTGTAATGTATATTTGAGACTATAAATAAATTCAAATAAAAAACTTTGAACTGAAAAAAAATAGATCACTTTGAGTACTCCAGCTTTGGTTCAGTTCAGTCCTCTATCCGTGGTCATTTGAAAAATTTAAAAATAAAATTATTAATCTTAAAATATAATTTTTGGGTCTTAAATTATTTCAAATGAAAAAGTTGTCAACTACAAAGTTCCATATCTATTTGCTTACTGTAACTTTGGTTTAAGTCATTTCTGGATCTAAGGAACTTTGAAAAATAAAAAAATGAATATATAAACTCTAAAATTTTAAAATAATTTTTTGGAAACCAAAAATATTCAAATGAAAAGGTAGTCAACTTCAGTTACAGACCCTTCTAGTTTAGTTTTTTTTCTCCATTCAAGATCATTTGGAATTTAAAAAAAATGAATTTCCAAATATAAAAACTTTAAATATTTTTTAGCATTAAATGAATTCAAATGGAAAAGTCGTCAACTACAAAGTTTTAGTTCTCTTCAAGTATTGCAACTTGTTTTTGTCTTCATACGTGTAGGATCTCTGGTTGGCCTAGAGGAGGGTGAATAGGCCTGTCAAAACAAACACTCAAACTTTTATCAAATTCACCCAGCGGCACTGCCGCTCTGGAGGGCGGCAGTGCCAGACTGCGGCACTGCTGGGCCAGAACAGCAGCACTGCCGTACCTGCAGACAACTTCGAATCATAGTTCAAAATCCATGAACAAAAACTTAAATCGCAAAAATTTCCTAGCTTACTACATGTATGACAATCACTGATCAAGAGTTAGAAGTGGTAGAAACACCACACATAAGTAGATCGACTAAAACCCCTAGAAATCACCTCAATCACAATATAGCATGCAAGTAATGTAAATCAAACACAAGTGACACAATGATTTATCCCGTGGTTCGACTCGCCACCAAAGCTTGCCTACCTTCACGTTGTTGAGGTTAGCCACTAAGGCTTAGGGGTTTCCAACCTTTCCTCGTTCTCAAATCAAGAGACTTAACTATTGAGATGAGGGGTGAGTTTACTAACTTCAAGAGATGGTTACAAATCTCTCGGGGCTGCCACACAAGTTGGCAAGCTCCACGGGCGACGCTCTAGCCGGCTATGAGCCAAGCTCTAAGAGTAACAAACACAATCGACAGCTAAAACGTGAACAAGTGCTCTTTAGAGTTGGGGGAATCAATGGAGCTGCTCTCTAATCGAGTTTTGGACCCTTTCCCCGCAAGGATTGATGGGAAAATCAATAGATTTGCTTAGGGCTTGATGTCAACAATGGAGGGAGAGAGAGAGAGCTCCTACTCTGTTTTGAGCGTGCTGAAGTGAGGAAGAAGAGGCAGATGGTCGTTGAGGAGGAAGGAGAAAGGTATATATACCCCCAGCCCCCAACGGTCACCGCACCCAAGGGGTCAGGCGAGACGGAGCCCACGACCTCAAGGTGGTCGGGCGAGACGAAGCCCGCGACTTTGGGGTCGGGCGAGATGGAGTCCGCACCCAAGAGGTCGGGCGAGACAGAGCTCGTGGCCTCGAGGTCGAGCAAGATGAAGCCTACGGCCTCGAGGTCGAGCGAGACAGAGCCCGCGACCTTAAGGTTGGGCGATAGCTTTTAATGCGTCTCGAGCCATTCGGGGCGCTAACTTCCTTGTGCCGTGACTCAAGTGCGGTAGTTCCTCTCTTCAAGTGTGGCAGTGTCGCACCACATAAGACAGCAAGGATAACAGTGAAGTGTAGACTGTCTTGGCTATGAATCTGAGGATGCATGTAGTTGTTTGAGCACTTAGTAGCACATATTAGCTTAAGCATTGTGTCCCCTTTATAGTACGGCTTTTTCTATACTCAAATTCAATATATAAAAGAATTTAAACCTTCTTTGAGTTTGAAGCCATCTATATTTGTAATTGGGGGTTCCTTCGTTTCGTGTAGCATCCTCAAATATAAATTTCCTGTTTGTCATCTCGATAAATCTCATTAGTTCTCTAATTGTGTGGTCATTATCATCAAAACCCACAATTAAGGCTTGATTGTACTTTCAATACGGCTTTATTTGAAATTATGGATTTTATTGTGCTCCACCTATTTTTTAGAAATGACCAAATTATTAGCCGCCTCTAGAAACACTTCTACTTTTAGAGGCGGCTGCCAAGCCAAACCAACTCATCTCGACTTGCCAGCAGTCAGCTGCCTCTAAAAATATAGTCATCTCTACAAATTGATTTATAGACGAGCTAGCTCACAAATCGTTTTTAGAGGTGGATTTTGATTGAGACACCTTTGCCCAAAAATGCCTCTATTGCTAAAAATCATTTGTGTAGTAGTGATTTTCCTTCGTGTATTTTGAATTCTCTGTGTAGTAGCCATGGGATATTCCATAATGTATTTTTGAATGTTATCTCAATATTCATTAGCTGTTCAATGATGTACTTTATAATACCCATGATACATTTGGTGATGTATTTTTTATTTGTTCCACCATATTTTTCGCTTATCCATGATACGTTCATGGATTATTTTATCTTTCACATCTTCTGTATTTTTGACCTTTTTAGCTATATATTTCATATCCCTTTTATTGTGTGCATGATATTCTAGTGATTTTAACTTGAACTATTTCTTCTATAGTACAATGAGTTTGTTCTAAGGCTACAACGATAGTTATGTCCTTCAGTACGCCCTAGCAAAATCAACTCGTTCTTATTCAAATGAAGAAACTTTAATTATGTCCATAATCAAGATACATGCATATACACATATGATGCAATCAATGTGTACCTTCAAATATATGGATGATACATTTTATCATAACCACTCGTGAAGAAAGAACCAAGAGATCACAAGACAAAATTAGAATAATTTATTATGTGTCTGAATAGACAATAAGCAAATTATAAATCTAACTTGTTATCTACTAAATACATATAAAAGTTAGAACCATAGCTAGCTAGTAGAGTGGATACTGGTACTGACATGCTAGTATGGATTGATGATACTGACACATGATGACCATGTGATGGTCTTGGTGCTATAGTTGGCACTGAAAATGGTGGTAATTGTTGATCTGGTGATAGTAAGATAGGTGAATCTGTAGTTGGACCAGAAATATATGGATGTTTGATGCTTTTGGGGGGGATGGTGCTAAAGATGGTCGTGGAGAAGGTGAGTGCGAAAGCACCATCGAAGGAGACAATGAAGGTGGGTGAAGGAGGTGCATTAGGGATTGAGAAGGCATGTGCATAGGGTATGTTGATGGAGACAATGAAGCACCCCTACATCGTCGTGGAAATACTTCGCCCAGGCGCCTACCGGTTGAAAACCATCAAAGGCGAGGTCTCCACCAACGCCTGGAACATTGAGCAGCTACGTCGTTTCTATCCTTAAAATAAGCTTACACTTTTCCTTATCAGTTTTTGTCTTAACAGAACCCTGATCCTTAGTGACTTTCGACCCCTGCAAATCACGAGGGGTCAGACCTCACTCGGGGGCTGGCATGTGATCGTAACATATGTCATGTGTAATACAAGTATTACGCTTGCAAAAAATCCCTGTGTTATACTTACAAACATTCTCTAAGTTTTCCATTCGCCTCGTAAACGAGTCTCGAGGGCTAAGATCTTGGGAACCAATTCTGAATACAACCGGTAGGACTGCGAGACACCCACGCCCCAGCGGCTGCAACCTCTTTGCTCACCAGTTCAATCAGAATTAGTTCGTCCACGTTCCTAGCTTCCTATGACTTAGACCATGAGAAGAGTTGGAAAGCGCTAAAACTGTTCCTACAGAAGAGAGAAAGATAAAAAATGACTTGCCATAAGCAAAGGATGTAATTTTGTTCATTTTTTGCACAAATTCACCACTTATAAAGCGATGTCATTACAAAAAAGGAACAATATACTCAGAGGACTGTTTACTCGGGGGCTTTCCCACAACATTATTTCATTATAGTCTCGGCTCAGCTCAAGTGCTACTACGGTCGCCGCGCCACGCTCTCCATCGGTGACGTCCGGGGCATGTACACGGGCCAGCTCGTCTACTGCGGTCGCCGTGCCACGCTCTCCATCGGCAACATCTTTGCTGGATCCTCGAAGGCACCACCATCTACGACGCCTCCACCGGAGCGTCCGGGGACTACGCCATTGTCGTCAGCCGCAACCCCGACAGCAACGCCACCGCCATGGCGTCTGGGGACTACGCCATCATCCCCAGCCATAACCCTGACAACGGCGTATGGGCAAGAAACGCCTCCCACCAAGGGAGGAGCGCAGCGAACGACGGCGCAGTCAACGACGTACGACGCCCACCGACGCCTTTTTTCCTTCAGCAGCAGCGACTCCTCAGTAAGGGCCACGCGCACCATCTCATCTACGTTGGATAACCTCCGGCTCGACATCACGCACCAGACTCACGAGCAAGGTTGTAAGTTCTCTCTCTCTCTCTGGCATTACTCTTCCTCACTCAGGAACTGCCACGACGCACGGACGCGTTCGGCGAAAAGGAAGAAGAAGGAGAGATAGCGGCCCAGAGGCAGAAGGGGAGGTGGGATGAGAACTCCTCTCCCCCTCCCTATTTAAAGAGGAGGCGCTGTAACTAAGGAAAGGCGAAAGGCCGAACAAAAAACCCTCTCCCTTCCCCTTTTTTAATAAGCAATCAATGCTGATTGATATCTGAGGGGACGCGCCAGAAGTGACGGGACGAACCCCGGTCTACGAGGCGTCCCTCTTTGGTCAAACTGAACACTGCCTGGGTATGGCCCACCACTGACCCGCTCCGGACACGGCGATTAAGGCACCCACATAGGCAGACAACTTTTCGCCTCCCCATGCAGGACCACGGATGACCCGACGACGGGACCTTTCAGATCTCTTGGGTCGGCCGTTCAGCCCAGAAGACACGACGAACGAACGACCAAAGAAAGATAAGCCTCTCAGCTTTCTCACTTTATGCGTTAAAATTCGTTCGCAAGATTCCGACCCCGTCAAATAGCAGGGACGCGAACATCACTCGGGGGCTGCCGAGGATGACTACCAGTCTAGACATCCTCTTCACCCAACCCCTCCGTACGCTTGAAACTAAGGACGCGACATACAGGCACAAAGCTTTGAGTAAAACTGGACGAACTAGCAAACCCTACGCCCCGATAGCTACGGTGTTTCTGTTCACCAGAAAAATCCTACTCAACACCCCTCGCGTCTCTAGTTTCGATGTCTGCCTTCTCAAAGAAGGGATCGGAGGGGTCCGCCTACAGAATCTCCCCCAAAGGAGAAGCTGTCAGGCTGGCCAAGTTAATCGAACAGCTCGGATCGTCACCGAGACACGAAAACAAAGAATAGCAATTCTTACGCAGGTTTTTCCAACCTCGTCACAAACGTCAGGGCCCGAACCCATCTGGTAGGAGCTTTTCCACCACTCATACCACCAAGGTAACGTTACCGACCCCGCCTTTATTTTCAATTAAATCTTGCATTCAAAACATTACATATACAGAACATTGCATCCCAACGATTCGTGTTGCACCACGAAACGGCTGTCGCCTCATTCGATATAGGCAACCACAGGCTGAGGTTCGAAGGTCGGCCCGCGAAGGGCTCGAGGCCGCCTCACGCCGAACAGAGCCAGGGAGAGATAACCGAGATGAGCCCCAGCGGCCCTGCCCGACCCCGCTCAGAAGCAAACCAGGACGTCTCGACCTTCTCTCGTTTGATTCTAACCTCAAGCCAAACCCACAGAATCTCCATCGAGGAGAGGTCATCGGGCCCCTTGAGCTTATCGAACGACTCAGGCATCTGCCAGGAGGCGGGTTAAGAAGTTGTGGAGTGCCACCAGAGGGCTCTACCGACCCCATCAGCAAATGATGGACCCAGATTCCGCACGAACGTACCCGTTAGCGAGCTCGTTGAGCGCGGTACTCAAGCCGTCGAGGCAAGTGTCGTTCACTCAGCCCCTCCGATTGCGAAAACCGAGGACGGGGTAACACGCAAATAATGGCCGACCCCTATCAGAACCTAACAAGGCTCGGGGGCTTGGGCCAAACAATGCAGGGACACAGGTTTGAAGGCCCCACCTTGCCGAGCCCATAGAGTCCCCACTTGGGATTTCTGTTGGAAGACAGGGCGAGGATTATTGCGATGACATCCATCGTCACCAAAACCACGATTCCGGTCTCCAGTAACACCCAACCCCAGCAAGTGCGGGGGTCGGACCTTACTCGGGGGCTGTTAAGGTACGGCTACCTCCTCAATCTCCTCGCATTATAATCAGCGGCATAATTCAGGGGAACATATTGGTAAGATCGTAAAAAATCAAATCGCAAAAAATCAAACAAAATGAAATTAAGACGCAAAAGCACGAAAGGCGTCCAGACTCGAAAAGTACCAACACTTGTCCACATATTACATATAAGTTGTTCTCAAAATTGTTCGATTAATTACTCCCGCGGAGGGAGAACCATTTCTTTCAGACTGTCTGCCAGGTTCTTCGCAAGGGGAGCGACCATCTTCTCCATTTCCTCTAGCTCTTCATCCTCGTAGGTGGACGGAAAGCCTTCGCTCATCACCTTCAGGTTTATTTCCTTCTCATAATGGGCGTGGGCGACGGTGAAGGCCTGGGTAATCCCAGCGTGAAAGGCACTCTCCTCAAGTTGGCCCACCCGAGCCGTGATACCTCCAACACGAGCCATGAGCGGGCTGGTCTCCACCGGCTCCGTCACATTCAGGGCGTTAAGGACCACCCCGACCGCAGCTTCTAGAAGATCGTGCTCATCGCTCTCAACCTGAAGGGCCCTTCGCGTATAGGCAGCCTCTTTCTCCAGCTTGGTGGTGACGTTCTCAGCACTCAACCTTCCTTCCACCGCGTCACCAAGCTCCGCCCGGAGAGAGCGGACCACCTCGACGTCCTCGTCCACCTTCTGCTGGAGGGCTATGGCCCTACTCTCGGCCTTCCGCCAGTGGTCCCGCTCCATCTCCAGCTCCTTCAGGACTTCGCCGGCCTTCTCATTGGCCGCGGCATTCCTCTGCAGCAGCTCGTCTCTCTCTTTTTGGAGTCTAGCAATCTCCTCTCTATCCAGCTTAGACCTCGCCGATAGGTCCTCGAACATCCCGTGCACCTCCTCCGCATCCTGTTGCGCCTAGGCCTCCCGCTCCTGGACAGTAGCAAGCTAGGCGGCCATGTCTGCTCGCAGCCGGGCCTCCTCGGAAAGGCGATCCCACTCCGCCTTCTGTTCACGGAGGAATTGGGATTTATTCCGGCTACAAGCAACAAGAATCTGAGGAGGAAGAAGACTGATATCAGAAATGCGAGAACACAGAAACACACGAAGAAAGAAAAAAGTCCAGAAAATACCTGAGTGGTAGGGATAACGATCTCACGGAGGGCTCCTCTGGCCTGGTCCAGGGCATTCAGCATGGTCGAGATCCCGATGTCAAGACCCTCCCGCTCCATGCTCTCGGAATGATCATCGAGCGAGAAAAGAGCCGACGTCGGGTCCTGAGCAGCCATCCACTGGAGCGGCGGCTCCCCCCGCGCAGGGGAGCAGCTTCCTCCCAACAAAAGGGCCGGTGGCGGCTCCCTCCTGACCCTGTGCGGCACCACCGCCGCACTCGAGGACCCTCCGGCTAGACCCTCCTCCGTCTGGACCGCTTCGGGCGCCACGGGCAGATCCACATGGGCGCCTGGCGGCGTGGATTGCACCACGCCCTCGGGTGCCACCACGACCGCGCCCAGCTGATCCTGGCTTGGCGCAGTCACGATCACCTTCATCGGTGGTATGCGGTCCTCGGCCGGCTGTTCCACGCCCGCCACGGAAGAAACCGCTTGCTCAGTAACCTCCACGGGCGTGGGAGCCACCATGGACGCCGTTGGTTCGGCCAACGCGGCCCCAACGTCGGCACCACTCCTGCCCAAAACAGGGGTGACTCCAGGCGATGTTGTCTGTCCCGCTTGAAGGGCGAGACTCTTCTTGGGCGCCAGCCCCAGGGGGTGACCCGTCCGCAAGAACCTACACAAAGGTAATAATCGTTAAGTCAAAATAAAAATGGAAAAAGGATGAAAATAGAGGAATCAAGAGCTTACGTTGACGTCCTCGGCCGGCAGAAGCGTTTTGGGGATGGATCCCCAGATCCCTGCCCTGACTCGTCCAGACGGGACCGTTTCGTGCCTGCCCCCTGCTCCGGGGCAGGGGGGTTCATCTCGTCGGGCGTGGTGCCAGACTCGCTCCTCTCCATCATCTCATCGGGCGCGGCACCGAAGCCGTCCCCCTCCATTGTCTCACGGGGCGCAGCACCGGAGCTGCTCCCCTCCATCACCTCGCAGGGCGCGGCATCAGAGCCGGGCGCGGCTCTGGTGCCACCCTCCTCCACGATCGCCTTAGGGTCGGCGGCAGCAAGCCCGGCGTCCCCTATCCACCGATCCTCGGCCGGCATGCCGTGCGAAGCGGCGGACTCGCCGGCCTCCACTGACCTCATCGATTCACTTCCCTCTGCGTGAAAAGCGAAGGGCCCCTGCACGGGTGGGTGCCCACTTGTCAGCGTTTCCTCATCCTCCAGGACGCCCCAATCCACGTCGATAGCTACCTCGTTGTCGTCGTCGTCATCATCATCATCGTCGTCATCCTCACTGCTCACGTCCTCTCCCCAATCCCATGCCTCCTGCTTCAGTCATTTCGCCTTCTTCATCTCCTCCTTTGCTTTCTTGTCCCGCTCGGCCGCGAGTCGATTCGCCGCCGCCACAACCCTGTCCTTCGGCAGCGGAGCCAGACTATCCTTGAAGACAAGCCCCCTCGGCTAGCCCCAACATCACAAAAGCAAGTATTAAAAAAGGGAGATTCAGGAGAAAGAAAAGAGTGCGGGAGAAGAGGGCTTACGAATTCGAAGAACCCAGGCTCCGGCCGCATTGGAGGATGCCCGGGCACCGGATACACGATGTCGAGGACCATGCCGGCGGAATCCTTCGTCGGCTCCGTCGCCTCCTTGACACGTTGCGCCACTTCCGAATAAGGGAGCGCCTCGTCAACGAGCACCGTCCCCTCGAATGATATCCCGGGCATCATCCGATGCAGGGGAAGCACACGCGCCATCAGTGGCGCCACCCTCCTCGCGTGGTAGGCGCCGATAATCCCCGTCCCCTTTACACCCCGACCCTTCTGGGCATGGAGGGCGGAGAGAAGGTCGGAGATGTGTTTCTTGTCTTTAGACTGGACGCCCCAGCCCCATGACTCAGGGGCATCCACAATAAGACGTCCGGTGTACTTCGGTAGGGTGGCACTCACGTCATCCCTAACATAAAACCACTGCGAATGCCATCCCTTGTTGGATGTCGCCAGACGCATGTATGGGTAACCCTTCAACCGGGTATGGCGCAGATGAATGCTGACACACCCCATCGACGCGTTTACTTCTTTCCCCCCAATCTTTCTCTTCGATAGACTAATGCTAAAGAAATACCGCCACAGATCAAAATGGGGGTCGATCCCCAGGAAACCCTCGCACAGGGCAACAAACGCTGCCATATGCTGAATCCCATTGGGAGTTAGATGCTGCAGCTCTACCTCATAGTAATCTAATAGCCCCCGAAGGAATCTATGCGCGGGTACCCCGAATCCCCGCTCATGGAAGATGGCAAAAGAGACGACATACCCTTCAGGCGGCACCGGCTCACCCTCGTCGCTAGGAAGCAACCACTCCTGGACGGCGGACAAGGACGGAGAAGGCCACGGCGGACGAGGCCCTCTAGACGCCGGGAGGTGATGCTTGATCTGCCCCATAACTCCATTAAAGCAGTAGGAGGGAAGGGCAGGCGCGAGCTTGACAGCGGCTGGAACACGAACGCAGGCCGGTCGACGGTGGCGATGCGGGCGCGAGCGACTGGAAAGATTGGCGGTGGATGTTTCAGAACGCAAAGGAAGGGGAGCGAAATACAGAACCCTGGGGGCGAACTCCGTGGTTTTATAGGGGGCGATGGACGCGAGAAGGGCAACCGTCCGCCTCGATCTCTGGGCCTGCCACGCGCGCCACCGCGTCACGTCGCGGGACACGCGCCCGCAGTCCCTATCCTCTCACCCCAAAAATCTCGGCGGACGGTTCGCCTTCCCCAAGCGAATCCGGACTCTCTACCCATCGGGGAAACGCAAGCCACAAAGGCCTGTTCTTTTCTCTTTGGCCCACCTAGGGCCCAGAAACTCGCCGGCCGGCCCAACTAAGAAGGAATCCACGAACGATCCGCCATCAAGGGCAGAAGCACCAGTTAGGACAGCCCCGAATCAGTTCCCAGCGAATGGAACGCCACGACCCACTCGGAAAAACGTCCAGTTGATAAAAAAACTAAGTCCTTCAGCCTTACCCGTGAAGGGGCCGATACAACCCCTCGGGCGACTCTACTCGAGTCACCCGGGGGCTCGGGGGCTACACCCATCGGGTGCGCTCGCGCGCACCCGCCGGCAAATTAGCTTCGACAAAATCAAAAACACCCTCCAGGCGGTTCTACTCGAATCACCTAGAGTCTCGGGGGCTACTGTCGGGGACCAATAGTAGGGTATCCCAGAAGGTGGAACCGATAACCACCGAACGTGAAAAACTTCTGGACGCATAAGGGCGCCATGACATCCCTTGTTCGAGTGACAGGAGTTTGGTTCCGCCTCGCCCGACACCTTTGGGACGGGCTCGGTCTCGCCCGAGGGCCGAGGGATAAACTCCGTCTCGCCCGACGCCTTGAGGGCGGGCTCGGTCTCGCTCGACGCCTTGAGGGCGGGCTTGGTCTCGCCCGAGGGCTGAGGGATGAATTCCGTCTCGCCCGATCCCGGAGGGGCAGGGTCAGCCTCACCCGACGCCTTTGTGGGATAACCCTACCTCGCCCAAAGGCTCAAGGCTAATCTCCGTCTCGCCCGACGCCTATAGGGCGGGCTCGGTCTCGCCCGAAGGCTAAGGGATGGATTCCGCCTCACCCGATCCCGGAGGGATAGGTTTAGTCCTGCCTAAAAGATAGGGATTGGTCTCCGTCTCACCCGACGGCCCAGAACGAGCCTCGCCCTGATCGATATCTATCCCTCATAAAGATGGGTACAGGACGAGACAAGACGTTCGGGTCAACCATGACTCCAACGACCATACCCTGCGCCCTGGCAGGAAAAAGACTGCCAAGGAACGACAGGACTGATGCTTTAGACCCTTCCGGGCGCCACAGAGCCCAAAAGGTATTACAGGTGCGTGCACCTCACCCTGTAGAGTTGTAGGCGCCGCCTTCAGCTCTGGGACACGGAACCCAACGAAGATATACGACAACCGCTACGCTCCAAGAAAGGATTTGCTATCTCCACGAACGACGGATATTCCGTCACCACGCTGTGGACCCGAGGGAGCGGCGCCCTCTTCCCGACCCCTCAGGTCCTCCCAGTCAGAAGGCCTTGGCCATGGCGCTACACCGGACCCCGACCCCGAATTCTCCCAACAAGGAATCGTGGGAACCAGAAGGCGCACGGAGCAAGGCTAGGAGAGGCTCATAAGTCAAAACCATTGTACTACAGCCCATACCCTGCGCGGGGCAGCGCTCTGTGACTAACCTGACATCCTACAGAGACATCGACAATATTGTAAGCACTTATCTTCCTTCGCACTCATCAGAATGGAGGACCTGATCAGGTAGACGTGAGCCACAAGACTAAGTAGAATACGCATCCTGGAGTCCTCACCCTTGTAAAGCCGGCCCCTTCATCTATAAAAGGGGATGCGCTTCCTCCATCAAGGAGGACGAAAAAAAGAGGACCGAACAATAGAACGTACTCATACACACATTCAAGCAGCTACGAAGCTCCTGACCACCTTTCAATCCTTCCATCAGAGACTTGGGACCAGTCCCTCTCTCGGCAGTTTGTATCCCTTACTACAGACCGTTCACGGTGCTAATAACACAAGCAGCAACAAACTGGACGTAGGGACGTTCCGCCCGAACCAGTATAAATCCTGTGTCCTTTAGCGCACCATCCGAGCCTAACGCGCATTACTATAAATTTACTTGCCGGTGCTTGTACGAAACACCGACACATAACATCATTGCCACGGAACCAATGTTCGTCTCTAATTCTGACACCAACGCAGAAGTCTCCACCGGTAAACGCCTGCATGTACCACTTGTTTAGCAGGTACATTTACGTCCCCAGATCATATAAGGCTTGAGGGTTGTATAGACTCTGACCTAGTACAAATTTTTTCTTCCAAATATCAACCTCCGCCGCACTCTCAATGTTTCCATCACCAAACATCTGGTAAAGGTCGAGACCAGTCTCATCAATAAATTCACCAAGGTGATCCAAATCGACATCTGGAGGTATGTTTACCTGATGCATTAATCCTTAATCTCTCCACCGGACGGCACCGTACTTGCCACGGAAGAGCTCCGATTCTACGAGGAAGGGAACACGGTCTTCTACGACCATTGTCGCTTTCCCTTGTAGAATCAAAGCTCCTCCTTGACGTCCGTTACCGCTCGGCAGAGAACATGGTCGCCGAGATGAACACGGTCCGCAAGTTCAACTAACTACTTTAACCTTCTTTCATGTAAATATGCAAGTTTGAAGTGATTTTGAGCTCAAATTGCTTACAAATGAAAAAAAACCACAATAAAGAACCATATATATATAGTGAACAAAATGAGATAAGACAATGGTGAAAAATGAGAGTATGAGATTGATAACCTTTACAACTGAAGAATCGACGGAGAAGTCGAAGAAATCGACGGAGGAATCGAAGAATGGATGGAGGAACAATGGAGGGAGGGAGGAAGCAAGAACACTAGTGCAATGAGCTTCAAAATGTGCTGAGCTCGGACTCGGGGAGGAAGGAGACGGCCGGGATATAAAGGGGGACCTTTAGTCCCGGTTGGTGGCTACAACCGGGACTAAAGGTAACTTTCCAACCCCGGGCGCAGCCACGGCCCGGGAGTAGACCTTTATTTCCGGTTGGAGCCACCAACCGGGAGTAAAAGTATACCTTTAGTCCCGGTTGGTGGCTCCAACCGGGACTAAAGGTACCTGCCACCTCTGTCTGGCGCAGTAGCCGTTGGGCAGGGATCTTTAGTCCCGGTTGGAGCCACCAACCGGGACTAAAGGTATCTCTAGTCCTGGGCGCAAAAAATTCCAGGACTAGAGCCCATTTTAGCCGAGGATCAAAAGTCTGTTCTCTACTAGTGTTTGTTATGCCATTGATGGCACATGAGAAGAAGAAGCCGCATATTCGGGCCCTAAAATTGGAGATGGTGCATGTGAAAGTGGAAAAGAAGGAAATGACGGTGATGACTTGGGTGACGAGGATGGCCCTTCAAAAGTTGGGGATGATATCAAAGGGGATTGTGCTGTGAAATAGTCCGAGGACGTTGCAATAGAAGCGAATGGTGAGATGGACGGTGACAAGGAGGGAGCTCGCGATCCTCCAGGCGGCTCCGCCATCTTAGCCGTCACGACCACCATGAGCTTCTGGCCTTTCCTATCGGCCGGCATCACCGCTGATGAAGTAGAACGACCCAGTTCTACCCAACACGTAGGTCGAGTCGCCGTCGCGCAGCTCGTCTATGGGGTCCTTCCCGTCGCACGCGTCATAGTGGCGCTTGTCCATGACCAGCAAAGAGTCCACGCCTTTCTTGTACTTGAACACTAAAGAAGCACAAAGCACACTTCAAATGCCTGCGATCAATGCAAATACTTGCCGCTCATGACAAAACTGAAGCATCGTCCGACTTTGTACCAAGGGTGTCGGTGACCGTGAAGCGGTGGCGGGCGGCCCAGCGATCGTAGCTCTTGGCCGGCTTGCTGATCCAGCAGTCCTTGTCGCCGACGTAGAACACGTTGCCATGGGAATGCGAGGTGTCCGCCGACGCCGAGGCCGCTACGAACGCCGCGAAACCAATGGATAGAACAAGGCTCATCGCATTACTACTGCAAGGCCCCATTTTCTTGGAGACATCGATTTGTGGAACCTTGTGAGCACGCTGCATGTGTGTTCGACAAAAGGTAGAATGTGGCAAGGGACTGGATCAGTCGATCAAGGCTGTGCATATAAATAAGGCCACAGTGCATACAGAAAGCAGTGCCTGGCAGGGTGTGAAACGAGCTAACAGGCAGCCAGGGGTGAAATTAGCAGCAACGAAGCAGCTTTGTTCGTCTAGCCCACCGGCCATGCATGGCCGCTTTGCGTCGGACGGAGGCGTGCTTGCCGTAACAATCATAGGGGCCGGCCAGGTTGAAGGGAGCGAGGCTGCCACGGATGCACCTTTGCGTGCTAGGTCTGCCGCTCCTTGGATCGGGATGCATGCTGTAGTAGACAACTTGCCGTGGAACTCGGGCGGAAATGCATGGATGTTGCGTTGCCCTGTCCGTTTCGATTTGAGTTAGATTACGCTTGGATGGCTCAGAGACCGAAGCTGCAAACAGTGAGATGATCGTGGCTCAAATTGTTTCATTTTTTCTGAAACCTAAGTTTTAAGCGAAGTCACCACACTTATGCTACTATATACTTAGGCTAAGTCAAAAAATCAAGCCCAGACGTATAAAGGAATTTAATTAACTTTTTTTTTTGAGAAACGTCAGCTCATTTTAACTTTTTGTTTCAACTTTTGATCTTCCTTTTTGGCAGTCGGCCTCGTGACTCACTTGATTTTTTTTTTCTGGGTGGAACTTCAGAAATGGGCCCATCTTCAATCAGCGAAGAGATACTCCTCAAAACATCCTACGGGCCTCCTCAAAACATTCAACTTCTGATCTTCCTTTTGGCAGTCAGCCTTGACGGCTGGGCCTACCGCTTTAAGAACAAGAGAGCCCTCGTTTCAGTTTGGCGCAACTGCATTGCTTCTTTCTTCTTTTGAAACCGTTTAGAGTCTTTATCTGTTGGCTTATCTCTGATGTTGATATGGTCTACACAAAAGTTTTAATTCTCAATATGATCTACACTTTTTTCGAAAGGGCGGCAAAAGCTTTGCCGCGGATTTTATTAGACGATATAAAAAGAAAAAAAAAGAACAAATATAACTCCCTATTTACACCCAGCGTCCCCTGCTAATCAAAATGGAAACCAGCAAAACGGCAGAAAAAACAACTGCACGAAAGAAAACAGGTAAAAAGACTGAGACTAGAGACACTCCGAAAACAAGAACCCTGGCCCAAACTGGAGAAGAGGTCTATTGCTAGTTCGCCGTATTATGAATTGGAGCCGTCGTCAAAGAAAACTGACTTATATCATCTTTGCACAAACTTGCGACTTGTCTTGGGCTCAAACTTTTTTTTTTGTTGGAAAGTTCGCCTATTCCTCTCTTTTCAGATATTCCACCAAAAATATATTATGATTCCGTCGAAGCGCCGTCTTTGATTTTTGTCAACTTTTCTCCTACATCTTCGCCAATAATTATGAAGCGACCCAGTTGTGTTTATGGAGCTAAGGTCAGTTAAACTGAACCATATCTTGATCAACTCCCACACTTAGAGCAATCTTTACACAGGTGTGATCTACACTTTGTAGTTTGCAGTTTTTCATTTTGAAAATATTTAGAGCTCTACGTGACTACGTATATAGTTAGATCTTAAAATTTAAAATTTCCAAACAACCTCTCGACCACGTCCTAAACATGCAGAAGAGGCATTTCGATCCGATTCTGGTTGCATCCAAAGGCGTTCCATTCTGGTTGCATCCAAAGGCAGACGACCACCCAGTCACCAGAAGAGGCATTTCGATCCGATCAATTGGCACAGCCACTGTGCCAGATGCTCACACAGCTGGCTCCAAGTACCTACGGCTGTACTCTGCACTACTTGAAGGACTTCATGAAGTAATCGAGACTATAGTTTCCTTTGGCTAGGTGGGTGGTTGAAGTCCATGACCACGAACAGTTCGAGAAACAGCCTCTGGCGCGCGCCATTGATTTCTCCCTCTGATTCCAGTCGAGCTCGTACATGTTGATACATCAATGACAAGGCCTTGTTTAGATTATAAGTTTTTTCACTCTCTCTATCACATTAAATCTTTGGACATATGTATGAAGTATTAAATATAGATAAAAAAATTAATTACACAGTTTGATTGTAAATTACGAGATGAATCTTTTGAACCTAGTTAGGCTATGATTGGACAATAATTGTCAAATACAAATAAAAGTGCTACAGTGCCGAATACCGATTCCATCTAAACAAGACCCAAGTGCCATATCCGTGTCGCTCTTGCACGCCGACGCGCACGCGTCACAGATGGCTAGCTCTGCATCTGTTGCCGCCCTGATGCCACGCCGATCTACACTGCACCCACGCATGGAGAGCCACAGCGATGGTAGCTGAGTGAGAGTAAATTCCTGAACTATCGCAGTAGCTAGCCTGCATTCAAGGAGGAGACTGCAAACTGACCGGGCACCGGCCATTAACGCCACACCTGCGCGCGTCGCGTTGCAGGGCGAGAGCGAGGCACGTATGCATGCATGTACGTACGCCCCATCACCGTGCCCTGGGCCTGCTGAAGTGCTGATCGAGAACCCTCGTCGCGCCGCGTGCACGCGCTCGGCGCGGCGACGACGACACGACGGCACCACCTGCACATGGCCGTCGACCATGGTGCATACCGGAGTAGCTGGTGGTAGTGGTAGAGAGTCCGCAGCAGTGCATGGCGTACGCTCGTGGCGCGTCATCGGTGCGAACAACTCTGAACTGGGTCACGGTAGTGAAAGGATGTTACGACGGTGAAGGCCCATGAAGGCGTGGCGTTACGGCCCATTTCCATTTCAGTGAACTGCGCGGTGTTCACCAGCTACCTCGGCCGGACTCTTTTCCCCTCTCGGAGTGTCAGTCTTTCAATGCATTTATTTGCTGCAACAGGTGCACCATGCTTTGCCCTGTGCATAATGCAGATTTTATATGCGAACGAGAAGGCGCGAGCTGTTATATAGTAGACACCAGTAGCGAGTCAGGACTCAGGACTCACTACCTGGAAAGCTCCAGCAGCTACGAAAGCTAGCCCATTGCCTCCTTGCAAGGAGTGTGGTGTGGAGATGGCTAGGCCAGCTCTTGTGCTCGTGTGCTGCTGCCTGCTGCTGGCGTACGCGGCGGCAGCGCGCGTTCTCGGCGAGGGCGAGCCTTTCGGCGGCCGGAAGAACCCCGCCGACCCGCACCATTCTCCCGGTTCGAGACCCACGGCTTCCAGTTTCTTCGGTCTTATCTTATGGGGTTCTCAACTGACACGAAGTAAAACCTGTCCTGTATTGTGTGTTCTGTTCTTTCCTTGCAGGCTCACACGGGACTCCGCCCTGCTCGCCGTCCATCGGCACCTCGCCGACCACGCCAACCACACCTGGCGGTGGCAGCGGCGGTGGCTATTACCCGCCTTCGCCGGACATCGGCACTTCCCCGACCGCACCGACAACTCCAGGCGGTGGCGGCGGGTACAATGCTCCCCCGTCACCGTCCAGTGACACCTCCCCGACTACGCCCGGTGCTGGTGGTGGTGGGTACTACGGTCCTCCTTCGCCGTCCTCTGGCACCTCCCCGACGACGCCCGGTGGTGTTGGTGGCGGGTACAGTGCTCCCCCTTCGCCGTCCAGTGACACCTCCCCATCGACGCCTGGAGGTGGTGGTGGGTACTACGGTCCCCCCTCGCCGTCCTCCGACACCTCCCCGACGACGCCCGGCGGTGGTGGTGGAGGGTACAGTGCTCCTCCTTCACCGTCCAGTGACACCTCCCCATCGACGCCTGGAGGTGGTGGTGGGTACTACGGCCCCCCTTCGCCGTCCTCTGACACCTCCCCGACCACGCCCGGTGGCGGCGGGTACTATGGCCCCCCTTCGCCGTCTTCTGACACCTCTCCGACCACGCCGTCGGCGCCCGGCTACTACGGACCTCCATCGCCGTCCAGTGACACTTCGCCGACCACCCCAGGCAGCGGTGGCGGCTACTACGGCCCTCCCACGCCGTCCAGTGACACTTCACCGACCACTCCTGGCGGCGGTGGCGGTTACTACGGCCCTCCCTCGCCGTCCAGTGACACTTCCCCCACGACGCCTGGCGGCGGCTACTACGGACCTCCCTCGCCGTCAAGTGACACTTCCCCCACGACGCCTGGCGGTGGCGGTGGCGGCAGCTACTATGGCCCCCCTTCGCCGTCCTCTGACACCTCCCCGACCACACCTGGCAGCGGCGGCGGCGGGTACACGCCGACACCAGATGCGCCGTTACCGCCTATCAGCACATCGCCGCCGTTCTCCCCGCTGACGCCAACACCGACTACCCCGACGCCCTACGACCCCAACACGCCGCCCTTCACGGGCCCGTGCACGTACGTAACCCCCAAAACCCTCGCTCAGAGTACTGCCGGCTCACACAAACCTAACGTATGTGTCGCTCGTATTTTGTGGCTTAATTTGCAGCTACTGGATAATGCACCCGGGCGTGGTGTGGGGCCTGTTCGGCTTCTGGTGCCCGCTGGTGCGGCTGTTCGGCCCGAGCGCGGCGGTGCCGTTCGGGCACGACCTGACCGTGCCGGAGGCGCTGGCGAACACGCGCCAGGACGGCGTGGGCGCGCTCTTCCGCGAGGGCACGGCGTCGCTGCTCAACTCCATGGTGAACAACAGGTTCCCCTTCACGACGCAGGAGGTGAAGGACGCGTTCGGCGCCGCGCTCAGCTCCGGCGATGACGGCGCCGCGGCGGCACAGGCGCAGCTCTTCAAGAAAGCAAACGAGGGACACGTCAAGCAGAACTAGCTAGGCGGCGGCCACCGTATGTTATGTATGTTCCGTAGGCATGCAAACTGCAGTGCAGCTAGTGCGTCGCGACTCGCGAGCATGGAGGGGTTGGTTAGGATCTGCACGTACGTGTTTGATGATGGGGTTGAAGTTATTAGTACCTCTTTGCCTCTATCTTGTCTTGTATTAGGTGTGCAAAATGTGGTCTAAAGTTGATGGGAGTAGGATCTGTTGCTAAGTTGCGATCTTTCAATTTGTCTTCAGAATGAGAGTATGCAGGCTTGTTTTAAGCCCTCTTCGGTTGTATTGGAATAATTTCCAGCCGCACAAGTCTTTCACAAATTTCTACTCGGGCGGAAGATTTCCGGGCCCGGAACCGCCGGTTCAACCGAACCGGGCCTTAGTCTTCCAGTTCCACGGTTCCACCTGTCTCTTAATTTTCTGATGTAACCCCTAAACCAGTACTGCAGACATAATCAAGTGGAAACTGTTACCGAGGTTGATTCAGTGAAATAGACTTCGTTACAGCACAATGAACACCTTGGCAAGGAGCCAGGACTAATGAAATTTTCGTTTTTCTTTTAGGAAACTAATGAAATTTTTGTTTTTTAGAAACCGGGTTTATATTTCACATATTTCGGATAGTTTACGTCCCCCAAGTCTTACAAAGACACCCTCGAAATAAAAGAAAAATACATCCAAGTCGTTGCAAGATTCTCCCGCTCGTCCTCGTCGCCGAAGCAGGAGCCTTGAAGCCGACCACCACCTTCTCGACGAAGGAACATCAGAGATTTTTAGTGCCACCAAGTGCAGCACATCGGAAACACCGACATGTTTTATAATTGTTGAGCGTTCAGGCTGAGCCAGATGGCCAGCGGCCACCACATCGCCAGAGAACAAGGAATCTGGCGCCTCATCAACAACCCTGGCTCGCCGGAAGACGATACACCCAGAAGCAAACCACCAGAAGAGGTGGGAGCTAAAAACCAACCCAGTTCCACAAAGTTGATAGACATACCTCCCAAGATTTCCACCGGAGTCTATCATCAGTGCCGGCGCTGACAGAAACGAGGGAGGGACAAAAGGATAACCCGACGAGATCTAGAGCACCCACCAGAACTCCAGATCCGATGAGCTCACACCATATTAACCTCTAGGCTGCAGCGATCAGGGAGCCATCGCCACCATCATCAGCACCGCCATGGAGGACCGAAGACTTCGGATGGCGTCGCATGGATACCGCCGAAGGTAACCCTAAACTACTAAAACTATAACATATAATTAGTAGTAATAGACAACCGCACCTGCCCTCAACCAAATCCCTCACCTTCCAACGCCGGAGACGCCGACAGAGGCGAGAGATCCGGTGAGGAACATGCCGGGATCGAGAAATCGCCCGTTGTTCGCGGATGCTGTCGTGTGGGAGAAATTCAAGCCACGCCCGAACATGTTTCCCCACGCAGATGGAGAGATATTGAATGATGGAATGGTCATCATCCACCCCTCCGCCTCGGCAGACAAGCCGAAAATCTTCGAGCCAAATATTGGGGTTCGTCTCCCTAGTGTACTTGGCAATGTTGGTGGGCGGTCAGAAGTGTTGTGGGAACGACGCTCTTTGGATACGCCGGCCAAAGGCCTGTGGTCCCGGCAATCCGGACTGAGACTCCAGTTGTATGGTTGGCGACCATGCCTGGGGCTCGTTTCACCTCTCCCCTCGATGGTCGGGCCGGAGCCCGTGTCGCCTGCCCTCACCGCAGCCCGATGGACGTCGTCATCATGTCGGGCCTGATGTCGGTTGCTGATGACGCTGCGAGCGTCTTGGTGTGGACCGAGCCATTTGCGTACCGACGGTCGGTGTGGAGCAGGCACCAGATCGAACCGCGACGTAGCTGCGGCCTCCTGTGCCACGCTTGGTGGCTATAGCGGTGAGCGGATGGAGCGATCCATTTGGTGCATCCCCACTTGATGAGGACATGACCTCCATACATATGACCATGCTTAGAGAACCATATGGAGACCAAGGAGATCAGCGAGGGTGTCCTAACCGAGAAGGAGGCCCGAAGCTCATCTGGTTCGAGTCACCAAGGTGGAGGCCCAAATCAAGTTCGAGTCCATCTCGGCCTCCAGGACCAGTCTGCCTTAAACTGGTCACCCAGGACGCATACAGACTCCGTTTTCAATGATCCACATATGGATGGATAGCTAATTGGATAAGGAAGCCAACCCAATTAGTCTCACGTCAAAATCCCTTCGGAATCAACGGGAATCGTTGAAACAAATCAGCATCCAGAATCTGTCAGGGTGCTGCAACACCGTCTTTTGGTCTGTTGGACCATGTATCGTGTTTGGGCCCATTAGGGGACGCATCCAGGGTGTGACGCCCAAGACTCTATAAATACTAGCCGTTGCTCTCCTTAGGGTTTAGGTTTTGTTTAGTTCTTGATTTCCTTGTGAAACAGACATCGTTTTGCTGCAACTGTGCCGCCAAGGCTGCTTGCTGTGAACTAGGGCCCCAGTTCTTAATCTTGTTCGCCAATGACGATTAGTCCTTTCGAATAAAGACTTGAACTCCTTCTCGTTATCATAAGCCTCATATTTATTTGCAATTTTAGATTGTGTTCATCCCGTTCTTGCTTGTGTTCTCGATTCGCTTGCAGGAAAGCCTTCTCGGCGAGGTCAATCGCGTTCGTGTGGTTGATAACTAACGGAGCAGTGGTGTAATGGTTGCGGGGGTCCGAATCAGTCTTGGTTCGAAGCCTAGATCGTGAACATCGAGTCTTCACCAATCGACGCTATCATACCTTTTAGAAAATCGGGCCTAGTCTACATCAAGTGGTATCAGAGCAAGCAGCTTTGGCGGCACAGTTGCAGCAAAATAATGTCTTTTTCACGAGGAAATCAAGAACTAAATAAAACCCAAACCCTAAAAGAGCGATGGCTAGTATTTTTAGAGTCTTGGGCGTCACCCCCCTAGACGCGCCCCCCAATGGGCCCAAACACGATACACGGTCCAACGGACCAAAAGACGGTGTCGCAGCACCCAGACAGATTCTAGATGCTGACTTGTTTCGATGATTTCTGTTGATTCCGAAAGGATTTTGATGTGACACCAATGGGGTTGGCTTCTTTATCCAATTAGCTTTCCATCCATATATGGATCATCGAAAACGGAGTCCGGATACGTCCTGGGTGACCTGTTTAAGGCAGACTGGTCCTAGAGGCCGAGATGGACTCGAACTTGATTTGGGCCTCCACCTTGGTGACTCGAACCGGATGAGCTTCAGGCTTCCTTCTCGGTTAGGACACCCTTGTTGATCTCCTTGGTCTCCATATGGTTCTCCAAGCATGGTCATATGTATGGAGGTCATGTCCTCATCATCCTTTCTTTCTTGACGAAAAGCCGTCCTCAGCGTCAATTTTGTTTGAAGTCGATCCTGCACAACATGAGGACAATCGAGGTTTCCAAAATAATGAAAATGGACAATGTTGTGAGAAAGAATATGACCACATATCTAGGTTTGTATGATGTCTTGTCCTATAGACATGTAGTCTGCTCGATTGAAATACACACGATCTTTGCCAATACTATCCTACAAAAGATTAGTACTAACAAAAAATATATGCTCCCTTTCTTTGGATTCCTGATCTTCCATCAGGTTCAAGATAAATAACGATTTGTTCGAAGAGCGACACACCAATCCGGTTTCAGATCACAAAGACCCGAACCCTATAACCTTAGCACCACGTCTCCTCTGGTTATCAACCGTGTCACAATTCGGTTGACCTCGCCAAGAAGGCTAATCCCTGCTGTGAGTCGAAGAACACAAGCAAGAACAAGATAAAACGTAACTCAATTGAAGTGACAATTGCAGATGAATAATTAAGCACTCGAAGTTGGGGTCTTGCAAACCGATACGGCGATTGTTCAATGACAGATTGATCTAAAACAAAATCCAAAACCTAATGTAGGTGGTGGCTACTGATTGTATAGCCTAAGGGATGTCCAAGGATCCCTCTTCACGTCCTAAAGTTGTCCCAACATGTTACAAGGCCCAATGGCCCAAAAGACGACGATGTAGCGCCGTGACAGATTCTAGATGTCAACTTGTTTCAACTATTCCTGTTGATTCTAATGTGATTTTGATGTGGGACCACTTCCATTAGTTTTCTTATGAAATTATCTTTCCATCCATATGTGGATCATCAAAAACGGAGTTCGTATGTGACCTGGATGTCTGTTTTACTACACGCTGATCCTGGAGCCCGAGATGGACTCGAACTCAAGTTGGACTGGGCCTCTGGCTTGGCTTGGACGTCCTTGCTAGCCTCCTAAGGTGGTGGCCAAGGAGGAGGACGTCCAAGGGCTTTCTTGGTGGATTCTCCAAGTCCTTGGGGTGTGCTCCCACTTAGGCCAGGGTCCCAAGGATGAATAACAAGCCCATAACAACAGTGTAGCTCTCAACAGAAATAGCGACAGAATATCTTGATGGTTTGGAGGCCTTGCTGATGTGATATTGAGATGAGACCAGATCTATTTGAAATCTTATCAAACAAGTTTTCCATCAAGTGCTCATTGACCTCGATCGCACTCTAGATGGCTGAGTTATGACCTTCCCAATGAAGCACTGTCGAGCTGCCGATGAACCAAAAATTCAACTTTGATGAACTTGCACGTTGAGACATATTTGTACCTACATTCAAATAACGACATGTACATGTGGAACCAAGTGAATTGTATCAAAAATCACTATGCAAATATAGGAATGAGCTCACCTTATAAACAATGGTCGTATCCGATGGTGTCATATCCTCATCATCCTCCCCTTCTTTACAACAAACCGTCCTCGGTTTGGTATTAGCTAAAGAAAACGTTGTTGGTAGTAGCCAACATTGCTCCCCTTCTTGAAATTTAACATGTTTCTTTATAACAAAACTAGAGGAACTCGACATGACAAGATTATAGCAATTGCAATCCTTTGGTTGATCATACTTTTACACAATATAAGGAGATTTCAGATTTGAACAAATATAGACATGATGCACCATATACTCTCTTTTACAATTATATTTTCCAATAAAATGATATGTACAAGTAGACAACCATGACAATTCAACACATTTAAGTTTCTCTTCTAAACTACTAAGAGCATATAAAGTATCAAACTCAATATAACCCAAAGTATTTGAAGAATACAATAATTTCTTTTCATCTTTTTCGGTAGCAATGGGAAGCAATTTTTTATGTTCAGCATAAGTAATTGGTTCCAAAGCCAAATCATCATACTCATTCACTAGTTGTGGCATACGTATAATAAAAGCATTTTCGCACAGCTCTTCTTTATCACTAGCATTATTAGAATAATTATTTTTTGACAAAGGCAATTCAGATTTAACATCCAATTCTTTCCTTTCATTAGCAGCTCTATCTCTATTAGTTTGTGCATTTTTAGCATGGTTTAAAGTTTTACCAGACTCCAAAGTATGTGTGGGAGGTGGTGGTGGTGAAGATGTTGTTGTAGCGGCGAAAGTAACCACTCGCCTTTTTATCGCAGTCTCAACCTTCACAAATGGTTGCTCCACCCTTGCTAAAATTTGGTTGAGGTTGTCGCCAATGTTGGTATGGTTCTTTTGCTGACATTCCTACAATTCTTTTTCTGCAAGCATAGCAAGCTGGAACAAACGTTTGAGAGTATAAAATTCTATATGGAAAATAATATCTTGTATTTCATGCCTCAAACCACCAAAAAATGAACAATGGTATCTTCCATGTCCTCTACTATCCCACAACGTATTGCACACTTTTGAAACTCTGTATAATATTCTTGGACAGACATATTGCCCTGCTCTAAGCACTGCAATTTGTTATGCCATTCATGTTTATAAGAAGGAGGAATAAAACGATCATGCATAGCTATCTTAAGTTCTTCCCATGTACCAGGTAAAACATCCTCTGCAACTAGCCCATACCACCAAATAATGGCAAAGTCCTTAAACTCACTAGTAGCTTGTTGAACTCTATATTGCTTAGGTACAAGGTGGACACTAAACTTTTGCTCTACTGTCATCTCCCAATTAAGGTATCCCTCAGCATCATATTGTCCCGAAAAAGAAGGTATGGTAAATTTAACCTTTGCATAAGGATCATCGAGAGCACGATTACGATTACCTTGATGGCGGTTGAAGTTTCGAGCACCACCCATACCTGTGGTGTTTGTGTGAAGACGAAGATGTAATCTGTTTCTCCTTGTTGCTGCTCGATCAACATTACCATCGGTATCTTACATCTCGTCATCATCGTTCACATCTTCATCGGGTGCTGGACGGTTTTCTAATGCAACTATCCTATCGGTTAACATGGACACTCTTTTGTCCAATCTCTCAAGAGTGCTACCGAGCTTGAGGTCATTGAGCGCGTTGGTTATAGCCTTGGCAATTGCCTCGCTCATATCCTTATGAGCATGTTCTATAACAGATTGTAGTTGCTCTTGGCTTACGCACTCCTTGAAGTCTTTAGGCGTCTTATCTTCATCATCACCTACCATCGTAGACACAAAACATAGCAACAAACAGTGAAGGTTATCCCTAATAATCCTACTACATAGGTGGAGTGGTGCTGCCTCTCAAGATCACAGCAAAAGAAAACACCTTATCAAGCTCTTACAAGGTTCTACCAATGCAAAGCAGTGGATGGTACAACCGGTGGCTGGTAAGTGATACCTGTAAGGGTGTGACACCAAGATTGCAAGGGTCTTTTTCTGTACCAATCTGAAGTATATGTGGAGCTTAGGAGACACGTAAAAGAACAAATATGTATATGTGGCACATAAGTCAGTGACAAATAGCAATATTGAATAAATGTCTAGAGCACTTGTCCTAGTTGCTGGCCTATACGTGTTCCTATCACTAGTTGTGATAAACAAAAGAGGAAACAAGGATAAAAGGAAACAAGTATCAAAGGTAGCAATGGATGTGAACAAGGCAAAAGGTATCACAAACAATAGAGCTATTGAGTGTTCCTTATGTGCTCCTTTTTGATATCTTCTATTCTCTTTTACTATTTTTTTCTTTTATTTTTTGTCCAATCTTTTTTTCTTGCTTTTGCTCTTTTGATATTTTTTTCTCAGCAAGGAGCACGCAAGAATAAACCACAAAAATTTTGAGCTTAATTGAATAAAAGATGTGGCCTATAGAAAATTAGGACTATGCTAAAAAGCATACCAAAACTTGTGAGCCTAGAAACTCAATTTTCCTAATCGAATTTCGCAAATCTAATTTTTGCGAACTCAGAAATCCTGAGATAAAATAGATCTAAAATTTTCTGGCGTTCTCCGTAGATATAAAATTTTTCCTGTTTCGATTCGGATGCAAAAGTTATAACTGTTTTAAGGAAACTGCTCGAATTAGGGATTTAGTGGACACAAGATGCAAACCGATGATGATACAGAATAGCGGCGGTTGGAGGTATCAACGCAAACTAGAAAAGATCACAATCTAAACCAGTAACAAGACTTTGACCTAGGACACAAACTCAACAAAGCGGACTCTGAAACTGAATCATGCAAAGGCTATGGCGCGGATGGTTATAGGATAGGAAACAAATATGACATTGGACTATGGGATAAAAGCAAAAACACTCGAACTAAGGATAAGATGCGAACTTGATGGTATACCTGAAGCTCTGATTACCACTTAATGGGGATGAGGGTCCTGATCTTTCATCAGGTTCAAGATAAACAACGATTTGTTCGGAGAGCGACACACCGATCTGGTTTCAGATCACAAAGACCCGAACCCTGCAACCTTAGCACCACGTCTCCTCTAGTTATCAACCGTGTCACAATCCGGTTGACCTCGCCAAGAAGGCTAATCCCTGCTGCGAGTTGAAGAACACAAGCAAGAACAAGATAAAACGCAACTCAATTGAAGTGACAATTATAAATGAATGATTAAGCACTCGAAGTTGGGGTCTTGCAAACCGATAATGATGACTGTTCAATGATAGATTGATCTAAAACAAATCCCAAAACCTAATGTAGGTGGTGGCTACTGATTATATAGCCTAAGGGATATCCAAGGATCCCTCTTCACGTCCTAAAGGTATCCCAACACGTTACGAGGCCCAACGGCCCAAAAGACAACGACGCAGCACCGTGATAGATTCTAGATGTCAACTTGTTTCAACTATTCCTGTTGATTCTCATGTGATTTTGATGTGGGACCACTTCCATTGGTTTTCTTATAAAATTATCTTTTCATCCATATGTGGATCATAAAAAACAGAGTCCGTATGCGACCTGAACATCCGTTTTACTACACGCTGATCCTGGAGCCCGAGATGGACTCGAACTCAAGTTGGACTGGGCCTCCGGTTTGGCTTGGACGTTCTTGCTAGCCTCCTAAGGTGGTGGCCAAGGAGGAGGACGTCCAAGGGCTTTCTTGGTGGGTTCTCCAAGTCCTTGGGGTATGCTCCCACTTGGGCCAGGGTCCCAAGGATGAATAACAAGCCCATAACGATAGTGTAGCTCCCAGCAGAAACAACAACATAATATCTTGATGGTTTGGAGGCTTTGCTGATGTGATATTGAGATGAGACCAGATCTATTTGAAATCTTATCAAACAAGCTTTCCATCAAGTGCTCATTGACCTCAATCGCACTCTAGATGGCTGAGTTATGGCCTTCCCAATGAAGCACTGTCGAGCTGCCGATGAAACAAAAATTTAACTTTGATGAACTTGCACGTTGAGATATATTTGTACCTACATTCAAATAACGACATGTACATGTAGAACCAAGTGAATTATACCAAAAATCACTATGCAAATGTAGAAACGAGCTCACCTTATAAACAATGGTCGTATCCGATGGTGTCATGTCCTCATCACTTAATGGAGACGGGGATCCCGATCTTCCGTCAGGTGATGGTAACTATCGTTGTGGCGGAGAATGACACACCGATCTGGCTTCAGATCAAAAGATCGAACCCTGCAATCTTAGCACCATAGCTCCTCTAGTTATCAACCGAGTCACGGACCAGGTTGACCTCATTAAGAAGGCTAATCCCTGCCTGCGCAATGAAGAACACATGCAAAAACAAGAAAGAACGCAACCAAATTGCAGATGAATGATTAAACTCACGAAGTTGGGGTCTCACAAATCGATGAACGGTGAAACTGTTCTTAACAGAATAATCTAAGCAAAACCCAAACCCTAATGGAGGGGCGGTGGCTGTTTATGAAGACTCTAGGGTCGTGCAAGAACCCTAGACACGCCCCTAATGGGCCCAAACTCGATACATGGTCCAACGGACCAAAAGACGGTGTCGCAGCACCCTGGCAGATTCTGGACGCTGACTTGTTTTGACGATTCCCGTTGATTCTGAACAGCTTTTGACGTGAAACCACTTGAATTGGCTTCCTTATCAAATTAGATTTCCATCCATATGTGGATCATCGAAAACAAAGTCCAGATACGTCCTGGGTGACCAGTTTAGGTAGACTGGTCCTGGAGGCTGAGGCAGACTCGAATTCTTGTTGGACTGGGCCTCCGGCTTGTGTTGGACGTCCTTGCTGGTCATCATCACCTCCACCACTTCCTCTAAGTCCGTCATGACCCTCTCCAATGTTCCTAAGCAAGATAACATCATTATGTGGTAGTCTATTCTCAAAAGTATGAAAGGTATCGCTTAAGAACAAGCTCATCTCTTAATTGAGTTGTCGCTTTCAAGTTCGGGTCATTGGACCTTGCATGACGGTTAGAGGATCAGCGGGTACCTCTGAAGAAGTGATGTCCTCATCATTCTCCCCCTCTTAAATTAGAGTCGTCCTCGACTAAAGCTCATCTTCTTCTCTCAAATAAGGTTTCAAATCTGCAACGTTAAAGGTAGGACTAACCCCAAACTCGGGTGGCAATTCAAGTTTGTAGGCATTATCATTTATTTTCTCAATGATCTTATAAGGACCAGCTACTCTTGGCATTAAGACTTACATAGCTCAGGAAATCTATCTTTTCTTAAATATAACCAAACCAAATCACCTGGTTCAAGTTTAATCTCTTTTCTACCTTTACTACCAGCAATTCTATACTTTTCATTCATGCTTTCAATATTTGCTTTAGTTGTTTCATGCAACTTATGAATAAAATCAGCACGCTCTCTAGCATCACTATGTATTCTCTCAGTGGTAGGTAAAGGCAAAAGATCAATAGGAGCACGGGGGTTAAAACCATACACTACCTAAAATGACTTATTTTGGTGGTTGAATGTTCCGCCCTGTTATATGCAAACTCCACATGTGGCAAACACTCTTCCCACATCTTCAAATTGTGCTTTAAAATGGCTCTCAACATGGTGGATAATGTTCGATTCACAACCTTAGTTTGCCCATCAGTTTGGGGATGACATATTGTAGAAAACAATAGCTTGGTCCCCAATTTATTCCACAACATACGCCAAAAATGACTTAAGAATTTTGCATCGTGATCTGAAACAATAGTAGAAGGCATACCATGCAAGCGAACGATTTCTTGAAAGAAAAGGCCAGCAATATGAACAGCATCGTTGCTCTTATGACAAGGAATAAAATATGCCATCTTAGAAAAACGATCAACCACCACAAAAATACTATCTCTCTCCCTCTTAGTCCTTGGCAATCCTAACACAAAATCCATAGATATATCTGCCCAAGGAGTAGAAGGAACCGGAAGAGGCATATACAAACCATGTCGGTTCAACCGCGACTTAGCTTTTTGACATGTGGCATACCGAGCCACATACCGCTATACATCTCGCCTCATCCTTGGCAAAAGAAGTGTGTGGACAGCACCTCCTCCGTCTTCTTGGCACCAAAATGTCCCATTAATCTACCTCCATGTGCCTCCTGCAATAATAAAAGACGAAAGCAACCAACTGAAATGCATAGGCGGTTAGCTCTAAACAAAAACCCATCACTGATCATAAACTTATTCCATGTGCGTCCCTCTCTACAATTAAGCAACACATCCTTAAAATCAGGATCAAGCGCATATTGCTCTTTAATAGATTGAAGACCAAAAATCCAGCAATCAAGTTGGGACAGCAATGTATATCTTCTAGACAAAGCATCAACAATCACATTATCCTTCTCTTTCTTGTGTTTGATAATATAAGGAAAAGATTCAATAAATTCAACCCATTTAGCATGCCTACGATTCAGATTATTTTGAGAGCGAAGATACTTAAGCGATTCATGATCAGAATGAATAATAAATTCTTTAGGCCATAAATAATGACACCACGTCTCCAAAGAACGAACAAGTGCATACAATTCTTTATCATACGTGGAATAATTAAGAACAGGACCATGCAATTTTTTGCTGAAGTAAGCAACTAGTTTACCATCTTACATCAAAATACCACCAATGCCAACTCCACTAGCATCATATTCTAGCTCAAAAGTCTTACCAAAATTTAGAAGTTGTAGCAATGGTGCCTGTGTAAGCTTGTCCTTCAAAGTGTCAAAGGACTCCTCTTGTGCATCTCCCTAATGAAACACCACTCTTTTTTTCGTCAACTCATGCAATGGGGCAGCAATGGTGCTGAAATCTTTGATAAAGCGGCGGTAGAATCCTACAAGACCAAGAAAACTCCTCACCTATGTGACGGTTTGGGGAACCAGCCAGCTCTTTATGGCTTCAATTTTCATCTCGTCCACCTCAATTCCCTGTGGAGTTACAACTTAGCCAAGAAAAAAAACTCGATCCGTGCAAAAGATGCACTTCTCAAGGTTACCAAATAAACGTGCATCACATAAAGCATTAAAAACAGCACGTAAGTGATCTATATGTTCATCAAAAGACTTGTTGTAAATCAATATATCATCAAAGTAAATTACCACAAAATGTCCGATAAAAGCTCTTAAAATCTCATTCATTAAGCGCATGAAAGTGCTAGGTGCATTTGTCAAACCAAAAGGCATTACTAACCACTCATACAACCCGAATTTGGTTTTAAACATAGTTTTCCATTCATCTCCAAGTTTCATTCTAATTTGGTGGTAGCCACTTTGCAAGTCAATCTTAGTGAAAATTATAGAACCACACAACTCATCTAACATGTCGTCTAGCCTAGGAATAGGATGACGATACCGAATGGTAATATTATTGATGGCTCTACAATCAGCACACATATGCCAAGTTCCATATTTTAGGAACCAAAAGTACAGGAACGGCACAAGGACTAAGGCTTTCATGTACATACCCGTAGTCCAAAAGATCTTGGACTTGCCGCTGAATTTCCTTAGTCTCCTCAGGATTGATTCGATAGGTAGCTCGGTTGGGCAAGGTTGCTCCCGGAATCAAATCGATTTGATGCTCTATCCCTCTCATAGGTAGCAGTCTCGGGGGTATCTCAGCTGGAAAATATCCTCATACTCCTGCAAAAGGTTAGTGATAGCAGGAGGTACCAAGCTAACAATATCATCAAGCGAAAACATAGCTCGTTTGCATACCAAAGCATAGCAAATATCATCATCAAAAATTTCAGCAAAGTCACATTTTATTGCAAGCATAACACCGCCCTTTAATTTAATCCCCTTAGCCTTAGAAATAGATGTAGACTTATCCTTTTTAGGTGGGAAAATAGAATTAGCAACTTGCTGATTTTTAGATTGAACATCATTGAAACTAGCAGCGCATTCTCTATCAGCTTGTACAATTTGAGCAGGGGTCAAAGGTACCAAAGTAATTTTCTTTCCTTTATACACAAAAGTGTATTTATTACTTCTACCATGGTGTGTAGCATCATTATCATGTTCCCAAGGACAACCCAATAAGAGTGAACAAGCTTGCTTAGGTACCACATCACAATCAACAGAATCAGCATAAGAACCAATGGAAAATAAAACTCTGCAAGTTTGTGTTACCTTTGCTTTACCAGAATCATTTAGCCACTGAATATGGTATAGATGTGGGTGTGGACATGTGGTCAAGCCAAGCTTCTTGACCAAATCAGAACTCACCAAATTGTTGCAGCTACCTCCATCAATAATGACACGTGCTCGACGGTCGCTGATGACGAAGAAAATCTAGAACAAGTTATGGCGTTATAGCTTCTCAGGTTGCTAGACTTGTGAGCTAAGCACCCACTGTACAATGATGCTCCTATAGGATGCCGTGGCCTCGTCACCAAGGACTTCACTGTCCTCCTCATCTGCATCTTGGTCTTCTTCATTTTCAATGTCAGAGGTGCTGATGTAACCATCCTCTATAGCAATATATGCCCGCTAACTTGGGTAGTCCTTCTGCACATGGCCAATGCCATGGCAGCGGTGGCACTAAATACCCGAAGTGCGTCCCATCGATGCAACGGATGAGGACCTCTTGGTAGGCACTTGCAAAGAATTTTTACCAGAATCTGAATGTCGTGCGGGAGGTGCCTTAGGTGTAGCGGAAACTCCAGAGGCTGTTGGTCGCTTACTCGCTGGTGGAGGCATCTGAAAAGTGGTTGGCTTGGTCAGCCCCGAAGATGGTGCCGAGCGTGGCATGTATGTGCTGGTGTGGACCTTACTCTTGCCCTGCTTTTCACGCCCCTGCAATTCCTTTTCTGCAAGCATAGAAAACTAAAACATCTGGTTGACAGTGTTAAATTCTTTATAATCAACAATGTCCTGAATCTCATGCCTCAAACCCAAATAAAAACAACAAATGGCATCTTCGTTTTCCTCCACAACACTACAGCACATCAATCCCTTTTGGAGCTCACTATAGTAATCCTGTACAGATTTATCTCCTTATTCTAAATGTATCAATTTCTTACGCAAGTCACTATGATAAAAAGGAGGAATAAAATGATCATACATAGCTACCTTAAGTTCTTCCCACGTACCAGGTAAAGCATCCTGTGCAGCTAGCCCATTCCACCAAATAATGGCAAAATCCTTAAACTCACTAGTAGCTTGTCTAACTCTATGCTGCTCAGGTACAAGGTGGGTACTAAACTTTTGTTCTACCATCATCTCTTAATCAAGATATCCCTCAGCATCATAATGACCTAAAAAAGATGGTATTGTGAACTTAATTTTAGCATAAGGATCATCGGGCACACGGTGATTATTATCTTGACGGTGGTGGTGGACACCACCCATACCTGTCGTGTTGCAGCGAAGATGTTGTCGTAATCTCTCTTGTCGGAAAGCTGCCCGACCTATGTTCCCGTTGGCATCATACACCATGTCTTGACCATCAATGTTGCTGCCGAAGACGTCGTTGTTGCCTGCTACAAAGGTTTCCAACTCAGTAACCTTGTCGGTTAGCATGGAAATTTGCTTGTCCAATCTCTCCATGCTATTGCCAATGTTGAGTTCAATGAGTGCGTCAGTGACGGCCTTCCTGACGGCCTTATTCATCCTTTTTGGGCATCCTCTATAATAGCTTGTAGTTGCTCTTGGCTGACACACTCGTTGAAACCCTTAGGATTATTATCTCTAGTCTGTTCACCTCCTGTCATTAAAAACACAAAAACAGGAACAAACAGGTGAAAGTTATTCCTACCAAATGACTACGTGGTTGCAGTGGTGTCACTTTTTACAGCAAGTGGAAGCGTCTTACCAAGCTCTTACAAAGTTCTTACCAACACAAATAGTGGACGATACAACCGACGGCTGGTTCGTGATGCCTGTGAGGCAGTGGTACCGAGATTGTAAGGCCCTTTGTCTGTACTGATCTAAAGAGTTTGTGGAGCTTGGAAGGCACACAAAGAGTAATATGTATATCTAGCACATAAGTCAGTAACAGAAAGTAATGCCGAATTATAGTCCAAAGTACTTGTTCTAGTTACTGGTCTAAAGTGTTGCAAGTACTAGGTGTGTGACAAAAGTATAATGGATAGCAAGGTGATAGGTGTGAGAAAAACAAGTATGGTGGATGGAGACAGCAACACAAACAAGGAACCAGACAACACACGCTAACATAGCTCACTTTGGTCTTCTCTATGTGCCCCTCTAAATATTGTTCCTCTTTTGCCCCTCTTTTTTTTCTATTTTTTGGGTTGTCGTTGTTTTTTTGGGAAATTTTGAATTTTTTATTTTATTTTATTTATATTTTTCCTTTACTTAGGAGCACAAAAGAAGTAACCACAGAAAATATGAGCTCAAACAAGTGAAAGACGTGGCATGTGGAATTTTTAGAAAATTGGATCAAAATCGATAAAAACCTTGTGACCACGAAAAGAGGATCTTGTGACCACTTTTTGACCAATTTAAAAATCTCCAAAATATGCAAATATGGAACGTCAAAAACAGAGTTCGTATGCAAAAACTAGACCAGTTTTAAGAATTGGCTCTGAATTAGAGGACAAAACGGGAACAATGTGTGCAAAATTGGTCATAACAGCCAAAATTTGATGGAAATGATGGGGAAAACACATGAACTAGACTCTAACACGGCCTAACCAGCAACAAGACCTCGACCAGGACACAAACTCAACACGACGGACTCTGAAACTGAAATATGCAAAGGCTGTGGCGCGGAAGGTTCAGCCAAGATCCTTCTGATAAATCTCAAACTTGGAATGATATGAAACATCTTATGAGAGAAAATTTTATTAATCCATCTCTTGTAATTAATTCAAATGATGAGATGCATCAATTAGATCAATCTCTTGTTATTCCTCCCACTATGCCTAACCTTTTGCAGGACAATGTACAAAAGAACGAGGATGACGTGAAAGAAAATGAGGAGCTCACAACCTCATATGCAAATTCAGAACCATCATTACACAATGCACCTATTACTACTGCTAAAAATATAGGTAATGCCCATGGTGCTACACTCATGGAAGATGAGAATTGTTTTAATGTACTAAATTCTTTCACACACCATGCTATCATAGAGCAATTGTTAGTAGAACTCTCTCTTGATTTATCTTTGTCCCATGATAATTTGCTTGATGTTCCTTGTGATAAAGATGAATTGGTTGATGATGCTTCAGTTTTACATGTTTTGGAACCAACCACTTGCACTAAAAATAAACATGTTAATCATATTGCTATTAAAACTGGTGAGTTCAAACTGTTGTCTTCTTTATATACTTTGGGTTACATTGAATTTGATGTTTTGTGTAACCTTGATTGCTTGGAAGAGAGCCTATTTAAATATGCTGATTTGCCTTGGTTTTCTAAACATATATATCATGTTATTGGCAAATATAACAACAAAGGATAATATATGATACATCGAGTATACATTCGTAGTAATATGAATTCTCCTTTTGTTGTACAAGATTATGATCGTTTAGAGGGCAGCCATAATAATACAAATATTTTCTCATGTTCCTCAAAGAAACAAGTTTACTTCCATGAAGGGGAGCATTGTTGGTTATTACCTATGTCTGCTAAACCATCTATTCCTGCATTGTTTTTGGTTAGTTCTAATCTTTTACAGGATAGTGTTGACATACATCGTGTGCATTCGGATCAAGGAGTCTACATGCTTGCTGAAATTTTTATGCGAGATGACACGCTAGAAACTTGGAAACATGATCACATTCCTTCTCACAATTATTTTAGTTTCCTTTGTCTTCGCAACCCCGTTCTCCTTTGTGTTGTGCAAGATCAGTTTCAAGCACAATCGACGCCGAGGACGGCTTTTCGTCAAGAAGGGGAGGATGATGAGGACATGACACCCATGCATATGTCCATGTTTGGTGCATGACATAGAGGGGTAGGAGGCCAGCAAGGGTGTCCAAGTCAAGAAGGAGATCCGAGGCTAATTCGGTTCGAGTCCCCGAGGTGGAGGCCCAAAGCAACTCAAGTTCGAGTCTGTCTCGGGTTCTAGGACCAGTCTGCCTTAAACTGGTCACCCAGGACGCATCCGGACTCCGTTTTTGACGATCCACATATGGTTGGAAAGCTAATTTGATAAGAAAGCCAATTCAAGTAGTTTCATATCAAAATACCTTTGTAATCAATGGGAATCATAGAAACAAGTCAGCATCCAGAATCTATTAGGGTGCTGCAACATCGTCTTTTGATCCGTTGGACCGTGTATCGTGTTTGGGCCCATTAGGGGGCACGTCCAGGGGGGTGACGCCCAAGACTCTATAAATACTAGCAATCGCTCTCCTTAGGGTTTGGGTTTTATTTAGTTCTTGATTTTCTCATGAAACAGATATCGTTTTGCTGTAATTATGCCGCCAAGGCTGGTTGCTGTGAACCAGGGTCCTAGTTCTTGATCTTGTTCGCCTGTGGTGATTAGTCCTTTTGAATAAAGACTTGAATTCCTTCTCGTTATTATAAGCCTCATATTTATTTGCAATTTTAGATTGTGTTCATCCCGTTCTTGCTTGTGTTCTTGATTCGCTTATAGGAAAGCCTTCTCGGCGAGGTCAATTGCGTTCGCGTGGTTGATAACCAACGGAGTAGTGGTGTAATGGTTGCGGGAGTCTGAATCAGTCTTGGTTCGAAGCCTAGATTATGAACATCGAGTCTTCACTAATCGACGCTATCATACCTTTCGGAAGATCGGGCCTAATCTATATCAAGTGGTATCAGAGACCTTGTTGCCCGTTAGGTATAACTTTGTTTTCCTCTTTAGATTGTTACTCTTTTTGCATTACCTATAGTCCACAAAAAGCAAAAAAATATACATCATTATATATTCCTTGTCCTATAGCCTCTTTGTGCCATGCAATTTCATCTCTGTTTCGCGTTATTGAGTTTGTGCCCTAGGTCAAGTTCTGGTTGCTGGTTTTAGATCATTTTTTAGTCCAATTTGTGTTTTTCCCTTTGTTTTTCATCATAATCCGTGAACATCTCCAAGTCTTGTTGAGTTTCCTTTGTATCCATCAAACCCTAATCCACACCATCTAATTTCCTACACTTGTCTTCACTGTTTCCATCAAATCATTGTTGCCGTGACCAATTTTGCGCGCATTGTTCCTGTTTTGTCCTCTAATTCGAAGTGCGTTCGTAAAACTGGTCTAGTTTTCACATACGAACTCGGATTTCGACGTTCCATATATCAAAATCGATCAGAAATTTTTTTTGGATCCATCCGTCCCCTACTTTGTTGGGGTCAGAGATTTTTATTTTGGTCAAAAAGTGGTCACAAGATCCTCTTTTCGTGGTCACAAGGTTTTTGTCGATTTTGAGCACGTCTTCTAAAAATTCCACAGGCTATGTCTTTCACTTGTTTAAGCTCATATTTTTTGTGGTTACTTCATTTGTGCTCTTAAGTGAAGAAAAAATATCAAAAAATTAAAAGAAATTGTCCAAGAATCCTAAAAAAACAACGACAACCCAAAAATAGAGAAACAAGAGGGGCAAAAGTGGAACAATATCTACAGGAGCACATAGAGAGCGTCATTTGAGCTGTATTTGTGTGTGCTAATTTCTACCTTGTTCCTAATCATATTCTTGCTGTTCACATCACTTGATACATCTGGTACTTGGAACATGAGTAGGCCAGCAACTAAGACAAGTACTTGGGATACTTATTCAGCTTTGCTATTTAGTTACGAATTTTGCTATTTCTTGCTACTATATTGTGTCTGTCCAAGCTCCACTTTCTTCTAACCAAGTACAGGTTTGTCTTGCAACTGTTACACTCAAGCTACAACGGTATCATAGTCACCGACCGATTGCACCGCCTGTTGCTTTAGTAAGAACACTTGTAAGACCGTGGTAAGACGCTTGAGAGTTGAGTGCCTTGTTTTTCCTTGTCCACAACCTAAGTAGTTGGTAGGGATAATACTTTTGTGTTGTCTTTTGCTGTCTTCTAACAATGACAGGTTATTCATATCCACCGACTTATGATGGTATAGGTGCTGATGAGTACATGGAGTAGGAAATTGCCATTGATAACATATTTGCTACTCGCTTTATATGTCCAAGGAGGAAGGTAAAAAATGCAGTTAGTGTTTTACGATATTCTGCTTTATCTTGGTGGAAGTCTTTAGATCCTTCTGATAAGCCTTAAACTTGGAATGATATGAAACTTCTTATGCGAGAAACCTTTGTTAATCCACCTCCTGTTTTGACTTCATATAATGAGGTGCACCATTTAGAGGAAGAGTCTGTTGTTATTCCTCCTGCTATGCCTAACCTTTTGCAGGACAATGTAGAAAAGAGCGAGTATGACGTGATAGAAAATGAGAAGCTCACAGCCTCATGTGAAAATTCAGAACCATCAACTATTACCCCTGCTGAACATGAGAGCAAAGGTAATGCCCATAATGCTAAACTCACAGAAGGTGAGAGTTCTCTTGATGTGCTGAATTTTTCCACCAATCATGCTATGATAGAGCAAATTTTAGTGGAGCATTCGTTTGATTTACCTTTGTCACAAGATAATTTGCTTGATGTTTCTTGTGACGAAGATGATTTGCATGATGATATTTATGTTATACCCATGCAATCATTGAAGAATGATCACGCTATATGTGTGATGAAAATGAGAACTTATGCTAAAAATAGACTTGTTATTCATAATGCTAGTGAAGTTGATGAGCTAAAATTGTTGTCATCTTTAAATACTTTGGTTACACTGAATTTGATGTTCCGTATAATCTTAGTTTTTTAGAGGAGAAACTTTATGTATATGCTAATTTACCATGGTTCTCTAGACATACATATCATGTTTCTGGTAAATATAACAACCAAGGGCAATATTTGACACAACGAGTTTACATTTATACAAATCTGAATTCTCCTTTTGTTGTGCAAAGTAATGATCAACTAGAGGATACTAAAATCAACATTGTTGTTATGCCATATTCTACTAGTTTTACTTTTCGAACACAAGTGGAATCCAAAGAAAAGGAGCATATATTTTTTGTTAGTACTAATCTTTTGCAGGATAGTATTGGCAAAGATCGTGTGTATTTTAATCGAGCAGACTACATGTCTATAGGACAAGACATCATACAAACCTGGACATGTGGTCATATTCTTTCTCACAACATTGTCCATTTTCATTATTTTGGAAACCTTGATTGTCCTCATGTTGTGCAGGATCGACTTCAAACAAAATTGACGCCGAGGATGGCTTTTCGTCAAGAAAGGGAGGATGATGAGGATATGACCTCCATACATATGACCATGCTTAGAGAACCATATGGAGACCAAGGAGATCAGTGAGGGTGTCCTAACCGAGAGGGAGGCCCGAAGCTCATCCGGTTCGAGTCACCAAGGTGGAGGCCCAAATCAAGTTCGAGTCCATCTCGGCCTCCAGGACTAGTCTGCCTTAAACTAGTCACCTAGGACACATCCAAACTCCGTTTTCGATGATCCACATATGGATAGAAAGGTAATTGGATAAAGAAGCCAACCCAATTGGTCTCACATCAAAATCTCTTCGGAATCAATAGGAATCATCGAAACAAGTTAGTGTCCAGAGTCTATCAGGGTGCTACAACATCGTCTTTTGGTCCGTTGGACCGTGTATCGTGTTTGGGCCCATTAGGGGGCGCGTCCAGAGGGTGACGCCCAAGACTCAATAAATACTAGCCGTCGCTCTCCTTAGGGTTTGGGTTTTGTTTAGTTCTTGATTTCCTCGTGAAACAGACATCGTTTTGCTGCAACTATGCCGCCAAGGCTGCTTGCTGTGAACCAGGGCCCCAGTTCTTGATCTTGTACGCCCGTGGCGATTAGTCCTTTCGAATAAAGACTTGAACTCCTCGTTATCATAAGCCTCATATTTATTTGCAATTTCAGATTGTGTTCATCTCGTTCTTGCTTGTGTTCTCGATTCGCTTGTAGGAAAGCCTTCTCGGCGAGGTCAATCACGTTCGCGTGGTTGATAACCAACGGAGCAGTGGTGTAACGGTTGCAGGGGTCCGAATCAGTCTTGGTTTGAAGCCTAGATCATAAACATCGAATCTCCACCAATCGACGCTATCATACCTTTCGGAAGATTGGGCCTAGTCTACATCACCACTCCCCTGATGGGGAGAGAGGCCACGAGTTGGAGTCACGATGCGGAGCTTTCCGCTTGTTGAACAGCGGTGGCTTCCACTAGCGCCTGAAGGTTCTGGTGGACCATCCGCTCCTGGAGGTCGATGGGCTCGGGAACACCGCGCAGAAGCATTTGCCGTAGCGATGATGTTCTGGCTAGCCCGAGCGAACTATGGGGGTCATTTCCCTCATCCATGATGTCGCGCTGGACCTAGCGGGCACGACCCCGGGCGCCGCTCACTGAGTTACGTGCATGGGGCGCAACGTGCTGCACCGAGCGCGTCGGTGCAGGTGGTGGCTGGCTCTGCCGCCATTGTCGTAGCTCCTCGACATGCTCCACTACCACCGGCGGGGTCCGGAGGGGTGTGAGTCTACAAAGACTCCACTACCACCGGCGGCTGTCCTAGAGCGTCCACCATAGTGCACTCTCGGGACGGATGGTGGATAGGTGCCATGTCGCCGATGCTAGAGCCATCGCTCTCAACCTCATCATCAAGGAGTTCGTGGAAAGTGGTGGGAGCATAGCTCACCATTTCCATGAATTCGGATGTGAGAGGGGGAGGCGCCAGTGTCCTTTGGAGCCCCTGAACGTATGCGTCTGTGGGGACGTGAGGCCATAGGAGAACCGGTCATATGATGGTTGCGTTGCGGACAATGTGGTCCCTCCGGATAATCGGCGGAAGATAGTAAATAGCGAGTAAATAACAGCATGTACATTACTCACAGCAGGGTTTGAGCAGAGCATTTGCTCGGAATGAAGCGCATGCGCCTCATCGTTGAAGTCGTCGTGTGTCCCGGAGCCGATGGAGGGCGCCCCTCCGATAGGTGCCAGAACAAGTGCCTCCTCACAGAGGTGTAGTACGCCAAGCCAGTCGGCGATGAAGTCTAGGCTTTTGAAGAGGAAGGCCTAGGATGGCTCAAAGACAGGTGGAACCCACGTCCCAACAGGTGGGAGTGTGGGAAACTCCAACGAGCCAAAGTGAGTCGTATCGCTTGAGCCCGCCATGACGAAGGTGGTGGAAAAATGGGCCATCCGATGACCAAAAGTGTGAACGTACAACGTCTTCCCCACGGACGACGTCAACTGTCGGTGCAGAAAGTGACCAATACGTAAATATTTATAGTTTTGTTGTACATTATGATTGGATGTGGTCTAGCACTCAATGACACAGGATTTATACTGGTTCAGGCAACGTGTCCTACGTCCAGTTTGAGTTGGTCGATGACTTTATTCCTAAGCCCAGATGCTCGAAGTTTGCTGTGGGGTTACAAACGAAAGAGAGAAAGATGGGGGGTACAAGAGGTCTGGTCGAACTCTGGTCTGAAGGGCCGAGAGTGGCGGGAGCTCCACCATGTGCTAAGTGTTTGAGCGTATGCTCGAGGTTTGAACCTAGTGGTTCTGCTATTGTGTGTGACTGAACTCTAGGGTCTATCTGTTGGGAGAGAGCGCATCCCCTTTTATAGATGAAGAGGACGACCTTATAAGAGAGAGAGTACACATGCTACTAAGTCTTGTTGCCCACGCCGTCGAGTACAAGATGATGGTAGGCGCCTATACACTGTTGTTGTTAGACGCACGTGGGAGGTTTTACCGTATTCACCATGTATGGTAGATGACGGCGCCCACAACACTGTTGATGTCCAGAGGTATGTGGGGGGAGCCTTACCGCGTTTGTCTGGTATGGGAGTTGATGGCGCCCACAACACTGTAGGGCAAATGTCGGCGCCCACAACACTACTTGGGTTCTATCATGCCTGAAAGGATGCAGGGCACCCTCGTGACATGTCCTATCGGTTACTGTCCTGCAGATGTATAGGGTACGGTCCTCGGTATCACGGTCGACTTGAGTGCCCTGCCTTACTTGATCCGTCCGTTTCCTGGTCCTCACCGAGCGAGCGTCCCTAGTCGGTTCGTTCCAGTTGGCTTTGACTGTGCCAGTTGGAGAAGAGCTATAAGCAGGGGTTCGGTGCATCCCCGGTCAGAGACGTGGGTCGAAGTTAGAGGCGGTGCGCTGTTCCTCCTTGGCTAGGCCTTCTGGTCGGAGAGGCGGGCCGGAGTCGAAAGCGAGGCCTTTCGGTCGGTGAGCCGAGCCAGAGTCAAAAGCGGGCGTCGTTCCTCCTTGGCCAGGCCTTCCGGTCGGAAGCTGGTACGCCCTTCTATCCTATTGTTAGGTTTTTGGGCCGGCCCAGGAGTTGCGCGTCGTTCGCAACGTCGTCTGCTGGGTCGAGCCTTTGCTGTGAAGCCGATCCATAAGGGACCCTGGGTTTATGAACCTGACACTCAATGAGTATGAAATTTTTACGATAGTTCAAGCATACAATAATTAGTCCACCATAAAAATTTCACCACAATTGGATCATAGAAATTGTAGCTATGAATTAATTATAGAAAAACATAGATCTAAAGTTACAGCAAAAAACTTGTACTAAAGCATACCATATTATATGTACGTTGTGTAGATCTACTCATGTGCAGTCCAACAAAATTGGAGTTTCTATTTTATGATTTTTCTGTGATTTACTATGATTTTCCAAAGATTTAGCCGAAATAAATAAAAAAAGAAAAAGACAAAATTGTATTTGAAATCGTTTATAATTGTTTAGGAATGTAAAACGAACGGTTTTAAAAGTTCAAGGAGATGATTTACCCGGTTTTAGAGTTTAGAGAGAAAAAACAGACTTCCACAAAAGTTAAGGAAGGTAACATGGACTTTTTCGGATATAGTGGTCATTGCTTTCTCGAATTTATCCATAAAGTCTATTAGCCTAAGCCCAAATCCCGTTGGGCTTGGGCCTTACTCCACTTCACCAGTTCACCGTGCGTCTGAACTATTCTCTCATTCCATTTCCTTCTGCTCTTTTCGCGAGCATCTCCAAAAGTTACCACTGAAGTCAATGATCAACGCCGTGAATTTTCCTAAAAAAAACAAAAAAAAATCAACGTCATGAACCATCGTTCATGAAAAAAAATGACGTGATTGTTGTGTTGGTGTTAAAAACATGAAACCACTTCAATGCATGGAGTAATCGATACGCAATGCTCTTGCGTATTTAAAAAAAATACATGCAGTATCAATCAGCCATGCTCTCTGCCTCAAATTTCTTGGGTGAAACCCTGAAAGAACATGTCACGGACCAAGATTTGGCCGGCTTCTGCTGCCGCTGCACCATACAATGGCACGCTTTTTCTCCTGTTCCACGGAGAGCTCTGCGCCTTTGTCTTCTTGTCTAGCACATCCAGAGACGGAAAAAAAAGGTTCTCGTTGGCCATCCACTAACCCCTGAAAACCCACCTTTGGGACATGCAGCTTCCCGAGGAATTGACCAAGTAAACGTCTTCGTCATTGCAGATGATCGTGCAGATCAACATCTGCAGATTAGTGGGTACGCGGCGATTTAACTTAGGCCACGTTTCAATACAGGCGTAAAGTTTTAGGGTTTTATAGTGTGGTATGGGATGTTTGGATATTAATAAAAAAACAAATTACAGAATTCGTCTGTAGTCCGCGAGACAAATTTGTTAAGCCTAATTAATGAGTCTGTCTACTACACAACCATGTGTTTTATGTAGTTTTAATAAATGATTTTTTTGCACCATAGGATTAGGATCCAACAGTCTCCACCCTTCTTCTACGTCCAGCCTCCACAGATCACAGATCACAGATCACAGATCACAATTTTTTTTCTATAAAAGGACAAATCATTGATCCGCCGCCGCCACCGCCATGGCCGACGCGGGCGCGGGTGCCGGGACGAGCTCGCCGGTCGCCGTCGCCGGTGGTCACCGTTGAGAAAGAGAGAGGAAGAGAGATAAAAAAAAATTCATGTGTTTTTTTTATGCTAAAACACACGTGTGTTGTATAGCATAATTAATCTACCATTAGCATATATGTTACTGTAACACCACATTGTTAAATCATCACCTATTAGGCTTAAAATATCCGACTCGTAAATTAGTCGCAAACTGTGTAATTAGTTATTTTTTAGTCTATATTTAATACTTCATAGATGTGTTCAAATATTTGATGAAACATGGTAGGTGAAGAAACTAAACAAGTTACCTCACATCAACAAACAGTCTGTTCGGGAGGCCGTAAACGATCGTGGATTATTTACTACTGGCTAGTTTGGTGTAAGAGAAAAATACTATTTCCGACTAAAAATTTACGATCGTTTACGAAGAAACGAACAGACTGATCCATATATCCATCTCGCCATGTGAAAGCTGCTGGGCAACTACCGTATCGCCTGCAACCAATGCGTGAAAGCTGCCGCAGGCAGGCATGTGCCACTTCACGTTTGACATTCCGTAGAACTTTGCTGTCGAATGCCAAAATGGATGCACAATAACGCCATTCCTTGTTGCAGATCATCGCCTGCTTGCGTTCCCATCAGCTTTTACAAAAAGTTTCGCTGTTGACTGGCAGTAGTAACAAACAAGAGACCTGCAGCTACCCTGTCTTCACAGAATTCAGACCTGAGAAGGCAGGAGACCAAATTGCATCACTTCTATTTTGAGGCCTCGTTTAGATTGCGTCAAAGTTCTAAGTTTTTTCACTCTCTCTATCACATTAATTTTTAGATGCATGCATGGAGTATTAAATGTAGGTAAAAAAGTAACTAATTGTACAGTTTGATTGTAAATCACGAGACGAATCTTTTGAGCCTAGTTAGTCCATGATCGGACAAAGTTTGTCAAATACAAACGAAACATGCTACAGTGTCCAGATTGCAAAATTTTACAATCTAAACAAGGCCTGAGAAGAAGTCTATAACCATCGAACTCGGCAAAAATTCAATGGCCAAAAATAGGTTTCTTCCTTTTATTTCGTGAGGCATGCTCCGCAAGAAAGACCAAAGTATCCATATCCACAAAACATGCCACTGTGAAATGGGAGGGCATTCTCACCATGGTTCCCACAGATCGAATTGCACTAATAACACGTCAAAAGGATTTCTTCCTGTGTCTTTCATCTGTGTTTCATGCACCGCCATCTCCCATTTTATGTGCCATGGATGGAAAAACTGAACCAGGTTGTGGAGCAGGTAGATAATGCGAGTGCTCTGAGACAACACACCACTAAGCAGAGCAGAGCAGGCACCAAATTTCAAACTCCTTTCTTTAACCACAGAATGAATTGTTCTCTACTTCTCCTTAGTGCTGAAAGGAACAATTCAACAACATGCCAGCTGATCCGATTAGTTCTCTACTTCTCCTTATATAAAATTTTAAACTCCTTTCTTAAACCACAGAATGAATGTAGGGGATCCCCAAGCAGACATTACCGGAATCTCCGGTAAAAAAAAAAGGACGCTGAATGGGCCAGAATTGCTTTGCTTGCCCGTTTGGTCGCCATGCCAATGAATCTCGCTGTTAGGTAGACCAATTGAATGCAGTCTATTGCGAGCACATACGTACCCTGCCTCCTTGACTTCCTGCTTTACCATCCTAACAGGAAACAGAACCAACCCATGGACAGTACAGTAGTGTGACTAGTGAGCGTAAACGTCGGTTAGATGGAGCTACTCACTCGAGATCACTGTTAGGCAGGATTGGAGTACAAACTCTGCTCAGAAAAGTTTTTACTGACACCGTTCAAGCAATGAACCCAGTTTATTAGACAGACACCATTGCCCTCCCGTCTGTTTGTTTGTCCATACGCGATTGCCCCTCAGCGCCGATGACGTCCCCAGGTCGTCACGACGTCACCGTTATCTTAGTGAGATCAGTCAGGTGCCTCGGTGGGGATCGGTAAAAGCATGCGCCACGCCACTACAGATTGCCGCGACCTGGGTATTGCACGGTATGGGTCCCAAAAGGTATCCAGGCTGAAGTGAACGTTACAGCTCGGAACGTAAGGCCAACTGCACTTGCGAGCTTCCCATCCTTGTAACTCTGTTATCGTCTTAATGAAAATCCTTGGAAAAAACGGTGTTTTTGCCTTTGTTCGGAAGCTCAATTGTGATTTTACCCTTATTTTTTCAACTTTATAATTTTACCCCTGTTATTTTGAAACGAAGAAGCTGTTTACCCCTGGTTTGGATGTCCGTTATTTAGAGGTTGATTAAACAATTAAAAAAAATAAAACACTTAAAATCAGATGCAAAATGACTGAAATGCCCCTTGCTCTTCATTTTTATCCGCTCGTTCTCTTCGTTTCTCTTCCCCGACGCAGACAGGTGAGGCCTCCCCAGCGTGGATCTGGCGAAGCCCCTCCCGACGCAGGCAGGCGAGCCCTTCTCGGCGCGGATCTGGCACGACGGCGTTCTGGGACGCGCAGGCGGCGCACGCGAAGCGGTCCGGCGTGGGCCTCGCCGCCGACTTCCTGGTGGGGCGGTTCGTGGTGTTCATCCGCGACACGGAGCTGTCCCACCGCGTGTTCGCCAACGTCCGCCCCGACGCGTTCCACCTCATCGGCCACCCCTTCGGGAAGAAGCTCTTCGGCGACCACAACCTCATCCACATGTTCGGCGAGGACCACAAGGACCTGCGGCGGCGGATCGCGCCCAACTTCACCCCGCGCGCGCTCTCCACCTACGCCGCGCTCCAGCAACGCGTCATCCTGGCACACCTCCGCCGGTGGCTCGACCGGAGCGAGGGCGAGGGGAGCAGGGCGTTCCCCATCCGCGTGCCCTGCCGGGACATGAACCTGGAGACCTCGCAGACAGTGTTCGCGGGGCCGTACCTGACCGGGGAGGCCCAGTGGTGGTTCGAGGGGGACTACAACCTCTTCAACGTTGGGCTGATGGCGCTGCCCGTGGACCTCCCCGGCTTCGCGTTCCGGCGCGCGAGGCAAGGCGTGGCGCGGCTGGTGCGCACGTTGGACGAGTGTGCGCGACAGAGCAAGGCGCGGATGCGCGCCGGCGGCGAGCCCGAGTGCCTGGTGGACTTCTGGATGCAGGACACGCTGCGCGAGATCGACGAGGCGGCGGCGGCGGGGCACCCTCCTCCCGCGCACACCGACGACGAGGAGATCGGCGGGTTCTTGTTCGATTTCCTGTTCGCAGCGCAGGACGCGTCCACCTCGTCCCTCTGCTGGGCGGTGTCGGCGCTCGACTCCCACCCGGAGGTGCTGGCCCGCGTGCGTGCCGAGGTGTCGGCCGCCTGGTCCCCTGACTCCGGCGAGCCGATGACGGCGAAGACGATCCAGGGGATGCAGTACACGCAGGCGGTGGCGCGGGAGGTGATCCGTCACCGTCCCCCCGCCACGCTGGTGCCGCACATCGCGGGGGAGCCGTTCCAGCTGACGGAGTGGTACACGGTGCCCAAGGTCGCCATCGTGTTCCCGTCCGTGTACGAGTCGTCGTTCCAGGGGTTCCCGGAGGCGGAGGCGTTCGGCCTGGAACGCTTCTTCTCGGAGAGCCGGCGGGATCTGGAGAAGCCGCACGAGATCGAGAGCTGCCCGTGCGCTATCCACGCGCCTCCCTCGGCAGCGTTCGCGTTCTCGGCACGGCGCACAGGCGGGCCGGCCCCGCTCCCCGCGCGCCCCGTCCCCGTACCCCCAGCGGCCACAGCTTGACCCTGCGCCCCAGCGGCTAGGCCCCAGCACCACATCTCCGGTGGCCACGTCATGGCCGGACGGTCGACCCTGCGCCGCGCGCAACCGAGCCTCGGCCAGACGGGCAAAATCGCAATTAGGCATAAAAAAACAAGGGGCAAAATCGCATGGGCATTCATGTCTTTTTGTACAAAGTTTAACAACGTTAGGGGTGGATGACGGAGCAGGGGCAAACTGGTGCTTCGTGAATGGCACAGTAGGGGTAAATTCACAAAGTCAAAAAAAAAAATAGGGGCAAAATCACAATTTCGATACAAAACAAGGGTACAAACGCAAGAGCCCCAAAATCCTTTTATAATTCAATTCAAATTCAGAAACCAATGGCTATCGCACGTCCCAACTGAATTCAGGTTGGAGTGAGAACCAAGAGTAGCAGTAAAATTGAGGCGAGGAGATACGCAGCTTGTTCGTTTCGGCTGGATTGACTTATAAGGTCATGGCTGAAGTACTGCTGGCTAGTTTGGTGTGAGAGGAAAATACTGTTGACTAACTGATAAGCGAAGCAGACTGCCGAACGGGGGCTGATGATGCATCTAATAAACTTCAAAAGCACCGCAGGGACCAACCGTGGCCACCAACGGGCACGCGACAGTCAGATAGGTCCAAGGACAAGGACCGGCAGCCCGCAGCCGGTACCGATAGATCTCGCACGTACTACGGCAGCACTGAAATGCGTTTACTACCACTACAGTCTACGGAATACTTCTACTGGCCGGGCCCGGGGCAGAAACAAGTTGTTGCGGCAGGGTCAGTCGTTCGTCCTGCTCTAGTACGTGCGTCATGTATCGCACCATTTTCAGTTTTTCACCGATTTGTAATACTAGTGTTTACCCTTTGTCAAGCGGTGAACCAGGGAGACAGTCAGGAGCCAGTATCGGCAGCAGCATCCATATGGTTCGTTGTTTCAATGCCCGGTCATGGTGTGAATGGCGAGAAGTCGTAAATCCATGCCATATCTGCTGGTACCAGCCCAAGTGCCTGTCCGGTCTCTGCCTATGCAATCTGCATGTAGTAATAACTAATGACTAATAACTCTGCTCATTCAGTCACTCTCTGTGTGCCGGCATCATTAACTCCGATTGGCCAGTGGCCACCACCTCCACGCTGGCAATGCGTAGCGTTCAAACAAGCGAACCGGAGCAGTCCAGACACCGTCGTCGCAATGTCACATGGCGATTTCGTACGTTCAGCCAGACAGGTAAGCTAATGCGAGAGCTATACCTATCGATCTCATCTCGCGGGAGAGCGAGACGCGGCACTGCACCACCGGATAAGCCATGGGAACGGACGGGACGGCGATGGCCATGCGTCTGTCCCACGAGGCAGCGTCGTCGTCAACTTGGGGTAGGGCCGCCGCCCGCCGCCCGCCGCGCCGGGCATATCACCCTCGGGTTTCTGTCGGTGATCTGCTCAGCTCCCAGCTCTCGCGCAGTCGAGGTCGCTTTCCGTGGGGTCAAATCCGGCAAAACCCATCGCCCATTCGCCCCGGGCCCCTGCTCAGCAGAATTCCAGATTCGCAAACAGCAACAGCGGGCCGGCGGCCTTCCCCTTCGCCTCGCCACTCTCTCTTGTTTCGCCACCTCGATCACCCAGTGCCCACTCCCAACTTGCACTCACTATAACTCGCGGCTGGTCCTTTCCTTCCTTATGACTCCCCACCCCGCGCGCGAACCCGCACCGCCGCCCTGTTTTCCTTCTCCCCTGCCCCGCGCTCCCACCTCCGCACCCGCGCGCCGCGGCAGTTTAGCTTGCTGCGACTGCGAGCCTCCATCCTGGCCTGCGCTGTGCCAGCGCGTCGTTACTTGAACCTTGAGCGGGAGCTCGGGTTCAGTCCATAGCTCTGCTCAGTAAGTTGATGAGCGGCGGCGACGACAGTCAGTCCGCCGAAGGCAGCCTCGCGTAGAGCGAGCCGTCTCAACGCCGGCAATGAGGGTGTACATCACGGCGACGGCGACGGCGACCGCGGGCGCCGACGACGCGACGAAGCCCAAGGCGGCGCAGCCACAGCCCCAGCAGCAGCAAGCGGCGCGGCGCGGGTGCCGCTCGGCTGCCGTCACGGGGCTCCTCGCCGGTCTGCTCCTCTTCCACGCCGCGCTCCTCGCCATCGAGGCCGGCGCCTCCCTCTGCCCTTCTACGACCGGTAACCAAGTGGTCGCCTCTCGCTTCCATTCACACAGTAGCTGCTGTACTTGCACAACGTGCGTGCCGTTTGACGGTCCATGGAACTCTTTGTCACTCTCGCTCTCATCATGCTTCAGGGTGCCTGGACTGGCGGGCGGGGCTGGGGCGCTGGCTCTACGGCGACGGCGGCGACGCGACGGAGGTGAGTCTGAGTCCGACATGGCCGCCTCCTTGTGTTAGGCTGGCGCAGCACCAAATTTGCGTTAGGCGCCGGTTTCTTGACCAATTTTTTACGTCCTGCGCTGCGCCGCGGCGGGAGGGGGGGGGGGGGGGGGGGGGGGGGGGGGGGGGGGGGGCAAAAGCAGAGGATGGGCGACGCCGCACGCACGCGGCTGCGCCTGCGCCTGCGCGCTCACGGTAACCAATCCATTTGCAACCCAAAGTCTAACTGGATTCAGCCGTATATAGTAGACTGTACAATACAATGCAAAAGCAGGCCTCACAAGAAGCTAAACGCGCACTGTTCTTTCCGTTTGGAAAGCTAATTAGGCATGTATAGAAATAGTCAAGAACTAGTCCTAGTACTTCTTAGTCAAGTTATGCACAAAAAACTGCCTAATTTGACGAGGTCCGGGCGCTATTCTTTGCGGATTGGATCAGGACTACTACAAGTAGATAGATTCGTGTGACCTGCACCTGCACTGCCGCATCGCTGCGCGGACCCTACGAGTTGGTGGCTTGGATCGGGCGTCGTGTCATTGTGTGTGTTGCCAACCGCTACGGAAACCCAAGGCAGGCAGCCCTGAGCCCTGTGACTTGCTCGCTACTCGCTAGGATTCCCCTTCTCTCTAGGACGCGCTGTGCGATCCAGCTCGGATGATGGGGCCTTGCGTTTGGAGCTACGTGGAACGTGGATCCTGCAAGCGGTCGTGTTTTTGTGGTCCGTGAGCCATCCATGCAACCATGCATCCCCTTGTGATTTTTCTTTCTGCCAGTCTAGATCGTGCCGAATAACGTTTGTTTCCATGTCCATAAGCTGCTAGTACTAGTACTTAATACTACTTGGCTTATCTATTTTTTTTCTTCATCCAAAGAAATTCCTTTGATGGTATATCTGTACTTCCCGTGTACTGCGTGGTACACGGATGGGATACTCACGTGTACCACTGTACGTCTGTACCTGTGGAATGGCCAGGAATTTATGAAGGAATGGAGGCGTCACAGTGAAGCCACCCTGCTGGACCCTGTGGTGGTGGGAGCGGCGCCGGACTCCCTGGACGCGCTCATGGCGGAGATGGCCACCATGCTGGCGTCCTACGACCGGATTGACATGGAAGCCGTGGCGATCAAGATGATGGCCATGGTACGCGGTATATTCTCCGTTATGGCCTTTACTAATCTTCACTCAGCTTTGATAACCTGGCATCATGCTTGCATGTTACTACAACCTTTAGCTCAAGTAAGTGCTTTCAGCTTTCCATGGCGAAAGGCCGCATTATGCATGGTCTCTGCCTTTTTGCGCATTCTCTAGTCTAGACTTGACTGAAACGTATGGTGTACCGGTGTTGGCGGTGTACATTGTTTACCTTGATCATGATTATCGAATTGTCAAACATACAAACCGGCAATTGTTCAGACATGCCAGCCTGTGACCGTATGGTCTTCTTGCACGCTGGGGTTTGTCGTAGTCGTAGGATCAGTGCCTGATTACCTTCTTTAACAAATTAGCAGGACACGACTGCTTTCTTTATACCACTCTCTGCCAAATTATAAATCATTTTGGTTTTGTTAGATACATAGTAAAACTAGAAAAGCCAAAACGACCCGTAAGTTAGAACGGAGATAGTAAGAATTACCAAGGAAACCCTTTTCTCGTGTAGTTTCCTAGAATTCTTGCATTACAAAGATTATGTGTCTATTTAAAAACTTTATTATTGGTTTAACTCTTGGAAACAAATACTTTTCCCCAGCTGCTGAAGATGGATCGGAAGGTAAAGTCATCAAGGATCCGGGCTGTGTTCAACCGGCACCTGGCGTCGCTGGGCATCCCCAAGAGCATGCACTGCCTCGCCCTTCGGCTCGCCGAGGAGTTCGCGGTGAACTCCGCGGCGCGCTCCCCGGTGCCGCCGCCGGAGCACGCCCCGCGCCTGACCGACGCGTCGTGCCTCCACGTCGCGCTCGTGACCGACAACGTGCTCGCGGCCGCCGTCGCGGTGGCCTCCGCCGCGCGGAGCGCCGCCGACCCTGCCAGGCTGGTGTTCCACGTGGTCACGGACAAGAAGAGCTACGTGCCCATGCACTCGTGGTTCGCGCTGCACCCGGTGTCGCCCGCGGTCGTCGAGGTCAGGGGCCTCCACCAGTTTGACTGGCGCGACGCCGGCGTCGTCGCCTCCGTCATGAGGACGGTCGAGGAGGTCCAGAGGAGCTCGCTGGAGTATCACCAGTGTGATGGATCGGCGGAGAGGGAGCACAGACAGCTCGAAGCATCCAGACCGAGCACGTTCTCGCTCCTCAACTATCTCAAGATCCATCTCCCGGAGGTAAAATGGACGGATGCATGCATGGTCACCCTTTGATGAATGAAGATGTGCATGTCCCTCTGTGCTAACATTGGCCTCTGGCTTGTTTGCTCGAGCAGTTCTTCCCTGAGCTTGGTAGGGTGATGCTTCTGGACGACGACGTCGTGGTACGCAAGGACTTGGCCGGGCTGTGGGAGCAGGACCTTGACGGGAACATCATCGGCGCCGTCGGCGCTCACGAAGGCAGCGGCGTCTGCGTCGACAAGACCTTTGGCGACCACCTGAATTTCTCGGACCCCGACGTGTCCGGCCTACATAGCTCGCAATGCGCGTGGTCGTGGGGCGTCAACATCGTCGACCTCGACGCGTGGCGACGAACAAACGTTACCGAGACATACCAGTTCTGGCTACAAAAGGCAAGCTCCTTGTCCTGAACTCTGACCATTTATCGTGCCAGGAGCAAGCAGTTCGTGGCAGATGATGGCCTCGCTGCCAGCGGCTCTGACACCTCGTTGCGTCATGTGCAGAACCGGGAGTCGGGCTTCAGGCTGTGGCAGATGGCCTCGCTGCCGCCGGCCCTGATCGCGTTCGACGGGCGCGTTCAGGCGATCGAGCCGCTGTGGAACCTGCCGGGCCTCGGTTGGAGCGTGCCGCACCCCGACCTTGTGCGGTTCTCCGCCGTCCTGCACTTCAGTGGGCCACGGAAGCCATGGCTGGAGGTCGCGTTCCCGGAGCTGCGGCAGCTGTGGCTCGCCCACTTGAACGCATCAGACAGTTTCTTACAAGGATGTGGTGTGGTTGAATGGCAGTAAACGGGAGAACAGCAGAGCATCGAGTTGGAGGACAAGTACAGTAATTTGGTTCAGGTCTTCAGGATCACGGATTTACCGCGGGGCAGAGCTGGGGGTCTAGGGGAGGGAAGTAGGTGCTGCCTGCAGTCTCTCCTGGCCTTCAGGCTCTACACACAATCGACATATTCATATTCTATCGGCTATAAAGAGCAAAAAAAAATTGGAAAATACCTGTTACCTAAAAACTCTATACCGTTAAGATCTCCTCCGTTAGCAGCCTATTCATTTGCTCATATACGATCGTGGATTATAAATTAGAACAATATTTTTCTCTCACACTAAATCAGCTAGCAGTAAATAATCCACGATCGTTTACGACGAAACGAACGGGTCATGTGTGTTTTGATTTTACATCTAACGCTCGCTGGATATAGATCTGACAAGCGGACCCAAGAACGACAACGACGATGTGACAAAACACTTTTTTTTTCCGTTGTCGATCTCCCCTCCGCTCCTAACTTTCTTCACCGAAGAGTCTGGTTAGTTGTTACCCACCCGCATACCCGTCCGAGATTATCGCGCGCAAAGAAACCGCCAAAGCGCCCGGCCCCGCTCCCGCCGCATCCGCACCCCTTCTTCCCCGCGTCCGCTCCCCGACTCAGTTGCACGCTCGCCTCCCTCCGCTCGCTCTACTCCCTTTGCGGCGCCACTGTTCCTCAACCGAAGCGGGTGCGGACGCGCGGGGTCTGCACCATGGCGGCGTTCGGTGGGAGCGGCTGCGGCGGCAGTTTAGCTTGCTGAGACTGCGAGCCTCCATCCTGGCCTGCGCTGTGCCAGCGCGTCGTTACTTGAGCCTTGAGCGGGAGCTCGGGTTCAGTCCATAGCTCTGTTCAGTAAGTTGATGAGCGGCGGCGACGACAGCCAGTCCGCCGAAGGCAGCCTCGCGTAGAGCGAGCCGTCTCAACGCCGGCAATGAGGGTGTACATCACGGCGACGGCGACGGCGACCGCGGGCGCCGACGACGCGACGAAGCCCAAGGCGGCGCAGCCACAGCCCCAGCAGCAGCAAGCGGCGCGGCGCGGGTGCCGCTCGGCTGCCGTCACGGGGCTCCTCGCCGGTCTGCTCCTCTTCCGCGCCGCGCTCCTCGCCATCGAGGCCGGCGCCTCCCTCTGCCCTTCCACGACCGGTAACCAAGTGGTCGCCTCTCGCTTCCATTCACACAGTAACTGCTGTACTTGCACAACGTGCGTGCCGTTTGACGGTCCATGGAACCCTTTGCCACTCTCGCTCTCATCATGCTTCAGGGTGCCTGGACTGGCGGGCGGGGCTGGGGCGCTGGCTCTACGGCGACGCGACGGAGGTGAGTCTGAGTCCGACATTGCCGCCTCCTTGCGTTAGGCTCGCGCAGCACCAAATTTGCGTTAGGTTAGGCTGGCGCAGCACCAAATTTGCGTTAGGCGCCGGTTTCTTGACCAGGCAAAAGCGAAGGATGGGCGACGCCGCACTCACGCGGCTGCGCCTGCGCGCTCACGCGGTTTTCATCCGGTTCGGCTCGTTGGCGGGGAGCGCCTAGCCATTCACGGGAATGGGAATGTGTTCGATCTTAATCCCCTCTTTCACTCTTGCTCTTGATTGCCGAATCGATCTATGCTGCAACTCTGATTTGAATTGATCTTTGTTGTTCGTGGCCGCGTCCGACGGATGAACGATTGGGTGGTGGCCACCTCTCATCCCTGCGCCGTCGGCCCTTGGGGCACTTCTGGCTCCCGCTGCGGCCAGCCCTTTGGGAGCATCCCTCTACTCGCCGGATCCTAATGCGCAGGTGAGTCCTAGGCCGCCTGTGCTTCCAGCGATGATCCGCCCCCAATTATTTTCCCACGATTTGTTTTTGGTCATTGCAGTCTACGTTGTGATGCTGATTCGATTGGTTCAACGAACCGTGATTTCCCACTCTTTCCAAATCTATTGTTTCACAAAAAACATAGAGGCCAAAAGCATACTATGGCATCCTTCGTTTTCCTATTTGCTTTGTATTGTTGGTATAGGATCAGGCTCCCAAGTTGGATATTACTGCCAGAAGAACAAACTCTTTGATTGCAAAAATCCGACAGTTTCTAAAGCGGAGGTGACAGGCATTCCAGTTAATGCTCTTATTCAATGTGATTCTCCACGTACTATGGTATTGCTAAAAATAGGTCAAGCATCAAAACAAATTTTCTTTGAGTTACTGATCCTATTTACCGTAAGAAATTAATGTATGTGTCATTTGACTGCAGCACACCACAGTACATCTCTAACAGCTTCTGAGCCATGTAAAAGTTGGGCATTTGAAATTCAGGTTCATTTTTCTTTCTCCTCCAAGTTTCCTTCTACCGATAAATTTAAGGCTTCTGCTTGCACTCATTTTAGTCTAATTTCAAGGATGATGACTTTACCACAAATATTGGATATGCCCCTCGGCTCTCAGCGACGTTGTTAAACTACATGTAGTCATCTAAAGGCAATGCTAATTTATATGTGTTTCTTATAGTTTCAGTAGCATTAATTCAAACTTTTTCTATGTGACATATGAACTGCATGGTGTGATCATATATGTTTCATCCTTTCACTCTCGTTATAGTACTAGGGCAACTTCATTGTCCACTAGCAAGAAGATAGAGGAAAAGCAAGAGCAATGGAAGGGAAGTTGAGGTGTGCTCTGAACTTTTTGTTGCTATAAATGAGATTTGTCTTGGAATTTACATTCTTTTAATGTTCAGTAGTAGACTGAATCTTGCAGTATCACATTTCTTCAGTCAGTTTCTTGTGGTGCTCGAGCACTAGGGACTTTAATACCATGCAGGTTTGAGTCTTTAATGCACATAGCCACATATTTGATTTCTTCCTTTCCTTGTTAATGAATTCAAATGTAGTTATGCTCCTTCGAATATTAGAACCATTGATCTTTGTAATATATGCATATGCAGGTAATGAGGAAGAGTGAAGAAGGGCTAAAAATGATAATATCAACTCCACTTTTTTTTTCGAGTTTTTTTTTTATAGAAGATATATATGGCTGAAATAAATGCTTAATGATCATGGTTGGTTCATATGTCATTTTCTATTGCAATCAATATATACAGAACTCATGTGCGTATGTATTAAAAAAAGTTCTTAATTTCCTTATCATACTACTGGAATATATCTATTACAAGCTACCATCTCAGATAATATTAATTAATTAATTTCTTATTCATTTGTATATAAATTCTCTAAACATAACTATAAGCACATGCGTGCCACCATGGAAGAATGAAGCTGAGTTTCTTGAGGCATATCCTTTCGAGCAAAAGCAGAATATATATCTGGAGGTGAGCCTTTTGGCTTTATATTTTATTTAATTCAGTATCTCTTAGCCAAACATGTTCTTCTAAGAAAGGATAGCAATGCGTTAATCCAAATCTTTGATCTCATGTATCAGGAACAGTTCCTTTTATGGATTTCCAGTGCACTGAACTTATCATGCCGTCATGGGCAGTCCATCATGATACTGCCAGGCGAGAATATTTACTCAGATTACTGTTGGTTTCAGCTTATGTTTTTGTCTTCTGGTCAAAAGCTAGAAAGTGGAACAAACAACGATTTTGAAATTGGATTTCATGAAGCAAACACTACATTTGTATTAGAGGTCATGAAAAGCAAGTCTGATGACACTTTTGCTGGCTTCTATGGGATCTGTTCTGAGGGGTATCTATTTTATTTATTCTTGTTTTTTCTCGAACACGCAGGAGAGCTATGTGTCATTATATTAAGAAGAAAAAATATGAAGCTCTCCTGCATGTTCAAGAAAAAAGAACAAATAAAATAGATCCCCGTTTTATTTTATTCAAAAGCCAATGCACAAAAACAGCTCACATAAGCCAGCTCTGTAAATCAAAAGCCTAAACAAATAGACCCTAAGTGTAATTTCTCATGCTAAGCAACGGTCACCATCTGTCTATCTTCCTGGTGGAGTTTATAGCATAATGATGTTAGTTTATTATGTGCTGAATCTACCAGTTGGAGATAGTACATGCCAAACTGCATATTTGCTTGCGTTACATTTGTAACTAGAGTTGGTTTGCAACCACGATAAATGTGCTATTTTTCATGGTTTATTAGGCCGATGCAAGTAGAGGCCACTTTCTTCTGCAGAGGAAGGACATGGAAAGACAGGTAGCAGGATAAACGATACATCTTGTTTCCTGAAATTGAGCAGCCAACTCCTACAGCAAAAACACATTTTTATTACTATCTGAATTCTTGTTATCTATTATATGAATCTCTCGAGTGTGCATTATTATTTCTTGAAATTTTCACTAGTTCCTCCGTTATAGATGAAATTTTTCATGGACACGTGCGTGCCGCACGTGCCTGTCCACTAGTTCTAGTAAAAGTCTGTGTGACACTAGAACTGCTCGTGATTTTTCTTAGATAAGGGAATATAACATTCCCACCTCAAACGTTCACAAATAAATGAGTATAGGTATTTAGAATAGAATCATGGTATTTAGGCCACACTCCACCATACAATAATACAAACTTAAGACACAAAAATAAATGAATAAGACTCAATCCCTTGTCCTAATCCGACTTCACCAACCAAACTTGGTGCAGAATTCCAACATCATGGCTCCCGTAAATGATTGCCTTCTCGAGTAAAGACATAATGCAATATATCTTGCACAAATTTGAAGCTCGTCCGAGAGGTTGGGGATGCATAAACACACCGTTTGACGTTGTATGTAGATGAACCTCGGAGGCGCCACCCCAAGGGTGAAAACGACGAGAATCGCTATGTTGCCCGTCTCCAAAATTTGAGACAAGGTTTTCACCCGCAGATTAGTGGAAAGGATGTGAGTGTTCGACTGAGCTGGATTATTTACTGTTCATGCTAGAAAATACTGTTTATGCTGGAATGTTGTGAGAAAAAAACACTGTTCTAGCTGGAAAAATAAGCCGAACACTGTTATGGAGTGTCATGACAACATCTTCAGGAAGGGAAACAATGCTCGAAGGCGCCGCCTGATTGGTCTCACGTTTTCGGAGCGGTGTCTTGTGCCTCATCGCCCAGCGATGGTTCCATGAGGTCGGACGTAGGGGTTGGGCCGGGGTGACAAGGAAAAACTAGGTTGGGCAAGGATAAGGCCTGTTTGGTTCCAAATAAGTCATCTACTTATAAGTTAAAAAGTGAAATAAGTGACTGATTTTGTCAAACACCACCAACTTATAAGTCACCCCTGCTTATAAGAAATAAGCTGGTTCACCCCTGCTTAAAACTTATAAGCCACCCTTTTCCACGTGGGGCCCACACCTTTCACTTAATAGGCATGAGCTTATAAGTCATCTACAACCAAACAGACATGACTTATAAGTCACTGGTTTTCAATCACCTGACTTATGGAAACCCTAAAATCCACGCAGGGCTTAAACGAACAAGTCTTCCTTTGTGCTACGATATCCTTTATAGCATGATTGCTTGTCTGCATATACCAGAATCAAACTTTGGAGAGTGGATATGCAACCTCATCGCGTTTGGTTACCTACAAGGAAGTTTGGACCTGGCTCTTCAGATGCAAAAAGCACCCCACAGCCTAGCTCGTTAGATACAAATTTCATTTGTGGTTGTGGCTTGCACAGTGCAACACATTTTTTCTTAATGATATTATTAACATGTGATTACTATATATTAAGTGATATTAATGTATTTTATAGTAGATTAAGATATTATAAGTAAAGTAGAGACTATTAGAGTGTACACAAGTAAATATTATAAGGTTACTTGTTTATCTATTTTTATTTTATATTGTAAGATTTTATGCAGATAACCAAATTTTGTCAATACCTTACAAATGGCATGCCAAATTCATGATAAACATTTTTGCCTAAGTTTTGGTAACATTTTCTTACCAAATGTTGGGCATAGCAAGTTTTGGTACCAATCATAGCCAACCAAACAAAACATCTTGCACGGCACCACAGAGCCTATCCAGCACGGGCCTGGTTCCATATGCCATACAGGCTCATAACTTGCAGGCCGGGTTCATCCATGGGGGTTGGGCCAGCCCCGACTCCGGGCGTTTCCGGTCCAACGGAACAAGGCCTCACTCAATCCGACGCCTCCTCCTCTCTCTCGATTACGGACTCCGAAGTTCGTCATCGACGCAGTCGAAGGAGCTCGTCGGTAGCTAGCTGGTCGAGAGCTTGTCCGGCGGCGGCGACCTTGGAGGCAGAGGCGGAGGGGCCAGCGGGCGAGGCGGAGGGGCCAGCGGGCAAAGAGGGGATCTCGTTGGGGGGGGGAGAGATAGGCCTTAAGCAACGGAGGCGATACTAGTATATTTGCTGGTTAGTCGCCTACTCAAATTCTTCCTGGAATCTACCAAAGCCCTGTCTCTCCTCTACGGTTTCTGAAAGTGGGGTTCCATCCGCGCGTCGATTGATTTATTCTTTTTTGCTGGTAAGGAAGCCTTGGTTTGCTTTGACCGTGTTGTTCTAAGAATTAGATTCCGGCGTCACGAGAAATTATTCTCTCTTCAACATGCCCAATTTGTTGCCACTCATGTCTCATTTACCGCGTGTCATGTATACAGAGTTGGCCTCCATTAGCTCCATGTCGAGGCTGCGAGCTCTGTGGCAGGCTTCCTTTAACGCCACAAAGAGAGGTAGCTTCTTCCCACAAGTCAGAACCTTTTTGCTGTGCTTGCTATCAAAGTTTGGCTCATTTCCTTGATGAAACACTTGTAATGGTGCCCATAGATGCGCCGTGCATAATCTTGGTGCTGTTGAGCCGTTCAATGATAACCATATAAGGTGTAGTCAAGGTCTTGAATTTCTCCCTGTCTCCCGAGCATTGAGGATTTGACTTTCTTGTGTAGGAATGGAAGGCAAAGAGTACAGCGCTGCCAGGGTGCAGAATAAGAATTTTCCTAGTCACAGTTTGTAGTATGTTGAGTATTATACATGATATGAAATTTGCAAGCATGTCAGATTGTCAGCTAGATATTAATCATGTTGAAGTATCATTATGAATAGAATATAATGCCAGTTTCATTCCATATGCACCAGTAGTAACCTTGAGACGTCTTAGTAGCTGGCTAGCTGCTACTCATGCATTGCAGATCTGAAATAGATGTGTAGCGTGTGGAATTCATGGTGTCCCTGTAGTAATAGCATGTTTTGCTAATATGTAAACAAGGAACTTATGGAAACTTTGCTTTTAAGTGTGCAGAATAAACTCTTCTGGAAAATACATAACCTCCTTAACTATCTTGGTCTTTATTAATTATTTGTTAAAAAAAGGGCAGAGAGCTCCCGCTCTGTGCGGGGTCTGGGGAAGGGTGTTAGTAGCAAGCCTTACCCTCGCCTGTGCAATGCGAGGAGACCGCAACTCGAACCCGGGACCTTCCGGTCACAGGCGGTAAGACTCTACCGCTTGCACCAGGCCCGCCCTTCATTATTAATTATTTGTTCTATATGCTTAATTGTCAGCTCTTGTATGGAGTTCAGATGATCTAATTCCGCCAAGTGAAAGATGTATCTTCAATTTCAACTCAAAAGATGAGCTGAAAAGGTGTCATTTGTACTCAGATTCAGAGTATGGAGGTACTGCCTCACTTTCGAATTATATACTTTTATAAAAATTACTAATTGCTGCAGTTTCTCTAAATACTGATCTGAACATCTGATACTATAGTATAATTTGTCCTTGTGCTTTGTGACTGATTGGCTGGGAGATACTTAGGGATGATTGCCTTGTGTTGAAAATGCTCCTTTGGTTTTGTTCTCAGAATATGTTAATAAGATGCTCTTTTGAGTTTCTGATGGTTCACAGTGGAAAAATGTATTGCAGTTCAACCTTGTCCTGGTAGTCCCCAGTATATTACTTCTAGAATCATCCTACCCCTCAGTCTTCCTAATGCAAAATCCTTTTAAAGGAAACATATTACAAACTAGTATAATACATGGAGATATAGAAGAACATGCTCCATTGATTCATTGATTCTCACTTTGCGACCTGCATTTTCTCCTTTTTTTTGCCATCAACATGAATTATATGTAGGGTTTATATATAACACTATTATAGCTTTGCTTTCCAGATAGTGTTCCAAATGGGAGTTGACCACCCCTTGTGTTTATGACCACAGGATACTTGATACTGCGTAAACTGGTGCACTACTTTATTATCTGCTGCTAGTTTCAAAACAAATGGATCAGATAGCTGACGAAACGACGGTATATATTACACGGGTGAACCTTTTCTGCAGGAACAGGAAAAGCATTAACACTTTAGTTTGTTGTGCACTCGTACAATTGTGCCTTAGAATAATATGAGTGGACTTGTGAATTCGATAGAGTATATATTTCCCTACAACAGTTAATACCCCAACTTGTTTGGGACTTAAAGGCTTTGTTTGTTGTTGTTGTATATAGTTAATACCTTACATGTGTAGTACATTCTTATATTTTTGAAGGACATTCTTCAGCTTTGCTGCAAATACCTAGCTTCTTGTTTACATCTATGAGAGAATATAATTGGACAAAGTTGTTATCCAGGTTTGTCTTCTGCATCCTTGGAAATAACTGATGGCGCTTCAGTTGGAGATACTCCATTAACTGGTAATAATCGTTCTACGTTCTTAACTTTTCCAGCTTGTGCCAATCATTTGAAGTCTATTTTGAATTGAGTACTTTCTGGTACAAGAGAAAACAAATGATGTATTTATGGCTTCTTTCGTTTAGCATAATAAACCTCATTAACCTTGAAATGTTTTAGTGGTTTTCTCGGAAAATTTCTGAGGCGAGTCCAAATTATCAGTGGATACCAGCTGCTGTATTTTCTTTAGTAATTGAATTGAAACATGCAGTTTTTTTTACTTATGATTTTCTTAGACTGGTTTGTAAGGTAACTTTTTTTTTTTACATTTGTATTCTTGAAGGTGTGTTTTCTGGTAATCTTTCTTTGGATATGTCCGAAGAGTCAACATGGAGGATCAGGCGCTATGGATTCTGCGGGATGCGATCAAAGAAGGTACATTTTTCTGTTTTAGGGCGACACTGGGGTACTAACCTGGTTACTTCCGTAAATGCTTATCCCATTTCAGCAATGTTGTGCTATCCTTATTAGATGCACAAATGTTGTCACCAATGATGGTAAAATATTTCTGCGGCAACTCTTGAAAAGTGGTTGTCAAATACACCGTCCATTCCAAATTGTAAGTCGTTTTGGCTTTTCAAGGTACATGACTTTTGCTACGCACCTAGATATAAATTATGTCTAGATACATAGCAAAAAGCCAGAACGATATACAATTTGGAATGGAGGGAGTACTAACCAAATATAACAAAATAGAAGTTCTTTGAAATGCCACTGCAAATACTAAGTGTACCGTATCTAGGCTTGAGAGGGTTGAACATCATAGGGCTTTAGATCAAACTGTTTTGTTCTCTGGAGGTCAGTGAAGTCATATCAAGTGTCTTAGGATCGCTTGTTGGTTTCAGCCAGCCCAAACCAGCCAGCCAACAGTGTTTTCCTCTCACAACAAACCAGCACCAGCTAGCCCAAACCAGCTCAGAAACCAACCAGCGAACAGGCCGAGTAAATGATGCTTACTTAAGACTACCTTCTAAAGAAATATAGGTGCTTAAGCAGATGCTAGCTGAATGTCAGCAGAATTAATCTGTGGAGTGCTGATTAAAAAATTCTTTTCTGCTGTTTCAGTTTGATGGTTTCACTGACTTTGATGCATATGATACAATAGCAATGAAGATCAAAGGGGATGGAAGATGCTACATATCTACCGTATGTTTTCCCACACAAGAGTTACTTTTGAATACTTGATGTCAGTATCGTTCTGCAGAATCTGAAATTTTAAGTACAGATATACACGGAGAATTGGGTGAATTCACCTGGACAACAAGAAGACAACTCATGACAGGCTTTTGTGTACATACCCCAGGACAGATGGCAAGTCTTGAAGGTAAATTATCATTTGCTATCATTCAAAATTCAAAAAATGCGATTTTTTTATGATGAAGGACACGTTCCCTTTCCATACAGATCCCCCTTGATCGCAGGAAATGTGATTGAGGCAAAGTTGGAAATGAACCCCGCTCGAATCGTGGGGATGTCTCTCTGTAAACGCAGAAGGCGGTGTTCCTGGTGCCAAGACTGGGCCTGGTGATGTTAGGCTTGAGGTTGATTGGATCAAGGCGTTGAGAACACTGTGACCTCCACAAGTCGTAGTCTTATATTTCACTGCTTGAGTTTCACATCGGCTTTTTCCTTCTTTTCTGTTTCATCCTGCTCCGGCGCCGCTGAAATTTTATCAGCCACCGAAACCACAGGAGTAACCGTAGCACAGATTGCCAACTCCTGTATGCACTCTTAGGTGTATGAAATATTTGTTTTTGTACTAGTAGCGGCTTCTGCAGTTCGGCACCAATGAAATAATGGATTTTGTTTTACTTTTGAGGTTTATGAATAAATGATCGAAAAGATGGAGCATTTAGTTAAGGTGTTCCCTTTGGACAGATGTTACTTTCCTCGCTAGTATCTGATCGGCCGATCTAATGATGTGCATTCCACCCTGACGATAATGCCAGAGTAGGGCTCAATTTAATTATTTGACTGTTCAGAGTACTACTGTTTGATCATTTGAATTACTCGTAGACACGTTCACTTATGATTTCAGGGAAACAACTTAGAAATGCATGCTAGAAGCCCTCACTGTAGCAGGAATGCAGGATCCACAATTGTCAGCCTGCTTAGATTGCACGTTTTGCAGGATCCACAATTGTGCAATCATTAAGGGCTTGTTTGGTTGCACTCCAATCTACATCATTCCATGTTGGTTAGGATAGGAGGCTTCCAATGAAATGCGAAATGGTGTAGATGGAAGTGCAGCCAAACAAGTCTTTGGTGAGAAATGTGTAGACGAAATAAGGTGAATTAGAGCGCAGCTGAACAAGTCTGGTTTGAAACCCGTCACCCGTGACAGTAAGCAATGGAAACTTCTACACACGCCTCATGGAGAGGAGTTGAAATTACATTTAGAACCAGGATGCTAATTTGCACGTTTTCCTCGAGCTTAACCCATCAGACATTCAGACTGGATTTGTTTGATCGAAGAACACATGTTTTCCACCAAAAAGTACTTTAATCCCGTGACAGTAGGAGATGGAAAGTTTAATTTCCCCCAAATGGATGGAGGAAAAGGAAACAAACAAGTGGCGAATTCAGAGCTCTGTCTCTCTCTCTTTACAAATGTGATCATGGACCACCAGGAAAACAAACGAACAAAATAGGCAATGCCGCCGCCTTACAAACTACTAGTACAAAGAAGCGGTGAATGGTGACGACCAGTCTTGCTTGAATGCGCAAAAACAAAGGAGGGCGTGTCAGCCTTGTCATCCTTCGATGAAGCCGGTCATCCGCAGCACGGAGTTGCGCAGGTGGCTGAGCTCGCGCGCGCGGCCGGGCCCCGACCACAGCGCGAACGCCGCCGCCCCCTCCGACCGCCTCCGCAGCGAGATCAGGACGTGAGGCGGCACCACCGTGCCGCTGCCGCTCCAGCCACCGTCCTCGTCCTCGTGGTCTCGGCGTCGGGCCGCCGAGCTCGCCGCGGGCCTGGGAATGTCCACCGGCCGCGAGCTCGGATGGATCGGCCTCTCACTCTCAGGGACGCCTCGCGGAGCCGGCGCCCTGGACCGCGACGACGAGCTGCAGCTGGGCGTCGCGTCGCCGTCGCCGTGGGGCGCCTCCGGCCACAGCACCTCCGACTCGTACAGCTCCTCGGCGGCGCTCGCCATTGCGTCGTCTGATGAGCTCTCGCTGCGCGGTTCCGGGTCGCTCTGGAAGTTGTTGGAATGGATGCTTCGGGCTCTGGGATAAAAGCTGAATTCGCTTGGTTTGTGGTGGGCAATGCAAAAAGGTTTCTCGCGCGCCGAACCGGAGCGGGGAGGGGCGCGTATATATAGGCGCAGCCACGCAGCGGGTTCATTCCCGGCCGCGCGAAGCTTCCCACGTACGGCAGCCGCGTTGTGAGCGCTGTGGGAGACAGAGACTACTCCTAAAAAAATTGACGGGAAAAATCGCAGTAAATTCTGCCAGGTTTGAATCAGATACATTCAGATCAGACTCACGGGCCCGGGGTCAATGAACGCTTTGATGATCGAAACGGTGTCACAAAAGAAGAGGTGACGCGTCAGACCAACGGACCTGCGTGTGTGTGTGTGTCTCTCTCTAAAGAGAGAGAGAAAACCAGTCACTTTTGGTGTGGGGAGTATTTTTCTCGGTGGACAAGATAGTGGTAGCGTTTGTTTGGCGGTCTAGATTAACATCACAGTTATTTTGGACGAAGATGGCTCCAAGGTCTGAAGGTCCTCAACAGCTCTGCATAAATCCATGATGAAAATTCCACAGGATATATATATATATGAAAAAGTCTACTTAACCTCACACCTATCATACTTGGTCTCCTTCACCCCTAACTATGAAACCGTCTGTTTTACCCCCTGAACTATCTAAAACCGTCTGCTTTACCCCCCGTGCGGTTTTCAGCGCCGTTCTGCTACAGTAACAGCGGGTTGCTACAGTAACGTTCGCTGTGCTACAGTACCCGTAGTTTTGAATTTTTTTACTTTATTTTCGGTGAATTTTTGAAAAATCATAGTAAATCATAGAAAAATTATAAAATAAAAAAATCTAATTTTATTGGACTCCACATGAGTAGATCTACATAGTGAATATATAATACGGTATACTTTAGTACAAAATTTTTACTGTAGCCTTAGATTAATTGGAAAATCTAATTTTGTTTGTAATTAATTGGAATAATTCATAGCTGCAGCTTTTATGGTCCAATTGTGGTGAAATTTTTATGGTACGCTAATTATTGTATGCTTGAACTATAGTAAAAATTTCGTATTCATTGGACTATGTATAACTTAGTTATAGATAAATTCTAATTAATTACAGACAAAATTGGATTTTCCAATTAATCTAAAGCTATAAAAAAAATTGTACTAAAGCATACCGTATTATATATTTACTGTGTAGATCTACTCATGTGGAGTCCAATAAAATTAGATTTTTCATTTTATGATTTTTCTATGATTTACTGTGATTTTTCAAAAATTCACCAAAAATAAATAAAAAAAGGAAATTCAAAACCATAGGCACTGTAGCAAACCACAGCTGAAAAACCACCTAGGGGGTAAAACAGACGGTTTTGATTCTGTTTGCTTCACTGAAATTTGGTTTAGACCGATTTATTGCTTGAGAAAAAATACTGTTCATTCACTGTGCTAAAGTGGTGCAGCAAAACAGGGCCAGCTATCTCAGATCCTCTAATCCCAAGTTCCTAACACGTTGGCATACTTCTAGGTAGTTCTATCGCAATCCGCGGTGTCGATGCGTGGCTCTGTCGCGCCCCAGGCGCGCACACAGCCGTTGGTCGTCGTCTTCTTTTTTTTTTCCAATTTTTTTAGGGGCACAGCCGTTGGTCTTCAGCTGGGAAGCATACGGAATCTGTCGCAGCGTGCTGGTCTCAGCTTACCTTTAAATTTTTTTTCCGTGCCTTGCGATATACGGAATGCTGTAGACTAGTATACTATCCGCAATTATATACGTACTATAATGTGCTGTGCGATCCCAATTAATTTTGGGAAATTCGTTAAAAAAAAGATAGACGCCTAAGCAATTACGGGATGATAATGGTCCACGTACGCACCGGCCCGGTTAGACGCGTGTTTGAACCAGCAAAATGCTGAAAAACGAAACCTGCATCTGCATGCAGCTAGCGTATATACGAACGGACAGAATATATCGTTTACTTTTTTTTTTGAAAAAAAGAAGATGTTGTAGAGTCGTTTACTCGTTTTCAAGCGACACTTGGCGATCGGCGCCATGATCTGCCCAGGCCACGTATGGAAGCGCGACGCGTTCTTCGTCGCCGTTGGCGTTTCCAGGATCCGGAAAAAAACGACGGGGCCCATCTCGCATTGTCGCAATGATTGGAAGGAGAAGGAGCGTACGTGAGGGCGTGAGGCTGCTGGGAGAGGGAGCACGTACGTGAGGCTGCTGGGAGAGGGAGCAGGTGGCGATGGGATGGATGGGCTCACGCCTCACGCCCACATAACTTTCTTTACCGATGAAGAGTTCTTTAAAAAATAAGGGCATCCACTACCTCTAAGCCAATTTCTATAATAATACTAACTCTTAGTACATATTAGTTTTTAATATAAATAGCCCCATACAACACTCTTGCGCGTTGCAAGAGCTTAGCTCTTCGTAAAATCTAACTTTTCTCTCTCTTGTATTAAAACATGAGAAAAATGCTCAGGGCTAGCTTAAAAGCCAATTGTTGAAGCTACCCTAATAAAACATTCTAATATAATTCATCCATAGTACACTTGTTTACTTTTTGTGAGATTCTAGAAATCTAGCAAGAGATGGAGAGCGGGAAGTCATTGGTCATTGGCGGCCAGTAGAGCACGGTAGGATCATCGGCCTTGTTCCCGTGATGACGTGAAATCCGGCGTCCGCTCCTGGGATGGGGCACAAATGGGCCCAATGCTTAAAACAGCAATGCATTGCAAAATCGTCTCTTATATTCTACGGACTCGGTGATAAATAGTAATTTAACTAAAATAAACATTCTAATATAATTCATCCGTAGTTCACTTGTTTACATTTGTGCTCCAGGGATGGGGCACAAATGGGCCACTTGGTTCTGCCAGTGGCCGCCGTCCGCACGTGAGACGCGACCGATGAAACAAAAAAGCGAGCGACACGTGAGCAACTAGATGGAATCCATAATCCACAAACGCCGGGCAAGACACTTGGATTGGACATGGGTAGGCCGGTCCAGATAATATCCATGACAAAATTGATTCAAATTAATTACCTAGATGCTTTAACATTCGTGCAAAAAAAAATTTAAACTTCGTGCAATTTTTTTTGAAAGGACCACTTGAACAAAACTCTATTTTCTAGGTTAAACTTAACAAACGATACATGTATCACGTGATTAGAACACTAATAGACATTGAAGAGGGCACACATGCGCGGCCTTTTTCTTGGGAAATCAGAGAAAGGAGTGTACTTTGCAAGTTGCAACAATTGATAGTGGACCCTCGATGAACTTAGTGGGAGATTGGGTGCTGAAACGTCACAATAACCTTCGGTGCTCTGCCTTGTGGGAAGCGGTGCGCTTGAACTCCGGTCAACAAATTGATGGACCGTGGATTTTGGAGGATACAACAAGGTGCTGCCAGAAGAGAATTGTGAACGGCACTCTGGTAACGATAGTGTTATGATGATGGAGGTGACAATGAAGACAGATTCAGTTGCACTCGCTTCCTGTGACAAAGAGGTCGTTTTCTTGACGGTATCATTTATAGGAATACCTCAAAGGTTCAATACTGTACGTGCAGCTGTATTACTGCCCATTAAATCAATTAGTATTTCTCTGTGTATGTTTTGTGATTGCAAGAAAATGATCGTGTCTGACCATTCCTGATCTTAGTTTCTTAAACATCGTTGGATATGCAGAAACTAATGGTCATGTGTGAACCATTGAAAGTGTTAGTTTTTCACGCCACTTTGCAGCAGTCGAACTTTTCAGACATGAAACAGTGTTTTTCTCTCACAGCATTTCAACATAAATTAAATTTCAGCATAAGCGAACAGTGTGCTAGAAAAAACAAAGAAATACAAAGAAATTTCAGCATAGAACATGACCGTGTCAGTTTCTTCGGTTGCCCAGTGCCCAGAACTAATAAAGAAATACAAATGGCTGAAAACCACGTAGCTAGAAAAAACAAAGGACGTATCCACATCTCGATTGTACGAAGGCCATGCGGCTGCTACTCTGATGTGTCCTATCTGTCGACGTGCAACGTAAGCCCGTTGGCTGTTGCGTTTTCTAGCTAGCAGACGAAACAATGATTACTATTCAGCCTGGTAAGTCAATGGACGCTTCTGGTAAGTCAATGATTACTATTTCGCTAGTTTAGTATAGCCCTTCGCTTCGTTGAAAAAATAAGCCAAAACACTGTTCCAGCTGATTGACTAATTTGTTGTGAGAGAAAAATACTGTTTCGATTAAAAAAATAAGTTAAAAAATATGAATTATAAGAAAAACGAACAGGGGGCTGGGAGAATGAACAGGTGGAGGCGTGGCGCAGAACGGAATCTTAAGAAATACTAGTACCGTACTTTTTATTAATGGTGTGCATGTAGATGTTGTTTCACATTTTTGCCATTGTGGGCAAGGGACCCAAATCAGCGTGCTCACGTCCTTCTAGGGCGGCGGGACCAGCCAATTGGGAGGATCCCCAGTTCCAACAGTTTCTTGTAGACACCTGTGCTAGTGTACACCTGGACAAGGGTTACTTGCAGAGGTAAATTTCTGCGTATCAACTTGGGAGAAGAGGATAATGTTATATATATATGTACGGGATAGTTATGTTGAGGTGTGAGTCACCTCATAGGTGTAAATGTTATCATCAGAAGGTTTATAACTTGAAAATTTCGATTCTTTCTGAAGATATATAGGTTCCTTCTTCAAGGACAAATTACTACCCTATACTTTTAGAGATCTCTTTCCATTCGCGTGAAACAATGATGCTCTAATATAAACGTCTTTAAAGTTGAACCGGGTGGAAAGATATTCGCCATCTCCTCTTTTCTTCACAAACATTGGCCCGGTTCGTTTAGCTAAAATTTAGTTTATGCTGATGCTTATGATAATTTGTTGTGAGAAAAAAATAATATTTATTCGCTGAAAAGTAACGATGAACAACAGAACCTAACACTGCATTCCACTGCATTTTACTATCGCCGTAGCGTCCGTTCCTACTACACGACAACCTCTAGAACAGAATAAACATGGCCATTCTATTCATGCATACATGCATATTATTCGAAGATCTAGCTCGGATCTTCCACAAAAAAAAAAGGAGAGCTAGCTCGTCTTTCTTTCACTTTCTGTCACGTTAATTCACACACCTGCAAAAACCTACGAACTCAACACTGCTTCGTTCTCCGAGTGAATTGAAACGGGAGATCGAGCATTTCCCACAAATTTTGTATAACTACTCGCGCATCTTCCTCGCCCTGGCCCTCCCGCTGGGCACGATGAGCATCATCATCGCCTTGTCCCTCTTGGCCCTGCGATCGACGATGACATGCGGCGGTATGAAGACATGGCTGCCGATGACGGCGCTACCGGCACCGACGCCGCCGGCGTGGCTCGCGCTGAACTTACTCGATCCGGCCGGTGCTCGATCGGTGCCTCTCGCAGCAGTGGCACCGTCGACGACCTTCTTCCGGCCGGGGATGTCGATGGGGGAAGAAGCTTTCTGTCGGACTTGCAGCTTCAACGGAGCCTGGTGCTCGCTGCTGCTGCTGTCGCCGTCGTCGTCGATGCCGATTTGAGAGAAATACAACCGGGGTGACTCCTTGAAATCTGCTGCGTCTGGCCATAGGATGTCCGCTTCTTGAAACTCTTCCTCCTCCTGCAGCTCGGCGTGCAGCATCTTCTTGCTGCTTGACCTTGACTTGCTCGGGATGTTTTTAGGAGAGGATAAGTCGATAAGAACGTAGTGCGGGTATTCATGTATGTCTTGAACTATCTAATCGATCCAGTCATTTTCCCTGTGTCGACTATATATATATAATAATCATCATATCGGTTGGCGATTGCCAGCAAGTTGCTGCATCTGTTGCGGTCTATATGTACTGTTATTTGAGCGAGTCAAGAACCCAATAGATGCACTGTCAGGAGTCAGGACCGCTGAATCAGCAGCAACGCGTAAATCCAATTCTAGCTTGTTTGAACCAGATGCATGGGCGAATGCACTGATGCATGCGCATGGACACTACTGCACACACACATATGACGACTCAATGAAATCCACCTCACATTTCGTATGAATTTACAAAGGAATACAAAATGCCTTGCCATCAATTCTTTCCAACCTCAATCTCACAAAAGGAAATCAACCAATCGGGGACTGACTCAAACAGTGTGACATATTCGACCGTTTGGATCGGGGGATGGACGGAAGCTTGCTTGCTGGTCGCTGCATTATTAATGCTAAGCTAACCAGCGAGGTGGACAGCCACAGCCAGGACCGACGGACGCGTGCCGGCCGCTGGCTGAGGCTATTGGCTAGCTCTCGATGAAGCCGGTCATCCGCAGGACGGAGTCGCGCACGCGGCGCAGGTCCCGGCCCTTGAGCGTGCGGCCCTGCCCGGAGCACACCGAGGACGCCGCCCTGCGCCGCTCCAGCAGCACGTGCGGGGGCGCCGCCGCCTCGCCGTCGTCTCCCTGATCCTCCCGGTTGTTCGTCTCCCGCCGCGGCCCCGAGGTGGCCGGGATCTCGATGGGGTCCGTGAACGTGGCCCGGCACTCCCGCTCGGCCTGCTGCGCCCACGCCGCCGCGTTCTGCGACATGTTTTCTCAATGATCAGATCGATCAACCGCGACGACTCAGCTTGCAATCAGAGTAGTGCTGAAGGAAATGTGATGGCACTCTAGTGGTTTTTGCCCAAACCTCTCTCCGTCTGCCGCTCGGCGTGGGGCGAGATATATAGGGCGCGGCGCCCGGCGGCCACCTAGGCCTGCTTGCTTGCTTGCTGGCAGGCTAGGTGCCCGTCCGTCCACCTATAGGTAGCGACCCGGGTCGGTAGCCAGGTTCCGTGTGGCGCTGCGCCGCTTTGTGTGACAGATAAGTATGCGATGCGGCGATGATGGGCCTTGACGTACGAAACGGGAAGGAATAATTCGGCGGTTGAGGTCGACCGATCGGCTGCGACGCGCCTGCGAGCGGGCGGGCGGTCCGGCGTTCCGGCCGGTGCCGTGAGGGAGGCATCGAGGGCAAAGCCATATTCCACCGTGTTCCTTTTCCTTCCCTTGCGGTTCAGTTCTCACTCTCAGGTTGGGTTGTGCGGCGGCGCAAGTTTGGCGATCTTCGCGTGCCAAGTCGTGATGCTTTTCCGATGTGCTTTTGCCTTTTGGACATCCTATATGCTATGCTGTCATCCCTGACACCTGTTCGTGTTCTCTGTTCTGTCCTTGGCGTCAAGAAAGCTGATCGGGTCGCTTCCTGTTCCTGGTCGATCGGTTTGGTCGTGACGGAGAATATGCAGATGTTCCTCCCGCACGTGTGCGCATCCTGCGTGCGTACGCACGTTTGCAAATGACACTGACGTCTTGCCTTGCGAATGACACTGACGTCCGGAGAAAGATAAGGGTTTGCATTGCACGCGTCGCGCAAAGACTAACAGTGCCTTGTCGCACATGTCTATTTGGTTTTCCAGCGATCGATCAAGTCACAGGTGGGTTTTAATCTGGTAACCTAGCTCATTGCATATGCATCATCTCTGATGAATAAGTTGGATTCAGAGAATCACGCACGGACAAAATTGAGAGAAAAGGGACAAAATTCTGAATCAGGACAAACTTAGCCCATTCGTTCAAAATGCCAATCGTCTGCGGCTAACTCTACCTCACCGAGCAATTAACCGGATCGGCAGCTGCCGTTGTTTAGGATCAGCTAGCTAGGTTGCACGCGCGCGGCTAGAATGCCAACCCTAGCATACCAAACACGCAACTTTTGCAATGAACGTATCGATTAGGACAGGAGCCGTTGTGCCCGGGCGCCTGTGACATCTGGCTGTGTGTACCGCAAGTTAGCTTATCCACCGGAAAAAGTTCATGCATGGTTATTGGACGTAAGAAATGCGTGTCGGATGCAGGATCAATTAGAACAGGCCTAGTGTACATTTCGTGTTGCATCGTTACCTTTTACAAGCCTGATGACGCTTTCAGGATTACTCAGTTTCAGAATTCAGAAAAGACCCTAGACAACCAGTGGTTGCCCATGCGGCTAGCAGTAGGGTCAAAACGCAGTCAGTTTTGACGATGACGCTGGTTATTACTGCAGTTTCAGATAAACCTGTTGCGAAACCATTTGCCCGGTGACGCAAGCGCGATCGTGCATCAAGCGTGCAGCGCCGTCACTGTCGAACTACGGAGTAAATTACAACTAGAGTACTCCTACACTTAGCAGCCGCTGAATTTTCAGAGCTTACTTCTCCGAAACGGACAATCTACCGGTGGTCCGTACAGACGAACTGGACAGAATATCCATCGATTCTGGACTCTAGCCACGAGTCCCGTGCCAGTAGCTCTGTGGTGTGGCAGCGTTTCAATCAACGCACAAAAAGTGCCGTGTTGGCATGCGCCACGGATGCGGGTCATACACCTGTAACGCCGAGCGGTTTGGACAAGGGACAGGCCGAGATCGCGCATTGGAGCACTGAGTTGAGCATGCACGCACGCACAGCCAGCCAGCTCTGCACGCCACAGGCACTTCTCAAGACTGGAGATGGTACGGCGCTTGGATAAGGATACGAAGCAGTCGGAGATTATCATAACATCATCAAGCTAAATAGTGGTTTATAACGTCACAAGATGCGCCAGAAATTCGTGATAATTTTCAGAGACAGTGCTACACGTTCCAAGTAAAATAGGGCTTCTGTTCAGTCCAATCAGGAATTCAGGCACATATGACAACTGAATATCACACAAGCCTGGGAAGCTAGTTGATCTTTGTTCCCTTTTTTCTCCTTGATTGAAATCTTGGTGTGATTATTCTTCCACAACATAGCCGAAGGTTACATTGCATGCCTTCCACTTCTTGGAACAAGGTATGGGCATGGCTAAAGCTACCCTCCAATTTTCTGTCCACGCGAGCCACTAGCTACCAAATGATGATCACGCGACAAGAACAACAACGGGGCTCCTCACGACGTGGGCGCCGTCGCTCCACGCATACGAACCCGCCACGAACTGCCCTCTCACTATGCTGCTCCCCTTCGCCTCCACCTTTATCCTGAACGCCTTCTTCTCGCCGGTCCGCGCAAAGCTGAGCCGTCTCGGCGAGACCTTCACGGAGACGCCCGCGGGCTCGACCACGGCGACGGTGTACCGAGCCTTGCCGGGGCCGACGTTGGTGACCGTCCGGTGCACAGTCACCGAGCCGTTGAGGCCGTGCACGGCCACGGAGGGGTGGTTCAGCTGGTAGGGCGGCGGCGGGCGCGCCGGGCACGGCACCGAGCGGTCGAGCTGGGAGCCGGCGCTGGCGCACGCGAAGCGCAGGTAGTCCTGGTACGACGCGTCGTACACGAGGCCCGGGTCCAGCGCGTGCTTGGGCCGGATGTGGCCCGAGCCGTAGTCCATGGGCCCCGCAACCGAGCCGTCCCCGTTCATTAGTGGGCCGCCTTCCGCGTTGTTGGTCGTGGCTGGAATGATGGAACACATACACAGCACGAGCTCGGTTCAGTGTTCTGTTCAGAAACCTCGATCAGAGAGATGCGGCAGGGCGGCTGCCTTTGATGGCCTGAGGCGTTTGTTTACCGGTGGTCATGATGGTGGATCGGATTGCGGCGGAGCTCCAGTCGGGGTGCGCGGCCTTGATGAGGACGGCAGCGGCGGAGACGTGCGGGCACGACATGATGTTGTGCTGCACTGCACCACGCGGTGGTCGCCGTCGAGTTTCGTCGGTGACGACGCCTCGCTCCACGCCGCCAGGATGTTCAGCCCCGGCGCCGTAATGTCCGGCTGCAAAATTAGCGCGCACTTACTTCTTCTCTGGGGCAAAGTTTGGCATGTCATATTTGTTTACGCCAGTTATTACTGTATCTAAGACGCTGCACGTTACGTACCTTGAGAATGCTGGGCTCCAGGACGTTGGGCCCACGCGACGAGAACTGCGCCATCACCGGCGATGGCCGGACGTCCACGACAGTCCTCGAGGGGTCCAGCACGGCAGTCGGGCTGTAGCTGGAGTTGATGTAACTGAGGATGGTGTTGGCATCGGCCGCGGCGACCGCGGTACCCGGGAGGACGTGCGCGTCGACGGGGACCTCGGAGCCGGAGGCCGCTGGGTTGCCGAGCAGAATGGCCGCGCCGCCCGCGCGCTTCACCTCCAGGCCCTTTTCCACCCGCAGCCCAGTGCCCCTAAAGCAAACGACGATCTTGCCTCGCACCTTGTCGCTGGACACGGAGTTCGGCAGGCACTGGCTGCGTCGTGGTGGAATCATGCTAGCACTTAGCACCATTCGTCATCGTTACTATAAGAGAGGTTAGTGCGGTTGATTGCTTACTTGGAAACATTAGCGGGAGTCCCAGGAACAACTGCGTCTGCTGCATAAACCAAATGATAGGGCTTGTCGCCGGGCAGCTGGTATGGTGTTACAGTTTGACCCTGACTCGAGAGAGAGAATTAAAAACAAATTAAGTCACATGTCTCTCCAATTGCAATTGGATTGATGCATGTCAATTCGTCCGCAGTGCTTACCATGACCATCGCACCATTGCCAAGCTAGATCGGGGAGTGGAAGGCGCGGTCGATGCTGCTGGCGGCCACCGTGAGCATCCACGGCGCGAGGTTGGACACGGTGGCCGGCTTGGGCCTGGAGTTCCCGCCGCAGCACGAGACCACCACGCCGTGCTTGGCGGCGTGCAGCGCCCCGAGGGCAATCCCGTCGTCCGCGAACCGCAGCGGCCCCCCCGAGGATCCGATGGAGACGCTCATGACGTCGACGCCGTCGCCGACCGCGTCGTCCATGGCGGCCAGCATGTCGGCCTCGAAGCAGGTGTTCTCGATGTTGGGGTTCGGCCCCGCCCGAGGCCGTCCCGTTCGCGAACCCGCCCAGCGCGGACACGCGGGGCACGGTGCGACCGACCACGGTGGACGCCGTGTGGGTGCCGTTCCCGTCGTGGTCGCGCGGCGACCGGAAGGCGTACGTGGTGTTGAGGCCCTTGTAGTGCGCCTCGTAGGCCTTGACGTAGTATCGCGCCCCTATGATCTTCCTGCGTGCTCCAATTGACTCCAGTCAAAACTTTTTTGTCAGATGGATATACTATAGCAGAAAAAGCGAGAGTGAGATCGTGGTGGGTACAGCGTTGACTCGAATCTCAGTTACACTCAGAAAGCAGTGGTGACACTGCCACGATCATTTGGATTGGATGGACCAACCATCACGCCCCTTTCCACCTCGTCGGCACCGGCCCGAGCCCTTGGTCGCTGAAGCTCCTCGACTCCGGCCAAATCCCTGCCGGTGCAAGCAGGCAAGCAAATCAAGAATGATTGAAACGACGAACGCGATGCGTGGATGGATGGAGGGCGCTCTCACCGGAGTCGAGGATGCCGACGATGATGTCCTCGCTGGATTTGTCGAGGGACGGCAGCCATTCCCTGCCGTCGGGAGGATTGATGAGTCCTTCCTGGCTTCCTCAAAGCCCAGAAACTGCCAAGACCTCGTGGTATGCGGCGCCCACCTCCCCTCGCTCCGGAAGGCAGACACCACCTCGCTCCTCTCTGCAGAGCGTCAGTGTGCGCAAAAGTCACGGATCAGCCAAACACAAGCGCTTACAAATCAACAACTGTTCTAGCCAAACACAAGCTTACAAAATCTGCTCATTGACACTGTTTTCTGTACACGTACGTACCCGATAGTTTCGTGGCCTCTTCCTTGGAGAGGAACGCCGCGAAGCCATTGAGGGTGTGCTTGTAGCTGTACAGCAGCGACGCCCGTGCCTCTTCCTCACTGGTTGAAGCATCCCATAGAGTATGCGTGAGTGTGATTGGTTATATATATGGCCTATCTAGCAAGTTCATCTTTGACTACGTCTGCGAGCATCACGATGACTGCAACGGAGATAACAGAAGTAGTGCATGCCATTTGCCATGTCGTTGCTGCTGGCTGCACGATAGCTTGTTACCTGCTCTTGACGGAGAGTAGCAGCGTGTGATGATCCTCCAGGATTGCTGTCAGCATTCCTTCGCATGGGCTGGCATAGGATAAGCTTCTAGGCTCGTCGGCTTCAGCTGAGGAAGGAGGACGCATGAAGAGGCCCAGAGTTAAGAGTACCAGGGTGTTCGGTTCGGAATGGGCCGTCTAACGAGCCCAGTAAGAGTAGGTGTGAGTTTCCTTTATGTGCTGCGCTGATCTCTGCCGTAGGCATGATGATTGTAAACAAACAACCTTGAACTGAAGTCTGAGATTCATCCGTGTTCCTGCCCTTGCTGTTCTTCTCGCCCCTTTGCTCTGCTCTTCCGATCCGTTTCCCCTTGCTGTTAACAAATTGGTATCCAGAGCTTATCCTTCCTCGGCCGAACCAGCGATTCATCCGCCTAGATCGGAGGTTGCGATCCCTGCCTCGATTTCCATCCTGGAACCCCACGAAATCATCCACGACCACTTCACCAGGTTCAGGAAACACATCGGGGCCATGGATTCCAATACCAAGCTTCTTCTCGATGAGCTCAAATCGGTGAGGATCTCCCTCGAGTCGTCTCTCGGCGGCCGAATCGGAGAGGTGGAGGCGTCGCTGGGCAAGCGGATCGGGGCCATGGAGCATTCCATCGCTGACCGGTTCAATCGCTTGGAGGAAGCCACCAAGGTGCTCAACGAGTGGAAGCCCAAGGTGGATGCGTCGGTGGCGGAGCTGCGCGCGGAGTTGGACGAGATCCGCAAGTCCGACGCCGTGGTGGAGCAGATGCGCGAGGAGATGACCGCGCTCCGCAAGACCGTGAGTCGTGTGGTGCTCGACTCGAATCCGTCAGCATCCGCTGGGGTCCTCAAGCTTCATCCCATGGTGGCCGCGGCGACATCATCTGCCGGGCACCCGGCCATCGGCCCGTTTGTTGGGCACGGCGCGGCACATCACCACCGGGGGTCCGAGCCCATGTCTCAACCCTCGGTCAAGGGTAAGCTCATCGAGACCCTTCCCCAGCCCACCCATCAGTATGTTCTTCACAAGTCGCTTTCTAGCTCGGCGTTGGAGTTGGGGGATCAGCAGTTTCATAGTGCTGGGGGCACTCCGCATGAGCATCGCGCGCATTGGGGGCTGCAGTACTCTAGTAGTAAATTACCTAAGATAGATTTTCCAGTTTTTGATGGAGAGGATCCGAAGCTGTGGCTTAGCCGTTGTGATGATTATTTTGACATGTATATGGTTGAGCCCAGTCAATGGATTCGTGTGGCCTCCATGTGGATGACTGGAGCCGCGTCTCGCTGGCTGCAGTCCTTAGATCTCAAGGTGAAGAAGATGAGTTGGGAGGAGTTCTGTCAGTTGGTCCTTGATCGTTTTGGTAGGGATCAATATGAGTTGCTGATTCGCCAGTTATTTCATATTCGTCAGTCCGGGGTTGTTCAGGAATACGCTGACCGGTTCACTGGCTTAGTTGATCAGCTCCTCGCCTATGGCAAAACTACAGATCCTTTGTTTTATGCTTTGCGTTTCGTGGATGGGTTGCGGGATGACATACGTTCTGCTGTTCATATGCAACGCCCTTCTACCATGGATGTTGCCTGTGTTCTTGCCTTGTTGTAGAAGGAACTGGTGGATCCGAGTCGTCGGAAAACACCGTCCAGGGCCGTGCCCATGCTGCAGCAGGCGCCGGTTCCTGATCGTGGTGGGCGAGCCCCTGCTGGTGGCACCGTTGCCGGGGAGGAGCGGCGTCGAGGACAAGCTGAATACTCTTCGCTCCTATCGACGCGCCCGCGGCCTCTGCATTCGTTGTGGTGAAAAATGGTCTCGCGACCATAAGTGCCCCGAAGTTCTTCAGTTACATGCACTGCAAGAATTCTAGGATATGTGCAACAGTGAAGACTCAGAGTGCTGTGAAGAGGTCAACCCTGGGGAGGATTGTAATCAGGTGTTTGTTGTCCAGGTATTGGCCACAGTCGCTGCTCCCACACCTGTTCGGTCTATTCATTTTGAGGGCACTGTCCAGGGCATTCCTATTCAAATTCTGGTGGATTCCGGCAGCTCTTGTTCCTTTGTTAGCACCACTCTGGCTAGTAAGTTGACAGGTGCTACATCGCTGGACAATCCACCAAAGGTTTGTATCGCTGATGGCAGCTTAGTTGAGTGCCCACAGTCCTTCAGTGCTTTGACTTGGGAAGTTGATTCGTGCCAGATCACTTTAGCTTTCTTGGCTCTTCCAATGCCCTCTTATGATATGATCATTGGTATGGATTGGCTGGCTACTCATAGTCCGATGCAAATTGATTGGCAGCACAAGTGGGTTATGATTCCATAGGGTCAGTCTACTGTGTGTTTGTAGGGCAAGCTCAGGGAGTTGCCAGAGGGTTCAGTTATTCAGGTTACTGCACTTTCTTTTGATGGTCGTGCTCAGCAGGAGTCTGTCCCTTAGGCTGTATCCGACTTGTTGAAGGAGTTTGAGTCTGTGTTTGCCCCTCAAGCTGGTTATCCGCCTGCTCGGCCATTTGATCATGCTATACCACTCATTCCGGGCACATCTCCTGTGCAAGTTCGTCCCTACCGCTATCCACCTGCGGTCAAGGACGAAATTGAGAGGCAAGTCACTAAAATGTTAGATGCTAGAATTATTCAGCCTAGCAAGAGCCCCTTTTCATCATCTGTTCTCCTAGTCAAAAAGAAGGACGGGACATTCTGGTTCTGTGTTGATTTCTGCCACCTCAATGCGATCACAGCCAAGGCTAAGTATCCAGTTCCAGTAATTGAGGAGTTGTTGGATGAACTCACCCATGCATCATGGTTCACTTGTTTGGATCTCACTGCTGGTTACCATCAGATTTGGCTGCAAGTGGGCGACGAACTGAAGACAACTTTTCAAACCCATTCAGGACAGTATGAATTCCGTGTGATGGCATTTGGATTGATTGGGCCCCGGCTACTTTTCAGAAGGCCATGAACACTACTTTGGCGCCCTTGTTGCGTCGCGGCGTACTGGTCTTCTTTGACGACATCCTGATTTATAGTAAATCTCTTGAGGAACATCTGGTCCATCTCCGGCAAGTGTTGGAACTCTTGCGCCATGACCAGTGGCAGGTGAAGCTGTCCAAGTGTGTGTTTGCTCAGCGACAGTTGAAGTATCTAGGGCATGTGATTTCTGAGCACGGAGTGGCCACAGATCTTGATAAAGTGCACGTAGTCTTACACTGGCCCGTGCCTTCATCTATCAAGGAACTCCGTAGTTTCTTGGGGCTGGCAGGGTATTACTGGCGCTTTGTTAAGCATTTTGGGGTGATCACTCGTCCGCTGACAGAGTTGGTTAAGAAAGGGGCTCTGTTCGTCTGGTCCACTGTTCATGATTCTGCTTTTCATGCTCTCAAACAGGCCTTGACTTGTGCACCTATGCTGGCCTTGCTGGATTTCTCCAAGCCGTTCTCTGTGGAGACAGATGCGAGTGGGACAGGGATTGGTGCTGTGCTTACGCAGGATGGTCACTCGCTAGCTTTTCTTAGTAAGTCACTTTCCCTCCGTTCCCAGGGTCTCTCGACCTATGAGAAGGAATATCTTGCCATTTTGATGGCATTGGACCATTGGCGTAGTTATCTGCAGTACGCTGAGTTCTGCATTATCATTGACCAAAAAAGTCTCGTGCAACTATCTGAGCATTGTTTGCATACCCCTTGGCAACAAAAGGTGTTCACCAAGCTCATCGGACTGCAGTATCAGATTGTATATAGGAAGGGGGGTGACAACAAGGCTGTTGATGCTCTGTCCCGAATGCCAGCTGGGAATTGTTCAGCGCTTTCTATGGCTCAGCCTCAATGGTTACAAGAGGTAGTTGCTTCTTATGAGTCTGATTCCCACGCTCAGCAACTCATCGCTAAGTTGGTTATTGATCCTTCAGCGGTGCCCCGTTTTACATATAAGGATGGTCTGTTGCGTTATGATCAGCGAGTTTGGATCGGCCATCAGCCTAATTTACAGCATCGCATCATCGTGGCTATGTATGACAGCGCCATTGGAGGACATTCTGGCATTCCTGTTACCTACAGGCGCCTTAAGTAGCTGTTCGCCTGGCAGGGTCTCAAGTCTGCTGTGTAGAAATTTGTTAGTGCTTGTTTGACATGCCAACAAGCCAAGCCGGATCGCTCCTGTTTGCCAGGGCTGCTACAGCCGTTACCGGTCCCTGATCACACTTGGCAGGTCATTTCTCTGGACTTTATCGAGGGTCTTCCAGTATCCGGGGGTTTCAATTGCATCTTGGTGGTAGTGGATACATTCTCCAAGTACGCCTATTTCATTGCTTTGAAGCATCCCTTCACAGCGGCAACTGTGGCTAAGCTATTTTTGTCTCAAGTTTACAAACCGCATGGCCTGCCCAATGCCATTGTGTCTGACCGCGACCGCATTTTTACCAGTCACTTCTGGAAAGAGCTCTTCAAGTTGGCAGGCGTGGATCTTTGTATGAGCTCGACGTACCATTCGCAGTCGGACGACCAAACTGAGCGCGTTAACCGATGCTTAGAAGCCTTCCTTCGGTGTTATGTGCACGCTTGTCCCCGGCAATGAAGCTCTTGGTTGGATGTGGCAGAATTCTGGTACAACACCTCTATGCATGCTGCTTTGGGCCAGTCGCCTTTTGAAGTACTCTATGGCTTTGCTCCCCAGTAGTTTGGCCTGCATGCTGCCCAAGACTCACCCATTTAAGATTTGTCAGAGTGGCTCCGTGATCGTGAACTCATGACGGATCTGATCAAGCAGCATCTCCATCGTGCTAAGCAGAGGATGAAGAAGCAAGCGGATGTGAACCGTTTTGAGCGCCAGTTTCAGCCGGAGGATTGGGTGTTCTTGAAGCTACAGCCTTATGTGCAGTCCTCTTTGGCTGCTCGTTCTAACCAAAAGTTGGCATTCAAGTATTTTGGGCCTTTCCGCATCATTGAGCGCATCGGGTCAGTCGCTTACAAGTTGGAGCTTCCTGCTTCCTCTTCCATTCACCCCATTTTTCATGTGTCATAGCTAAAGAAAGCCGTGGGTGCTAACCAAATTGTCGAGAAGCTGCTACCACCATCATCTGTTAGCTGGAGTATTCCGGTGCAGATTCTTCAGCGCTGGACAATCATCAAGGGCTCCACACCTGTACGCCAAGGTCTGGTTAAGTGGTCTCACTTGCCTTCTTCTTTGCCTACCTGGGAAGATTTAGACTATCTTCGGCAGCAGTTTCCTCACGCCGCTGTCTGGGGGCATCCAGGCGCGCAAGCGGGAGGGGATGTCAGCATTATTTCGCATGGGCTGACACAGGATAAGCTTCTGGGCTCGTCGGCTTTAGCTGAGGAAGGAGGACGCATGAAGAGGCCCAGAGTTAAGAGTACCAGGGTGTTCGGTTCGGAATGGGCCGTCTAGCGAGCCCAGTAAGAGTAGGTGTAAGTTTTCTTTATGTGCTACGCTGATCTCTGCCGTGGGCATGATGATTGTAAACAAACAACCTTGAACTAAAGTCTGAGATTCATCCGTGTTCCTGCCCTTGCTGTTCTTCTCGCCCCTTTGCTCTGCTCTTCCAATCCGTTTCCCTTAACAATCGCTTCCTCCGCCTTCGCTCCGGCGTGCTCGCCTAGGTACACTATGTAGACCTGTTCATAATGGCCATAGACAAAGTTTTACAAGCATAATCCATCCATATATATACTCTCATGGCTCTTCTCCACTTGCTGTGCAGAACTGGCACTAGACAAAACCTACAGTCTGGCTTTGCCAGCATAATCGATCGAAGATTTGGAGGAGTCAGCAGGGAAGAACAAACAGAGGGTGCACTGAATGAAGATGACCTGGTCCTGCTTTGTGGAGGCAGAGACATTGCAAAAGGAAGAGAGGGTGAGGACGAGGAGAAGGCTCAGCAAAGCCGATGCTCCTCTCATCTTCTCCCTCTGAATGCCTTGCGTGCCGATGTGTAAATTGGTGGCTCAGGAGCTGTTTATATACCATACAATCAGAGGTGCGGCCAGGCCTTGGAGGCAATGGATAGGGGAGCAGAGACGCGGACATGGGCTGCCGCGAGTCTGAATGTCTGCGGGCGCCTTTAAGATAATGGACATCAGCATATCTTTATTTTTATCCATTATAATAACTTCGCTAGATTTTTTCCGTAGCTTACCAGCTGTCCCTCACTTCCCCCTCTGCACTTGGAACTACATGAATCTTTTCCTCGAGATAAGGAGAATCTTTGCTTGCAGCTTCAAGTTGCGGCGAACTTGGGAATCTTGCACATATATACTGTGTCGTGTCGTCGTAGTAGTTCAGGTCATGCAAATGTTCAGAACTCGCTCCTCTTTTAGGCAAAGGTTTCTAAGGTAAATCTACCCATGCGTTAGCATGGATCATGTTGTTCGTTTGACAATGGAATGCCCTGTTCGAAAGGTAACTTGGAGTCACAAGGCAAATCAACAACGTAGGAATAGGACGCCTCCATCCTCGACTCTCGAGTTCCAGCAAGTTGCCTGTCACGCTTTGTAATCTCAACATTCACATCTACGCGTAGCTATCACCCTAGCTTTGTCCTGCATCGAGCACGCTCGATGATTGGAGATTCCGCGATGGTTTGACGATGGAAACGAGAAACCGATAATCGACCCATATAGTCTACTCTTCATGGCTCTTCTGCACTTTCTGTGCAGAACATGCACTAGACAAAACCTATAGTCTGGCTTTGCCAGCATTACCGATTGAAGAATTGGAGGAAGAGGAATCAAGAGGAAAGAAGAAACACAGTTGGCAGCGCACTGAAGATAACCTGGTCTTGCTTTGCCGAGGCAGAGGCATTGTAGAAGGAAGAGAGGGTGAGGACGAGGAGAAGGCTCAGCAAAGCCGATGCTCCTCTCATCTTCTTCCTCTGAATGCATCGCATGCCAATGCGTAAATTGACGGCTCGGGAGCTATTTTTATATACAATCAGAGGTGGACAGGGAGCCGAAGAAAATTGGGTGGACGCTAGGTCTATCGCCGTGCTAAAAAAATTTAGTGAGGACCATTACTACCGGGACGTGGTGTGAACTGGCCGGCTGATACATGGGCTTACCGTAAAGTTTTCCAAACGGGCCAACCCCGCTGGTCCGACACGAGCACGGTACGAATTGGTCTAGTACAAAAACAGCCCGCCTTGGCAGCTACCGTGCCCGTGCCAAGCACGACACGGCCCGCTTCAACGGCCGGCACGGGGGCGGCACGGCCTCGAGCCATTGGATGGAGCCCCACGCCTGCTGATCGTTGGATCTAGGGGTCGGGTGGGACAGCTTTATAAGCCAGCCGCCGCTCCTGGCTCCCCACCTTTCCAAACCCTAGCTCATTTCATCTCCATTCTAGCCGCATGGTCACATCGAGCTCTCCCATCGACTGAAATCCTAGCCGATCTCTTCTCTTCTTCCCGCCGTCCGGTGGCTGGTTAAGGCGGCGGTTGCTGGCACGGGCACACGGCATGTCCTTCTACACCACTCTTCCTTCTCCCTGACCGTCGATGTAGCTTTCTCGTCGAGATCCACCACCGTTCGTCTTCATCTCTGTCTCGTCGCTCTCATCGACCTCACCGGAGTCCGACATCATTGGGGCTCCGCTCTGATGCGTTGAGGTACCAGGGTGTCTGGTCTCCACGACGTCGTCATCGCCATTGTCTCTAGTGCTCCATCAAGAGAGATGAGCCATAACCCTAGATCTGTTCGTTTTTGTTCTTCTTCTTGATTTCTTCATGATCTTCTATTAACCCTAGTGTTCTTGTTGTTCTTGGTTTTGGTAGGCGTTGGCATTGAGGGACCAAAGGCCGGCGACGACGAGATGTCGGACGCAGGAGGACATCAGTCTCTCCATGGCCATCAATGACAAGCCGCGCCTCTGCGGGATGACTGGAGACGACAAGGACGATGTCGCTGGGAATGCTGAGGAGCTCTTCGGCCATCGTGCTACCAAGGAACTCTACGACCATACTGCTGCTGACCCACTTCCCGTCGACGATACTGACGCCCCCAACACCGGTGGCGCCGTCTAGGACAACGCCGCTACTGATGACGGCTCCAGCAGCAGGCCTAACCGCCCTTCTACCTCAGTATGTGGTTTTAGTACCAAGGCACGACACCAGTCCGCTGGCCTGCCGTGCCCTATGGCACGACACGGCACTATCTGAGGGCTTTAGTGCCGTGCCTGGGCCAGAGTCTAGGCACGGTGGCACTACACGGCACAACACGGCAGTGACACCGTGCCTGATAGTGCCGTGCCGTGTAGTGCTAGTGTCGTGTAGTGCCAGTGCCGCCCGTTTGAAAAACTATACCTTACCGTATCATTTTAACCGTATATGCATGATAAATCAGATGTCCCATGATCCACGCGTCAGCTGCGCATCCACCCCGTGTTTTGGTGAGAATCATCCCTACTGATTTTTCCCGTGCGCCCCTAGCCCCGATGGCTGACGCGTGTCGCGGGATAAAATCATACGTCCCAGGAGTCGGGAGGGTTGGCTCCTCCGTAGCACTGGGGCTCTCTCCGCAGGGACACGGCTCTACTTGAGTCGGCTCCGCGTCTCCTCTTCTAAGTCCCCGTCGGGCTCTGAAATTAATCTCCTCATCTTCGATGCCGACGAGCACCACCGGCTGCGTCGCACACGCCGCTAGCGCCATCCGATCCGTAGGACCATGACGTCATGTGCCGCGGCGGCCAGCGGAAGGGCTACTTCATCTTCTTCACTAGCCATTTTCACATCTACGCGTAGGTATCACCCCTTTGTCCTGCATCGAGCACGCACGATGATTACATATAGATTCCGCGATGGTTTGACGATGGAAACGAGAAACCGACCCGTGCGTCAAAACTGGACCGTCGTCTGCATGCGAACGGTATATGGCTTGAATACACACACAAGGGTGCCCATTGCTTTCATGTATAGTGGTGATGATGAGATGCTTCCAAATACAAAGCGCAACTGCCGTTTGGACCTCTCGTCATGTAGCAGTATCATGGCGTATGCAGAGCTTATCTATTTTTTAATCATTTTTCTGTAGTTCTTTGACAAAGATGATCACGAATTTACGTTGCAAAGTGTACAGGGGTAATTTGTAAAGCAGTGGTTTACACTTTCTACATGTACCAGTAGTAATTTTATGCAGCTTTGAGGCATACATCAAACCCAATTTCAGATATAGTCAATTCCTCTTGTAAGGTGTGGAACTATGAATGTATGCAGCTAGTGCTACCCCAGTTATGTTTATATATGAGATAAATACATCGTAGGTCCATCAACTTTTTGTGTTGCGTCATTCAGGTCCATTAACTCTGAAATTGCATATTTGAGTACATAAACTTTTTAAGCTGTGCCATTTAGGTCCATATCCCTCCGTTTGAGGAATAGATCCTACGTGGCAATACATGTCAGCAGTCACCGTGTCCATAGGTCATGTGAGCAGCATGTGAGGGCCCTTTGCTAATCGTTTTTTTGCCGATAGCCCCCTATCCTTTCATTCCCTCACTCTTCACTCCTTCCTCTCCCTTCCCTTCGAAACCATCATCCCTGGATTTTAGACGACACCGGACGGCGGTGTCATCCTCAAATCCCCGATGCCCCCTCAAGATTCTAGCTCCTCCGCTGCAGATCTAGGTAAACCAGGTGATGTTCCACTTATTAGGTGCACAGAATGCCACAAGTGGCAAGTGGTTTGGCGTGTTTCGAAGCAACCCTGGAGCGACGGTGAGGTTTTGTCGGCACGAAAATTCGTTCCGTGCCGAGGGCACATGAGCAAGCCGGAAGGGTCCGCTCGATGGAGTTGGAGATCCGCCTAGCTTCAGCGTAGGGATGATCGATCCTATGCACTCCTCCCGAGACGTGCTAGTCAATTTGACCCTGCAATTGACAAGGAGAGAAAATTTATCAGTAATTTAGGGTGGAACTTGTCGGTGTTGCTAGACAGTCCCGAATATGCGGCTCTGAGAGCCGATATGAAAGAAGATCGACTAAATAGTCGATTTCAGTATATTCATAAGAATAAATCAGTTAAAGCTCATAGGGTTGTATAAGAAGAATCGGTTACCGTTCATGATCATTATTTAGACAAATATTGGTCGATGGCAATAAGATATCAACAATAATTAGTTTATGTTAAGCCAACGACTGTAAGTAACCGAACCCCTTTTTATACAAAAGAAACAGCTCATCACCATTCAACCATTTAGTAAAGATAAATCTAATGAATATATTAGATCTTATCTATTGCTATGACCAGTGGGGCATGAGGCAGAATCATACAGGCCGTAGAAACAACAATAGACTCAACGACCCTAACTTATTACTAATATCAGTGGAGCATGAGGCAGAATCATGCAGGCCGTAATACAATAATAAGATCATGGGGCTAACACATCTTTCAACCTATCCCTACTTCAATGATCTCGTGACGCGAACTATTCATAAAAGCACTCGATATCGGCTAAAACAGCCGATTCAGGCATAGCGCATAGTTAAGGTCATGCCCTCTGTTGATGCAAAAGTAGATCTGCAAACACAAAGGGCTAATACCCGAATCGATATCCAAAGCGTGCCAGTCGATTTGACCTGCTAATCGACAAGGATGAAGATACGAACACTTTGGTCCTGACAACAGCGATACGCCCGGAAGTCACGGCCAAGAGGTGCTCACGTGGAACTCAAGAATCGCCGAAGGTCGCACTGAAGCGATGCAGCTTGCCGAATCAATGAGAACTCGTAAAAAGGAAAAATATGCAAATTGACGAAGTCGCCGAAAAGTAAGTAGATGCAAATAGGAGTAAAAGTTGGTTTTGATATTGATTGATATTATCTCTATTACATTGCCCCTTACTCCATATTTATACCCTGATCTAAAGAGACACAACCAAACACAACTAGGACACCAATCCCATATCTAAGGAAACACGTGACTCTTACATGAATCATAACCTAACAAATACAGAAAAGGAAATCAACTCCTATCTATTTCCCTGTCCGCCTCAATTACGATGGAAATCTCACTGTCCTCCTTCCCATCGGCATACTCCTTATTTCATCGGCAGTAGTCTTCAAGTCTTCCTTCATCGGCATACTCCCTGTTTCATCGGCAGTAGTCTTCAAGTCTTCCTTCATCGGCATACTCCCTGTTTCATCGGCAGTAGTCTTCAAGCCTCCCTTCATCGGTATCGACAATAACACCTCCAACCTCATCGGCAACGCCCGAGTCCAAATCAACCTTTACATCGACCATCACCAGCTATCGGCAACCATCTTTACAAACTGGCTTTCATTGGCTATCAAAGTATTCAATAACTTTCCCCTTGCCGATTAGTCCACTCCGATTATTCTGACACGTGCAAAAAACGGTGTCAACACATGCCCCCCAATTTCGGAGTATAAAACCATTAATGCTCCGAAATTTACTCCAGATAACGCTTGCCTTTGCCCGATTACCGTAACTCATTCTCCAAGCCAAAACTTGATTTGCTATCAAATCCAATCAAATCTCATCTTGATTCACGCACTTCAGTAAATATCACACAATCGCCAACCACTCTTGCCTTGATTATGGTTGAGATACCAAAACAATAACCCATCGGCAAGATCTTAACATGATAATGCTGCCATTTTCAAAATTAAAATATCATGTATCGATATCCCTTCCAAGTCATGATTACTTGTTATCAACTCATCTGTACAATCCCCTGATTATCGCGCGAACAGTTACCATATCCCTCTGAACCGCCTTGACCTATATGCGCGCGACATAGAGATAAGTCCAAAATACCCTTATTCTGGGCGGCTTATAAATAGATTTCTCCGGAACCCTCATTTTCTATCTTCAGCCTCCAATCCTTTGCACTCTCTCTCTCCGGCGGCGACTCCGACGAACAACCGCGTGACCTCAACCAACAAGAACCCTTCTCCGGCGCTAACTTCAAGTTTCCAGCTTGTACCTCCACCTTCCTCAAGACAATGGCCATCAATTTCGACATCCCCGCGGTTCGCTCCACTTCCATTACCTTTTACTTCGATCTTTTTGCAAATTCATTTAGTTGGTGATTTTTCCTTTCTTTTGTCTTTTGGATTCCATAACCTTAGGAACTACGCAACAAATTAATTATCCCAACCGATCAGCCGCACGTCCAATGCCTTGGACCAATGGGCAACCCAGATCCAACCGATCTGATCAACGCAGAGGTTAACAGAATCCCCTTTAGAGCCCAAAATTTCTCTCTGAATTTGTGGAAAGACACATTCCGATCTTGGCCCAAAACCACCAAAGGGTGGAAAGATTGGTATTTGAGGGTTAATAGATCGATGCAAGTATACTGGGCAGAACGAAGGTTAGACCAATGTATCAGGCTCTCTATTGCCGATATGCAGAAAAATGAATCAATGATAATTGCAGCTGCTTATTTCTGGTCAGACACAACCAATACTTTTATGTTTGGACATGGCCCAGCTATCCCTACCCTTGCCGATGTCCACATGCTTACTGGCTTGGACATCTCAACTGCCGATGAAGGCTCCATCTATGGTAGAAAGCCTGAATATAGAGTGAATACCCGTAACATCGGCGGTTGGACAGGATATATTCAAGAATACCAGAAAACCGGGACACTTAGCCAGAGGGAACATGCCACATTCCTGAATATGTGGTTAGAAAAATTTATCTTCTGTGGTCGATCAGTAGGACCAACCAACGCCTTCCTCCCTGCAGCTGAACTTTTGGCTAATGGCGTAAGGTTTCCTCTTGGCCGATACCTTCTGAGCTCCACTTATCATCTTCTTCACCAAGTGTCTCAGAAACTTTTGCTTGGCGAACCCATCGGCAACCTGGGAGGCCCGTGGTGGTTTATCAACATGTGGCTGAATGCCCATATGCACAAACGTTTGCAATGGGACTTTTTTGCTCAACAATTCCCACGAGAAATTGCTGAAGATTATGTGCTCGGAGATGATGAATTGGCAACACGCTCACCCCTCAATTTTGGTGAAGCCATAATTGTCCTTCCTGGAACAGAAGCCAACGAAGACCAAATCGGCAGATTCTTTCAAAGCTTCTACAATGGTCTTTCTCGTGATCATAGGGCCTGGGTGCCTTATATCGACGAAGAAAACAGATTCCCTCTTCTTTTCAACTTTGCCGATGACACTCTGAATCAAGATAAAGAGCTCATGATGGCTATCATCACTCCCAGGGCAATTCCAGTAAACACATTCGGCAGCAGGAAAAATACCAACATTACATATGAATTTTACAACCCATCGGCAGTATCCCGCCAATTGGCTTTTGGGCAACTGCCAATCAAACTCTGCTTTGCCGATGTGATCAAACCTAGGGAAACAATCACCTGCGGAACAGACTGGAACAAGGTAGTACAACTCTCCCCCGATGCCGATACTACAGATGTTGATATATCCACCTGGACACCAATATCTTTCATCACCGAGTCATATAAGCAATGGTGGCGAGAGTGGAAAGAACAACTGTTCGCAACTTCTGCTCACACATATCGGCACATGATCGACCCTGAATATGCCATCCCTGACGACGCAGTAAGTTTCCTTTAACTCCCTTCTGCTTTTCCCTTCATATATCAGTAACTGATTCTCTTGTAACAGGTTAACAACCCAGCACCATCGGTGAGCAAAAGTGGGAAACCCTTCAATCTCCGGCCTGTTTCCCCAACATCGCCGATCGGCTACAACGCTCCCACCTTAGCCGCTTTGACCCACCAGAAGATTCGTACCAAGACCATCACTTCTAAGTCCAAATTGGCTACATCCAGGGCTACTCCATCGGCTGCTGCTACAACCTTGGTCAAAGCCTTTAAGGTAACAACCTTGTTTATTTTCACTTATGCCGATCACAAACTGTATTAACTTTAATCATCAGGGGGTAAGAGCTGCTACTGGATCGTCATCGGCAATTCCGCCGATATCAAGCACCACTTCTTTCGATAAACCTTCAGAGGTAGCTTCTTGACTTTACATTTCATCTGTTAAATATCATATCTTACACTTGTTTTGCAGCAACAATTGGGTACATCGGCAAACGTACCAGATGCCCAAGCTTCACAACCAACAAGTGTCGATGCCCCCCAGCCAATCATTGCCGATGCCCAAGCAAAGCGCAAAGCTTCAACAGATACTGAAGCACAGCCAAAACAACAAAGGTCTATGCCGATCCCTACATCTGCCCCAATGTCATCGGTCATCATACCTCAAGAACCCACCACCGATGAAGTCACAGAGGATATCCCATCGGCAAGCTCAGCCGATCCACACGACATACTCCAGGTTGCTTCCTCCAGTCAAGCACAGGAAATTGCCTTGAAACAGGTAAACCAATCAACCTATCTGATTTTACAATACTCATACTTACCCCTGACTGATCTCCTTTTCTTTCTCTCAGGAACAAGATTCCCCGAACAGCCTATTTTCCTTTGCCATTGACATTTCTGACGACGATGGAGAGGAGACAAGTTCTTCCCTTGCACTGGGAACAATATCGGCAGAGACTAAATCCAAGTTGGAAACCCTCCTGAACTTGCTACAGCAAGGTACCGCCCAACTGGTAGATGACTCGGACCCCGCAAAGGCAATTTTCAAAACAATCCGTGGCCAGGTCCCTGCCGATGTTGAAGAAGTACTCTTCCCAGCAGCTCACTTAGAAAGCCGCCAACTGCAATATCAACGGGCTGCTCAGCGTATTGCCGATAGAGCAGCTCAAGCTCAACTTAAAGAAGAGATGCTACAACTGAAGCAAATCGCTGATGAGAAGCACAAGGGCATCGTCAACTTGCAGACTTCGGGTGCTGCACTTAAGCAGAAAATCTTGGATCTATCGGCAAGGAAGGCAGCTCTATTGGCTGAATTGAAAGAAATCGATGCAGCCTTAACTCATGCTCAACAAGAAGAAAGCCAGCTACCCAATGCCGTCAAAGCTCTTCAGCAAGAAAGAGATATCCAAGCTCGCAAGGCTTTAGTCATGAAGAAAAAACTCAAGCCTGTGGAGGGTACTGCCGATGACGATATCAAAGAAATGGAGGAAGCCGACCAGATTCGCCTGCGTGCGATATTAGCTATCCAATCCTTGTTGAACGTGTAATCTTATTTATTGTATCGGCACTTTATGAGACATTGACATCCTTGCATAATTCTAGCCGATAGTACTGTTATCGGCACTTGTACTTTTATGCATCTATCCAGATACTAGGGTAATATTTCTTTAAATATTTTCCATTTAACGCTCTGGGAAACACAACCCCTTCGAGGGTTTCTAAAATATATGCATTACCAGGAACAGACTGATTTATCCGATATGGACCTTCCCAATTGGGAGACCACTTTCCAAACTTTGAACTTTTAGTCCCAATCGGTAAAATCAATTTCCAGACCAGATCTCCATCGGCAAACTCTTTTACTTTCACCTTCTTGTCATACCATCTAGCTACTCTTTTCTTATTTTCTTCGATACTAACTAAAGCCCTTAACCGATGACCCGCCATATCTTCCAACTCATCCTTCATAAGAGTATTATAATCATCGGCTGTCAGCTGATTTTGAGAATGTATTCGTCTAGAGCCAACCTTAATTTCCCAAGGCAATACTGCATCGTGTCCATATACTAACTGATAAGGCGTTACTTTGGTTGCACCATGATATGACATCCGATATGACCACAAGGCTTCATTTAATACTGTATGCCACCTCCTAGGATTTTCTTCAATTTTGCGCTTAATGAGTTTGATGATCCCTTTGTTAGAAGCCTCAGCTTGACCATTAGCTTGAGCATAATATGGAGAAGAATTTAAAATTTTAATTCCCATACCTACAGCAAACTCATCAAATTCTCCTGATGTAAACATAGTGCCCTGATCGGTAGTGATAGTCTGAGGAATACCAAATCGGTAAACAATATGCTCTTTCACAAAATCAATCATATTGACCGATGTCACCTTTTTTAAAGGAATTGCCTCAACCCACTTTGTGAAATAATCGGTAGCAACCAGAATAAATTTATGTCCTTTACTCGATGGCGGATAAATCTGACCAATGAGATCAATAGCCCATCCCCGGAACGGCCATGGTTTGATTATAGGATTCATAGCCGATGCAGGCGCTCTTTGAATATTACCAAACTTTTGACACCCCTGGCATCCTTTAAAATATTTAAAACAATCTTCAAGAATAGTCGGCCAATAGTACCCATTCCTTCTGATCATCCATTTCATCTTGAAAGCCGATTGATGTGCCCCACATACTCCTTCATGAATTTCACCCATCAAGCTTTTCGATTCATCATTGCTAACACATCTGAGTAAAACTCCATCTATAGTTCGATAATATAATTCATCATCGAGGAGCACATATTTGGTAGCTTGGAACCTTATACGTCTCTCAACCTTTCTACATGGATCCTTTAAATAATCGACAATCTCTTTCCTCCAGTCATCGGTGTCAACTGCCGATGTTAGCACTTCCTGAATAGGCTGATACCCTGAAGCATGCTGAGCTAGTCGATTAGCTTCCTCATTATGCAATCGAGAGATATGTTCAAGACGAAAATCTCTAAATCCTTTCAACAATTGCAAACATCTTTCATAATACGAAATCAAAGCTTCACTTCGGCATTCATAAATTCCAGCCAATTGATTTATAACTAGCATAGAATCACCAAAGATTTCAACAACATCGGCACGTATCTCCTTTAGCAATTCTAACCCTTTTATCAAGGCTTGGTATTCAGCTTGATTGTTTGTCGCTGTAGCAACAATCGGCAATGAAAACTCATACTTCTTTCCTTGAGGTGAAATTAACACAATGCCGATACCTGCTCCTTCACCACATGTGGACCCATCGAAGAAAAGTGTCCAGGGAGCAATCCCCAGAGAGTCCACCGTATTACAATGCTGAGTGACAAAATCAGCCATCACTTGCCCTTTAACTGCCTTAGTTGATTTGTAGCGTAGTTCAAATTCTGATAATGCTAAAATCCATTTGCCGATTCTACCACTTAATATCGGCATCGACAGCATATACTTGACCACATCGTCTTTGCATATGACCGTGCATTCGGCAGACAACAAATAATGCCTTAATTTGACACAAGAAAAGTATAAGCACAGACACAATTTCTCAATAGCCGAATACCTCGTCTCAGCATCCACTAATCTTCTGCTCAAATAATAAATAACACGTTCTTTCCCTTCAAATTCTTGAATAAGAGCTGAACCGATAACTGTATCATCAGCTGACAAATACAACCTGAAAGGCTTCCCATGTTGAGGTGGAACTAGCACTGGAGGATTTGATAAATATTTCTTAATTTCATCAAGGGCTAATTGCTGTTCAACTCCCCATACAAATTCCTGATCAGCTTTCAATTTAAGTAGTGGGCTGAAAGCCTTGATCTTACCCGACAGATTAGATATGAATCTTCTAATGAAATTAATCTTACCGATCAAAGATTGCAATTCAGTCTTATTGGCAGGAGCAATCACCTTGTTAATTGCATCAATAGACTTCCTACTGATTTCAATGCCCCGTTGATGCACCATAAAACCCAAGAATTGTCCTGCCGATACACCGAATGCACATTTATTAGGATTCATCTTCAATCCATGCTTCCTTGTGCACTCCAGTATCTTTCGCAGATCGGCTAAATGTGCTGTGATATCTCCAGACTTAATCACTACATCATCAATGTAGATCTCCACTAATGTGCCGATGTACTCATGAAAAATAAAGTTCATAGCCCTTTGATAAGTAGCACCGGCATTTTTCAAACCAAACGTCATGACTATCCACTCGAACAACCCCACATGTCCTGGACATCTAAAAGCAGTCTTGGGAATATCTTCCTCAGCCATGAATATTTGATTGTAACCTGCATTACCATCCATGAAGCTGATAATTTGATGTCCAGCCGCAGCATCAACCAACAAATCAGCAATCAGCATTGGATAGCCATCCATCGGTGTGGCTTTGTTGAGATTCCTGAAATCAATATAAACACGAAGTTTTCCATTTTTCTTATAAACAGGAACCACATTAGAGATCCACTCTGCGTATCGACATTGCCGAATAAACTTTGCTTCAATTAATTTAGTTATTTCGGCCTTAATGTCAGGAAGTACATTAGGGTTGCATCGGCGCGCTGGCTGCTGATGTGGCCGAAATCCAGATTTGATAGGTAACCGATGTTCAACTATCGATCGGTCTAATCCAGGCATCTCAGTATAATCCCAAGCAAAACAATCTTTATACTCTTTTAACAAATCTGTTATTCGCTGCTTACACTTGGAATCTAACTTAGCACTAATAAAAGTAGGTCTTGACCTATCACCATCACCGATATCTACTTCTACTAAATCATCTGCCGATGTGAACCCTTGACCTAATTTTCCATCATCGGCAAACCTATCCATTAAAACTCCTCTTCAGAACCGACTGCTTGGATCGGTGGAATTTCATAATCAGCAACTCTAAGGAACTCCTTCTCCCAAGCTTCTCCTGATATGCATTTAGTTCGCTCATAAGTATCTGATTCTGCCGATGCGATGATATAAGAAGAATCACCAGGGACGATCTCAATCTTATCCCCAATCCACTGTACGAGGCATTGATGCATTGTAGAAGGAACACAACAATTAGCATGAATCCAATCCCTCCCTAGAAGCAGATTATATGCACCCTTGCCATTGATAACAAAGAACGTCGTCGGCAAGGTTTTGCTGCCGATGGTCAATTCAACGCACACTGCCCCTTTAGCCGGTGACACATTGCCTTCAAAATCTTTCAACATCATATCGGTTTTGGTCAAGTCTTGATCTCCCTTACCAAGTTTCCGATACATCACGTAAGGCATAATATTAATCGCAGCCCCTCCATCAACAAGTACCTTAGACACAGGCTGCCCATCAACTCTGCCCTTCACAAATAAAGCCTTAAGATGCTGTCTCTCGTCATCGGTAGGTTTCTCAAAAACAGCCATCATTGGATCTAGTGTTAGCTGAGCTACTTGATCAGAGAGAACAACTTCTTCCTCATTATCAGATAGTGCCAAAAACTCCATCGGCAACATGAATACCATATTAACATCTGCCGATGGACCCTTATTTTTGTGTTTTACCTACCACTGCTGATGACCAGGCCTTTCATTGGAGGAATTTTCCTCTTGGTATAAATCCTCCTGACGCTCACGTTGCATCCTCCTTCTCTGCGTCTTTGTCAGACCCTCTGGGCACCATCGAGGAAACTTGGTTTTCCAAACCGGCTGATAACAAGTCCTAGTTGGTTCTACACGACGTATATTAGGGTCCCTGTAGAATATTTCCTCATCGGGAACTCTTGCATTTGCCATCTCCTCAAGCTCTTCTTGATTCCTTGGAAAATATCTAGCGCGTTTACCAAGCCTCTCATGTACACTAAGTCTACCCCCCAGCCGATCATGCACTGATGCTCTGCCTCTGATCGGCTCGTTGATAGACAAACCCTGACTACCACGTTGAAGCCTCCTTTCTGAACGATTAACTCCGTAATAATCATTACACTCAGGGCAATTTTCAACAGTTGGCAATTTAATACCTTCTTCCCAGCAATGGATGAAAAACGGACATCTCCAATGATCTTTATGTCGATTCCATTCTTCCTGACGTCTCATTTCTTGCTGTTGCCGATATCAGTCATTACGTTGACGCCAACCCTCCTGCTGCCTTCGATGAGTAATCACAATGCCAGGTCGAGGAGGATTTTTGGAACTACTGCTTTCTCCTAGCAAACCCTTACTCTTTGCATCATCGGTAGTTATCCAATGTTGGGGGTCTACTGACGCGTTTTTCTCAGCAGCCTCTGACATCAATACCTTGGTCTTTCCTTTGGCATCCAACATATTTGCTGGAAAAGGGTGTTGATCAATTTTCATCGGCTTCTGGGTCTTGGAAGTACCAAACTTAATTCTCCCAGATTCAATAGCCGATTGTAACTGTTGCCTGAATACCTTGCACTCATTTGTACTGTGTGAAGTTGCATTGTGCCATTTGCAGTACAAAATCTTCTTCAACTCTTCTGCCGATGGGATCACATGATTAGGTGACAGCTTAATTTGGCCCTCTTGAAGCAGAAGATCAAATATTTTATCGGCCTTGGTGATATCAAAGGTAAACTTTTCTGGCTCTTTTTGACCAAAGGGACATGATATCGGCTTTTTATTCTTAACCCACTCAGCTAAGCCAATAACTGGTTCTTCATCAGAGTCAGAATCTCCTACTTCTTCAACAAATGATACCTTTTTACTCTAGTTCTTTTTAGGTTCAAAAACCCTAGTATCTTGATCAGAGATCCTTTGCACAAGATGACTGAGGCTTTCAAACTCCTGAGAAGCATATCTGTCCTTAAGATGTGGCAATAACCCTTGGAAAGCCAGATCGGCAAGCTGCCGATCATCCAGCACCAGGCTGTAGCACTTATTTTTTACATCTCGTAGCCTTTGTACAAAGCTCTCTACCGATTCATCATTACGCTGTCTCAATTTTACTAAATCGGTAAGCTTCTTTTCATGGATTCCAGCAAAGAAATACTTATGGAATTGTTTTTCTAGATCAACCCAAGTAATAATAGAATTTGGTGGTAATGAAATAAACCATGTAAATGCTGATCCAGACAAAGATGATGAAAATAATCGAACTCTTAATTCATCTCTGTTAGCTGCCTCTCCACATTGAATAATGAAACGATTGACATGTTCCATTGTTGATGTATCATCTTGCCCAGAGAATTTAGTGAAATCCGGTACCTTGTACCGATTTGGGAGAGGAATTAAATCGTATGCAGGAGGGTATGGAGTCCGATAAGAATAAGTATTGACCTTGGGCTTTATCCCAAACTGATCCTTCATGATTTCTGCTATCTTATCGGCCCAAAAAGCATCAGCCTCCTGCTGACGAACTGGTTGAATTTCTACAGGAGGTGCTTGCTAACATCCCTCCACATATCTTTGTAGCCCACGATCTCCAGCAATCGGCATATTTGCCGTTACTTGTGGTCCATTAGCCTGTTGGAAAGGATTCATCGGCTGGGCTGCCGATGCTTGATTCTGGAAACCAGCTTGCATATGACCTTGTTGAATCCCTGCAACCTGCTGATTTCGCTGAACTGTATGTTGAACAGGTAACTGTCCTGACCAATCATTATTAGAACTCATCGGTACAAAACTTACCGATGGCTGGTAATGTGCTGATATTGTTGGATAATTATAACTGGTTTGAGGCATGAACTGAACCCCAGTTTGACTCATAGCAAGGGCTTTCTACTGCATCGGCAGTAAGCTCGCCGATGGACTTGAATTGAATGTTTGAACCATAGGCATCTGGAAACCTCCTGGAGTTGGTTGCACAGAAGTGGTTGCGGCATATTGAGGCACTTGAGCCATCGGCGAAATGTCCGATGGTATAGGCGCTCTTCCTACTGCATCAGACACTTGAGGTAATCTAGGATTGAAAGCAGAGGACTCCGGAGGCATGCCATATCCCCACCAATTAGTAGGAATCTGGCTATTCTGAGACATAGGGCCTGACATAGCTGATGCCGATAGATCTGTATTAAGCTGAACTCGCCCTCCTGGCAACACCTGATCTGATTGTATCGGTGTAGATTGAATATTAGGTGAGCCTGCCAATACTGGAGGGGAAGTAACTTCTGTACCCACAACGGCCGAAGGAGCCGATGGAGTTTTGACAGATGCCGGCTCTGGTTGATGATAGGCAGGCCCAACGTAATGTGGTGCCGCTTGTCCTTCTTTGAGAGTTCGAACCACAGCATTATGAACAGTATTGGACAGCACATTGGAATGATTAATCAAAGCATGATTTACTGCAGAATTAACCATCTCTTGAAGTTTACTAGGATTGGAGTCAAAGGTAACCTGCCGAGGCAACGGCAAATCTTGCTTCTGGATGACTTGTCCACTCTTGTTCAAACTAAACGATCTCAGACAAAGCTGCTTGTATTCTTCTACAGCCTTTTCCATAGCCTGCCTCTGTTCTTCCTTGAGATCTTCTTCTGATACTGCGATAATGTTCCCTGGATCGATCTCGGAATTGAACATATTGATTGATTTGTCCCACCGGGCGTGCCAAAAGATGTGTTGATGCAAAAGTAGATCTGCAAACACAAAGGGCTAATACCCGAATCGATATCCAAAGCGTGCCAGTCGATTTGACCTGCTAATCGACAAGGATGAAGATACGAACACTTTGGTCCTGACAACAGCGATACGCTCGGAAGTCACGGCCAAGAGGTGCTCACGCGGAACTCAAGAATCGCCGAAGGTCGCACTGAAGCGATGCAGCTCGCCGAATCAATGAGAACTCGTAAAAAGGAAAAATATGCAAATTGACGAAGTCGCCGAAAAGTAAGTAGATGCAAATAGGAGTAAAAGTTGGTTTTGATATTGATTGATATTATCTCTATTACATTGCCCCTTACTCCATATTTATACCCTGATCTAAAGAGACACAACCAAACACAACTAGGACACCAATCCCATATCTAAGGAAACACGTGACTCTTACATGAATCATAACCTAACAAATACAGAAAAGGAAATCAACTCCTATCTATTTCCCTGTCCGCCTCAATTACGATGGAAATCTCACTGTCCTCCTTCCCATCGGCATACTCCTTATTTCATCGGCAGTAGTCTTCAAGTCTTCCTTCATCGGCATACTCCCTGTTTCATCGGCAGTAGTCTTCAAGTCTTCCTTCATCGGCATACTCCCTGTTTCATCGGCAGTAGTCTTCAAGCCTCCCTTCATCGGTATCGACAATAACACCTCCAACCTCATCGGCAACGCCCGAGTCCAAATCAACCTTTACATCGACCATCACCAGCTATCGGCAACCATCTTTACAAACTGGCTTTCATTGGCTATCAAAGTATTCAATAACTTTCCCCTTGCCGATTAGTCCACTCCGATTATTCTGACACGTGCAAAAAACGGTGTCAACACCCTCTCAGGAACAGATCTACCAAGTAACGATCCCCACTCCACGGTGCTAACAGTGGGGTATGAGGCAGAATCACACAAGCCGTGATAACGGGCCATGGAACGTTTTTTGCTAGCCAATAGATCTACTCAAGATCAGACGTGCCTTAACCGCACACTATGCACGATTAAGATTGACATAGAAGAACCGATAAAACATAACTCATCGTTTAAAGTACAGATTAGATCAAATTTAGATTAACAAACGATGGGTTAAACAGAATATAAGGCTGATCTAGATCAATCATAATTGAGCGAAGTGATATTGCTGTAATTAAATAAATAATGGAAAGCAACAAGCAATATCAGTAACTTAATGAATCTATCTGAAGGTACACCATCCTTAGATAGAGCCGATAACTTGACCTTAATCTAGTTCAAGCAGTGGGGGTCGATCGGATCGATACAGCTATACTTGAACTAGACAAGAATCGATAACTAGCTTATACTAGAGTCGCAGTGGAGGTCAACCGGATCGATGCAGCCGTACGAACAGAAGTATAAGCCATGACGGTACTTACAGACAAGTAGTGGAGGTCGACCGGATTGATGCAGCTATACTCGCTGAAGAACTCGCTGAGATCTACTCTACTCCTACTCCTAAGGGGTGGCCGGAGCAAAAAAAGTAAGTAACTTGTATTTGATTGATTGTGTGTCTTTTACAATAGCTGGGGCCCAATATTTATACCCGAAACCTACCCATGAATCTTATTTAAGCACGACTCATTATAATTTTTTGGCCTAAGAGAAAACATTCCTAATTTAAGATAACTTGGACTCTAATCTTTTTTTTGTAGAGTCCAACATGCTTTGTCTCGACGCCGATCGTAGCCTTTATCGTTATCTGCTGGTGCTATCTAAAGAAAGCCGATTTCAGTGTTGCATTCGAATCAGCTGATACCAATCTGCACGCAATTGATTCCTTGAAGACATGATCTTGGGAGCTTTCGAGTCCCTGCGATTCTTCTTTCAAATTTAGGTGTAAACATATGCCCCCAATTTTGGGATAAAAGTCATTTTATTCCAAAATTATCACGTCTGTATCCTGATAGGTCCACAATCACGAGTAGAGAATCTTGATCTGGGGTCTACTGTTTGTCGCTGTCAATGTCAACTCATGAGCCCATGCTTCAAAACGTTTACGAGAGCATCATTGCTTCACGGGCACTTGGATTCATCTTTCCAGGCCAGCTATAAATTATCTATCCGACCCTAGCAAGAGCAACTCAACAATTCAACCATGTTTCTCTTCCATCTACCCTCTCGAGTGCCTCTAACTCCACTGGACCCTCCATGGTATATCCTTTTGCTATGAAGATCTTGAGCGGTTAGAAGAATTCTTGTGCATAGGGTGATTATGTCGCTCATTCTAGCACCTTGTCGAGCAAGAGGATCAACTACTACGACTAGAAGAATTCTTGTGATAACACCTAAGTCTTTCTCTCCATGTTCGCATAACTGTTCTAGTGTTTGCAAGGAGTAAAATGTGTGGATACCTTCCCCTTGTTTGTTCCATCAAATGCCCACCAAGAAAGCTATAGGCTTCTTTCCAACAATTTCGTAGTCACCGAGAAATTAGCTGGGCATCTATTAGACGGGCGGCCTTTCCCCTTCTCCTGGCATAATTTTATGAATGGGCCGATGTGACTCGGTTCATGATGACCTTAGGCCTTGTGGGGACCCAGACTCCCTTCAATCCAAAGAAGCTTTGGTGGATTGATCTCTGGTCAATGTAAATTCTTTATATCCATCCCATGATATTTTGTAATTTGGGGAAGCAATAAATCTAAATCTATTATCTCTTCGTTGTCTATCCCTTGAATTTCTAGAGCATCGATCCGTTCCCGTCTCTGATTTCAATTTCACACCCTGGCAAAATCTATCTCCTCGCCTCCCCAGGCTATATATACGGGCCACGGCTAGGATCGAAAAACAACTCAATTTGTCTCAAACCTTCTGCATCCTTAGTATAATTCCTGCTTTTCTGTAGGTTTGAGATCATGGAGAACAGCAAGAGATCTGCTGAGGAGGCCCTCAACGAATCTGTATCATCATGCCAGCGCCTTCATCGTCAAGAGGGTGCAACTCGTGATGTGCCCACTGCCTCAGGGCATAGGGCCAACTCCGTTCGGCCTCTGGGTTTTTCTTCGTCAACAGCTCATCACCAGCTTCCCTGCTATCTGAGGAGGCAGATTGATAATGATGATCTGCTTGCCTCCATTGATCGACATAGCCAGGGTCTCGCCGAATGTCTCTCCCTCGTAGAATCGACTCTGGCCATGGTTCGATGCTGATCGCCTCCCGAGGCTGATTCAGTGGAGTATAGGTTGGCCAAAGCTGAGGCCAGAATCGCGGGTGAGACATCTATCATAACCTTTGTTTCCTCTCAATTTTATCTTTAGGATTCTGATCATCTTCCCTTTAAATCCTTTTAGACTTGTCTGCTCAACTAGAAGGCCTTCGATCAGCTACGGATCATGCGGCAAGATTCGTCAATGCCAGGGGTGAAAGCATCTAGGCTCCTAATTGGGTTTCGGTGATTAATGACAATACGTGATTACTATGACTAATGTGTGTTTTGCAGAAACAATTAAGTTAGGTCACGATAATGGAGATCGATTGGGCAATCAAGGTTGTCATGCCCCTACGATGGAAATCATTTTGGTTTTCAAAGGATGGACGACAAGGTTAAGGATGGACTAGTTCTAAGTGTCGATTGGAGTTGGAGAGACACTTAGAGTAGTTTAGGACTTTGTTTTTCCTTTGGCCATACTATTAAGGGGGGTATGAATGGGTAGCTTGACCTAGGTGAGTCTAGTGAGTTAGGTGTGGTGCACACTTGTTAAAACTAGCACTAGGTAGCTCCACAACAGCCCTTTGATCCAATGGAGCAAACTTCATTCACAAATGTTCGAGAGTTGGAAGTGAATGGAGGGTCAAATACTGACCAGACACTGGCTTCGGTGTGACCGGACGCTGGCTTAGAGTCCAATCAGTTCATTTGACCAAGGTGAAAGTGTCTGGAAGTGACCGGATGCTGTGAGGTCAAGTCACCAGACGCTAAGGGCCAGCGTCTGGTTGACTCCAGTAAGGTCCCAGAGAGGGAGAATCCTGATCAGACATGTCTGGTCAATGCTGACCGGACGCTAATAAGGTTTCGGCTACTGATCAGACACTGCTCGGCAAGTGACCGGACTCTAGAGGTCTAGCATTCGATCGACATCAGTAAGGTTCTAGTGAGGGGAAAACGTGACCAGACGTGTCTGGTTAGTGTTGATCGAACGCTGCCAGCGTCCGGTCAACTCTTAACCACTGGAGTTCGGGGTGTACTGACCGGTGCGTCCGGTCACCCCGTAGAGGCACATAACGGTTTATTTTTTAGCCGATGTTATAAATACAACCTCCGCTCGTGTGTGGGGGTACTTTTGCTCATTCCAACAGCTAAGAAACACCTTAGAGAGTGCTAAGAAGAGCAATGTCCTAGTGAGGTGATTGAGATTTGAGAATCCTAAAGAAAGCCCTCATTAGTGAAGATTAAGAGTAGCAAAGTGTGCATCCACCTTCTCATTAGGCTTGTCATGGTCAAGTAAGAGTTCGTGCTTATTACTCTTGGTGATCGCCATCACCTAGATGGCTTGGTGGTGATTGGGAGCTTGATGATCACCCGGCAGAGCTTGTGGGTCACCCAACTCAAGTTGTGAGCGGTTGTGGGTGATTCACCGCGATGGAGTGTCGAAGAATCAACCTGTCGAGAGCACTTGATCCTTGTGCGGATCAAGGGGGAGCTACAACCTTGCGCGGGTGCTCCAACGAGGACTAGTGGGGAGTGGCGACTCTCCGATACCTTAGCAAAACATCGCCGCATTCCTCCTTCTCTACTTACTTTGAGCAATTCAATTCATGTCTTTACATTCTTAGAATTGCCATGCTAGAGTAGTTTTGGAACTTAGGTTGCAAGTCTTTTGTACAATAGAACAATTAGAAACTCTTTCTAGGCACAAGAGGTTAATTGGGCTAACCATAGGATTTATTTGTTGCAAAGAATTTTAGAATTAGCCCAATTCACCCCTCTCTTGGGCATCTTGATTCTTTCAATTGGTATCAGAGTCTCGTGCTCATGTATTTAGGCTTAACTGCCTAGAGCAAGATGTCTCACGGGGATGGAGCTCCTCCTATCTTTGAGGGAGATGACTTTCCTTATTAGAAAATTCGCATGGAGGCATATCTAGAAGCTCTAGATGTTGGTATACTTAGAGCCGCCTCACATGGCTTCCCAAAACCTCAGGATGCTACTCACCTATAAGGCGATGAGGTAAATTATGAGAAGTGGAATGCAAAGGCTCGAAACACCATCTTTAGAGGCCTTTGCAAAGATGTGTTCAATCGGATGAGAAACCACAAAGACGCCCATGCACTATGGCCGGACGTTTATGCGCTCCATGAGGGAACTAAGAGTGAGCATAAGGAACGCTATCATCTTGTCATGAAAAAGCTCAACTCTTTTGAAATGCTTCCTAAAGAATGTGCTAATGAGATGTATTCATATTTGAATGTTCTTGTAGAGGAAGTCAATGGGCTTGGACTCACTCAAATGCAACCATCTGATGTTGTAAGAAAAATCTTGAGTGTCCTCCCCATTGACAAATATGGGCATATTGTGACCGTGCTATATCAAGGTGATCTTTCCACCGCTACACCAACACAAATCTTGGGAAAGATCAATGCTCATGAGATGTACATGCACATCATGCCACAAGATGGCTCATCCTCTACCAAGAAGAAAGATAAGGACTTAGCATTCAAAGCTAGTCAAGAGAAGGGCAAAGCAAGACTTGAGTATGAGAGCTCTAGTGATGATGAAGTTGATGATGAAAGTCTTGCTCTCATGGTGAAGAAGACCACCAAGATGCTAAAGAAGCTTAACAAGAGTGGCATCAAGTTTGATGGCAAGAAGAAGTTCTTCACTAGCTCTAGAAGGAAGCCAATCTCCAAGATGGATTGCTTCAATTATGGAGAACTTAGTCATCTAGCACACCAATGCACTAATCCCAAGAAAGACAAGTTCAAGAACAAATACAAGGGCAAGAAAAATGACTCAAGCAATGAAGAAGAAGAAGAGAAGAAGAAGAACAAGCCATACAAGAAGAGAGATAGCAAGAAGAGGGACTTCCACAAGAAGAAGAGTGGAAAGGCATACATTGTCGGTGATTGGCTCATGGACATTGATTCATCTAGTGCCTCATCCGATGATGATAGTGACAACGAGAAGGTGGCCGCAATTGTTATCAACTCTTCATCATCTTCATCGCCACCACCACCATCATCCTCTACACACCTATGCCTTATGGCCAAGGGTGACCGCAAGGTATCTAACAATGATGATAGTAGTGATGATGAGCATGCTAGTGATGATGATAGTGATAGTGATGATGATGAATATGAATCACCTACGTATGATGATATTGCTAGATTACTAAAACAATACACTAAGATCATTATAAAAAGTAGAGCTAAGAATGAAAAGCTAGAAGCTAAAAATGATGCTCTTTTAGCAAAATGTGATATAGCCGAAAAGGCTAGTGTTGAGCTTAGAGAAGCAAATGATGCTATAACATCCAAACTCAAGGAACTCAAATCTTCTAAGAAAGAGCTTAAAGATAAACATGATAAACTTGAGAGGACACATAATGAGCTCATCACTAGCCACAACAAGCTAAGAGAAGAATATACCACTCTTAAGGTTAATCATGATACTCTTGTTATTGCTCAAGAATTCTTATCCAATGAGCCACATAATGCTACTAACGATGTTGTTAAGATTGATATAGCTACATCATATGATGACTTGATTATTGAGAGCGTTGGGCAAAGTTCTAGTAGCAAGGGCAAGTAAGTGGTTGAGGCCGATGATTATGATGAGTTTGTCAAGCTCAAGAGTGACAATGAAAAGCTCAAGAAAGATCTTGAAGAACTCAAAACCACCAAGTCCATTGTGCTAGAAACTATTGTTTATGATGATGGTTTGATCCTTGAGAATGAGAAGCTCAAAGATGAGAACAAGAAGCTCAAGGAAGAGAAAAATAATGATGCTCTCAAGGAAGAAAACAAGAAGCTCAAGTTGGAGAAAGAGCATCTTAAGATTGGATTGAGCAAGTTCACTAGAGGCAAGCATCTTCAAAGTGAGCTACTAATGAACACCGTGATGAAGATGGATAGAAGTGGCATTGGGTACATGGCAAATAAAGAGAAGAAGACTCAAGCTCAACATCAACAAAAGCCAAAGCTAAAGAAGTGTTTTGAGTGTGGACAAGAAGACTACTTTGCTCATGAGTGCCAAACTCCACCACCACAACCCTTGCCCAAGCATGCTAGACCCTTTGCTTTCAATGCTCACTACATGCTTAGAAAGGATTTTAGTAGAAATATGAAAGTGATGTTCTTAGGTCCTCCCAACAAGAATAGGCCTAAGAAAATTTGGGTTGCAAAGTCACTTGTTGAGAAGGTGAAGGGCCCTCAACAAGTTTGGGTTCCTAAAGCTTGATCACTTGTGTGTAGGTGAACTACAAGACCGATGGAAGTCATTAGGTTATTGATAGTGGTTGCACACAACATATGATCGGTGATCCTTGTATGTTCACCTCACTAGATCAAGAAGTAGATGGGCAAGAAAGAATCACATTTGGAGATAACTCAAAGGGCAAGGTCAAAGGATTGGGCAAAGTGGCAATATCAAATGATCATTCCATCTCCAATGTGCTATATGTTGCTTCATTGAGTTTCAACTTGCTATCCGTTGGATAATTGTGTGATCTTGGCTTCCAATGCTTGTTTACCAAGAAGGAGGTTGTTGTATCCAAGAAGGATGATGATCATGTGATATTCAAAGGATTTAGATACAACAACCTATATCTAGTGGACTTTACCTCTGAAGATGCAAATTTGAAGACATGTCTATTCACCAAAACAACACTTGGGTGGCTATGGCATAGAAGACTTGCTCATGTTGGGATGAGCTCACTCAAGAAGCTAATGAAGAATGATTTGGTGAGAGGGTTAAAGGATGTGAAGTTTGAGAAGGACAAGCTTTGTAGTGCATGTCAAGCCGGTAAGCAAGTTGCAAATACCCATCCTACAAAAGCTTTCATGTCAACCGCAAGAGTGCTAGAACTCCTTCACATGGACTTATTTGGACCAACAACATACAAGAGTTTGAGAGGGAATCTTTATTGTCTTGTGATTGTTGATGACTATTTAAGGTATACATGGGTATTCTTCCTTCATGACAAATCTGAAGTTGTATCTTGCTTCAAGAAGTTTGCCAAGAGAGCACAAAATGAATTTGAAGTGAAGCTCAAAAAGATAAGAAGTGACAATGGGAAGGAGTTTGACAACACAAACATAGAAGCTTATTGTGATAAAGTTGGAATCAAACATGAGGTCTCCATAATATATACTCCTCAACAAAATGGTGTAGTTGAGAGGAAGAACCGGACATTGATCACTCTTGCAAGAACAGTGCTTGATGAGTACAAACCCCTGAAGCTCTATGGGCGGAAGCAATCAACACCGCATGCTATGCATCAAACCACCTATTCCTTCAAAAGTTCCTTGGCAAGATACCTTATGAGTTGCTCAATGGAAAGAAGCCGGACGTCTCCTTCTTTAGGGTGTTTGGTTGTAAATGCTACATCTACAAGAAGTGGCAACACCTAGGGAAGTTTCAAAGACATGATATTGGTTTTCTTGTTGGCTACTCATCAAAGTCCAAAGCATATAGAGTATTTAATCATGCCATCGGCTTGGTTGAAGAAACATATGATGTGAAATTTGATGAATCTAACGGCTCCCAAGGAGCACATGAGAATCTTGATGATGTAGGTGATGAACCATTGAGGGAGGCTATAAAGAACATTCTAGTTGGAGACATCAAGCCTAAAGATGATGAAGATCATGTATAAGTGATTGATCCACCTTCTTCATCAAGTGTGCCACAAGATGGTGAAAAAGATGGGAGAGTAGAAAATGAAGATACTAATGTCTTCCATGAACAAATGGTGGTACAAACACAAGATGTTGATGCTCCACAACCTCCCCCGCAAGTGGTCAATAGAAGAAATACACCTCTACTTCAAGACCATCTACAAGATCTCATCATAGGGAGTCCATCAAAGAGTGTAATGACTCGATCTCAAAAACTTACTTCATTTATTGCTCATCACTCTTTTGTCTCTTGCTTTGAGCCTACTAAGGTAGAAGAAGCTGTTCAACATCTGGATTGGATAAATGCCATGCATGAAGAGTTAAACAACTTCACCCGCAATGAAGTTTGGACTCTTGAAGAGCGACCTAAAGGTGCAAGAGTCATTGGAATAAAGTGGGTGTTCCAAAACAAGCAAGATGATCAAGGTATTGTTGTAAGGAACAAGGCAAGACTAGTGGCAAAGGGGTTCTCTCAAGTTGAAGGTTTGGATTTTGGAGAGACCTTTGCACCGGTTGCAAGATTAGAAGCCATCTGTATCCTCCTTGCATATGCATCACATCATGAAATAAAACTTTATTAAATAGATGTGAAAAGTGCATTTTTAAATGGCTTTATTAATGAACTAGTCTATATTGATCAACATCTTAGGTTTGAAGACCCTAGATATCCTAATCATGTTTATAGGTTGTCCAAGGCATTATATGGGCTTAAGCAAGCCCCAAGAGCTTAGTATGAGCGCCTTCGGGACTTCCTTATTAAGAAGGGCTTCACCATTGGGAAGGTCGACACCACACTATTCACCCAGAAGCTTGATGGGCGTATCTTTATTTGTCAAGTGTATGTTGATGATATCATCTTTGGATCATCAAATGAAGATTCATGCAAAGAGTTTGGTGAATTGATGTTGAAAGAGTTCGAGATGTCAATGATTGGAGAGCTTACATTCTTTCTTGGTTTTCAAGTCAAGCAAATGAGAGAAGAGATTTTCATCTCTCAAGAGAAATATACTAATGATCTTCTTAAGAGATTTAAGATGGATGAATGTAAGCCAATCAAGACACCAATGCCAACCAATGGACATCTCGACCTAGATGAGGGAGGTAACCTGGTTGATCAAACTCTCTACCACTATATGATTGGTAGCTTGTTATATTTGACCGCATCTAGGCCCGATATCATGTTTAGTGTGTGTATGTGTGCTAGATTTCAAGCTAATCCTAAGAAAACTCATTTAGTTGCCGTAAAAAGAATCCTTAGGTATCTTAAGCACACACCAAGCATTGGCCTTTGGTATTCCAAAGGAGCTATATTTGAATTAGTTGGCTATTCCAATTCGGACTATGCCGGTTGCAAAGTTGATAGAAAAAGCACATCCGAAGGGTGCCATTTGCTTGGTAGATCACTTATGTCTTGGTCCTCCAAGAAACAAAATAGTGTAGCTTTGTCCACCGCCGAAGCGGAATACATTGCCATGGGTGCTTGTTGTGCACCAATACTTTACATGAAACAAACTTTGCTAGACTATGGTGTAGTTCTAGATAAAGTACCTCTTTTGTGCGACAATGAAAGTGTGGTAAAACTTGCAAACAATTCGGTTCAACACTCTCGCACCAAGCACATAGATATTCGCCATCACTTTCTTTGAGACCATGTCGCTAAAAATGATATATCACTAGAAGGTGTAAGGACCAAGGATCAATTGGCAGATATCTTCACTAAATCGCTAGATGAGGCAACATTTTGTAGATTGCGGAATGAGCTCAATGTGCTTGATTTTAGTAACTTCACTAAAAATTAAGCTTGTGTTGTCCCTTGCATTGCATTGTAATATACAAAATGTTTAATATTTTGTAATGCATATAGGGCTTGTCTAACATGGTTAAGATAACCGCCAAAAAGTGTGTGAAGAAGCTTAACCTTGGATCAAACTTGACAAGATACTAGATTTACTTTCAAGTATTGCATTGCATATGCATGAATGTTATTTGTCGTTTGTCTTCAAATTGCTCTCTTATTTGCCTATTTTCTTAAAAAGAATTATAGTCTAAGGCAAAATATTTTGAAAAACTTAAGGGTTTGAGAGAGGTCACTCATATCAGTCCCAATTGGTGTTTATTTGGATCTTATTGGAGTTGGGACTTGTTTGGGAATAGGCAGCACGAACAACTTTGAAGATTTGATTGAAAAGGAGTGATCGAACGCTGCACCGGACTCTGATGTCCAGCGTCCGGTCAGTTCATAGGAGGTGAATAGCTACCGAGCAGGAGTGACCGAACGCTGAAACAGTATTTTCCCAGCATCCGGTCAGAAGGAGCTTCAGCGTCCGGTCGATCATGAAGACGTCTAGGCTAGGTGACCGGACTCTGGCTGCATCCAGTCGGTGTCCACCGAATGCGTCCGGTCGCAATTCCAGAGGAATTGGACCTCTCTGGAATCGACTGGACGCTGGGTGGCAGTGTACGATCGCTGCCACCAGAGCGTTCGGTCAGTAGAAATCATGCGGCATCAGGTTTCTTTCTCCGTTTCCTTTTTGAACTCGAGGGGCCACCCTATTTAGTCTCAGCGCACTGTACCTTGACCTAATCTGCACCTTTGTCACACTGTCATCGCCCGAATCGCCGTCCCATGCCCTAGCCGCTGAGCTTGCCTCTGCCTCCGCATAGCCACGCCCGCGCCATCTGCTCCAGCCGCTCACACCGTGCCCCAGCACCACCATGACCCTCTCTAGAGCCACCGTGCTAGCCCGTGCTCTCTGCTCCTGTGTGCCACCATGCCTGTGACCCACTCTAGCGCCGCCGCCGTGCCCTTCCTATGCTCGCCACCGGAGCCACCACAATAGCAACCACACGCCACCGAGCTTCCACCGCAACAAAGCCACCGCTGAGCTCCACCGTAGCAGCACTACCTGTGAAATTGCCCTTGCCACTGAGCACTTATCTTTCATCATCTTAGTTGTCAATTTTCATCGAGCCGTGAACCCTAGATCTTTCGGTGGTTCCCTGCGTGTCACTTCTCTTCTCTTTGGATCACCGGTTCGTCAGGTAGCAAACTAGTTGTTTCAATTTCATATCTAAATTGCTTGCTTCCTAGGATTTCGCATCTATTAGATATATTGTATTTATTTGTATATCCTATCGATTCCATCATGCAGCGAGTCGGTTTCGTTGAGGTGTCAGTGGCAGTTGTCAGTTAACTCAGGGCCAAGCTCGCGAGTACAGAATTAGGCCAAGCCTCGAAAGTGTTAGTTGATCTTTGTTAGGGGCAGTTGATTCTTCTTTGATCCATTAGATGGCTCGTACAAAGAATGTCGGAGGTGGTCCCGGAGGATCCGAGGCCCTCACCTCGCTAGCCTATAGATCCAAAGGAAAGGCGATAAAGAAGTTAGCAGTGAGGAAGCACAAGTATCCAGATGTAGACACAGTGAGAGCCGCTACAGTTGTTGAGGCCACAGAGCATGCCGAGAGAGAGGAGGTGCTTGCAGTGGAATCTAGATTACTGATCCGCTTTCACCAGAGGCGATGGCTTCACTTCAGCGAGTTGAGAGTCTTCATGGTGGTCCAGCTAGGACTCTCATGATTAGCGGACGGCGTATTGCCATTGATGAGGTTCAGCCTCAGGGGGAGCCACAGCAGCAGCCTCAGCCCACATAGCAGACTTAGGAGCCTCAACTAGCTTAGCAGACTCTAGAGCCACAGCCAGCATAGTAGTCTTAGGAGGGTGAGCAGGTCCAGCAGGCCGAGGAGATAGAGCCAGCACCACAACCATAGTTACACCACTCTGGTCATACTCGTGTCCTAGTTTCACCGAGGCCAGCCACTCAGCGCAAGGGTTCTCATCCACCACCTCGACCATAGGGTCTGCCTCCAGTGACCCATCTTGACCTGAGGGCCGCCATGGCCAAGTAGGTGTAGCAGCTGAGGTTCGTGGACTTTGAGGTGTGGTTTCCACCCAGGAGGGATGAGAGAGCATTAGAGGGATTCTATACACCCCTGTAGGAGGACTTCTATAATGCCTATTTGAACAGCGGAGCAGTTTTTAGATCATAGAGGGTGTGCAACATAGAGTCTATTGTTGCAGCTGCTGGTGCGCACATTCACCCCTACCATGCATATTTGCTGGGGTTGACAGATTTGATTGGATAGACCGGATTATATGTTCCATCTTGGGTTCATCAGTTCTATGCATCTCTCTGGATTGACCCACATCACAGGTTTATATACTTTGCATTTGGAGGCAGAGACTACCGGTTGACGAGCACTAGGGTCAAGGAGATTCTTAGGCTTCAGGAGCAGCCAGTCAGGCTCCATGAGGTGTGTTATGGATAGACCGCACCCCTAGACGCCCTTATGGTGGTATGGTACCTCCTACAGACTTGGTTCGTCACTGCTTCATAGAGCCCTTTGGCGAGGGGTCAAGGAGGAACCCCAGTGATCTTACTCCCACTGCCCAAGTGATTGAGGCTATCATGAGGAGGACTTTACTTCCGAGGATGGGATACAGAGAGGGATTGACTCAGATATAGCTCTAGCTTCTCCACTCTCTGATGTAGTAGATAGTCTTTGATATCTAGGATCTTCTTTTGTCAGAGATGGAGGACACTATAGCTAGGGCTTTAGAGGTCACCGGCAGCTACCATATGCTCACTAGGTCACTTTCCTTATCCATAGAGCTATTACAATTAAGTCACTTGAGATGATTGCTAAGTACAGTGGTGCCACTATAGAGTTTCCTACTTATAACCTGACTCGGATAATTCGCCATAGTACACCACAGTCACCTAGCCAGTCGCGCCGTCATCTAGAGGTGCTAGAGTCTATAGCCCAACAAGATGATATTATCAGGGGTATTGCAAATACAGAGATGGAGCAGCTTGCTCAGTAGGAGGGGTTGGTCACGAGCGAGCCTAGTGATAGTTCTGATGATGACTACTAGCTCGCTCCTTAGATGCCTCCATGATGCCATGATGCTGAGGCCGGTAGCTCTAGTTCAACGCCACCTGCTTCGTAGACTGACCCCGCTCTTCTTGCTATACTTGAGCGGATGAGGCAGGACCAGGCACGATAGGCTCAGGAGACAGCTGCTACATTTGCTCAGTTCCAGACTCGGCAGGACAAGTTCCAGCACCAACAGCTTGTCATTCAGCAGTAGACACAAGCTCTACAGCAGCAGCAGTAGGCTATGCACCAGCAGCAGATCCTCATGAAGTAGCAGCTTCTCAGATTCATGCATCATGTAGTGACAGCGATTGGGCCCCACCGCCATAGACTTCGCCCTAGCTTGGTTAGCCTGCCACCACTTCGATGACTCCAGCATTACAGCCTAGTGGGCTTTAGAGTCAAGGTCAGCCACCAGCACAGTATGCTTCACCGACAGAGCAGGTGTCCTAGTGGTTCACTTCGCTAGTGGTAGCTCCATAGTTCACACCACTCTAGATGGGCTTCACACTGGCACAGACATCGTCGCTGCTTGAGCTAGACACTTTAGTCTCTAGGAGTCTTAGAGCCTCCTTCAGTGAGTTGACAGGGCAGCCTACTCCTCCATACCTACATGTTCTAGGTCCTTCTATGGCTGCACCTATCACAGCGATGACAGAGACACTCCCCTCCTCTGTGGCATCATCCGAGCTAGCTGCTTCAGTTATACCAGCTCAGCCTATAGCAGCACCGGTTCCTGATCCGACCTAGACCGCTTCGGCATCACTATCAGCTATAGTGGGTCAGACAGCTCAGAGTTCAGGATCAGACGATGATGGCACCTAGTTCCACCTCGCTCCTCATACCTCAGTGCCCGACTCATCCGCTGCAGCCCCACCGACCGACCCTTAGGTTTTGGTGTTTGACACCAAAGGGGGAGAGGGTTCGAGTATGTTAGGCTTAGGGGGAGCTACTTATCTACGGGGAGCTTAGTTATTATATTAGCTTATCTACTTACATTTGGAGTTTTATGTGTGAGATACATTATGCATTCATGTTTACTATATTTATGTGACAGTGATATCTACGTGATCGTAATATATGACATGTGTGCTCTCTACTTTGAATTCTTTATATATCATATCACTTGTGTTTTGCTCATTTGCCTTTGCTTCCGTGTTTTACTCCAATGCAAATGAGCTTCTCTCTTGTACTCATGCTTGTTTCATATCTTTTGAGTACATAATGTTGGTTTGGGTCATATAAGCATGTCTATCACTTTTGTTCTTATTGTCAAAAGCTTATATGAACCAAGCATGTTAAAAACCTCATCTCTTTCACATACTCGAGGTAGTATTGTCATCAATCACCAAAAAGGGGGAGATTGAAAGCATCTAGGCCCCTAGTTGGGTTTCAGTGATTAATGACAATACGTGATTACTGTGACTAACGTGTGTTTTGCAGAAACAATTAAGTCAGGTCACAATAATGGAGATCGATTGGGCAATCAAGGTTGTCATGCCCCTACGATGGAAATCGTTTCGGTTTTCAAAGGATGGACGATAAGGTTAAGGATGGACTAGTTCTAAGTATCGATTGGAGTTGGAGAGACACTTAGAGTAGTTTAGGACTTTGTTTTTCCTTTGGCCGTACTATTAAGGGGGATATGAATGGGTAGCTTGACCTAGGTGAGTCTAGTGAGTTAGGTGTGGTGCACACTTGTTAAAACTAGCACTAGGTAGCTCCACAACAGCCCTTTGATCCAATGGAGCAAACTTTATTCACAAATTTTTGAGAGTTGGAAGTGAATGGACGGTCAAATACTGACCGAACGCTGGCTCAGAGTCCGGTCAGTTCATTTGACCAAGGTGAAAGCATCTGGAAGTGACTGGACGCTATGAGGTCAAGTCACCAGATGTTGAGGGCCAGTGTCTGGTCGACTCCAATAAGGTCCCAGAGAGGGAGAATCCTGATCGGACGCGTCTGGTCAATGCTGCCCGGACGCTGATCAGGTTCCGGCTATAGACCGGATGGTTCTCAGCAAGTGATCAGACTCTAGAGGTCCAGCATCCGGTCAACATCAGTAAGGTTCCAGTGAGGGGAAAACATGACCGGACGTGTCCGGTCAGTGTTGATCGGACGCTGCCAATGTCTGGTCAACTCTTAACTACTGGAGTTTAGGATGTACTGACCGGTGCGTTCGGTCAACATGACCGGAGCGTTCGGTCACCCCGTAGAGGCACATAACGGTTCGTTTTTTAGCTGGTGTTATAAATACAACCTCCGCTCATGTGTGGGGGGTACTTTTGCTCATTCCAATAGCTGAGAAACACCTTAGAGAGTGCCAAGAAGAGCAAGGTCCTAGTGAGGTGATTGAGATTTGAGAATCCCAAAGAAAGCCCTCATTAGTGAAGATCAAGAGTAGCAAAGTGTGCATCCACCTTCTCATTAGGCTTGTCATGGTCAAGTGAGAGTTCGTGCTTGTTACACTTGGTGATCGCCATCATCTAGATGGCTTGGTGGTGATTGGGAGCTTGGTGATCACCCGCCGGAGCTTGTGGGTGACCCAACTCAAGTTATGAGCGGTTGTGGGTGATTCACCATGATGGAGTGTCGAAGAATCAACCCATAGAGAGCACTTGATCCTTGCATGGATCAAGGGGGAGCTACACCCTTGCGTGGGTGCTCCAATGAGGACTAGTGGGGAGTGGCGACTCTCCGATACCTCGGCAAAACATTACCGCGTTCCTCCTTCTCTACTTACTTTGAGCATTTTCTTTGAGCAATTCAATTCAAGTCTTTACATTCTTAGAATTGCCATGCTAGAGTAGTTTTAGAACTTAGGTTGCAAGTCTTTTGTGCGGTAGAACAATTAGAAACACTTTCTAGGCACAAGGGGTTAATTGGGCTAACCATGGGATTTATTTGTTGCAAAGAATTTTAGAATTAGCCCAATTCACCTCCCCTCTTGGGCATCTTGATCCTTTCAAGGGGCGCCATTTTGGTGTCTCACTTGTATGACATCCCAAACTATGTCAGAGAGGTCACTCTTCATGGTGTTCATCATGGTGCTGCCATTGCGTTGGCTGCTGCACAAGCCCACTCTAGCCACAATCTTCGGCTTCTTCCCCATGGTTTTCCAGCCACCGAATGCCCTAGAGATCATGAGTGCCTAGTCGATGACTTCTTTAACGTTGCCAACTCTATAGCTTTCAATACCAAGGCTAATGATATAGTAAGCAAAGTGTTTTCTGGCCTGTAGCTTGTAATAGGTGATATCAGCAAACAATTTTTTTGTCTTGAGTGATTTTTTCTTTTGCTTCATACTTCATACTATATGCATCACTTTGTTCGTGTTTGCTTTGCTCCTATAGGTGATACACGTCGTACCGGCTTTTACCCTTTTGGGTTTATTTTTTGCACTAGAGGCGATACCTTTTCAATATCGACTATTAGAGCTGGCGACCGAACAAATCGGTTATTAAGTATTGATTCAAACGCTAGGGTAATATTTCTTTAAATATTTCCCATTGATCACTTGGCCAAATTCTTGCCTTCCTCTTAGTGTTTCCAAAATATAAGCATTACCAGGCGCACAACGTTTGATCCGATAAGGTCCTTCCCAATTAGGTGACCATTTACCGAATTTACTGTCCTTCGACCCGATCATCAATTTTACTTTCCAAACCAAGTCTCCTTCAGAAAATTGCTTAATCTTGACCTTTTTATTGTAATATTTTGCAATCCTTGGTTTATTGGTTTTGATATTTTCAAGAGCGTGTAGCCGAAGGCAACTCAAGTCCTCTAAGTCATCTATCATAAGATTCTTGTAGACTTTGGCTGACAAATCATTTTGATGTAACATGCCTCGATCTAATCTGAACTTCCCAAGGAAGAACTGCATTATGGCCATACACAAGTTCATAAGGCAATCATATTGGTTCTTTTGCTCTTGGCCATCAAGGGTAATCCATCCTTAGCCCTCTCTAGAGTCTTATTGCCATTGATCGTCATGAGTCCATCCTGGCTCAAATACCTGATGCCATTCAACAAAAGAAACATGAACTGCTGGCCAAAGTTAGAGAAGGTAGAGCCATCTGAAGTAGCCTCAAGAGCATTCCCGGATCAACCAAAGAAGACAAACAACAGATCGTAGAAGCTGATGCTATTTGGCTAGAAGTGTTGAAAGCGATCCAAGATATTCTAGACTTGCAATTCGTATATCAACATATGTCTTGTATAGAATCAATGACAACTATGCTTTCTGTTGTCTCATTGTGTTTTCCTTTCTTCTGGCTAAAGAGCCAATTTTGAAAATAGCTTATTCTAGACTCCCGGTCTTAATCCTATTTAGGTCTGAAAATACGACCTTTATTAAGAGACCCCTTCGATCTTCTATCCTTAGTCATCTGGCGCCATATTCTATTTAGTATTAGCGAGGTGACGCTTCGCCTCCTATTAATTGCGGTTGCCTTTCACATGATCCGAGGCATCCACCCCTTCATTCCGTGGCTTCAAATATTAGCCGAGGGCTCCAGCCTTGAACACACCTGCATTCGCAATCATTCCTATTCCTTTGCTTTCCTCTGCCCTCATAGAACTCTATAGCAGCCTTTCTCTCTTCCTATAGATTCAATCATCCTTCATGGTCGGTGAGGACAACCGAGGCAAGCATGCGATGGAGGAGATTCTGGAGGAGAACATGTCGACGAACCAACGTCTCCGACACATGAGGTGAGATTGATATTTCCTATTTATGATGATGAACTGTTCTGACTCGCCTATAGGTTTGTTGTGAATGACAGTCTTCGTCCTCTCCCCAGGGCCAGCAACCCCTCTGACGCTACATCTTCTGCGTCGGCTTCATCATCAGATTCTTCCAACTCGTACAATGACGACGATGCCCAACGCTTTTTCTGAGAATGGAGGGCGGCCGAGGACCGCTATTCCGAGGTGATTCGGAAGAACGACCAGCTTGAGATCTATTTAGGGGTTTTCCAAGCAGCCTTTAATGCTGCTGAGGAGGAGACTAGGGCCGCTCGAGCACGGCTGGCTGAGTCTGACACCACGGTGGTAGGTAAGACGAGTTTTAAGAATGCTTCTATTCTGATTTCTACCATCTTTATCTTGATAGTTTTCTGTGATCGCCGGTCCTGACGGTGCAGTTGGAGTCTCTCCAACTGGCGGTGAATGTGGCCATAGATGCCATCAACGCTCAGGATTCCCTCATCAATGCTCACCTCCAAGACATCCCGACCCATGTTTAGGAGATTGCCCTCCACGATGTTCATCATGGCGCATCGGTGGCACTAACCACGTCGCAAGTCTAGACCGGGTATGACCTTCATGCCATGGAGGCTAGCTTCTAGATGGGCAACGACCCTGAGGAACATGAGGACCTACTTGAAGAATTTGTCATTGCCATAGAGGTTGTTGTGGACATTACATCCGCTCAGGATGTAGTGAACAAGGTCTTCGATTAGTTTGCACTTAGAGTAAATCGATGAACAAAGACTCCTATTCTTTTATGAATGTGTCTCAGTGCAATGCCCTTGTGTATGACTGTTTTTATTTTTATTTCTTGTTCTGGAGGCAATACGTATCATATCGGCTTTTTTATGTCTTTGAAGATTTTCATTTTTTGAACTAGAGGCGATACCTTTCTTGTGCCGGCTATTAGAGCCGATGACTAAACTAATTGGCTATCAAGTGTTGATCAAATGCTAGGATAACATTCCTCTAAATATTTTTCGTCTATCACCATTGATAGGTTGCACCTGAACTCTTCAAACCAAAGGTTAAACGATCGATCGATTCAGAGCAAGCACCTCATCAAGTGCAACAAAACTTTGTTAAAAAAATCTATCAATTCTTACTCGCACTTAGGATTCCATTTAGCATTCACATACGTCGGCCTAAACCCATCTCTAGGACCAGTGCTTATTTTTTCCTTAATCCAATGGTTAACGTGAAGCCGTGACTATTTACTAAAACAAACTTTCAAAGCCGATTGCTTGCATCAGCTGTTGGCTTTCATTGCTGATTTTAATGAAGCCACCTTCCCATAACTTGCTAGAAAAGCATTTAAAATCTCCTAGTTCCCAAAAGACTAGATCAGCTATTGTGATGCTCACAGATTCATCAGCGCGAACCAACTCGACATCATCTCCATGCCATTGAATCAAACACTGATGCATGGTCGTTGGTACACAATAGTTTGCATGAATCCAATCACGACCAAGGAGCAAACTGTACGATCATTTCCCATCGATGACAAAGAATGTGGTGAGTAGAGTTTTACTCCCGATTATGAATTCGACATTTATTGCCTCCCGGGTCTTGGACGTATTACCTCTAAAATTCTTAAGCATCATATCAGTGTCCATCAAATATGTTGGTCCCTTGCCAAGTTTACAAAAAGTGGTATAAGACATGAGATTGATAGAAGCGCCTCCGTCCACCAACATCTTATTCATCGGCTTCCCATCAACCAAACCTTCCACATATAACGCTTTTAAGTGTCGATGCTTGACTGGTTTATCAAATATTGCTTGCTGTATAACCATCAACTTGGCAACTATTTCCTCATACTCCAATTCATTGAAATCCAAATAAACTTCTTGATCTACCAGAGCTCTGAATTCTGATGGCAATAGAAAAGCCATTTGAATATTAGCCGATGGTTGATTTCTATCGGCTGTTTGCTTAGTACGCCATACTTGAGGTTTACTGAATGTCTGAGCCTGTTCCAACTCTCTATTCCTTAGGCGTTGCACCCTTCTCTTCTGGCTTCTTGACAAACCTCCTGGGCACCATTGGCCTTCTTGCCAGACATATTCTCTCTTGTTTCCTTCTTCATAATCAACCCAATCTTGATCGACAACTCTTTTTCCTAGCCGATTATGAATACTTCCATTTTTTAAGTGTCGATCCATGTTATTATTGTGATATGCATCTTGAGCATGGATAGACCAGTGGTTGGCTTGAGATTGCCTAAACTCCCAATATTAAGCGCTACATTCTGGATAATTACTCCTGCTAAGCAACTTCAAACCTTTGTTCCAGTAATGTCTGAAGAAAGGACAATTCTAATGCAATCCAGCTTGCTTTCTTTCATACCTCTCTTTCTCATGTTAACGTTGGTATTCTTGGTTTTCTAACCAACACTGATAATCCTTTTCCTTTTGCCGCTACCACTTATTCAACAGAATCCATGATGTAACTCGTGGCTTTGTCGCCCCATCTTTTGACGTTTCCCCCTGCTCATATCGGCTCTTTTGCTTATCGCGACGTCTTCTAATTTCCCTATATTCGTTGGCTGATATTTGCCTCTCAGGATCAACTATTCTAGCTTCTCTTGATTTGGTTGATGTTAGGACCTTAGTCTTTCCTTTGAGTAGCCTAGCATCAACCATGTTTCGATCTCCTAGGAAAAGATTATCATCAACTTTCATTTTCCAAGGCGTATCAAATTTGAGCCTTCCCTGCTGAATAGTCCTCTGTATATGCTGCCGGAAAATTCTGTATTCATTAGTGGAATGAGAAGTAGCATTATGGAACTTGTAGAACCTCTTATTCTTCAACTGATCAGGGGGCAACATAACATGATTATCGGGCAACTTGATCCGCCCCTTCTCAAGCAAGAAATCGAAGAGCTTGTCTAATTTTGTGACATCAAAGTCATAGCTCTCCTCGACTCCTCTTCCCTAAGGATTTGACACCATTACTATCTTTTTGCCCCAATTCAATTCAGTCGTAGCAACCTCTTCCTCTTCATCTTCATAGCCGTCATTGACCGAGTATAGATTATATGCTTCGGCCATTGTGGTACTCTTTTAGAATCGTATATCTCTGCATATACTCTGGAATTGGCTATTGAGCGCTGCCACTCGTTGAGCCAATTGACCTAAGTTGTCAAATTCCTGCCCCAGCAGCTTTTCTTTCCACATTGGCAGCATTCCTTGAATGGCTAAAGCAGCTAGCTGATCATCAGCCAAGTTTAATGAGAAGCATAAATTTCTAGTCTCTCAGAACCTCTGAAGGAATTCAGTGCCTGATTCATTAGTCTTCTGCCTTATGGTTGTCAGATCGGTAATCTTCTTTTCTCTAGTCCCAGTATAAAAATATGAATGAAATTTCTTTTCTAGATCAGCCCAATTAGCAATGGAGTTGACCGATAGTGATGAAAACCAAGTGAAGGTTAGCCCTGATAGGGACAAGAAGAAGAAACAAACTTGATGGGCCTCCTCAACTGATGCCTTGCTCAATTGTGTAAGATACCGACTGACATGTTCTATTGTGTTTGTACTGTCTTGGCCAGTGAACTTAGCAAACTCTAGAAGTCTATAATTTGTAGGAAGAGCGACCAAATCATACCATTCTAGATATAGGCATTTGTACAAAAAAGGTCAGCCCTTTTGGCTTTAGACCAAACTAGTTCTTCATCATCTCGGTCACCTTTAGCAGTAATTCATCAGCATGTGAATTTGGATTTCTCTGCACTTACTGACCCATCTGTGGATTAAAATCCCATGTGCCTTGATACCCTAGATTTGGAATCATGTGAAGGGGATTGTAATCTATGCCATAATGATATCCCTATGGAATCTCTATCTACTGGTGAAAGGTCCTAATGGCTAGAGGGGGGTGAATAGCCTAATAAAAAATTCTACAACAACACTTAACAAAATGGTTAGACAATTATGAGGCAAAGCAAGTGTTGCGCTAGCCTACTCAAAATGCAAGCCACCTATCACAATTCTAGTTTAGATAGTATCTATTCACACAATAGCTATGATACTACTCTATGTTAGTGTGCTCTCAAAGGCTAACTAAAGAGCCACACCAACCAAGCAAGCAAGCTCTCACAACTAGCTACACTAAAGAGCTTGACAACTAGTTTGCGGTAATGTAAAGAGAGTGATCAAGAAGGTTATACCGCCATGTAGATGAATGAACCAATCAATCACAAGGATGAATAACAATGAAGACCAATCATCTTGGAATCAATGATGAACACAATGATTTTTTTTACCAAGGTTCACTTGCTTGCCAGCAAGTTAGTCCTCGTTGTGGCGATTCACTCACTTAGAGGTTCACGCGCTAATTGGCTTCACACGGCAAACCCTCAATAGGGTGCCGCACAACCAACACAAGATGAGGATCACACAAGCCATGAGCAATCCACTAGAGTACCTTTTGGCTCTCTGCCGAGGAAAGGTCAAGAACCCCTCACAATCACCATGATCGGAGCTAGAGTCAATCACCACCCTCCACTCAACGATCCTCGCTGCTCCAAGCCATATAGGTGGTGGCAACCACCAAGAGTAACAAGTGAATCCTATAGCGAAACATGAACACCAAGTGCCTCTGGATGCAATCACTCAAGCAATGCACTTGGATTCTCTCCCAATCTCACAAAGATGATGAATCAATGATAGAGATGAGTGGGAGGGCTTTGGCTAAGCTCACAAGGTTGCTATGTCAATGAAAATGGCCAAAGGTGTGAGCTTCAACCGGCCATAGGGCTTAAATAGAAGCCCCCATAAAATAGAGCCGTTGTACCCTTTCACTAGGCACAACGCAGGGTGACTGGACGCTCTGGTCCGATCGACCAGATGCTGGCCCTCAGCGTCTGGTCATGTGATACACACCACGTGTCCCCTACTTCAAATACTGTTCATTAGATTTCAATGGACATCTATTGATCGAACACAGCGCACGAACTGACCGGACGCTCAGCCTCCAGCGTCCAGTCATTTCTAGTAAGGTTCTAGAAACAATTTTCTTCAACCGGACATGTCCGGTCATGCTTGACTGGACTCTGACAGTGTCCGGTCACTCAGTGACTTCCTTTTGCGCTGTCCGACAATAGGACCAGACACACCCAATGTTCAGTCATTTGATTGACGCCAGTATCTCTGCTGTTACAACTGACCGGACGTGCTGGTTCCTCTGGGACTAGTGTCCGATCACCTTGTGACCAGCGAGACTAACTTCTTTTCACCTCTAACTTCTTCACCCTTACTCAAATGTGCCAACCACCAAGTGTATCACCTTATGCACATGTGTTAGCATATTTTCACAAACATTTTCAAGGGTGTTAGCATTTCACTAGATCCTAAATGCATATGCAATGAGTTAGAGCATCTAGTGGCACTTTGATAACCGCATTTCAATACGAGTTTCGCCCCTCTTAATAGTATGGCTATTAAACCTAAATGTGATCACACTCTCTTAAGTGTCTTGATCACCAAAACAAAATAGCTCCTATGGTTTATACCTTTGCCTTGAGCTTTTTATTTTTCTCTTTCTTCTTTCCAAGTCCAAGCACTTGATCATCATCATCATGCTATGATCTTCATTTGCTTCACCACTTGGAGTGTGCTACCTATCTCATGATCACTTGATAAACTAGGTTAGCACTTAGGGTTTCATCAATTTACCAAAACCAAACTAGAGCTTTCAGCTAGGTCCTTTGCTGGTTTGCTGCTTGAAGTCTCTGATTGTAGACATGAGGATCTATATCTCTATGGATCATTTGAATTGATGGTGCTATTTTTTGAGTCGGCAATGGTATGTGGCCTGATGTGCCAAAATTAATCACCTGGTTCTGACCTTGCCCCATCGGCTATTGCACATGCAGTACTGACGGTCTAGGATTATACTGTATCTGATTTGTAGTAGTTCCTTGAGCTTGTTCAGATGAACCATGAACTGCCTGGACATTATCATTACCAGCTGGTGTTGCTTCTTGATGGTAGGTACCGACTTGATTAGTCCATTGGGTCGATGGATGTGGAATGTTGTAATAAGCCAGCCCAACTTGATCAACTGGAAACCCATGAATCGCCTCTTTCATGGCATTGTGGAATATGTCCAAGAAAGCTTCATTATGGCTTGATATGGCATCACGAATAGATTTGTCTACAATTTCCGTAAAGAAACACATGTCTTCAGCTTCAACTATATCTGTCTGCCCATGTAATAGAACTCTTGGTAGTGGATATTTCTGAAAAATTGTGTTGTCACGTGTTTTAGTGTAGGACAACAAATATTTGTTATGAAATTCTTCTATAGCTTTGCCGATGACATCTTTATCTCCATCAGGTAGATCTTCATAGTGTACCATAAGAATGTCGTTGTTGTTGTGAACTGCGATGACGATTGTGGGGTCCCACCTTGCGTGCCAGAAATGTGTGTCAGCACGAAAATTTGTCCCGTGCCGAGGGCACACGAGCAAGCCAGAAGGGTCCGCTCGATGGAGCTGAAGATCCACCTAGCTTCAGTGCAAGGATGGTCGATCCTACGCACTCCTCTGGAGACGTGCCAGTCAATTTGACCCTACAATTGACAAGGAGAGAAAGTTTATCAGTAATTTAGGGTGGAACTTGCCGGTGTTACTAGACAGTCCCGAATGTGCGGCTCTGAGAGCCGATATGAAAGGAGATCGACTAAATAGTCGATTTTAGCATATTCATAAGAATAAATCAGTTAAAGCTCGTGGGGTTGTATAAGAAGAATCGGTTATCGTTTAGGATCATTATTTATACAAATATTGTTCAATGGCAATAAGATGCCAACAATAATTAGTTTATGCTAAGCCAATGACTGTAAGTAACCGAATCCCTTTTTATATAAAAGAAACAACTCATCACCATTCAACCATTTAATAAAGATAAATCTAATGAACATATTAGATCTCATCTATCGCTATAACCAGTGGGGCATGGGGTAGAATCATGTAGGCCGTAGAAACAACAATAGACTCGACGACCTTAACTTATTACTAATATCAGTGGGGCATGAGGCAGAATCATGCAGACCGTAATATAATAATAAGATCATGGGGGCTAACACATCTTTCAACCTATCCCTACTTCAACGATCTCATGACGCGAACTGTTCGTGAAAGCACTCGATATCGGCTAAAACAGCCGATTCAGGCATAGCGCACAGTTAAGGTCATGCCCTCTCAGGAATAGATCTACCAAGTAACGATCCCCACTCCATGGTGCTAATAGTGGGGTGTGAGGCAGAATCACATAGGCCATGATAATGAGCTATGGAACGGTTTTCGCTAGCCAATAGATCTACTTAAGATCAGACGTGCCTTAACTGCACACTATGCACGATTAAGATTGACATAGATCAGCTGATAAAACATAACTCATCATTTAAAGTATAGATTAGATCAAATTTAGATTAACAAACGATAGGTTAAACAGAATATAAGGCTGATCTAAATCAATCCCAATCGGGCGAAGTGATATTGCTGTAATTAAATAAATAATGGAAAGCAATAAGTAATATCGGTAACTTAATGAATCTATCCGAAGGAATGCCACCCGTAGATAGAGCCGATAACTAGACCTTAATCTAGTTTGAGCAGTGGGGGTCGATTGGATCGATACAACCTTACTTGAAGTAGACAAAAATCGATAACTAGCTTATACTAGAGTCACTGTAGAGGTCGACCAGATCGATGCAGCCGTATGAATAGAAGTATAAGCCATGACGGTACTTACAGACAAGCAGTGGAGGTTGACCGGATCGATGCAGCCATACTCGCTGAAGAACTCACCGAGATCTACTCTACTCCTACTCCTAAGGGGTGACCAGAGTCAAAAAAGTAACTTGTATTTAATTGATTGTGTGTCTTTTACAATAGCCGGGGTCCAATATTTATACCCAGAACCTACGCATGAATCCTACTTAAGCACGACTCATTACATTTTTTGGCCTAAGAGAAAACATTCCTAATTTAAGATAACTTAGACTCTAATCTTTCCCTTTTTGTAGAGTCCAACATGCTTTGTCTCGGTGCCGATTGTAGCCTTTATCGTTATCTGCTGGCGCTATCTGAAGAAAGTCGATTCTAGTGTTGCATTCGAATAAGCTAAAATCGATCTGTACGTAATTGATTCCTTGAAGACATGATCTTGGGAGATTTTAAGTCCCTATGATTCTTCTTCCAAATTTAGGTGTAAACATGTTTTCTACTGTTGCCCGACCCATAAGGTGAGATTCAAACTGTTTTGATTCGACTGGATGTTTACATTGTGGTTTGTAGTGAAGATTGATCCTTTCCTCTTGCTTGTAGCGCAAAGGCTTGGGCTGTCCCTTTTTTAAATGGGAGAAGAAGTATATCTAACATGTTGAGTCTTTGAAGAAGGAGGACATGGGATTTTCTCAGCATCTGATGCCGCAGGAGCAAGCAAGTGCCTCCAATGCTGAGCAAGTTGTGGAATCCAAAGAGGAGGAAGCAGCCGTAGGGATGAAAAAGGAAAGAGGCATTGTTATTGATGCTGATATTGTGAAACATTTGCAAACCTTGGTAAGAACTGGTAACAACTTAGTTAGGTTGATGCAACTGACTTGTTTCATGGCTCTATGTATTACCTTGTTGCTATTCTTGATCCTGGTTGTAATCACCATTAAGGTCTAAATGTGTACGGATGAATGACTAAGTTATGAAGTTCTATGCAATTTGAAGGTGTATTGTCTAAAATGTGAATGTGAGTTTGCAATTTTTCTCTCATCTTGAAAAATGAAAGAAATCCAAACTAATTTCAACAAGCATAGAGTGTACACAGAAAATTAACTAATAATCCAAAGATGCTTTGATATCATTCTAGTGAACTGGAGCATTGTTTTGCAACCAAAGCATACATATAGTTTTGCTGGTATAGCATACCAAAAGCCATATACAAAAGATAGGAAATCTATAGTTTGTTTCCTAATGTTTGCAGCTGAAACATTCACACAGTTTTGTAATGTTTTGAGCTAAAACATTCACATAGTTATACTTAACCAAAAGGTCATCTTTCTGCTGTACAAAAGGCAGAAAAAATGTACATGCACTTAGAGTTTTTGCATGATTTACCATTTCACGCACATCATTACTTGTCCTCTTCAACCAATAGCACCATCAGGATTGTCCATTACAGCAGAAACCTTCTTATGGGATGTTTTCTTCTTGCCAGCAGCAGTCTTCTTTGTAGCAGTTGTTTTCTTCATAGCAGTGGACCTTGATCTCCTAGCCTTTGTTGCAGTAGTGGGTGGAACTAGCCTAGCTGCTGGTTGGTTAGACAATATGAAGCTTGAAATGGAAGTGGTTCTTTTTCTAGTAATCTACTATGTGATGACTAAGAATGGAGATGATTAGTTTGAATGAGATGCTTGGTGATCTAGAGGAATTAAATGATAGTGACACTAACCTCTACTTGCATCTTGGACATCATGGTACTTGATAACTGGGACATCATTGGCATGTTAGTTTCTCCAAACATGGAAACCTGTAACATAAAATTGACAACTTAGATAAGACATACTAGTACAATGTGTTGTCACATGAGCAGTTACCTGACTAATCACTGGCATAGAAGTTTGAACTGGCATCATTGCCATGTCACTATAATCTTCAGTTACAGCTTCCTCAAAAAACTCTTCAGTTTGAACTGGCATAGAAGTTTGAACTGGCATCATTGCCATGTCACTATAATCTTCAGTTACAACTTCCTCAAAAAACTCTTCAGTTTGAACTGGCATAGAAGTTTGGATCCTCTGTGCAGGTATGTTGGGTTTTAGTCTAGCCTTTCTCATGCTACATGTGGCCCTGTTATGTCCTTTGTCTCCACAGTATCTACATGTCATTTGAATTCTATGCTTTGTCAACCTTGGTCCATGACTACCTTGTACCTCATATGGCTGCTTCTTCCTTGATTTAGGAGGCCTTCCAAATATCTACTGGTGAAGAAAGTTGGAAGGCCTCCTAAATCAAGGAAGAAGCAGCCATATGAGGTACAAGGTAGTCATGGACCAAGGTTGACAAAGCATGGAATTCAAATAACATGTAGATACTATGGATACAAAGAACATAACAAGGCTACATGTAGCATGAGAAAGGATGGACTAAAACCCAAGATACCTACACAGAGGACACAAACTTCTATGCCAGTTCAAACTGAAGAGTTTTTTGAGGAAGCTGCAACTGAAGATTATAGTGACATGGCAATGATGCTAGTTCAAACTTCTATGCCAGTGATTAGTCAGGTAACTGCTCATGTGACAATACATTGTACTAGTATGTCTTATCTAAGTTGTCAATTTTATGTTACAGGTTTCCATGTTTGGAGAAACTGACATGCCAATGATGTCCTAGTTATCAAGTACCATGATGTCCTAGATGCAAGCAGAGGTTAGTGTCACTGTCATTTAATTCCTCTAGATCACCCAGCATCTCATTCAAACTAATCATCTCCATTCTCAGTCATCACTGAGTAGATTACTAGAAAAAGAACCACTTCCATTTCCAAGATTCATATTGTCTAACCAACCAGCAGCTAGGCTAGTTCCACCCACTACTGCAACAAAGGCTAGGATATCAAGGTCCACTGCTATGAAGAAAACAACTGCTACAAAGAAGACTGCTGCTGGCAAGAAGAAAACATCCCACAAGAAGGTTTCTGTTGTAATGAACAATCCTGATGGTGCTATTGGTTGAAGAGGACAAGTAATGGTGTGTGTGAAATTGTAAATCATGCAAAAACTCTAAGTGCATGTTCATTTTTTCTGTCTTTTGTATAGCAGAAAGATGACCTTTTGGTTAGGTATAACTATGTGAATGTTTTAGCTCGAAACATTACAAAACTGTGTGAATGTTTCAGCTGCAAACATTAGGAAATAAACTATAGATTTCCTATCTTTTGTATATGGCTTTTGGTATCCTATACTAGCAAAACTATATGTATGCTTTGGTTGCAAAACAATGCTCTAGTTCACTGAAATGATATCAAAGCATCTTTGGATTTTAGTTAATTTTCTATGTACACTCTATGCTTGTTGAAATCAGTTTGGATTTCTTTCATTTTTTAAGATGAGAGAAAAATTGCAAACTCACATTCACATTTTATACACCTTCAAATTGCATAGAACTTCATAACTTAGTCATTTATCCGTACACATTCAGACCTTAATGGTGATTACAACTAGGATCAAGAACAGCAACAAGGTAATACATAGAGCCATGAAACAAATCAGTTGCATCAACCTAACTAAGTTATCACCAGTTCTAACCAAGGTTTGCAAAAGTTTCACAATATCAGCATCAACAACAATGCCTCTTTCCTTTATCATCCCTACAGCTACTTCCTGCTCTTTGGATTCCACAACTTGCTTGGCATTAGAGGCACTTGCTTGCTCCTGCGGCATCAGATGTTGAGAAAATCCCATGCCCTCCTTCTTCAAAGACTCAACATGTTCGATATACTCCTTCTCCCATTTGAAAAAGGGATAGCCCAAGCCTTTGCGCTACAAGCAAGAGGAAAGGATCAATCTTCATTGCAAAGTGCAATGTAAACATCCAGTCAAATCAAAACAGTTTGAATCTCACCTTGTGGGCCGGGCAACAGTAGAAAATCTCACCATCGCTCCAGGGTTGCTTCGAAACACGCCGAACCACCTGCCACTTGTGGCATTCTGTGCACCTAATCAGTGGAACATCACCTGGTTTACCCAAATCTGCAGCGGAGGAGCTAGAATCTTGAGGGAACATCGGGGATTTGAGAAAGACACCACCGTCTGGCGTCGTTTGAAATCCAAGGACAACGGCTTTGAAGGGAAGGGAGAGGAAGGGGTGAAGAACGAGGGAATGGAAAGGATAGGGGGCTATCGACAAAAAATGATTGGCAAAGGGCCCTCACGTGCTACTCACTTGACCTATGGACACGGTGACTGCTGACATGTATTGCCACGTACAATCTATTCCCCAAACGGAGGGATATGGACCTAAATGACACAACTTAAAAAGTTTATGTACTCAAATCTGCACTTTCAGAGTTAATGGACCTGAATGACACATCACAAAAAGTTGATGGACCTATGGTGCATTTATCTCTTTATATATTGTCCATTCCATTTGAAGTAATAAATTACTCCCTCCACCTTACAAAGAGTGTTATTCTCATTTTCTGAGAAGTCAAACAATTTTAACTTTAATCAAATATATATAAAAAAATATTAATATTTATAATACATAACTAATATAATTAGGCGAATCACTGAATATATTTTTAAAATAAATCTATTTTGAGTACAAATGTTGTAAATATTGCCTATAAACCTAGTTTTTTTTAGAAGAGCCTATAAATCTAGTTAAATTAAAGAAAATTTGACCAACGCTCTTTTTTGCGATCTGCACTTTGCCAGGGGAAAGATGGGTGGTGGGGTTTGGGCTCCGATCCACGCCGTTCCAAGGCCTTTCAAATGAGCCCAAAAATATTGGGCCCGATAAAACCCATCGAATGAGCAGACGAGGCCTTTCTAAGTGGACTTCAGAATCAAATCAAATCCCAAAATTCCATCTCCAGTTCTCCACCTGCCCGCCTCCGATGACCCTAGCTGGAGCCTGTCGCCGCCGGCGACCACCGTGACCCCATCTCCCTCTCTTCGTCCTCGTCCAGGGGCGGATTCAGTGGTGGGGCGGGGGCTCAAGCCCCCCTACCCAAACCGAATCAGTGCAAATTACTGTAGAGTCCATATGAATTTTTATGTAAAGTTTTATAATGTAAAGGAGTTAAGACTTAAGATCAAGTATGAGTGTTATTTTGTCCCCTTAAAATATTTTCTGGATCCGCTGGTGTCCTCGTCCTCCTAATCTTCTCCACTCCAATCCCACTCGCTTCGGCGCTCCGCGTCCCGCTGCGCCAGGCAGCCACCCTCGTCTCCCTCTCCCATTCGCTCCTCTCCCGCGTCGCCGCCACACGTGCCGCCCGTGGGGACGCCGCGGCGGCCGCACGCATCCGGCGAATCGCTTCCTTGCTGTGGTCCCGTGGCGCGTGGGGACTCGGCTGGGACTACCTCCGCCACTACGCCTTCTCATCTGCCACCGGACGGCCTCTCCTGCGCGGCCGCCGCCTCTCGTCTCATCGCCGCTGCCGCGGAGGCCTCGCGCCTACGTTCCGCCACTGACGCTGCGCAGTGGATGCGCTGCCACTACGGCGACATCCGCGACGCCGCCGCGCAGCTCCTGAACGGCCTTCTCCTCGCCTTCTCCGAAGAGGTAACTGACCTACTCACTCGTGGTGCCTCTGATTCACACATTGCTCTGTCGATGTGGGAAGTGGAGGAAGGGGAATTGCTGAAGGATTGTCTGGAAGTGGGAGCTAAGGACTTATAGGGTTTGCTTGTCATTGCCAAAGATCTCTTCGCTGGTGTTTGAAGGACTTCTACGCAGCATAGTGAGCTCTGAGGTTTGGTGACTTTAAGTTGCCTTTTTCTGGTCTTTTTCAGGAACTCACGCATGCTTGTGTAATCTAGTTTACTTTAGAAATCTGGATCTTGACCCATATTGTACATAAACTAAATCCTTGTGATATCACTGTTGTGTCCGCTACTAATGGGAGTTGAATTTTGAGCTGTGCATAATCGCTAATCTGAATCCATTTGTTATCATGGCGCTAACAATAACTTTGGCCCTTTGTTTTTTCTTAACGCACATACTATTTTATCGATTTAGTGGAAAATGTTGGGCATGAAATTGTCCTATGCAAACATAAATATTGGATAGAGATAATATAAGATGTAGTTATTCCCCAGTTAGGTATTCAAATAAAGGCCGCTATTTGCATTGTGGATTTTGAATGAAAGAGCTTAGGATATGCCTTTTTTTTTTTGTAATAGGAGCTCATACTTTCCATCTAGAAAAGGATGGTTCTGTTGCCAAGAATTTAATATATAAAAAAGATGAACCACCCAGGCTGCCCACAATATGTCCTACAACTGCCTGTCCGATTTATGCATGCTTAACTTTTCTGTACCATTGAACAAATTCACATTAGTTAGTACAGGCAGCTATCTGGCATTTGGTATATTGGGACCTAGAAATATTATGTGATAAGTGGACGGGGAACCTTCTGTGATGGGTGGTTCAGTTAGTGCCTAAATTATCAGATGGCTTGCCACCGGCTGATCCGAAATTATACCGTCAAGCTCTCAACTGAAGATTCATGCTAAGTAAAAAATACGACTTATCAACATTGATTAAATTAGACCATGATGGTAATAGAAATTCCTGTTACTTATCAAATTGATTCGGAGAAAGAGATAAAAATTATTTTGTATAAATGGCACCAATCGAATTACATAGCCATGAGAAGCTCAGTTATTCCCTTTATGAAATGTTCCGCCAGAAGAAAAAGGTCTTCTCAAACCAATTATAATTACAAAATTTTGTTACAGCATGTTATAATTTCAGTCTTGACGAAGAATATTTTTGCGAATGATGTTATATTATTTTATGAGTCAGCGCCATGAGTAATCACAATTCACAGCACGCTAACCAAAGCAGGGAGAATAGAAAAAGAAAATTCAGAATTTTGGCTGTGTGCTGCAATGTTCATGAACATATCAGATCCAACTGTCTCATTGGACCCACTCCCAAAATATCAAAACTCTGCTTGGTGATACTGCCTGTAAGTTAATATATCTTATGATATTCAACAAGTTTTATTGTAAATATAGGAGAAAAGTTAATTTTATTGATATTCAAACTTATGAAAATAAATCTATTGTATCTTGAATCCAAAGTTTGTGAGATCTGCATGCATATTATTTCAATTGCTGGCAGAGGAAAACCACATGGCAAATATTCCTCTTCATTTCATTAGATCAATGAGCTTTATGTAGAATCCATCACCTGGATACAGGATACCCAAAAATACTGGTTGGTTCCCATGTAAACTTGAAAAATGCCTTAACTCTTACCTTCAGGGGGGCGCAAAATAGGGCATATTTGCTGACCCGAAAGCAATTCTGATCTTTTTATAAGCTTACATTCAGGGTTGCTAACTGTTTGTTAACATTTTTTTAGCCAGTCCCATACACGTAAACATCACCTACTGTGCACTTCGGTGTACTTTATGATTGAAAAATAGTCTCTCGGTTTCAAAATGTTAGCTGTTTTAGTTTTGTCTTAATTCAGACTTCTCTAACTTTGACCAAGTTTGTAGAAAAATGCATCAACATCAAATTAGTTTCATTAAATATCAACAACAACAACAACAACAAAGCCTTTAAGTCCCAAACAAGTTGGGGTAGGTTAGAGTTGAAACCCAGCAGAAGCAATCAAGGTTCAGGCACGTGAATAACTGTCTTCCAAGCACTCCTATCTAAGGCTAAGCCTTTGGGTATATTTCATCCTTTCAAGTCTTATTTTATTGCCTCTACCCAAGTCAACTTCGGTCTTCCTCTGCCTCTCTTCACGTTACTATCCTGGCTTAGGATTCCACTACGCACCGGTGCCTCTGGAGATCTCCGTTGCACATGTCTAAACTATCTCAACCGGTGTTGGACAAACTTTTCTTCAATTGGTGCTACCCCTAATCTATCACGTATACCATCGTTCCGAACTCGATCCCTTCTTGTATGACTGCAAATCCAACGCAACATACGCATTTCCGCGACACTTAACTGTTGAACATGTCGTCTTTTCGTAGGCCAACATTCTACACCATACAACATAGCAGGTCTAATCGCCGTCCTATAAAACTTGCCTTTTAGCTTCTGTGGTACCCTTTTGTCACATAGGACACCAGATGCTTGCTGCCACTTCATCCACCCTGCTTTGATTCTATGACTAACATCTTCATCAATATCCCCGTCTCTCTGTAGCATTGATCCTAAATATCGAAAGGTATCCTTCCTAGGCACTACTTGACTTTCCAAACTAATATCTTCCTCCTCCCGAGTAGTAGTGCCGAAGTCACATCTCATATACCCAGTTTTAGTTTTACTGAGTCTAAAACCTTTGGACTCCAAAGTCTCCCGCCATAACTCCAGTTTTTGATTCACTCCTGTCCGGCTTTCATCAACTAGTACTACATCGTCCGCGAAAAGCATACACCAAGAGATGTCCCCTTGTATGTCCCTTGTGACCTCATCCAACACTAAGGCAAACAAATAAGGGCTCAAAGCTGACCCTTGATGTAGTCCTATCCTAATCGGAAAGTCATCCGTATCTCCATCACTTGTTTGAACTCTAGTCACAACATTGTTGTACATGTTCTTAATGAGCCCGACGTACTTCATTGGGACTTTATGTTTGTCCAAAGCCCACCACATAACATTCCTTAGTATTTTATCATAAGCCTTCTCTAAGTCAATAAAAACCATGTGTAGGTCCTTCTTCTTCTTCCTATACCGCTCCATAACTTGTCTTATTAAGAAAATAGCCTCCATGGTTGACCTTCCGGACATGAAACCAAATTGGTTGATAAAGACCCGTGTTATTGCTCTCAAGCGATGCTCGATAACTCTCTCCCATAGCTTCATAGTATGGCTCATCAACTTAATTCCTCGGTAATTAGTACAACTTTGAATATCCCCTTTATTCTTGTAGATCGGTACTAATATACTTCTCCTCCACTCGTCAGGCATCTTATTCGATCGAAAAATATGGTTGAACAGCTTGGTTAGCCATACTATAGCTATGTCCCCGAGGCATCTCCACACCTCGATTGGGATACCATCCGGTCCCATCGCCTTACCTCCTTTCATCCTTTTCAACGCCTCTCTGACCTTAGATTCTTGGATTCTCCGCACAAAGCGTCTATTGGTGTCATCAAAAGAGTCATCCAACTGAAAGGTTGTGTCCATATTCTCACCATTGAACAATTTATCAAAATACTCTTGCCATCGATGTTGGATCTCATCCTCCTTCACCAAGAGATGCTCCCTTTCATCCTTAATGCACTTAACTTGGTTGAAGTCCCTTGTCTTTCTCTCACGAACCCTAGCCATCCTATAAATGTCCTTCTCTCCTTCCTTCGTACTCAAATGTTGGTAAAGATCCTCGTACGCTCTACCCTTTGCCACACTTACAGCTCGCTTTACAGTCTTCTTTGCCACTTTATACTTCTCTATGTTGTCCACACTCCTGTCATGGTACAAGCGTCTATAGCATTCTTTCTTCTCCTTAATAGCCCTTTGGACTTCCTCGTTCCACCACCAAGTATCTTTAGCCTCGCCTCCACTTCCTTTGGTTACTCCACACACCTCTGAGGCCACCTTCCGAATGTTGGTTGCCATCTTCTCCCACATGTTGTTTATGTCCTCTTCTTCCTTCCAAGAGCTCTCTTTGATAACCCTTTCCTTGAATACCTCTGACGTCTCCTCTTTCAGTTTCCACCACTTTGTTCTTTTAATCTTAGCTTGTTTATCCCAATGGGCACGCACCTGAAAACGAAAGTCTACCACCAAAAGCTTATGTTGAGAAATAACACACTCCTCTGGTATCACCTTGCAATCCAAGCATGCTTGTTTATCCTTTCTTCTCGCGAGGACAAAGTCAATCTGGCTAAAGTGTTGTCCGCTACTGAAGGTCACTAGATGAGATTCTCTCTTTCTAAAGAAAGTGTTGGCTATCATCAGGTCAAAAGCTACCACGAAGTCCAGAACTTCCTCCCCCTCCTGATTCCTACTACCATACCCAAAACCTCCATGAACTGCCTCGAAACCTGCGCTTGTAGTACCTACATGCCCATTAAGATCTCCTCCTATAAAAAGCTTTTCACTACTAGGTATAGCTCTAACCAGGCCATCTAAGTCTTCCCAGAACTGTCTCTTAGCACTCTCATCGAGGCCTACTTGGGGGGCATACGCACTAATTACGTTCAAGACCATATCACCAATGACAAGCTTGACTAAGATAATCCTATCTCCTTGCCTTCTCACTCCCACCACACTATTCTTGAGGCTCTTATCAATCAAAACTTCTACTCCATTTCTATTCGCGACTGTCCCTATGTACCAAAGCTTGAAACCTGTATTATCCACCTCCTTCGCTTTCTGACCCTTCCATTTAGTCTCTTGAACGCATAATATATTTACACACCTCCTACTCGCGGTATCAACTAATTCTCTTAACTTACTTGTAAGTGACCCTACATTTCAACTACCTAAACGAATCCTAGTTGGTTCGACTAGCTTCCTTACCCTTCGCACCCGTCAACTCAAATGCGAAGACCCTTGCTCATTTTTCACTACACCCGGGCGCCGATGTAGCGCGCCACTAAGGAAGCGACGACCCGATCCTTGATCACTTGACACCATGCCCAGATCACGACACGGCGCGTCACGGGGGTGATGACCTGACCCTTGCCCATTTAACACCATACCCGGGTTCCGATATGGCGCGTCGCTAAGAGGGTTACGCCCCAACGATTTTCTTTCGGGTTTCATCTCCATTAAAGTGGCTAAATTTTTACATTGGCTCGCCACGCCTAACACAACCCTCCTCCTTTACTAGGGCTTAGGACCTGCTATGCTGGGACACCAAAGGCGCCCCACCATAGGCGGAGTTAAATTAGTTTCATTAAATATGCCCATCGAAATATGTCATGACACTTGTATTTATTTGGTATTGTATATGTCAATATATTTTTCTACAAATTGGGTTGAAGTTAGAGAAGTTTAACTTAGGATAAAACTAAAATGTCCTACATTTTAGAATGGATTGAGTATCTTTACTTGCTGACGTATCTTTGTGTTAAGCGGTTCTCTTGTCTATTACATTTTGATTGACATACTACTGGAATTGGCAACAAACCGGCAGTTAACATTTATCAACCACTCCCCCATTAAATAAGTGTTGCTTTTGGTGCACTTGTAGGGTAGTACCATATAGTTCATTATTTCCTCATGTCCCTTACCTAGCAAGTCAGTGATGTTACATAATAACAACAAAGCCTTTAAGTCCTAAATAAATTAGGGTAGGCTAAAGTCAGTGATGTTAGCGGGCTAATATTTATTTTTGCTTGTAACTGGGTCAAGTTGCCTCGGTTCCATCTGTCCCTCGTACCTCTGGTGATAAGAAGAACCTCACAGCTACAGCTGCATGAGGTCCTGCAACCTGTGTCACCTACAAGACAATCTTAGTTGCACGATGTGAATTCTGGAATTACTTAAGTTTACTTTGATCAAACAGCATTGTCATAGGTATTCAGCTTTGAAATATTTGACCTGTATATTGTTGGTTGAATACCAGTCTACATCATATGCGTGGGTATGTGCTGGTAATGTACCTACCCGAAACTTGAGTGTTCGCTTGTACAGTTATGGGCTTATTATGGTCACTCCAAACTTAGCATGTCTAGATAGGCCATAATGAAGCATCATTACCATAAATTTATTGACATTTGATTAGGCAACAATTGGTTATTGGTTCTTGTTAGTGCACCACTCATCATCATCTTATTCTAGAACTTCCTCCTGCCCTAATACTAAGAGCACGTCTGGTACCGGCTTATCTGGGGTAGGTAATCTGGTTCCTTGTTTGGTGAGTGACTTCAAACGACAGCGGTTGCTTTGCTGATGCATTAGACGTTACTAGCAAAATCATGAAGTTTGGCTCATAGTTCTCAATTTTCATGAATGCATGCATGTCGTATATCTGAAACTACTCTAGATTGAATCTTAATGTTTCAAACTACTTGGCTGGACATTCTTTTTGTAAGGCGGTAGATGTAAGTAAGAAGCATCGGTGCTGAACTAAATGGAGTACGGCAAAGAGCCAATGTAGTGGTTGGTACAAATGTGCTGTGCTCATGATGAAATGTCTTCTGGCTAAGCCCTCTGTTCTCCAATTGCTGGGGACTGGGGTTTGAATGTTTGATCAATAGTTCAATACAAACGGGGAAGTCAGCACCAAACCCATGTTACATGTTTCATGCGCCTATATATTAATGTAGCTTGTTTCGGCGTTAAAAACAAATTGAGGGTACTCTGGCCGTATGTCATTTTCCCATAGGCTGGAGCAGGACTGGTCGACTTCATAGATCTTTTTACCTACATTTAAGGCTAATGTGGTCACCAGCTCGATGCATTTATTGACGGATTTGGTTCCCTCTAGATCTGCTTCTTGTTGAAGCAAAAAAAAAAAAAAAAACTAGTTTTTTCGTTGTAAATAAATTAAATTTTGACTCAAGCTACAGCTAGGCTGCGAAGCACTCGTGGAGCAAGATTTGTACATGCTGTATGGGTTGAATTATTAGGATCTAGGTCTTGTTTAGATCTAGGGCATAAATTTTAGGGTGTCATATCGGGTGTTATATGGAGGTATTGCATGTGGTGTTCAGATATTAATAAAAAACAATTACAGAATTCGTCAGTAATCCGCGAGGCGAATTTATTAAGCCTAATTAATCCGTCATTAGCACATATGTTATTGTAGCACCACATTATCAAATCATGGACTAATTAGGCTTAAAAGATTTATCTCGCAAATTAGTCGCAAACTGTGCAGTTAGTTATTTTTAGTCTATATTTAATACTCTATACATGTGTCAAATATTCGATAGGATAGAGAATAAACTTTAGGGGAAGGAACTAAACCAATGGAAAAGTTACTCTCTGATGCACAAACAGTATTGTAGCCTTTTCTGTTTCGTTTTTAGAGAATTTTTTTCTCGAATATGCACTGAGTGTGCATATCATTGTATTAGAAGAAAGCAAGTTTAGATTACAAGAGTAAGCGACCGAAGGCCACGCTGAACACAGGGGCTACATTGCTACATAACAACACACGACTCCGGGAGAGGACCTGCCATGGCTAACGCCCAACGAGGCTTCCAAGGCCTTTTGCTCCGGCCTGAATCCATCGGTCCCCTTCATCCTTGATGAGCTGCATAAGCTCAGTCGCCGAGGCTGAAGACCCACGAAAGCATCTTGCATTGCGCTCTTTCCACACATGCTAAGAGATGAGGGCGAACAGAGAGTCTATGCCGGACCACTGCGGATCGTTGCAGCCTTGTCGTTGTTTCAAACCGCCGACTAGTAAATTTGTATTTGCGCGTCTGGCCCAGATGGTGTGCTCAGAGGACACAAGGGTTTATACTGGTTTGGGTAGAATGTCTCTACGTCCAGTTTTAGGCTGCTCATGTTATCGGCACTTGTTTGTAGTAGGGTTATAAACGGGCGAGAGAGGGAGAAGGTCCCAAGTCTCTCATGAAATGATCGAATGGAGTTGAATCTAGTCGAACTCATTGAGCCGTTGAGCCCTTGAGCCATTTTTTCCCTCGCCTTCGTGGGGCGTCCTGCTTTCCCTTTTATAGATGAAGGGGAAGGCGCATGTTACATGTGAGAAAGAGAAAGAGCAGAAAAGCGAGGGAGAAGAAGGCCTCCAGAGTCGCGGTGCCCTTCATCTCCTTCACGCGGGTCCTGCTGGTCCTGTGGATGATGACGGTAATGGCTTCACGTCACGACCCTGTTCGCCACTGGCGCTACATGCGGGTGTCATCAGCCGATTGTGGCGCACCATTTCATCCTGACGGGCTGCATGGTCAACAGGTATCTCTAACGGAAATCGTGCGGGGATTAGGTAGCATAGCGTCGGCACGCCCGACACTGTTGGTGACGTGAGTCCTCAGGTATGGCCCATCGTGGCCACGGATCACGTCAAGACAGGCCCACTCCTTTTTCTAATGTCACAAGTTTGACTCTAGATTCGTACTCTTAGACCTAGAGTGGTTGGAGGCGGTACGGACCCTCGTCGAGCGAGGCAGAATCCCCCTTTGAGGGGTCTAGCGAGGCGAGGTCCATGCCCAAGGGGTCGAGCGAGATGGAGCCCACACCCTCAGGGTCGGGCGTGATGGAGTCCGTGCCCTCAGGGTTGGGCGACACAGAGCCAATGCCCTTAGGGTCGGGCGAGGCGAAGACTGTGCCCGAGGGGTCTGGCTAGACGTAGCTCGCGCGCTTGGGGTCAGGCGAGACAGAGCCTGCACCCGAGGGGTCTGGCAAGATGAGCCCGCACCCTCCAGATCGGGCGACACGGAGCCCGTACCTTCGGGGTCGAGTGAGATAGAGCTCGCACCCTTAGGGTTGGGCGAGACCAAAATACGCCATCCGAGTGAGTTATCGTTCACAACCATCAACCTCCTTCTATTAGGTATCCCTAATACTAATACCCAACAGTAGCCTCTGAGTCTACGGAGGAGTAGGATACCCGTTCGAAGGCTTTTTTAGGTGGAAGGATTCTGAGGGTCTTGATCTCCCTTTGTAGGCCACATGATGTCTTGGTACGGCTGTGATTCCTTTTCGTCACGTTCGGACTCTTTGGGATCATGTGGCCGTGGGATTCAGGGGGTCAAAATAGATCTCTCTTGATTCTGATCCCCTGCTAGGATCCAATCGATCCGCCATTGTCATGCGATTGCGTATTCGGTCTCCTTACGAGTCCAACTTCCCCCGAGCCCCCGCGCGTAGTAGGGGTCCTGTCGAGGGGTTAGCTCATCTTGTGGTCATCCTCCCTCAAGCGTTTTTTCGATAAAAATGGAGGGGCTGAGCCGTGCCATGTTTTCCTCGATGGATGAATTATGGTGCTCGATGAGCTGTTAACAGGCTAGTCCGAGTGGGGCCTCGGCTTCCCATTCACGGTGGTCCGGCATGGGTCAGCTAGTGACCGACTCTAGATTCCTGATGGCTAGTCCATATAGTTCTCAGGCCCATTCGACCGGTCTCAAGGGCTCGTTGCCTTTCTTTAGGGAAAAACTATGGATCGTGCACCAGCCAAGACTCAAATGTGGGCCAGGATGCCCGTGGCTCTCGTGCGCCTGGGTGTTGGCCACTAGCGGGCCCATCCTTAACCACCCCTCACTCTAAAGGTTCCCTAGAGCAGTTGTGAACCCATCAGTGGGCCAACTTTTGAATTCTTGGGCCTTAATGGGTTGTGGGAGCGTTTTCAGCTCCGTATCCCTCCTTACCTGTAGCGGTTTTTGGCCCACTTAGGGGGCAAACCGTCATCCAGTGCGCCCTTTGAGAGGGCAGGCGGGGGTGGTGTGTGCATGATTCCCTAGGAGGCGAAGTGATGAGGCACGATAGGCGCGTCGACCGAGGCAGATAGTTCACCTCTCGCTCCACCTTCCCCTATAAATAGGGGCCTTTCCCTTCGTCATTAGTACGCTTAACCGTAGCCTCGTCTTCTCCGCTTCCCCATCGCCAGTGCCTAGATTTCTTGTCTTCGCTCTTCTGCCGCCAACAAAGTTCTTGTTCTTCCACCCTTGCTTCCCATGGAGTCGTGGTATCGCTCTGACGTCACCCACGTGCGCGTGGATGGCCTCATCAAGTGTGGTCTTCTCCATGGGAGAATCGAGGCGGTGGAGTGGCTCGTGCCCAGTCGTGAGGGGGCGCCGTCGTCGCCCGATGGCTACGTCGTGTCCTTCGTGCCCTTCCACGAGCGTGGATTCATGATTCCTCCCCACCCATTCCCCTAGGGGCTGCTTCACCACTACCAGATCGAGTTGTGGCACCTAAATCCCAATGGGATCTAGCACATCACGACCTTCATCGCACTATGCGAAGGGTATCTAGGGATCAAATCCCACTTTGAGCTATGGAGGTACTTCTTCTCTGTCTCCCCGCACAAGAAAAGGGAGAGAAGTGGGGACCTGTCGATGCCGATGGGATGTGCAGGTATCCACCTCCGAGGCACTACAAGGTTCTACCTCTAATGCCACGCCATATGATTGCAACACCACTAATTTGGTTGCCATAGGTGGGTCGTATTGCAACCTTTTCAAAAAAATGGTTGCAATATGTGCCTATAATGCAACGGACTAAATTTGTTGCAATATGTGTGGTTTGACGTTGAACAGGCTTGTGCTACTGCAACCATTTAAGAATTGTGTTGCAATTAGTAGGCATTATTGCAATGGCATTTTTGAGTTGCAATAGTATTGGTTTTTGTTGCAATTACTTGGTGTTATTGCAGCTATATTGGATTTGGTTGCTTTTGCTTGTAACTATTGCCACGGTTATTATGGGTTACAATAATGTTCCATGGTGTTGTAATTGCTAGGGTGGTTATTGCAACAAGATTTCTGAATGGATGCAATAGCATGTTCCTATTGCCATGGTTTTCTGGGGTTGTAATAATTTTTTGTGGCATTGCAATTGTTAAGTACTTATTGCAACTACAATCCTAAATGGTCGCAATATCATGTTAATATTGCCACGGTTTTTTGTGTTGCTATAGGCTACCGCTGATGCAACGACCTAAAAGTGTTGCAATATACAAAATTGGTTGCAATATACAAAATGCTCCATGCATTAGACTACCCCTGATGCAACAGCCTAAAAGTGTTGCAATATACCAAAAATGGTTGCAATAGACAAAATGCTCCACGCATTTCTGAATAATGTATTCTATTGACAAAAAAAATGTTCCATAGAGGATTTGATCCCAGGAACTAAAGTACAAGCAAACACTCATCTACCACTGGGCTACTGAGGTGTGTTCGACATTAAGCCACCTTTATATTACTTGTTTACATGATGAAGATGGCTAATTCACTTCATATGTCAACAAGGACGATAACCATCTGCATCTTCCATGACAATTTCAGAAAACAAAAAAAAATTGTCCAGCTTGCTGACATTTGTGCTTATGATAGAAAACAAACATGAGCATAACAGTTTAAAGACCAACTACAACTATTCGTTATCCCGAACAATGAGATTGTTTTAAAAAAAATCTAGAAAAAACATCACTGTTGTACAAAGGATTAGTATTTAAACAAAGAAATCATCTTCTAGACTTTCTACTGCAACTGGTGCAACAACTCCATTGTCAATGTAGGTGTCATCTTCATCATCATCATCCTCATCAAGTAAGACCGCATCATCTGGTTCGAGAACTACTTTGCCACGCACCTGATTAATAACAGAGGCATCACCAATTGTGCCTTCCTTGTCTAGTCTTGTCCAATTTGACAAATCCTCATTTGGGCCTAATAGATTCATGTCTTGGATTCCCACATCAAGTAGATCGACTTCCATGTCACCCTCATTTTCTGCTGCTGGCATGGCAAACAAATTTCTTGTCTCACCGCAACAACACTAGACCATCGTGGCTTGTTCATGAGGATGACAAAAAACACTAGTTCAGCCTGTGTTGCCAGAATGTAAGGTTCATTTGAATATCTGAACCTGGAAGTATCAATATCAATAACACCATATTTATCCCTACTGTATCCTCTACTTCTGTTGGTACTGGCAGTCGGCACATCATACCAATCACACTGAAATAATAAAACTTCTTTTTGTGCAGGGAACTCAAGTGAGATCATTCTTCTAATCACTCCATACCAGGTCATGTTGCCAGTAGTACCATCACCCCTCACAAGCACACCACTGTTTTATGTGATGAGGTTTCTCTCAATGGTAGTCGTTCGAAATAGCCAGTTATTGATGTAGCATCTATTGAACACACGAGCTCAATGGTCCGGTCCTTGAGAAAGGGCATACATAAGTTCACTTGCTTCACCTTTCTCGTATAGTTTGGTGATCTACAAACATAGTTTGAAAACAAATGCCAGTTAATAAGTACATCATTCTAACCATCACGTGGAATAAAAAAATTAAAAAATAGAACTAACCTTGCCCTCGAACCACCTTACAAAGTGCTCCTCGTGTCGTTTATTAAGATTCCTTATACTATTTTTTAGTTCTTCCATGTGCTCGCTGCATCGAAATAGCCAATTAATTAATTAGTTGATGCCAGAAACAAAAAGTAGAGTAATTAATGATGGTATATTGCAACTTACTTGACCCATGGTCTGGCTTCATCGCAGTTACTAATTATGTAGTGCCTCATCTTCCGAACCTCATCTGCACCAAATATCTTGGTAGTCTGTCCTCTCCTCTTGTAATCCATTTCTCCAAATACGCTTAGACTAGATGGCGGCTCATTCACTATTGTACTTTCATGATGATCAGTGTGATTCAGCTTGGTGTTGACGTCCAAGAATCTAGAGCAAAATGTAAGGCACTCCTCGGCTATGTATCCCTCGGCTATTGAACCTTCTAGGTGTGCCTTGTTTCTCACATAGCCTTTAACAGTACGTAGATACCTCTCAACTGGATACATCCATCTATAACACACGGGCCCTCCAAGTTTAGCCTCTTCAGCTAGATGAACCAGCAAATGAATCATGATATCAAAAAATATAGGTGGGAATACCATCTCAAGCCGACAAAGAGTCTCTTTAATTGAATTGCTAAGTTTGTCAAGATCTTCTTCCACAAGCTCCTTCGAACAAAGTGCACTAAAGAACCTACTAAGCTGAATCAATGGCATGACAACTTCTTTGGGCAAAATCTTTCTGACGACTAAGGGTAACAATTTCTATAGAATAATATGGTAGCCATGTGTTTTCAGTCTAGACACCTTACAAGCATTTGCGTCAACACATCTCCTTATATTGGAGCTAAACCCATCAGGCATCTTCGCTCCATGTAGAAATTGGCATAAACTTTTCTTGTCAGCCTTATCTAAAAAGTACAAGGCTGGTGGCAAGGTATAATTATCATTGTCAATGATAGGGTGCTGATCTTGCCTTATCCCTAGCCGTTCCATGTCAAGTCGGGTCTTCTCATTGTCCTTACATTTACCTTCAATTTCAAGCAAAGTACCCAATATGCTCTCGCATATGTTTTTCTCAATGTGCATCATGTCCAAATTATGCCTTATGAGCAAAGAAGACCAGTAAGGGAGCTCAAAAAATACTCTTCTTCCTCCAATTGTGCCATCTTTTATCTTCATCACGCTTCCTCTTTTTTGATGTCGCCTTTCCAAATATCACTTGATCAAAAGTTTCATACTGGTCCAATACCTGTTGACCAGACAGTGGTACTAGAGCCTCCCTGGTTTCCACCTCATTGTTGAAGCTCATCTTGTTCATGCGCCAGGATGGTTCGACAGCAAAAAACGACAATGTCCCATGTAGCAGTGCTTTTTTCCAAATCTCAACCACAAATAATCCATATCCTTGTGGCAGTATGGACATGCAAATTTGCCTTTTATGCTCCAACCAGAAAGCATCGCATATGCAGGAAAGTCATTAATTGTCCAAAGCAGAATAGCATGTAGTTTAAAATTCTTCTTTACCTTGTCATCCCATGTATCAATTCCCTTTTCCCAAAGATCCTTTAGCTCATCAATGAGGGGCCTCAAATATACATCAATATTCATTCTAGGAGATTTTGGACCAGGAATTAACATTGACATAATCCAATAAGGTTGTTTCTCAAACAACCAAGGAGGCAAATTGTAAGGGATGAGGATAACAGGCCATGTGGTGTATGTAACATTTTGCATGCCAAAGGGGTTGAAGCCATCAGAAGCAAGACCCAACCTAATATTATGAGCTTCCTTTGCAAACCAACCATACTTGTTATCCACATGCTTCCATGCCTTCAAGTCAGCAGGGTGACGCATTTTGCCATCATCGACCAATTCTTCCTTATGCCATCGCATTTGTGATGATGTGCTCTTTGTCATATATAATCTTTGTAGCCGAGGAGTAAGAGGAAAGTACTATAGGATTTTACATGGGACATGCTTCCTATTTGTTGTATCAGCATCACCATCCACAACGTCCTTGTGGGCACCGTCATTGGTCGTTTTCCACCTAGACTCGCCACATTTGGGACATGTATCTAGATTTGCGTTTTCCTTCCAAAATAACACACAATCCTTCTCACAGGCATGTATCTTTACATAGTCCAAGCCTAGATCTCAAACCACCCTTTGCACTTTCTCCATTGTGTTTAGGACACAGTGGCCTTTAGGAAAAAACCTTGAGAATAGAATAAGTACCCCCTCCAATGCTCTGTTACTAATACCATACAAGCACTTAACCTAGAAAAGTGCAACAATAAAAGAGACCTTAGTAGCATCCTCACAACCTGGATACAATTTCTTTTCTGCCTCCAGTAATAATTTGAAGAATATCTTTGCATGTTCATTTGACTGTTCATTGTCATTAGTATCTCTGATCTCTCCATGTATAGCGCCTCTGATTAGGGATCTAACCAAATTAGTGACACCACGATCGTCATCACTTGGTGTGCCTTCTTCGTTGTCTACTCCAACTTCATATGGTGCAGATTCGTTGTCTACTTCTATATTAGCTGGTGGTGGTGCATCATTGTGTACTTCTACATCAGCTGCTGGTGCATCTTCGTTGTGCAATCCCACATCTGAACCTTCCCCTTCCCTGATAAAGCTTTCATCAAACCCTCTATGAAGCAAATGAAGCTGAACCAGAGGCCGTGGTCTGTATGCCATGCATACACATCTAGGACATGGACACACAACAGTTCCACCTCTCGATGTGCCACCAAATGTGATGTCTAGAAAATTTTGGAGATTCTCCTACCACTCAATTGAAGAACGAGGCAAGCGCATCCAACTCCTATCATCACCTGACATTATTTTGCAATGACGAGATCACATCAAACACACCATGGTGGACGGGAGGAGGAGTCATCGAATGAGCAGAGGAGTTGGATAGGCACTGGATCGATGGCGATGCTCGACACCAAACGTCACGAGAGGAGGCGCCGTCGATGATGCAAGGGTTTCAACTGAACTAGAACAGGAGAAGAACTCTATGTCGCACATAAAAATTGCATCCATGGGAAGGCTTCTTTGCGCTGCCCCTCCTGTGCATTGTGGGCTAGGCCATTGATCAGTTTAGGCCCAGTCATGTTGGTGCTGGGCACGCTAGGAGCGTTGACCATTTTAGTACCACCTCGGATGCATATGGAGAGACACACCAACTTAAATACTCAGTCGTCGTTTGCTGTACTGAACTTCCAAATACTCAATCTTTGACCACCTAGCTCGGGTCGCATCCTCTCGAGCAATCGCACCTATCCATGGGCTACACTGCTTGTAGGGCCCATGGTTCTCTCGTGGCTGGCCCCTCTAGCACAGGCGCGCTATGTACGAGAATTTGTGATCCGAAGCCCAATTTTTTGGGTAAATTTTAGTTGAAAACAGGCGTTAAAAAAAGATCACCATGAACAAGTGGAATGCACATGCTAGTAACACGTTGAATAGGAGATCGATCTTCATTAACCAAAAACATAGTTCTAGCACTACAAGTTGAGCCAACCAGCCATGGACATCATTAGGCAAAAGCAAAAGAAACGCAACAGCTCGCTAATTCACAGCTTGCATACATAGAGAGAATTAGTTTTTGATCCCCAGTCTCCTTTCAAACACCATAATTTCATGGCATATCCTGCAGTCCTCACTGCAAAATAGGCTAACTTGTTCCTAGCCCGTACCCTTGCCACAGGCGCCTCCAGCGCATGGGAAGTCACCGCAAACTGGTGCCAGCGGAAGCATATCACCATGATCGCGCCATGTAACTCTGGTGATGAGGCACGTGGCCTCCTCACGGCACACCCGGTATCCATCGTTGCGCAGCTCCTTTGGGACGGTGCTCCCGCTCGCTGCCAAACCATCCTTGCCTTCGACGTAGCGGATGTACATCTTCGCGATGTCATCGTCCATGGCCCCACTATTGTTCCTATACATCATTAGGGCATACAGGTAGCCCCCACATCATGCCCACCTATAGTGACGTGGGAGAGCTCATGGAGGGATGGCTGGGGGGCAGCGAAGAAATCTACTATCCCGGTGAGGGTGCAAGCCTCCGGGTTCCCCACACCAACCAGCAGAGCAGGGAGGGCATAGTACTTGTCTGGCTCATTCCATTGCATATCCTCCTAGTATGTTCTGAGCAATGCCACGTGCCATCCGATAGATGGGTCACCGCACGCATGGTGCATGACCCTATAGGTCGCCTGTAGCCTACCGAGGTTGTCCATGGGCTGGAAGGAGGTCACAGCAACGTGGCCGATGATGTCAATGAGCACCTCCATAAGGAGGTCTATGAGCAATCGACAGTGCCTCCTCAATGCCATGAACATATAGAGGTGGAGGGTCAGGAAATCTAAGGGGGAACGGTGGAAGGGGCGATGGTGGGCTACATGCTGAGTTCTTGAAAAGCTCTTTTTATGATATGGCAAGGAGACTACAGAGAGGGGGCAGGGTATAGGAGGAGTTATAGATATTAACCACTGTCGATGCCTTGGGAACTGCCGAAGAACAAGCAGAGGAGACGAGGAGATGGGGAGATGTATGTGTACATGCCTTCATAGGCATACGTGTACATGCATTCAAAGGGGTATAGTTAGCTGGAAGATGACTGTTTGCCTAGTGCACTAGTGCACTAGTTTGTCCTTGAGGATTCAACACCAGTGTCTGCATGCAAGCTGCAGCATAACGTAGGCCTACAGCACGACTACGACTGGCATTACACCAAGACGTAGGCCTAGTACTCAAAAACTCTATTGACTATGACTGACATTACACGGTGACACAGCAAAACATGACATGCCCCGAGATGGTAGATGGTGGATATGACAGATTAGTCTTAATTATGAAGATAACTTTCGCATGCTTTTGTATGTAGCATATCATATACTATGGTCTTCATGACAACGACCAAGATGCATCGCCACATATAGTACCAATCCAAGGGACGATGTAAGCAAAACGAGGTCATACAATGCAACGTGGAATATGTAAGCAAATAAAACGAGGTCATACAATGCAATTACTGCTGGTGCTGCTGCCATGTTTTTTTCAGCACCAGTAAATTATTACATCGACCTAAGACATAGATTAATCACTAGTGCTACTAATTACTGCCGGTGCTATCGCATGCATTGTCCCCAGCTATCGGTGCTTTGAGCTATGAGTGGGAAGGGTGCTTGGCTTCTTGATGCGTGGTGGTGCAATGGCGGCTGACGGTGCATGGGTGGGTGGAACTGACAGTGCATTAACTCGCACCCCTTGAAAGACGGAGCGCCTACGTTGGGAACCAGTGCGAGCAGCCAAGATGGACTCCTTGGTAAACGTGGCATCTCTTTGTGGGGAAGTGAAGGGCCACGACCAGTCGAAGGACTGGGTAAAACGGTGGCTCTTCATGGGAACCACGCGAGCAGTGTGGCTAGGGAGTTGAAGGGCCTACACGCAAAGTAGGGACAAATAATCACTCAAAGGAATAAATTCCTTCAGACTTACCGAAATCAGGTGATAGCTCAATGGTTTGTCCACTGCTCTGGAACTTGTAGGCTTTGGTTCGATTCAGGGATGCAACACATTTTTTTGCATTTTCTTTCAATTTATATTCCTTCATTTTTAATTTACAAATTTTTTAGTCCTAATTTTTTTGCCAATTTAGGTCTATACAATTCCATTATATATTTTCTTAAGTCCTAACACAATGTGCATGAGTGGATGCTATCACAAATATAAAGGTAAGTGTATATCACTAGCCTGGTTTAATTTATCACAAATACAAATACAAAGATAAGTGTATCTTGGTGTCACAAACCCAAACCTAGGTACATATGTCACGCTGCGAAAAGATGGTTTGTGCAATAAATCCTATCCTTGAGGAGATCGATTACCAATTTGCACTAAAACATTGTCTGAGCTCCCACATGAAATCACCTCAAGGCAAAGAAGGTGACATTGAACAAGATACACCTATATGATATGCCATATATATGATACACCTATATGATACACATTTGATCAAACAAGATTCCAACTTGTCTATTCATAAGCCCCTGGTACCTTGGACACATTCGAAAAAGGTATGTTCATTGTAGAGTACGTAAATAGTAAAGCAAATGATAAAATGTTAATACAAGGGGTCGAGTAACACAATGCAAATAAAACCATGTGAAAGGAAAAAAGTTTTTCAAGAAATTGGAAAAAAGAATCACCTGATTTGGACAACAAATGCGGAATCTAAACACGTTTAATGTTTTTACAATGAATCAAAATAAAAAAGATGAACACCATGAACCGAACTAGAACAGCATATGAACCCGGCGCCAACAAGTGGGTCCCTCATATCAGTGGCACGCCAGCCCAAAACTATGTATAATAATGTAGACAAGCAAGAAGTGAAACAAAACAACCAGTAACTCAATGGTGTCTACGACAGTGATATAAATCGACGTTCCAGGTTCGATCCTTGTTCTCCACCCTTTTTCCACTTATTTGTTTTGTAATTTTTGCTAAAAATTGGCTTGGCGCCCGCATGTAGCCATTTACCGCCTAATACCCCGCCCATTATGCGAACAAAATGAATCTTAACATCCCCACTTCCTCATTATCCTCCCCATCTCCTCCAATTCTTTCCTTACCCTCCCCCAACTCGGTTCCTGATCTACACCCACCGCCGCCACTTGTCTTCACCGTATCATCATCATTGGAGGGGTGCCGGTGCAGGACTGCCCGTACCCAGAGGCCGCTGCGACGTGCCTCCCCACCGTCGGTGCTCAAGCCTCAAGGACTCCCAGACTTCCTCTTCATCAAAGTTATGGCAACCCTATGGCCATTGATCTATTCACTTTTCACTTATGAAAGAGTAATGCATGTACCTATGGGTCTATGTAGTTAATTTGTTCAATGTAGTTGGACTGCAGATTGCATCAATGGAGACTCAATCGATGTCACCTGCGTTCAACATGCCAACACCTGCTTCATTGTCCAGACCTAGGCCGACGATGTCGCTTTTTCAAACACCTTCGTCCAGGACAGCGACACCTCCTGCCGATGAAGATGGAGGTGATGGCAGCCAATCACAAGAAAACCTCCGGCGTTCCACTCAGGACGACGATAGGTAACGACACAATGTCTGTTTGGATGCTACTGCAATGATTTAGAATTTGACAAATTACTTCAATAATAGTGAGATCCTTCAATAAACAGTAGTGAGATGCTTCAATAATATGAAGGACACATTATTGTTTGCCATTCTCAAGTTGTTCCTTCTTTAAATATTGTTTAGGGTGTGCTTATGTTTCTTATTACATTCTATGACAGCTCAGAACAAACATGGATTGTTTCTTTCACTTGCAAGGGGGCACCGAGGGGGGGGGCAATAATTTGCTCAATATACAATAGCCAGGGACGAGCTCACATTTGGTAACTTAATAACAATGAAATCAAATTTGGGGTATGGTACCAGGGACTACTTGTACTATAAGAGGAGAAGTGATAACTCTGTAGCAACACTAAACGATATCGAATATGATGTCGATGCAAATGCAATGATATCAAGTAATGCAGAGGAGAGGGAGGTCAGATTAGTATTGTCAAGGGATCAAATAATAGAGCGAACTATGGACATAACACCCATTAAATTGCCAAGAACTGTGGCATCAAATAGTGAACATTCCATAGATGAGTCACTTGATGATTACAAGGTGTGGCTTAATAATATGCATAGACAGGGCCAAGGCATGGGTAAGTTATGTTGCTGCCCTATTATGAATTATTATATTATATTATATTGCAATGGCCAAATCACTAATAGCAGCATGGCTTTCGTAGATTTTGAAGATATATATAGGGATGACACAGTCAAGACTTACAAAGAATGGTTAAGGGTGCAAGGAAAACTAGATTAAATTAGTAATATATACCTTCTTTTCCCAAAATGTCAACCAACTTATTATTAGTCCTTCGCAATACATTTATAGTTTACACTTGTGACCTATTGTCTGTAGGTGCATATGACAACCCTACAAATCAGATAAATTTACTAAATTCAAGTCAAGATAGCAATCCAACACCACCTCTGAACTAGCCATCACATGCTCGGCATGAGAAAACACAGGGAGATAGTAAGCGATGCTTATTGTGATTTTATTTTGATGTTTAGTTCAGTTCAGTTTTCCCTATATAAATGATTTTGTTTAATCTCTTGCACTGTATATTGTTTCGATGGACAAGACTCCCAAAAGAGGAAGGCACGAGGTACTGTGAAAGGATTGGCAGCCAGCCACAAGAGATCCAAGTAGGGTAGTCAGAAGCTTAAAGTCTAATTCTCTAGACGTGGAGGAGATGTAGGTGAGAACGCACACACATTTACTAATGAAATAGTAGTGTACATAAGGAAAAAAGCACCACTCATTGGGGTGAGAACATGGAAGGATATCCACCAAGATGTCAAAAATTCAATAGTATCTGATATGATGGTAAGTTTCTGATTTGTTTTTGCTAGCATACATAGTTTTGTTACCAAATTATTTAAGAAGTAACCTAGAATTTATGTTTTATATGTTGAACAACATAAGTGGGACATTGAGAATAACGAAGAAAATAGGAAAAAGATATGGACCATCACTAATGAGTATTACAAAGGATGGCGAGCAACATTTAGTGCTACGTACAGGGCATACACCACCTATGAGGAGAGAATGAGACATAAGCCAGAAGAGTTGGACATTGTTGAATGGCACTATCTGGTTTTGTATTTTGGCAAGACAAATTTTCAGGTTTGATGACCTTTACTTTATTCTTGCCATTTGCACTTGATGAAATAAAGGCTATGTTTCGGTACATTGCAATATTTTTTATAATCAACTCCTTGTGCAGAGGGTTAGTTGCAAGAATTATCGGAATCGGCAGAATGTAAAGGTACACCATCGGGCAGGATCAAAGACTTTTTCTCAGTGTAGCTTTGAGAAGGTAATAACTTCAGAAGCACATGACCATGCTTCCTTACCTTTTGAAATATCACTAATTTGTTACATTCTTGCCTAATTAGAGGGACCCAATAACTGGTGATGAGCCAAATGATTCGGACCTTTTCATGATCACGCACAGTAAGAATGGGCAATGGACAAGCCAAGAATCTAGGAATGTCTATGTGAGTATATAATAGTTTGTACAAACCTTATTAACTGATGCAAAGTGAACCCCTACAAAATCATTTTCAATAAACTACTTCAACTGTCCTCCTTTGTTAGGATACTGCATGCAGCAAAATTTTGGAGAGGGAAACAGATGGAGAAGCACTCATCATCTTAGACGTGTAGCAAAGGAGGGGATATGACAGTTAGTTTTACTACTACTAAAGCACTAAGGGATGCTGCGGCTAAGAAACGAGCATTATCCAAAAGGAATCAACAAGCTGGCAAAGCATAGGTGATTTTTGACTCCACTACCTATGAATATTTCTGAATCAGATTTAGTTGGCTAGTTCCTGTCACTATAAAGTAAAATGATACTTAGCTAAATACTAAGTTTCTATTTGCTGAATATACTAATGTTAATGATTATTTCAGGAGCAAGATAGAGTTTGAGTGGAGCGCACAACTGATGGATGGTCAATGTCAAGCTAACCTTTGCTACAGTGCTACACATAGCTTATTACATTTTGAACTGTTCAAAGTAGCTATTGTGCGTCAGATACAACTAAGTTTGATATTGGATGTGGTTTCATTAATGAGTTGTACAAACAAAGCATATTTTGGATTAATGGATGTCTAAATGCTTCTTTCATCATATATTGTTCGGCATTCAATTATTGTTTGAAGCAAACAAAGTGTTGCAATATGGACTATCGACAAAATAATTTGGCATTGCAATATATGATATAGCAACAAACAAATGGTGTTGCAAAAAACATCATACCAACAGAATAGTGGGCGTTGCAATAGAGTCTCCAAACTGTAGCAACACAATAGTTAGCGTGGCAATAGAGGGTCCAACAATAGCAACCGGTACTGATCATTGCAATAGAGAGGCAACCTCTAGCAACCAAACATTTACCATGGCAATAGACGGATGCACCTATACCAACCACAATGTTTAGTGTTGCAATAGAGAGGCTACCTCTAGCAACCAAATATTTATCATGGCAATAGATGGTTCCACCTATAGCAACCAGTATTGATCATTGCAATAGAGACGCTACCTCTAGCAACCAAATATTTATCGTGGCAATAGACAGTTCCACCTATAGCAACCACCGAGATAGCATGGCAACAGAGGGTCCATCTATTGTAATGCTATTGATGCGTGTCAATAATGTCTATTGCAACACCAAATATCATTGATAGTGCACCTATTGCCACACTTTGGGTTCGTGGCAATAGGTATTTCTGGTGTTGCAATAGGGGGAAAATCTATTGCAACACCAAAGAGAGTCGTTGGGCAAACCTTTCCCAATGGTTACTATGGCAATGCCTACCAACAAAAATTTTTTGTTGTAATTTTGTCTTTCACAACCATTTTTGGTATATTGCAACGCTTTTAGGCCGTTGCATCAGGGGTAAAACCTTGTAGTGAGGCCATCGGTCCACTGTCGAGGTCCAATAAAGGATGGCACACACTTTGGTTCTACGTGAAGAATGACGTCGCCGCCCCCTTGTCAGACTTCACCAGACACCTAATCGAAGAGACGCCATCGGTGTGGGGGTGGGGACCCCCGACAAGGAAAAAATAAAATGCTCCATGACCTCCTAGATGCCATCATGCTCCTGAAGAACCATGGTCTTCGTAGGGCCGGTGTCATCGAGGCGTATCACACAAGGAGGGTGGCACTGCTGATGGTGTGCACCCTCCCGCTATATAGGATGACGCCCGACACATAGCTCGGCGGGACAGTGCTCGCCTAGGGGTGGCTTACCACAGCAAGGTCGTGCAGCGCATCAATGAAGTGATAGAGGAGTCTAACGTTGTGTTCTTATCTCGAGACATCCCATGATGTGACCAGATGTGGGCTTTGTTGAGTTGCCAGCGAGGTTGGGCTTTTGAGCCTCTATTGTGCCGCTGCCAGAGCATGCGGCCGTGAGGGCAACGAACCGCACCACAGATGAAAAGAGGAAGAAGAAGAAAGATGAGGAGAAGGCGAAGCGACGGGCGAAGCAACGAGCGAGGTTGGACCGAGGAAGGCAACGACAAGGTTCAGAAGAGGAAGAGGAGGAAGAGGGTGATGGTTTCGAGTCACCCATCCAATAGGTTAAGTGTAGGGTCAAGATGGCGAACTAGAGGGGGGGTGAATAGTCCTTTCTAAAATTAATCGCATCGGGTAACCAAAACAAGTGCGAAATTAGAACTATCGGTCTAGCCAAGACTACACCCCTCTATCTATGTTCTCTAGCACCTTCCAAAGATACTAATTAAGCAACAAAGGTGCCGGGATAGCTAGAGCTCACCTAACCAATTCTAGGAGCAAGGTCACACAAACCTATGCCACTAGTACTTTAAGCAACAAGGGAGCTCCTACACATGCTAGTAAGCAAAAGCACAAAGCCAACTAAGCTCACTAGCAATGCTCAATAACAAGGCAACCAATGCCAAATTAGAGAGCGCAAATACTTAGCTACACAAACTAAGCAAAGTGACTAACAAGGTTACACAAACCTAATTAGCCACGCAAGGGAGCTACTTCTATGCTACACAAGCAAGAAGCTAACTAGTAAGCTACACAAGCTAACTAGTTACAAGAGCAACTACACAAGCACAATGTATATGAAAGTAATTATAAGCTTGTGTAACAAGGATGCAAACCAACGGGAAGAACAAGGTTGACACGATGATTTTTCTCCCGAGGTTCACATGCTTGCCAACACGCTGCGTCCCCATTGTGTTGACTGCTCACTTGGTGGTTCAGCGGCTAATTGGCATCACCTGCCAAGCCCACACGTCGGGCACCGCAAGAACCTACCCTGAAAGTGAGGGTAGCTCAATGACACGCTCAACTAAAGTTGCTCTTCATGGCTCCCGCGGGGCAAGCACAATGCCCCTCACAAAGCTCTACTCTGGAGCACCACACAAGCTTCTTGTGGGCTTCAACGAAGACCACCACCAAGTCATCTAGGAGGTGGCAACCTCTTAGAGTAACAAGCACCACCAGCTTGTAACTCGATCACCTAGTGCCACTTGATGCAACCTCACGATGCAATCACACTAGAATCGCTCTCTCACACAATCGAATGATCACTATCAAGTATATGTGAGATGAAGGGCTCCCAAGCACTACTACACAAGCCACCAAGGCTCTAGTGTGCTCAGCTATCGGCCTAAGGCTGACCATGGCTTCTATTTATAACCCCACAAACAAATAGAGCCGTTACCCCTTCACTGGATAAAAGTCAGGACGATCGAACACTCCGATCTGATTGACCAGACGCTGGACCTTAGCGTCTAGTCGTGCAATGCACGCCACGTGTCCCTGCTTCAAATACTGTTTGCCCGATCTCAATGGTCATCTATCGACTGGATGCAGCAGCTTGAACTGATCAAACTCAGCAACCCTAGCGTCCGATCATTTCTAGTAAGGTACCAGACATGACCGAACGCATCCGGTCGGTCATGATCAGACGCAACACCAGCATCAGGTCACCTCCAGCAACACTGCTCTACCTATGTCATCACATGTCACCCTGACTAGACGCATACGGCCAGCGTCCGATCACTTTTAGCGCTAGCGTCCGGTCAATGACTGATGCCAGCCCACTAACCGCCACTACTGACCGGACACTAGAACCCAGTGTCTGATCACTACGTGACCAGAGTCTGATCCACTCTATGGGACCCTATCTTTTCTGTATCGGGCGCCGGTGGCATCGTCGGATTGTCCACACTCTATGGGCGGACACTCCACCGGTGGAGTTTTAAACCATTCTCGCCTCCGTTTCATCGCCGAGTTGATCCACATCAACTCCAACTTCATCTCCCTTGGAAATGTGCCAACACCACCAAGTGTACACCGCTATGTGTATGTGTGTTAGCATTTTCACAATCATTTTTCAAAGGGTTAGCCACTCAACTTGCCATGCCAGTCAATCCTAGTGATGATGCAAAGTTAGATCACTCGAGTGGCACTAGATGACCGATATGCAAACAAGTTTGCCCCTCTTGATAGTATGGCCATCTATCCTAAACCTCATCACAAACTTCTCTACACACCTATGACCGGTGAAATGAAATGCCCTAGGTTACACCTTTGCCTTGCGCATTCCATTCCATCTCCTCCAATGTCGATGCAACACATGCACCAACACAATCAACAATGATATAATCCACTTCATATCATCACGTGATCATATTGGTTCATCGATCTTGACTTCACTTGCTTTTCACCATTACCTTCATCCATCGGCGCCAAGTCTTGCTTAAGCTTCACCACCATGCGGTCTATCACTCCAAAGCCTCTGACTTGTCCTTCACACTTGTAACCGGTCCATCAAGCCAAGTCTTGTCTTGATCTTCTCCACCTTGATCACATGACGCAATGTCATGTCTCATGTGCAATGAGCTCCTTCATCATCACATGTGTGAGCTTTGCAATATCTCCAAGCCATTTTCACCTTCACGGCATATGTTGCTCACACATATGTACCTATGGACTAATCACCTGTGTATCTCACATAAACACAATTAGTCCACCTAGGTTGTCACTCAATTACCAAAACCACACAAGGACCTTTCAATCTTCCCCTTTTTGGTAATTGATGACAACTCTACAAAGATATGGAAATTAAGCTCTTTTGGATTCATGTTGCTTGCCCAAGCAATTTTACCATGTGTAAATGATTTTGGACAAGTACCACAAACCCAAGATGCTAGTATTAGCTCCCCTTACATATGTGCTAGAGTGTTTGATTTGAAGGTCGCACATATGCATAGATTAAAATTGTGGGAGAGTAATTACTACAAAATGATGCTAAGGTGTATAGAATAAACCTTTGAAGCGTGTACCAATCGGAGTTGCACCTTTAAGTTCATCGTTAGCACCATGGTTAGTTAGATATCACTTGGAAATAAAAGCACTAGATACCTTGTGAGATCAACATTAAAAGCAAGGTACTAGCATTACTTGAAAAGCATACCAAGTGTCTAGCTATCATCCTATGCATACTAGTTATCAAATCATCATTCAAGTTCTACAACTAGCATACACCACACAAGCATGCATATTGAATTTGAAAGCTTATGCAATGCAAGCAAGCACATAAATACACACATATCAAATGCAATCAATCCAAGTTCATGAGCTTGCTCCCCCTACTTGTGTGCTTCTCTTGTCCAAGAATTTTGATCCATCTCTTTTCTTCAATGTTGCTCCCTCTTTGTCCATGTCCATGTCCAACCTCTACTTCTTTGTGCTTTTATACCTTATCTCTCCCCCTTGTACAATCTCAATCTCAAAGCTTTCATATCTTTGTACAATCTCTCCCCCTTTGTCATCAATTTCTATAAAAGGTGTGCTTCTCATTGATGCAAAGGTATGCATTTGGGGTAGATGGTTGAGGCTTGAATCTTGCATTTTTTATGGACATCACTTAATTGTTGCAATGACACCATTTGTAGATACCACTTGTAACTTGTACCACTTATATCTTGTGTAGGGCTTCTTGAGACACCACACATAAGATTTTTTATCTTGATATCAATTTGTGGGACACCTCCCCCTATGTGATAGCATGGGTCATCTATTTGATACACTTGAGCTCTTGTAGGTGAAGGATGCATTCTTCATTTGATGATCACTTAAAGTTGAGGATCACCTGTGGAACCATTTTCTTGCATGATTGATATTATGTGTAGATGTGATATCACTTGAAAGAATCTTCTAGTATGGAACCACTTGTTGGATTTATCAATAAAAACCATTTCTTGAACATTTGCTATCTTCATGAGTACCACTTATAGGATATCACTTGTGAGTTGATCTAGACATCACTTGTAGATTCTTGATAAAATATTTGAGTCTAGATACCACATATAACAAACAAACTAAATATTTATTTGCATTATTGTCTTGTGCTTGTACTCTTATCACTATCATGAGCTTCTATGGTTGACTTGAACTAAATTGATTTGCTTAAGCTTCCAAGTCCGGTTTGAACCAATGACAAGCTTCTTCACACCTCTTGCAAGAGTTATCTTGCCAATGTTGTACTTATCACTTGTTAGCAATCCAAATTAGATCAAGTACATGGGATCACTAGCTCATGAACAAATTCATATACTAACCACTAGATCAAGTAATAATTCAAGCAATAGTGGTAGGTTATGAATTTAAACATTTCATTTGTTATGCATGATCCTATGAAGTATGAACTATATGCACTAACCGCATACTAGTAAGGGATGAAATGATCATGCACATTACAATGATATCTTTGCTATGTTGGAGTAGAGGATAGTCACATAGATTCTAATTCTTTACTCCAATAGCAATGTGAAGTCCAATTATAAGCTTAGTGAAGACCAATAGATACCATTTTGAATTCCACTCTTCACCCATATGAAATGAATACCACTTATGATCAAGTGCACTTTCTTGTTGTGGTTGGCTTGCTTTATCTTTTGATCTTTGCTTGCATGAGAGCATCAATTTGAGAATACCACTTGAAATATCATGACTAGCTCTTTTTTAGGCGTTGCTTGCTTTTCTTGATCAACCCTTTTGATTGCTTCAACTAAGCATCTCAAATGTTCCTCAGATCACCACTTTCATGTTAGCCTTCCAAGTACCATACTTGGTTCACCTACGCATAGGCGGCAAGCCCCTACACTAGGGAGAAGTGACCTCTCTCCAAGAATCATTCTTGATACTCACTTGAAATGACTTGATTGATTGATCCAAGTGATGGGCTTAACTTGGTGAGTAACCTTGATTCCTTCTTTAAGTCCTTTTCTTTCTTCTTGTTTAAGTCCTTTTCTTTCTACTAAATGATTTCCAATAGTCACTAGAACTTAAACTTCAACTTCATCTTGAGTTTGATCTTGATCTTTCAATTTGAGTACCGAATGTGTGCAAAGTACACTCCATAATCAAATAGCCTTGTACTCTTTGCTTGTCATGCTTCTAGATCATCTCAAAACCAAACTTAGGTACCTCAAACACTTGTAAACATATTTCCAACTTGAGGACCTTTCAATCAAAGTGACTCTAGATCAATCCAACATTTGTCACTTTTCTGATAGATTTTGTACCCTTCAAAGAAATAAGCATATCTCCCAAAGTACAAATCCAAATATCATAAAATTTGGTGGAGATGTGCTTTACTAAGTTATCTAGCAGATGTAAAAATTTGAGCTTCATTTGACTTCTAAATTGCTACCCGATTTCAATTCTTCCACCACTGCTATATGCTGAAAATTGCTGCACTATAGCTGATAAGATCCACTCCAAAACTAAAGCATTCCTTATCCAATTCTTATGAAAATTTTACAGCATCTTATACCATAAGTCTAGAGCATATACACCAATTTTTATGCCAATCCAATAAGTTTTGATTACTCAAACATGGCTAAGATCACAGCTCACTCAGATTTTGCAATATAGGACAGATTTCAATCACATGAGCTATACTTCATCAAGTATGAATCAAACTTGAAACTAACTTGTTTGAATACTTTCATAAGATATAAATCCATTTAATCTACTTACTAAATGTTATCTTATGAACTTATCCAACGCAAATCAATCCAAACTTGACTACTAATCAATTATTCATTCAATCATCTCATAGCAAGCAATATTGCATATTTATCCAATTCAATCAACTCATATGCACCCAGATAAAATGATCAACAAGAGATGTACCTTGGTTAGCTCATGATCATCCAACTAGCAAGCTTCAACTTAATTATTTGCAAGTAATCAAATATATCCAATAAATTACCAACAACTTGAATTATAGCACTTGTATGTTGATAGCACTTAGACTTCACTCAATTTTCACTTGGCATTGGGTTCGGATGTGCACTAGGCTTCATATCTTGACTCAACATATGATGATCAATATGAAATCGATTGAATTAAGTCTCCAATGCCGATGGTACCTACAATCAATCATCCACTTTTTGATGGTACCCAAACAAGTTGGGGTCCTCTCAAGTTAGGAGCAACATACTTAGGCATAGCCTTAGTATGAATAGCAGGATGTTTTACAATAGCAACCATAGAGGTACCATTTCCATCCTTTCTAAGCACATTATTATCAATAATTGAAATAGGCTTAGAAATATCACCTAGCAGACATGAATGTGCCATGTGTCCCCTTTCCTGGCATGAGTAGCACTTTCTCTTTGATTGAGCATTCTCTTCCTTGCTCATATGGTGCTTCTCATTGCCTTGCCTCTCATGGATTGCTTGATCCTTTTTCTCAAGCTTGGTAGGACACTTAGAGGCAAAGTGTCCCGTACTTCCACACTTGAAGCACTTGATGTGAGCATAATCTTTCTTCTCATCTCAATTCTTGCTCATCATCTTGGCATCTTGAGTTTGCATTGGATGCCTTGCCTTTCCACCCCTTCTTGTTTTCTTCTTTTTTATCATCAAATCACCACTATCTTCATGGTTGATCTTGATTTGCTCTTGGGGTGTCTTCTCTTGCTCAACTTATGGCTTTGGTTGGGGCTTCACTTGTTGCTTCACCAATTGCTTGGTTGGGCACATTGAGGTAAGGTGACCCCAAGTACGGCACTTGAAGCACTTCACATGCTTGAGCCTATCTTCTTCTTTTATCTTCTTAAGCTTCTCAATGTTAGGGCAACCATTTGCAAGGTGTCCCGCTTCATGACACTGGTAGCACATGGTATGAGAAAGCTTTCTTTGTTGTAGCTTCTTCATCTTTCTTTCTCTCTTTCTTTCGCTCATTGTCATCTTCTTTTTGAAGCCAAGGCCACACTTATCACCATAGTTTCTTTGAGTCTTCAACATGTGCTCAAAGGTGACTTTTGAGTTGTAGCACCTCTCTAGCTTGTTGCTCAATTTCTTCACTTCATTTTTGAGCTCATTGTTCTCCTTGGACATAGAAGTAGAACAAGCATCTAATTGTGAAGAGCATGGCATATCTAATAAATCATCACAAGAGGTAGATACATGCTTCTTGCCTACATCACAAGGGTTAGCAACATTTTACAATTTATCATTTAATCCATGTGATGAGCTCTCATTATTTTTAAGTTTCTTTGTAAACACTTTAATGAGAGAAGCATGTTGTTCTAATAATTCATCATGAGATGCAAGTAGTGTCTCATGATTCAATTTTAGCTCATCATGTGAAGATTTATAAGCATCAAGTAATTTCTTATGATCTTCACAGGAGTTCTTTAGAAATGAGTTTTTGTTTTCTAAGTTCAATGTTTTAGCTTTCTCATTTTCTAAAGACATGGTCATGCTAGAAAGTCTACTAATAAGCTCATCATATGAATCAACATTATCAACCACATTGTCATTTGTTACCTTGGTGTCACCTTGTGACATGAAGCAATGTGGTGATGTAGTTGGAGAGCTTGTAGTAGCATCTTCATCATGGCTTGAGCATGAACCATCATCACCATCAAGTGTGCATGGGGTAGCATCATCACTTGCAACACTTGTGGCATCATCATCAACCTTATCAAGTGAACTTGTAGTAGATCGATCATCATCATCATCACTTGACCATGAGGTGGAGCAATCTTCCACAATCACCAAATTGTGGTTATGCTCAACACACTCATGCACCTCCTTCTTGGGCTCATCTTCATCATTGGAGACCGTCCCATACTTCTCATTTAGATAACTCCAAATCTCATGGGCGGTCTTCATGTCAATGATCTCTCCAAATATACAATCATGCAAAGATCTATACATGATGTTAGTAGCTTGGATGTCGAGATCTGGGCATTTCTCTTGTGCTTGAGTTAGATTATCTTCATCCAACACATGAGAAAAGCCTACATCTACCATCCACCACATTTGAGGGCAAATAAACTTAAAATTGTATATCATCCAATTTTTTCATCGTGTAAAGTGTGTGCCATAAAAAATGTGTGGACAATCAACATCTAGCCCATAAACCGCCATCCTCTCAGGTCAGTGAAGACCACAAATGAGAGACCTAGCTCCGATACCACTTGTAGGGTCGAGATGGCGGACTAGAGGGGGTGAATAGTCCTTTCTAAAATTAATCGCATCGGCTAACCAAAACAAGTGCAGAATTAGAACTATCAGTCTAGCCAAGACTACACCCCTCTATCTATGTTCTCTAGCACCTTCCAAAGATACTAATTAAGCAACAAAGGTGCCGGGCTAGCTAGAGCTCACCTAAACAATTCTAGGAGCAAGGTCACACAAACCTATGCCACTAGTACTTTAAGCAACAAGGGAGCTCCTACACATGCTAGTAAGCAAAAGCACAAAGCCAACTAAGCTCACTAGCAATGCTCAATAACAAGGCAACCAATGCCAAATTAGAGAGCGCAAATACTTAGCTACACAAACTAAGTAAAGTGACTAACAAGGTTACACAAACCTAATTAGCCATGCAAGGGAGCTACTTTTATGCTACACAAGCAAGAAGGTAATTAGTAAGCTACACAAGCTAACTAGTTACAAGAGCAACTACACAAGCAAAATGTATATGAAAGTAATTACAAGCTTGTGTAACGAGGATGCAAACCAATGAGAAGAACAATATTGACACGATGATTTTTCTCCCGAGGTTCACGTGCTTGCCAACACGCCGCGTCCCCATTGTGTTGACTACTTGTTTGGTGGTTCGGCGACTAATTGGCATCACCCGCCAAGCCCGCACGTTGGGCACCGCAAGAACCTACCCCAAAAGTGAGGGTAGCTCAATGACACGCTCAACTAAAGTTGCTCTTCGTGGCTCCCGCGGGGCAAGCACAATGCCCCTCACAAAGGTCTTCTCTGGAGCACCGCACAAGCTTCTTGTGGGCTTCAACGGAGACAACCACCAAGCCATCTAGAAGGTGGCAACCTCCAAGAGTTTCAAGCACCACCTAGTGCCACTCGATGCAACCTTATGATGCAATCACACTAGAATCGCTCTCTCACATAATCGAATGATCACTATCAAGTATATGTGAGATGGAGGGCTCCCAAGCACTACTACATAAGCCACCAAGGCTCTAGTGTGCTTAGCTACCGGCCCAAGGCTGACCATGGCTTCTATTTATAACTCCACGAGCAAATAGAGCCGTTACCCCTTCACTGGGCAAAAGTCAGGACGACCGGACGCTCTGGTCCGATCGACTAGACGCTGGACCTCAGCGTCCGGTCATGCCATGCACGCCACATGTCCCTGCTTCAAATACTGTTTGCTCGATCTCAATGGTCATCTATCGACCGGACGCAGCAGCTTGAACTGATCGAACTTAGCAACCCCAGCGTCCGGTCGTTTCTAGTAAGGTACCAGACATGACCAGACGCGTCCGGTCGGTCGCGATCGGATGCAGCACCAGCGTCCGGTCACCTCCACCAACACTGCTCTGCCTGCATCATCATACGTCACCCTGACTGGATGCATATGGCCAGCATCCGGTCACTTCCAGTGCCAGTGTCTAGTCAATGACCGACGCCTGCCCGCTGACCGCTACTACTGACCGGACACTGGAACCCAGCGTCCGGTCACTGCGTGACCAGAGTCCAGTCCACTCTGTGGGACCCTATCTTTTCTATATAGGGTGCCAATGGCACTATCGGACTGTCCGCACTCTATGGGTGGACACTCCACCGGTGGAGTTTCAAACCCTTCTCGCCTCCGTTTCATTGCTGAGTTGATCCACATCAACTCCAACTTCATCTCCTTTGGAAATGTGCCAACACCACTAAGTGTACACCGCTATGTGTATGTGTGTTAGCATTTTCACAATCATTTTTCAAAGGGTTAGCCACTCAACTTGCCACGCCACTCAATCCTAGCGACGATGCAAAGTTAGATCACTCGAGTGGCACTAGATGATCAATATGCAAACAAGTTTGCCCCTCTTGATAGTATGGCCATCTATCCTAAACCTGGTCACAAACTTCTCTACACACCTATGACTAGTGAAATAAAATGCCCTAGGTTATACCTTTGCCTTGCGCATTCCATTCCATCTCCTCCAATGTTGATGCAACACATGCACCAACACAATCAACAACGATATGATCCACTTCATATCATCATGTGATCATATTGGTTCATTGATCTTGACTTCACTTGCTTTTCACTATTACCTTCATCCATCGGCACCAAGCCTTGCTTAAGCTTCACCGCCATGCGGTCCATGGCTCCAAAGCCTCTGACTTGCCCTTCACGCTTGCAACCGGTCCATCAAGCCAAGTCTTGTCTTGATCTTCTCCACCTTGATCACATGACTCATTTGCATGTCTCATGTGCAATGAGCTCCTTCATCATCACATGTGTGAGCTTTGCAACATCTCCAAGCCATTTTCACCTTCATGGCATATGTTGCTCACACATATGTACTTGTGGACTAATCACTTGTGTATCTCACATAAACACAATTAGTCCACCTAGGTTGTCACTCAATTACCAAAAGCACACAAGGACCTTTCAACAAGCTGGGAGGAGGGGATGAGGTCTCCTCTTTGTCGTGGGAGGGACCCTTCCAGTGGCATGCCCTAGGGCAGGAGGGGGAGGACATGCCCTTGGAGCTAGCAGAATCATGCCAGCCTGCTTTGTCTAGCCGTTCTAAGGTGCCCCTAGAGCCGACGGGGACCGTCTATCCTACTCCGTCCAGGCCTTCCGAGCAGAGGGAAGGTTTGACATAGCAGGACAGGGATGGGCAAGCTAGTCCCAAAACATCACCGTCCGATGGCATCGAGGTGAGTAAAAAACTTCACTCCTTCACTCTTAATGGATTTTACCATAGACTGATCATCTTGTCTTTTGTAGTGTTGGCGGAGGCGGGACTCTCCTAAGGCTAGTGCCAAAGAAGTGCCTCACCCTTCGGCAGATGTGCCAGGGGCCATGACGTTGACTAGAGGGGCGTAGCCGGTGGCTATGTCTGTGGGGGAGCAAATAGAGGAGGGCATGTCCGGGGCACCCATGGCGAATGTGGCGCGACCAGGTGTGGCCACGACATCACAGGCAGGAACAACGCAACTAGGGTCATCATCCACATGGATGGCCGTGACATCATAGGCAGAAATGGTGTAGCCAGAGCCATCATCCGCATCAATGGTAGCCTCTGCGGTAGGGCGGATGGAGGAGGACGCACCTAAGGCATCCATGGCGGACGTGGCATAGCCAGGTGCAGCCGTGATGTCACAGGTGGAGATGACACGACGTGAGCCATCGCCCATGTAGGTGGCCACGTCTATGGCAGGGTAGATAGGAGAGGGCGCACTCGAGGTGTCCTTAGTAGATGTGGCAATGGGGTAGGCCTCTGTGTCCACATCTCCCACCCCCTCTACCATTAGAGGGGCCGCTCTAGAGGAGTTGCTGCTGCAAGAGGGGTCGGCGCCTCTTGGGATCGATGTGGAGCCATCTCAGTCTCCGGTCTAGGTAGGCGGTGACCCGCATGTGTGGGGAGGATTCCAGATCTAGTGGGTAGACCAACAGGACCTAGGGGTTACACTTTTTGCCCTTGATGACGCCGTGGAGGAGAGGGAGTGGGGGAGCGTCCACATGGAGGTTGGGACCATGGTTCATGCCCTGACCACCACGCTGAGCTCGTTGTGCGACATCATCGCCCCAGTTGGCCAGGTATGATGTGATCATGTTTCTGACTCTCATTTTCATTTTCAGCGCCTCTAAGTCTTGTCCTCTCCACAATCCCTTATGGTCTATAGCCTGGAGAAGTCCCAATTTCTTCATCGCTAGAAGGACATTTGGGACCACGTTGCCGAGGAGACGTAGGTGCGTGAGGGACTGGCTGCATAGCTCGCTGTCTCCCATCAGCAGGTGGCTGAACTTGCCCCTGTCAGGCGGGAGCTAGCTAACCTCCAAGCTAGGGAGGCAAACACTCGCGATCATGCCTATGAGGCTGAGGAGAAACTCATGGCCCTGATTGATAGGGCACGCGTGGATGTCATAGAATCCAAGCGTCTACGAAAAGAGTAGGACAATTTGTTCTAGGCCATAGAGGAACTCCACACAGAGCGTGACTTGGTTCACTAGGAGCACGCTGACGCCTAGCAATGGATCGACCTCCTCAAGGGCGAGCTTGAGGGGGAGAGGGACCTAAAGGTTGTGTCTAAGGGCATGGCTACTAGACTCACCATGGAGGTCAGCCAGCACCAAGAAGAGGTTCAAAGCCTAGAGTCTGAGGTGATCTAGTAGTGCGATAAGGCGCACAAGCTTTGGGCAGATATGGATAGTAAGGCTCTAGTTCCCCTTGTTGTCTTTCTCCCTGGAATCCACGGTAGGCCTTTTGACACGGTCAGTATGTGACTTGGACATGTCTCGATGATAAGGTTGGGGCAGAGGTGATGAAGCACCATGGCCTAGAGAAGGAGCTTGGTGAGGTGAAGTCCTCCCTCCTAAAGGAGAACGGTGAGCATGACACCCTACACATCACCGTCTAGCTAGTCTGCGATGACCTCAAACTAGCCTGGAGCAGGAGATGAGCTCACTCGTGGTCCACGCCGTATGGATTATGGGTCAAACATGTGAGATCATGAGGGACACCATGAGGAACACACTTTGCTTTGGCGTTCATCGGTCATTTGTGATTTCTCATTCTCATTACGAGAACATCAATCTGGTGATGATGAGCCAAGCCTTCACGCCTGGTTACTCTAAGGCCAAGCTAGAGGAGATCGAGGAGTCAGTGTCACTCCTAGCGTAGGAGCTATCTATCAAGATTGAGGATGAGGTCATCCCCTAAGGGGTTAGTTAGTTAGGCCAGGCAACAAACTTGTAATAAGTAGACAAATGTTTAACTTTTGTTATGGCCGAATAGACTTTTGGTTCTTCTACCCTTTTTTGTACAAAAAGGTTGATGTGATCTGACCCCTTCTAACATTAAGGTTGTAAAGCTCAAGGTGCAGGCAAAAAAACTCTAATCATGCTGGTGAGCCAAAACGCCATAGCCGCTGGGGCGTAGGTTTCTTGTGGTCCGACCAGTTTTACTCAGCGTTTGTATCCGCAACTCTTGCTTCTAGATCTTAACGTAAGGAGGGGATAGGTGCAAAGAATGTTTTTGAATAGATATATTCTTATCTTATCAGCCCCCGAGTGAGGCCCGGCCCCTTGCCATTGCTGGGGTTGGGTATCACTAAAGATAGAGGAAATGATACCGAAACCGATAAGAGAAAGCGTCTTTGCATTTAGAAATATCATTCTCGATGTTCCAGGCATCGATGAAGACTTTGCCATCAATGGACTTGAGCTTGTAGGTGCCCAGTTAGAGCACCTCCGTGATGATGTATGGTCCTTCCCATGGTAGAGAGAGCTTGTGCCGTCAATGGACTATGAGCTTGTAGCTAGCTCTCAAAACTAATTACACTAAAGAGCTTAGCTACACTATGAATGTAAATACACAAGTGGTTGAGATGTTTATACTATCATGTAGAGAGGTGTGCCAATCATAAGATCAAGCCAATCAATTACAATAAAGTCCCGGTGACAAGAGGTGACAATGATTTTTCACCGAGGTTCACTTGCTTACCGGCAAGCTACTCCCCGTTGTGGCGATACACTCACTTAGAGGTTCACGCGCTAATTGGCATCACATGCCAAACCCTCAATAGGGTGCTACACAACCAACACAAGGTGAGGATCACACAAGCCATGAGCAATCCACTAGAGTACCTTTTGGCTTCCTACCGGGGAAAGGGCAAGAACCCCTCACAATCACCATGATCGGAGCCAAAGACAAGTACCTTCCTCCGCTCAACGATCCTCATTGCACCAAGCCATCTAGGTGGCGGCAACCACCAAGAGTAACAAGTAAAATCCATAGTGAGACATGAATACCAAGTGCCTCTAGATGCAATCACTCAAGCAATGCACTTGGATTCACTCCCAATCTCACAAAGATGATCAATCTATGATAGAGATGAATGGGAGGGCTTTGGCTAAGCTCACAAGGTTGCTATGTTAATACAAATGGCCAAGAGAGTGAGCTTGAGCTGGCCATGGGGCTTAAATAGAAGCCCCCATGAAATAGAACCATTAGGCTCTCACTTCAGCTCAACTCAGGGCGACCGAACGCACCGATCAGATCAACCGGAAGCACCGGCCCTAGCGTCTGATCACCGATCGCCGTCCATGTGTCCCCTGAGTTCAACCTTGCATGTATGATTTTAACGGTCGACTCGCTTCCTTGCTTGTGTTAAAGAACGACCAGACTCACCAGCGAATGACCTGACTCACCCGCACTGCGTCAGATCAGTTCAACACCACGCACTTCCAACTAATGACCGAACACGCCGGTGCTCATGACTACACTATGTTAGGTCACTTCTAGAGAGGTTCTAAAGCTCCCAAACAGTGATCAGACATGTCTGATGCACCTCGACCGGATGCAGGTCAGCGTCCGGTGCAACACCCTAAGCCGTGCTGCCATAGTTTCTACTGACCGGACTCACCAGGCCTATGTCTGGTCACTTCGTGGCATGAGTCTGATCACTATAAAAAGTGAAAACCAACTCCTCCACTTCACCTACTTCTCCACCCTTGCTCAAATGTGCCAACCACCAAGTGTATCACCTTGTGCACGTGTGTTAGCATATTTTCACAAGCATTTTCAAGGGTGTTAGCACTCCACTAGATCTAAATGCATATGCAATGAGTTAGAACATCTAGTGGCACTTTGATAACAACATTTTGATACGAGTTTCATCCCTCTTAATAGTATGGCCATCGATCCTAAATGTGATTTCACTCGCTAGGTATCTTGATCACCAAACCAAAAATCTCCTATCAAATTTCACCTTTACCTTAAACTTTTTGTTTTTCTCTTTCTTCTTTTCCAAGTCCAAGCACTTGATCATCACCATAGTCACACCATCATCATGATCTTCATCATTGCTCTGCCACTTGGAATAGTGCCACCTATCTCATGATCACTTAGATAAATTAGGTTAGCACTTAGGGTTTCATCAATTCACCAAAACCAAACTAGAGCTTTCAATCTCCCCCTTTTTGGTAATTGATGACAACCCTTTCAAAAAGATATGAATTGAATTTCAATTGAATCCATGTTGCTTGCCCAAGCATATTTACCATGTGTAAAAGAATATGGACAAGTTTCATGAACCCTAATTGGTATCAATTGCTCCCCCTACATATGTGCTAAGAGTTTGAATTGAAGATTGCACATATGCTTAGATTGGAAATGTAGGAGTGAATTTCTACCAAATGATGCTAAGGTATAAGAGATGGACCTTTGAAGCGTGATACCAATCGGAGTGCACCAATATACCATCCTTAGCACCATTAGTAACTAGGCATGCACATAAAAGCTAGAATACCCTGTTAGTGTTAGAGTATGGCAGGGGCCTATTGGGCCTGGGTTGGATGTATAGCCCATTAGTGTTAGGGTTAATTAGAGATAAGGGTCACTTGCTTAGGAGTCAAGTAAACCTCTCTATATAAGGAGATGAGATGTATCAATCTAATCAAGCAAGAATTAAGAAGAAAAACCCTTCCCTCTTGCCTAGCCGTGGGCAAATGCCCCGCGGCCAGCTCTCTCTCACCCTCACAGCCCTAGCCATGAACAGTACCCATGGTACTATAGCACCACGGGTACTGTAGCGCAGTAGCCGCCGTTGCTCCCCTCGACTCTCTCCTCTCAATCCTAGCAGCCACATAACATACCCCGTGAGATCAATATTAGAAGCAAGGGTCTAATTTTCATAATATAAACACAAGTCTAGTTACTCAACCTATGCATACTAGTTTTTCATTTCATCATTCAAACCCACAACTAGTGTACACCAGACAAGCATGAAAATTGAAATTTAAAACTTGTGCCATGCAAGCAAACATATGAAATGCACTTTCAAATGCACCAATCAAGTTTATGAGCTTGTTCTCCCTACTTGTGTGCTCAAATTTCTCAAAATTTTAATTAATCCCATTACTTTGTCATATCTCTCCCCTATGTCAAAGTTCTCCCCCTTAGTGATTACTTTTTCCCCTATCACTTATATCTTTGTTTCTCTCCCCCTTTGTCATCAATGACCATAAAGGTTCAAATTTTAGATACGTTAAGATTATTAATATCGATCAATGGGGTGAGGATCATTTTACCAAATTTGGTTTAATCTAGATCACTTGTCAAAGATATTTAACTTGGTTTGATCCAAGAACAAGTTTTTTCACACCTCATTTCAAGGGTTATCTTATACCATGTTGAGTTAAATACTTATAGCTCATTTTCTAGATCAAACACTAGGTTCATAAGCCCACAAACATGTCATAAGCTACCACTAGATCAAGTCAAGCATCGAAACAATAGTGGTACCATACACGCATCAAATTCATTTGATTTTCATGAATGATCCTATAACATGTAAGGAATGACTAGATGCACTAAACAAGTCCTTAGCAACGGATGTATGCCATGCCAATCAACTTTTACCTTGGATTGCTCGAAGGAGAGGCATGTCATATAAGTGGGGGGGTGCATCAACACATATTTGAGAAATCCAATATGTTCAACTTATTTCTTAGCTTGCAAAACCTTTTCTCATCCAATGGCTTGGTGAATATATCGGTAAGTTGATCTTCGGTTGCCACGCTCTCAATGCAAATGTCCCTTTTTTGTTGGTGATCTCTTATGAAATGATGGCGAACATCAATGTGCTTTGTTCTTGCATGTTGAACCAGATTGTTGGTTAGCTTGATTGCACTCTCTTAGTCACATAGCAATGGTACTTCCTTTAACTTGATTCCAAAGTCATTCAAGGTAGCCTTCATCCAAAGTATTTGTGCACAACAACTACCGATAGATATGTATTCAGCTTCAGCGGTTGATAATGCAACACTGTTTTACTTCTTTGATGACCATGAAACAAGTGGTCTTCCCAATAATTGACATGTGCCTAAGGTGCTCTTCCTTTCATCCTTGTATCCTGCATAATCCAAGTCAGAGTAACCAACTAGCTCAAATTTTGCTCATTTGGGATACCACAAACTAACATTATGTGTATGCTTCAAGTATCTTAATATTCTCTGTGTAGCCTTCAAATGACTTTCTCTTAGTGAGGCTTAGAATCTTACACACATGCATATACTAAACATGACATCTAGCCTTGATGTGGTTACATAGAGTAGGCTTCCAATCATAGATCAATACAACTTTGATCCACCATGTTGCCACTTGCATCACTATCCAAATTTCCATTTGTTCCCATTGGTGAACTAATGGCCTTTGCTTCATTCATGCCAAACTTCATGAGCATGTCTTTTATGTACTTGCCTTGACTCACAAATGTACCATTCTTCAATTGCTTATTTTAAAGACCAAGGAAGTAACTCAACTCTCCAATCATGGACATCTCAAACTCATTAGCCATCATTTTTCCAAACTCTTCACAAAAGTCTTGATTGGTTGATCCAAATATGATGTCATCAACATAGATTTGCAACACAAATAAGTCTTACCAATCTTCTTAGTGAAAAGGGTGGTGTTAACCTTGCCCATTATGAACCCTTTGGACAGTAGGAAATCCCTCAACCTCTCATACCATGCCCTAGGTGTTTGCTTCAAGCCATACAATGCCTTCTTCAACTTGTACACACGGTTGGTTTTCTTGTCATCTTCAAAACTAGGAGGTTGCTCAACATATACTTCTTCATTGATGTAGCCATTTAGAAATGCACTCTTGACATCCATTTGATAGAGCTTGATGTTGTGGGCACAATCATAGGCTAGCAAGATTCTAATTGCTTTCAATCTAGCAACCATGTCATATGTTTCTCTAAAGTCAAGACCTTCAACTTGTGTATAGTATTGTGCTACCAATCTTGCTTTGTTCCTTACTACTATCTCATATTGATCTTGCTTGTTTCTATAGACCCATTTGGTTCCAATCACGTTATGGTTCTTTGATCTTTTCACTAATTCCCATACTTGATTTCTTGTGAAGTTGTTCAATTCTTCATGCATAGCATTCACCCAATCAATATCCTTCAATGATTCTTTTATCTTGTTTGGTTTAATGGATGACAAAAATGAGAAATGCTCAAAAAATTATGCCAATCTTGATCTAGTTTGCACACCTTTAGAAATATCTCCAATTATAGTGTCTGATGGATGATCTCTTGCAATATTAGTTGGTTAGAGTATTGGAACTTGATTGCTTACACTTGATCATTGGGTTGAGATGATGTACTAGCCACTTGATCTTGTTCATTGTCATGAGAGCCACTTGTACTTGCTTGATTAGAATCAACTTGCACATTTGAGTTAGTGAGCACATGTATTTGATCATCTTCATCATCATTCACTTATCTAGGCCTTAATTCATCAACATCCATGTTCTTCATGGCATTTAAAAGTTGAATACCTCTAACAACTTTCAAGTTCTCATTCTCATGTCGGGAACCCTTGGTTTCATCAAATTCAACGTCATGCACTTCTTCAAGAGTACCACTTTTCAAATTCCAAACTCTATATGCTTTGCTAGTAGTGGAGTATCCACATAAGAGCCCTTCATCACATTTTTTATCAAACTTGCCTAATCTAGTGCCTTTCTTCAAGATATAGCATTTGCAACAAAAGACCCGAAAATATGCAATGTTGGGCTTTCTACCATTCAAGAGCTCATAGGGTGTTTTCTCTTTCAATGGGTGACAATACAAGCGGTTGCCACAATAGCAAGCCATATTGATAGCTTTGGCCCAAAAGGATTGACTCACATTGTACTCACTAAGCAAAGACCTTGCCATATTAATAAGTGTTCTATTCTTCCTCTCAATAAGGCCATTTGATTGTGGAGTGTACTTGGCCAAGAGTTGATGTCTAATTCCAAACTCATTACATAACTCATCAATTCTAGTGTTCTTGAACTCACTACCATTGTCACTTCTAACCCTCTTGATGGTTGTTTCAAACTCATTGTGTATGCCCATGACAAATGATTTGAATGTTGTAAATGCATCACTCTTGTCTACTAGAAAGAATACCCAAGTGTATCTTGTATAGTCATCCACTATCACAAAGCCATATTTGTTTCCACCGATGCTAGTGTATTGTGTTGGCCCAAATAAATCCATGTGCAATAAATCAAATGCTTTACTAGTGCTCATCATGCTTTTCTTAGGATGGGTGTTTTAAACTTGTTTGCTAGCTTGACAAGAGCTACAAAGCTTGTCCTTCTTAAACACAACATCTTTCAAGCCTCTAACCAAGTCATGCTTAAATAATCTATTCAATTGTTTCATTTCAACATGACCAAGCCTTCTATGCCATAACCAACCCATACTAGACTTAGTGAACAAGCATATTGACAATTGAGCTTCACTAGCATTAAAATCAACCAAGTATAGATTCTCATATCTAAAGCCTTTGAAGATCAAATTAGAGCCATCTACACTTATGATCTCTACATCATCTACCCTAAATATGAATTTGAATCTAAGATCACACAATTGAGCCACAGATAGAAAATTAAAGTTCAAGCTTTCAACTAGCAACATATTGGATATGCTCAAGTCATTGGATATTGCAATCTTAGCAAGACATCACTACTTCATCGCATACAAGCCAAGGAGAGGTGGATGTCCAGCATGGGCGTCTAATTCATCTTTTTCATGGTGGAAGCCCAGTCCAACTCAAGTTCGAGTCCAGCTCGGGCTTCAGGACTAGTCTACCTTAAACTGGTCACCCAGGATGCATCCGGACTCCATTTTCGACGATCCACATATGGTTAGAAAGCTAATTTGATAACAAAGCCAATCCAAGTAGTTTCACGTCAAAAGACCTTCGGAATCAATGAGAATCGTCGAAACAAGTTAGCATCCAGAATCTATTAGGGTGCTGCGACACCCTCTTTTGGTCTATTGGACCGTGTATCGTGTTTGGGCCCATTAGGGGGCGCATCTAGGGGGTGATGCCCAAGACTCTATAAATACCAGTCATCGCTCTCCTTAGGGTTTGTGTTTTGTTTAGTTCTTGATTTCCTCGTGAAACAGACATCGTTTTGCTGCAACTATCGCCGCCAAGGCCGTTTGCTTTGAACCAGGGCCCCAGTTCTTGTTCTTGTTCACCTGTGGTGATTAGTCCTTTTGAATAAATACTTGAACTCCTTTTTATTTTCATAAGCCTCATATTTATTTGCAATTTTAGATTGCATTCATCCTATTCTTGCTTGTGTTCTCGATTCGCTTGCAGGAAAGCCTTCTCGACGAGGTCAATCGTGTTCGCGTGGTTGATAACCAACGGAGCAGTGGTGTAACGGTTGCGGGGGTCTGAATTAGTCTTGGTTCGAAGCCTAGATCATGAACGTCGAGTCTCTACCAATAGACGCTATCATATCTTTCAGAAGATCGGGCCTAGTCTACATCAAGTGGTATCATAGACCTTGTTGCTCGTTAGGTATAACTTTGTTTTCCCCATTAGATTGTTACTGTTTTTGCATTACCTATAGTCCACAAAAAGTCAAAAAAATATATACATAATCATATATTCCCTATCCTATAGTCTCATTGTGCCGTGCAATTTTGTCTCTATTTCGCGTTGTTGAGTTTGTGCCCTAGGTCAAGTTCTTGGTGTTGGTTTTAGATCGTTTTTGAGTCCAGTTTGTGTTTTCCCCTTTGTTTTTCATCATAATCCATGAACATCTCCAAGTCTTGTTGAGTTTCCTTTGTATTCATCAAACCCTAGTCCACACCATCTTATTCGTTATACTTGTCTTCACTGTTTCCATCAAATCCTTGCTGCCATGACTAATTTTGCGCGCATTGTTCCCGTTTTGTCCTCTAATTTGGAGTCCATTTTTAAAACTGTCCCATACGAACTCAGATTTCAACGTTCCATATATCAAAATCGATCAGAAATTTTTTTTTGGATCCATCCATCCCTTGCCTTCTTGGGGTCAGAGATTTTTATTTTGGTCAAAAAGTGGTCACAAGATCCTCTTTTCGTGGTCACAAGGTCTTTGTCGATTTCGAGCACATCTTCTAAAATTTCCATAGGCCACGTCTTTCACTTGTTTAAGCTCATATTTTCTTTGGTTACTTCTTTTGTGCTCCTAAGTGAAGAAAAAATATCAAAAAAATAAAAAGAAAAAGTCAAAGAATCCCAAAAAAACAACGACAACCCAAAAATAGAGAAAAAAGAGGGGCAAAAGTGGAACAATATCTAGAGGAGCACATAGAGAGCGCCATTTGAGCTATGTTTACGTGTGCTGATTTCTACTTTGTTCCTAATCATATTCTTGTTGTTCACATCACTTGATACATCTGGTACTTGGAACATGAGTAGGCCAGCAACTAAGACAAGTACTTGGGATACTTATTCAGCTTTGCTATTCAGTTGCGAATATTGTTTTTCCTTGCTACTATATTGTGCCTGTCCAAGCTCCACTTTCTTCTAACCAGGTACAGGTTTGCCTTGCAACTGTTACATTTAAGCTACAACGGTATCACAGTCACCGACCGATTGCACCGCCTGTTGCTTTGGTAAGAACACTTGTAAGACCGTGATAAGACACTTGAGAGTTGAGTGCCTTATTTTTCCTTGTCCACAACCTAAGTAGTTGGTAGGGATAATACTATTTGTGTTGTCTTTTCCTTTCTACTAACCATGTCAGGAAAAGCCAGAGGCAGCGACCAAGGAAACGAGGACGCACCTATAGATTTCAATGACTATGTTTCTAAGCATGAGCTTCGTGCCGTTCTTGATGACAAGTTCAATGAGATCCTTCAACAAATCACCAATTTGGCCAAGAGGATTGAAGATGAACAACAACATCCTGAACCACGTCCTGAAGATGATGATGATGATCTCTTTGAGGAGGACGATGGCGACGCGGAGGCTAAAGCCGAAGCTCAACAACGTGCTGAGGATGCACGTAACCGTAATCGGTTGAACTTTAACTGACGTGGTATGGAAGGTAACAACCAAGGTAATAATGATCCTTTCTCTAAAACCAAGTTTAAGATACCTCCTTTTTCTAGTTCTACTGATCCTGAAGCATATTTAGATTGGGAGATGGCTGTAGATCAAAAATTTAGCTCCCATCAAGTACCTGAAGAATATAGAGTTAGATTTGCTACTAGTGAGTTTACTAGTTTTGCTCTTTTCTGGTAGAATGATATTTGCAATAATGCTAATGCTAATGCTCAAATACCTCAAACCTAGACTGTACTTAAATGATGAATAAAATCAAGATTTGTTCCTCCATACTATCAGCGTGATCTACGATGAAAACTACAACGTTTAAATCAAGGTAGTAAAACTGTTGAGGAATATTATTAGGAGCTTTTAATTGGTCTAGCACGTAGTAACATACAAGAGGATAATATGGATAAGTGTTCTAGATTTTTTGGAGGTTTGCGTCGTGAAATACATGATGTTCTTGACTATAAAGAATGGACTAGATTTTCCCAATTATATCATTATGCTATTAAAGCTAAAAGGGAAGTACAGGGATGACAACCTAGGCGATCCACGACTCCATCCGTGACTCCATCTCCATCCATTCCTTCATGTCCAACTGAGGTGAGTAAATTTTCTAATGTGCAGACACCACTAGCACCTATAAAGAAGAGTTCTCCTATCACACCTCCTTCTAGTGGATCTGCTACACCTTCCTCTAGCAGCTCTTCTAAAGTTGTGCGCCACCACTGCAAGGGCATGGGACATATTGCTAAAGAATGCCCTAGCAAACGCGCATATATTGCTACTGATGATGGTGCGTATGCTAGTGCTAGTGATGAAGAGAATGAATTTGCACTTGCAACTGATCTTTATGTAGACAAATTTGCGGATAGTGCTGACGATCCTAATGAGGTAATTGATAGTGTGGCACGCACTGCAGACTACAAATCAATCCTTGTTCAGCATGTTTTAAGTACACAAGTTGAGCCAGTAGACAAGCTACAACGCCATAATTTGTTTCAAATGTTCCTCATTGTCAATAATTTCCGTGTTCGTGCTATAATTGATGGAGGGAGCAGCAATAACTTGGTAAGTTCTGAGCTTGTCAAGACTCTTGGTTTATCTACACGTGCTCTTCCACATTCATACCATGTTCAGTGGTTCAACAATAGTGGTAAGGCAAAGGTAACACAATCTGCTCGTGTGTATTTTTCTATCGAGTCATACCATGATTATGCTGATTTTAATGTTGTGCCTATGCAAGCTTGTTCACTTTTGTTAGGCCGCCCTTGGCAATATGATAATAATGCTCTACATCATGGTAGGCAAAATAGATATACTTTTATGTTTAAAGGAAAGATCATTGCTTTACTTCCTTTAACACCTGCTAAAATTATGCAATATGAAAAGGAACTTGCTGAAAAGAAAAAGAAAGGCCTTGATAATGACTCTAGCAAACCAATAAATGAACCTTCAAGTAACATGAAAGAAGTTTTATTTGCTCTAAAATCTGTTCTTACTATTCATGATGAACCATATTATGCTCTAACTTGTACATCGCCTATATGTTCACTTGGTCCTACTCCTAGTGCTATGCCTTTTGTTGGTACTAACCTTTTGTAGGAGAAGGAGGATGAATTCCCAATAGGGAAGCCACCATGGCAGCCGCCTTTGCGAAGGATGGGGCGCCAAGATGAACATCTTCCAGAACCATCGATGCTGTCATCCAATGGAGGAGACGATCTACTTCAGTCGAGGATGACTTCAATTCAAGAAAGGGAGGATGATGAGGACAACACTACTTCATCGCATACAAGCCAAGGAGAGGAGGAGGTCCAGCATGGGCGTCCAATTCATCTTTTTCATGGTGGAAGCCCAGTCCAACTCAAGTTCGAGTCCAGCTTGGGCTCCAGGACCAGTCTGCCTTAAACTGGTCACCTAGGACTCATCTAGACTCTGTTTTCGATGATCCACATATGGTTGGAAAGCTAATTTGATAAGGAAGGCAATCCAAGTGGTTTCATGTCAAAAGACCTTCGGAGTCAATAGGAATCGTTGAAACAAGTCAGAGTCTAGAATCTGTTAGGGTGCTGTGACACCCTCTTTTGGTCCGTTGGATCGTGTATCGTGTTTTGGGCCCATTAGGGGGCGCATCTAGGGGGGTGACGCCCAAGACTCTATAAATACCAGTTGTCACTCTCCTTAGGGTTTGGGTTTTGTTTAGTTCTTGATTTCCTCGTGAAACAAACATCGTTTTGCTGCAACTGTCGCCGCCAAGGCCGTTTGCTGTGAACTAAGGCCCTAGTTTTTGTTCTTGTTCGCCTTTAGTGATTAGTCCTTTTGAATAAAGACTTGAACTCCTTTTTATTTTCATAAGCCTCATATTTATTTGCAATTTTAGATTGTGTTCATCCCATTCTTGCTTTTGTTCTCGATTTGCTTGTAGGAAAGCCTTCTCGGCGAGGTCAATCGTGTTCGCGTAGTTGATAACCAACGGAGCAGTGGTGCAATAGTTGCAGGGGTCCGAATTAGTCTTGGTTCAAAGCCTAGATCATGAATGTCGAGTCTCCACCAATCGACGCTATCATACCTTTCGGAAGATCGGGCCTAGTCTACATCACTTACCAAGCCCTTTGACCTTGTATTTGCCATTATCACCAAATATAATACTATCATAACCATCATTGCCATTGGTATTGAATGAGTTGAACATTCTTGCATCACCGGTCATGTATTGAGTGCACCCACTATCAAGAACCCAATGCCTTCCTCCAACTTTGTAATTGACCTACAAAAGAAGATCAATTCCTTTTAGGTACCCAAACTTGCTTGGGTCCTTGAAGCTTAGTTACTAAGCTCTTTGGCACCCAAATGGCTTTCTTCTTTGAGCCCATCCATGGTGCACTAATGAACTTAGCCTTCACACCATTTGACCCTTAGTAATCACATAGAAAGAATCAAACTTAATTGAGGATACATTGGCTTGTGGCTTCTTTTTCATGCACTTTTGCTCTACATGACCAACTTGCTTGCAACTAGTGCAAAATCAACCATTGTTCTTTACAAAACTAGTCTTGTGAGGAGCAAAGGCTGCCTTGCCTTTCTTGGAGGTATAGCCTAATCTTTCTTTATAGAGAGAAGCTCTTTGGCTACCCAAGCACATAAGCAAGCGGTCCTCACCACCATAGACTTTAGCTAAGGTGTGATTGAGCTCTTTTACCTCCTTCTTGAGTGTCTCATTCTCAACCATTAGTGATGCATCACAAGTGAAACCATCAATACTAGATGAGGTAGAAGTAGATGTGCTACAAGAAGGGTTAATGGGAACAACAATGATAGGCTTATATGATGATTCTTCAATTATGTCACATGTTAAGCCTACTTCACATGTTACAACATGCTTCTTCTCATTTTGCTCATTAAGTAGAGAGGAATGAGCTTTTTCAAGCTTCTTGTGAACCTTGCAAAGCTCCTCATGGTCTTCCTTTAGACTCTCATGAGATGCATTGAGCTCATTAAAGGCTTGCTTAAGGGCTTTTAGTTCCTTACGCAAGCTTTTGCATTCCCTTATCTTAATGTCAAAATGTTCCTTAGCGTCATCTAATATGTTAAGTAGTTCATCTTTAGTAGGTTCATCATCATCACTATCACTTTTATTTTCATTTTTGTTATCATGGTCCTCATCATCGCACTCATCATCGGATTGTACCTTAGTGGCCTTAGCCATGAAGTATGATGGAGTGTCAAAGAGAGAAGGCTTCTCATTGATAGCAATGCTTGCAAGAGCCTTCTTATTGGTGGTCTTGTCATCATCACTATCATCATCATCTTCACTTGAGGAAGCATCACTATCTAAGTGACCACATATGAACCACCCTTCTTCTTGAAGGTCATCTTCTCCTTCTTCTCTTTCTTTTCCTTCTTGTCCTTCTTGCTCTTCTTGTCCTCATCATTATTGTCGCTATTGTATGGGCATTGAACAATAAGATGATCCTTGCTTCCACACTTGAAGCACCTCCTTGACTCTTCTTTGTTCTTGGATGAAGACTTCTTTCTTCTATCACGGTAGCCTTTCTTCACCATGAACTTGCCAAATCTCTTGACAAAGAGAGAGTCATCTTCTCATCATCATCATCATCATCTTCTCATGAGCCATCATCTTCACTTGATGTATCTTGCTTGGCCTTCCCCTTAGATGATGTGGCTTTGAATGCCACACTCTTCTTGTCATCTTTCTTCTCATCTTTCTTCTCCTTTTCTTCCTTCTCATCATCATCTCTATAAGTGTCATAGGTCATCACATCTCCCAACACTTGATTGGTGTCATGGTGTCCAAATCACTCCTCACTAGCAAGGTGACCAACATACCAAACCTTGTGGGTAAATATCTCAAGAACTTATGGGAGAAGTCCTTGTCCTTCACTTCTTCTCCAAGTGCTTTGAGATCATTGACAAGCACTTGAAGCCTATGGAACATCTCTAGCACACTTTCATCATCCTTCATCTTAAAACTAACAAACTTCTCCTTGAGGATGTATGCCTTGGCACCCTTCACGGCTTGAGTTCCCTCAAATATTCTTCCAACTTCTTCCAAGCTTCATGAGCCATCTCAATGTTCTTGATTTGCTCAAATGTTCTCTCATCAATAGCATCATGAATGGCACTAAGAGCAATGCCATTGTTTTGGAGAAGCACTTCTTCGGCCATGGTGGGATTCTCTAGATCGGCTATCTCAATTTTGGTCTCCACCAACTTCCAAACTCTTCTATTGATTGACTTGATATATGATGTCATCTTAGCCTTCTAATAAGGATAGTTTGTGCCATCATATTGGGGTGGCTTCTTGGTGTTGTTGATTTGAGCCATTTTGACACCGAAGGTTGTTAAGCCTCAAATCACGGTGACCACGGCTCTGATACCATTTGAAAGGTCCTAATGGCTAGAGGGGGTGAATAGCCTATAAAATTTCTACAACAACACTAAACAAAAAGGTTAGACAATTATAAGGCGAAGCAAATATTGTGCTAGTCTACTAAAATGCAACCCACCTACCACAATTCTAGTCTTTATGATCTCTAGGCACACAAAAGCTATGTCACTACACTAAGTGAACTCTCAATGACTAGCTAAAGAGACTCACTAACCGCTAGATACGACACAAGCTAGCTCTCAAAACTAATTACACTATAGAGCTTAGCTACACTATGAATGTAAATACACAAGTGGTTGAGATGTTTATACCGCCATGTAGAGAGGTGTGCCAATCACAAGATGAAGCCAATCAATTACAATAGAGTCTCGGTGACAAGAGGTGACATAATGAATTTTCACCGAGGTTCACTTGCTTGCTGGCAAGCTACTCCCCATTGTGGTGATACACTCACTTGGAGGTTCACGCACTAATTGGCATCACACGCCAAACCCTCAATAGGGTGCCGCATAACCAACACAAGGTGAGGATCACACAAGCCATTAGCGATCCACTAGAGTACCTTTTGGCTCTCCATCGGGGAAAGGTCAAGAACCCCTCACAATCACCATGATCGGAGTTGGAGACAAGCACCTTCCTCCGCTCAATGATCCTCACTGCACCAAGCCGTCTAGGTGGCAGCAAGCACCAAGAGTAACAAGCAAAATCCATAGCAAAACACGAATACCAAGTGCCTCTAGATGCAATCACTCAAGCAATGCACTTAGATTCACTCCCAATCTCACAAAGATGATCAACCTATGATAGAGATGAATGGGAGGGCTTTGGCTAAGCTCACAAGGTTGCTATGTCAATGCAAATGGCTAAGAGAGTGAGCTTGAGCTGGCCATAGGGCTTAAATAGAAGCTCCAAGAAATAGAGCCATTGGGCTCTCACTTCAGCCCAACTTAGGGTGACCGAACGCACTGATTAGATCGATCGAACGCACCAGCCCCAGTGTCCGGTCATTGATCGCCGTCCACGTGTCCCCTGAGTTTAACCTCATGTGTATGATTTTAACAGTCAACTTGCTTCCTCGCGTGTGTTAAAGAATGACCAAACTCACCAGCGAATGACCTGACTCGGCACGCTGTGTCATATCAGTTCAACACCATGCGCTTCCAACTAATGACCGGTCACACCGGTGCTCATGACTACACGGCGTCAGGTTGTTTCTAGAGAGGTTCTAGAGCACCCAAACAGTGATCGGACGCGTCCAATGCACCTCGATCGAACGTTGGTCAGTGTTTGGTGCAGCACCCTAAGCCGTGCTGCCATGGTTTCTACTGACCGGACTCACTAGGCCTGTGTCTGGTCACTTCGTGGCCTGAGTCCAGTCACTGTAAAATAGTGAACACTAACTCCTCCACTTAACCTACTTCTCCACCCTTGCTCAAATGTGCCAACCACCAAGTGTATCACCTTATGCATGTGTGTTAGCATATTTTAACAAGCATTTTCAAGGGTGTTAGCACTTCACTAGATCTAAATGCATATGCAATGAGTTTGAACATCTAGTGGCACTTTGAAAACCACACTTTGATACGAGTTTCAACCCTCTTAATAGTACAGCTATTGATCCTAAATGTGATCTCACTCGCTAAGTGTAACAGAACCGACCAATTATACGAGATTAAGTAAGGAAAATCTTCTGCCGAAGCAGATAATTCAGCAAACTTAAGCCCGTATAACCCGGTAGTCCGTGAAACCACGAAGGATTTCAAACCAATCGACATACAAACCAAGATCGTACAAGTTTAGCAAATACTATCACATGTTACATAAAGTTTGCAATGACAGTAGGATACATCAGAGTTTAGAATATAAAGTTATTACAAACCAGGTTTAATCTAAAATAGCAAAAGCAAATAGTTTTGAAGTCACACACACACACACACACTTTTAGTTCAGATACAGTGCCAGTAGGCAGTCATCTCCAACAAAAGCATCAGATGAGAGATACGGAGTGACCATTGCCCTTGGTCCTAGTTGTCACCCATCACCGGGTATAGACAGTTAATGCAATAGCCGTAGTACATTTGACCATCTGCAACAACAATGGGAACAATGCCCTGAGTACGAGAAGGTACTCAGCTAGACTTACCCATCTTAAACCAAAATAAAGTGATACCAAGGATTATGCAAGGCTTTCTTTAGTGGGCTAGCTAACTTGTTTGCGAAAAGCATAAGCTATCATAAAGAAACCATTTTAAATACTTTGCATCATCTTTATTATAACCTATCCATCTAGGTAAGCACATGTACTATAGCAATCACTTGATTAACCAATAACATCCCATTACCAATTTAGATTTAGCATATCCCATACCATCCAGATAACCATCATTGTTCCATAATAATTACTACGATGTCGTAGCTCGAGTCAAGTGCTCACTATCCAGGAGCGATGGCGATTCAAATATTCCAAACCAGCTGGTGATTTATTCCTCACACAAACCATGCTTCCCTTGCCAGGGTAGCTTAGATCGCCAAGGACACTATTCAGGTAGCCGCGGGACAATCTGGAGCCACAGTACCCAGGGACCACCCGACTGCCAAGAATCAGGGCGCACCTGCCCTTGGGCTCACTCTTTGCGTCCCTGTCATACCCCCATCAGCACCAATATGCGCACCCCTATAGATCCTGGCCCAAATAGTGTCACTAGCTTCACGGTCGAAAGGTACTTTATTCGGCTAGCTAAATGTGAGGCATGCGTTCAACATGACAAAAGGGATGAGCAATGATCGGTCCTTAATCGACACAGATGGAAACTAACAGCACCCCAGAACCCTATCTGGTTGCCTCCAACTTTTTCCATCCGGTCTCCAATTATCCATCACACATGGTTAATTCTAGGATATCATTCTTTCCATAGCTAAATTCTTCCAGTAACCACCTATAATGTAGGTGACCGGATATCACCGACCGCTACTGGTCTAAGGAAAGCTAAGCAGTTATTCGATCCTGACCTAACAGGGTAACAAGGTAGTAAGGTAGGCAAGGATAGTCATAAATGCATCAACGGTTTCAATCAACTCCTACCACTTAATGCAACAATATATAAACTCATATATATATAAAGAATTGCTTTTATAAATTAGGAGACTTAGAATGCTCCGGGGCTTGCCTCGTTCGAACGAACTAGGTTGATGATCCACGCACTCGGGCAAGTCCTCTCCCGGCTGCTCTTCCTCAGGCACCTCCTGTGCCTGGACTTCTTGTGGATCTGTCCCGGTCTACTCTTCCTGAACTACTGCTAGCAACTCCTCCTATGATCCTGTATGATGCAGATGTATGAGTGCTAATGCATAGGTGCATCGAAGAGATGACATGTAATGATCATGATACATGAAATATAGATGAACATGTTTAACTTTATTGGACATAGTAGAAGTAAAGCCCTTCTACAAGGTAGCCAACATCATCCAAGAACATGTACTACTATACCACTACTACAACCATGGTACTAACATTCCAAGTCACCACAACAAGTTAAGGTGCTTCAAAGATACACCAAAGCAAACATTATTAACTAATCATGCATTAAAGAAGATTTGTTTCTTTCATTTTAAACTAGGAATACAACAGCAACATATATTTTTGGTGCTCATAAAAATTTGAGAAAATTACAGTAGCATAATACTACTCTAAGTAGTCTACCATAAAATTTTCATTGCATTTAGATAAGTATAACAACCTACACAAAAATGACAAGCTATGGTGGATAATTGAGCATGAAAATACTTTGTACTACGAAAAGCGTCAAACGACAGATTTGGTATTTTTCCCATGATCTACATAGCATGCAATCACTGTACAAAAAGTTTCACCTACATGTATTATTCATATTTTTAGCCCTAGCAATTTTACAAGAAATCAGCAATTAATACACATAACATACCTAGCCATATTTTTCCACATAACATGCATGACATATATTTTTCATAGAAAGTACATCTCAAGAATAGATCAACCAAATTGGACTCATATTTTTATGATACATATAGGACTTACTAAACATTTCACAAGATATCAGCAATATCAAGAATTAAATAAAGCTCTACATTAAAGTATCTCAAAAATGACATGCAATATTTTTATCATATAGATCTAGTGACAAGGAACACAACAAAATTTGTTTCATCTATTTTGGAGCAATATAACTCGAGCTAGACATTTTACAAGCTTTTTAATCAATTTTTGAAATCATTTTCTTTAAAACTGAAATTCCACCGAACCCTAATCTGCTAGGTGCACCCGGTGCAGTGCACCTAGAGGTGCTGCCATGAGGGACCCATGGTCAAGCCAGGCCCATGTGTCAACCGGAGCCGAGGCAGGGGCCGCCGTTGACCGGCCGGCTTTCACCGCCGGTGAGGTCACCACCAGTGGCTTCCCGCTACAAGGTGGACCCGATGCGTCAAGAGCGGGCATTGGAGGAGCTCGGAAGTGAGCTCGCCGGCACGCATGGTGATGTGGCGGCACGGCATGCCCGCATGTAGGCACTTCCCGGCCACAGCAAGGCACGGGGAGGCGTGCACGAGGTTCGCAAGGGCAAGGCGGTGCTAACACGCGTGAAATCGGAAGAAGAAAGGGAGCGAAAAGGGGAGGTCCACGGAGCCGTGCTGCTCCGGTGAGAACGGTCATGCTCCGACGAGCAATAGCGGCCGGCTCAAGCCTTACCATGTCAAAAGGAGACGAGCAAAAGCTACGCGATGCTGGGGCGAAGGTGTGGCGAAGACGTAGCGAGCTCCGGTGGTTGGGCGTGGCCGGGATGGCTACTCCCATGAGGCAGCACGGCGGTGGCAGAGCAAGGGTGCTATGGCTACTGCTTTCTGTGTGAGAGAGCAAATGAGATGGAGGAGGGGGAGGTAGGATGGAGTGGGGTGCGCGTGGTCGGACAGCCTTGAAGCAGCGCGGCCGGTTGGAACGGCGCAGGCCGGTGGTGCCGCGCGGCGTGCGCTCTCTAGTGCCGGTTGGGCATGGGCGCGGTAAACGGGCGAGGCACGGTGTAGAGGTAGGCCAGGCGAGGTGCGGCGCAGGCCAGGCCGGCTTCGCGAACTAGGCCAAAAGCGAGGCGCGAGGCCCACTAAGGTGAAATGCGATTTTTCAAATTATTTTCTATTCCTATTTCATTCAATGCAAAATTTGAGCAAATTCAAAGCAGTTTCAAACTTTGGCCCAAAAATAAAAGTTGCTCAAAAATTTATTCTCTACAACTTTGCTTTTAAGACCAAAGTCAAATTCCAAATAGATTTTGAATTACAAAATTAAAATCAATATTAATTTGAAACCCTAATTTTGAAGAATTGTTTTTGAAAGCAAAGTTTGGCCAAAATTTAAATATAAACTTTGCTCCAAATTGTATCCTAAATATTTATAAGCTATCTTAGTGATCAAACCAAGAAATCATATCACCCAAACATGAGCATGGCATTTCAAATAGTTTAAACATGATGAATTTCAATTTAATTTCAGCACCACATGAAATGACACTTCCTTTCTTTAGAATGGAATGCATAGATGCTGCTTATGCATAATGAAATGATGATTATGCTCATGAGATGGAATGTTAATGCATGCTTAACACAGAGGTGTTATAGCCCTCCCAAGATTTTGAGTTACGAACCATTTGTTATAAAAATCCTTATAAGCGTTTTGTAGATATTCTCCTGTTTCCCACGTCGCATCACCATCATCGTGATGACTCCACTGTATCTTATATGTTCTCACCACTTTATTCCGAGTGACTCGGTCCTTAGTGTCCAAAACTCGAACCAGTTGCTCATGGTATTCCAAGTCTAATTTGAGCTGAATGCTCTGAGGTTCTATTCTCTCTTCCGGAACACGCAAGCACTTCTTCAACTGCAATACATGGAAGACTGGGAAGATCGAACCCATTGCTTCTGGTAACTATAACTTATAAGCCATGGGACCCTTCTTCTCTATGATCTTGTACGGTCCTACAAATCTAGGAGCAACTTTTCTCTTTATTCCAAACCGTTGTACTTTCTTCATTGGAGTAACCTTCAGATAAACATAGTCACCTACCGCAAACTCAAGCGGTCTCCTTCTCTTATCGGCATAACTCTTCTGGCGTGACTGTGCTGCTTTCATGTTTTCTTGGATAATACAAACCTTTTTCTCAGCCTCATCAACAAAATTGATTCTGTAAAACCTTCTTTCTCTAGGCTCAACCCAATTCAATGGTGTCCTACATTTCCTGCCATACAATGCTTCAAATGGAGCCATCTTGATACTCTCTTAGTAGTTGTTGTTGTAAGCGAACTCTGCCAAAGGTAACCATGATTCCCATGAACCTTTAGACGATAACACACAAGCTCTAAGCATATCTTCAAGAACAGCATTAACTCACTCTATCTGCCCATCTATCTGTGGGTGGTAAGCTGTACTCCGAATCAAGCTAGTACCCAAACCTTTATGAAGATGCTCCAAAAAATGAGTGGTAAACTGTGACCCAGGTCAGACACGATAGTCTTTGGTATACCATGTAATTGGACAATCTCTGCAATGTACTTCTTAGCATACTAAGGTGGTCGAAATGTTGTTTTGACTGGTAAAAAGTGAGCTGATTTGGTAAGTCGATCTACAATTACCCAAATCAAATCATTCCCCTTTTGTGTGGTGGGGAAACTAGTGATAAAATCCATACTTATATCATCCCATTTCCAATCTGGTACTGACAAAGGTTGCAACATTCCTGCGGGTCTCATGTGAAGAGCTTTCACTCTACAACACATGTCGCAACGAGCAACATACGCTGCAATCTCCTTCTTCATCTTTGTCCACCAATAACGAGGTCTCAATTCTTGGTACATTTTGTTACTTCCAGGATGGATAGATAGCTTAGAGTGATGAGCTTCATCCATCAATTTGTTCTTGAGCTCTCGATCTTTAGGTACAACCAGACGGTTCTTAAACCATAACACTCCTTGTTCATCCACTCTAAAGTGCTTGGTCGGTTCTTTCTTCATTTTCTCCTTGATATGGAATATTCCCTTATCTGCTTTCTGACCCTCCATGATCTTACTCTCCAAGGTACAACTGACCTGGATATTATGCAACATAGTAGGATGCAACAAATTGAACCCATCTTCAAACAATGGTTGCACAACAAGAGAATGTGACTTCCTACTTAAGGCATCTGCCACAACATTTGCCTTTCCCAGATGATAGTGCACATTTAGATTATAATCCTTTATTAGTTCTAACCATCTTCTTTGTCACATATTCAACTCAGACTGAGTAAATATGTACTTGAGACTCTTATGATTTGTAAAGATATTGCACACATTCCCAAGCAAGTAGTGTCTCCAAATCTTTAGAGCATGCACAACAGCCGCAAGCTCTAAATCATGTGTAGGATAGTTAACCTCATGCTTCCTCAACTGATGTGAGGCATAAGCAATGACCCTTCCATCTTGCATCAGAACACATCCTAAACCATTCTTTGATGCATCGCAAAACACATCAAACGGCTTCTCTATATCCAGTTGTGCCAGAACATGAGCAGTGGTTAGCAAATTCTACAAGGTGTAGAAAGCTGCCTCACACTCCTCTGTCCAAACGAACTTATGATCCTTTTGTAGCAAACTTGTCATTGGCTTGGCAATCTTCGAGAAGTCCGGTATAAAATGACGATAGTAATCGGCTAATCCAAGAAAACTCCGAACCTCATGAACTGTGCTTGGTGCCTTCTGGTCCATAACCTCTTGTACCTTACTAGAATCTATTGAGATTCCATTCTCAGATAGCACATGACCAAGAAAAGGAACTGTCTTCAGCCAGAACTCACATTTACTAAACTTAGCATACAGCTGGTGATCTCTGAGTCTAGTCAAGACAATTCTTAGATGCTCTTCATGATCCTGTTCGTTCTCTGAGTATACTAGAATGTCATCAATGAACACAATCACGAACTTATCCAACTCCAGCATAAAGACTGAATTCATCAGATACATAAAGTATGCAGGAGCATTTGTCAAACCAAAGGACATGACAAGATACTCGTACAAACCATATCTGGTGGAGAACGCAGTTTTGGGTATATCTTGTGGTCTAATCTTGATTTGATGGTACCCTGATCTCAAATCTATTTTGGAGAACACCTTGGCTTTGGACAATTGATCAAACAAGATATCAATCTAAGGTAGAGGATACTTGTTTTTAATTGTCACCGCATTCAGTGGCTGGTAGTCCATGCACATCCATAAGGAGTTATCCTTCTTCTTCTTCTTCATGAACAGTGCAAGACATCCCCACTCTGATGAACTTGGACGAATTAAACCCTTAGTCAACAGATCTTGGAGTTGTTTCTTCAACTCGGCTAATTCATTTGGAGGCATCCGATAAGGCCTTCTTGAGATCGGTGGTGTTCCAAGGATTAACTCAATGGCAAACTCAACATCTCTGTCTGGTGGAAGACCGGGTAACTCATCTAGAAACACATCCAGAAACTCACACACTACTGGAATCTTGGCTAGAAGAGTAGTTTGGACTGCACAAGTTGTACTGGTCAGATCTATTCTCTGAGGTAAGGTTACTTGAAATGTACCTTCTCCAATAGGTTCTTTGAGAGAATTGCTTCTTCCTCCAACATCAATTACTACTCCCATCTTAGTCATCCAGTTCATTCCTATAATCACATCTAGAACTAGCCCTTGCATAACTATCAAGTTAAGCTTATACTGCCTGTTTGCTATACTCAGGGTTATCCCCCGAATTATCTGATTAGTTAATAGATCAGCCCTAGCTGAACTGATCCGATAAGCATATTCTAATTCAACTATCTTTTGCTCATACTTTCTTGCAAATGCTTGACTTATGAATGAATGTGATGATCCAGAATCAAACAAAACGACTACAAGATGATTGTTGATAGAAAACATACCGGCTATCATGGGATCTCCTTCTAGGATGTCATCAATGGTGGTGTGGTGCACACGAGCTTGGTACTGATTCTGCTGCCTCTTGGGATATGGGCAAAACTTCGCAAAGTGCCTAGTTTGATTGCAGTTGAAACACGGTCCTCTTACTTGAGTAGCAGCTCTAGATGAACTGCCTTGTCTGGTCTTGGCTTGTGGCACCGCCATCTTGAATGGCTTCTGGTTCCTTTGAGGTTGCTGGGCATTCTGATTCCTCTGGTGGCATAAACCTTGCACCAGGGGCAGGCGGACGATACGCAGAACGATTTGCCATCGGGGCCCTTGGCTAGGATGGACCTAACTCAAAAGCTCTCTTGCGAGTCTTGGATGTAGCATATACATTATTGTTCTTTTCTTGCTTTAAGCAGTCACTAACAAAGTCATTGAAACCAGTTCTTGTGTTAGTACCCACGTGCTTCATCATCTTGGGATTCAGACCTCTCTTAAAACTAGCGATCTTTTTGGCATCGGTATTCACCATGTCAGAGGCATAGCGACTTAGATTATTGAATGCATGTAGATACTAGGTCACCGTCTTGGTGCCTTGGTTCAGTGCTAGAAATTCTCCAAACTTCATTTTGGTCAAACCCGGTGGAATGTAAACTCCACAAAAAGCCTCCGTGAACTCCCTCCAAGTAATGTGGGCATTGGGGGGGAAAGTGGTGCAGTGGTACTTCCACCACATTCCTATAGGGCCTTGTAGCTGATGAGCTGTATACTCAATTTTCAACACTTCTGTCATCCTTAGAACATGAAACTAATCTTCCATGGTGTTTATCCACTCTTCCGCATCCAATGGCTCTGCCGCTTCCTTGAAAATTGGTGGTCTGGTGTCCATAAAGTCCTTGAAACTACTATACTGATTCGCTTCATGTCCACCTGGGTTTAACCCACGGCGGGTGTTGTCAGCAATATGGTGCAATGCAGCTTCCATGTTCTACTGCATACCCTCCATGTTGCGCTGACTTCTAAGGAACTGTGCAAAGAACTATTCCACGGTGTACGGTGGAGGAGGCGGTGGTGGTGGTGGATCACGGTTCTCATTCCTAGTGGTACTGCCACCTGCCTCAATCGTGTCATACATGGTACGGCGAGTGTTCAACATCTGCATATTTCAGCAACAATAATTATTAGGCGATGTTGTAGAAATTGCAGGTGAATGAAAAATTATGCCGTACTGAATTCACTGGAGAAAATAAATTCATACAATAAGATAGGGGCATAATAATTCATTCCAATTAACACAACATTACTTATTTGATTACTTAAGCGCGCACATCACATCCATTACAACCAAATTGCTAGCTTACATACACTGGACTTTTGACATTCAGATATCGCCACAAACACATCCAAGTTTTCCAACATTACATCAAGGTCTTAGTCTTTCTACTCATGAGTACATGCCAGACATGTCAACCATGCAAAAGGTCATCACAAATGAAACCCTAGTAGCTAGTGCAACAACTACTAGTCTACTCATCGTGGTCGCTGTCTAGGTCGGAGATGTTGACATCATCACTATCTACATCATCGTCGTCATCATCAGCTGGTGCCTCAAGCTCTTTGGGATCCTTGTCCTCATCTAGATCCATCTCTATGGCTCTAGGCGGAATGTAAGGGTGGAGCTGGTTATTTAGCTGATGAACGTCCTCATGTAGGTTGTCATTGTACTCTTCTACATTGGCCAGCTACTGCTCTAGCTCAACCTGTTGAGCTCTCAGAACATCTTCTGCGGACCAGGCTTCATTCCTCTAGTGGAGCACATGGATCAACATGTGCTCAGCATTCCTATTGGCAGTGGTCAAACGCTCAACCTGCTCTCTTAGTGCATGCATGTCTCTCTCATAGGCTCTAGTCCTCTAGGTCGCCTGATCCCTCTAACGAGTCAACTGAGCCATCTCTGCACTGAGCCTCTCAATCTTGGCATCGTGATCCCTCTGAAGCTGACGTCGGTCATCGCGGGCATGACTAAGAGCACCAGACACATGTCTAAGGCTACCTTCTACTCCATCAAAAGCCTTCATCACTGCGAACATGGCGCTCATGGCAAGGTTATCACTGTTCCATCCTTCTGCTGCACCAATCTCTAGAGATCTTCCTCTTGCTTGCTGCCATGAGTCAGTGGAGGGGTTGCCCCTCAGAAAGACTCCAACTAAAGCGACTGCTAACTCCTGAGGAAAATGATCCATGATATCCCTCAGTATCCCAAAGGCTGCCCTGTTAGCTACATCTTCAGCGGTCCTACCAGTTGACTCATAACGCCAACTAGTCCACTCAGAATCATCACCTCGGGGATGAACAACGGCCTCCACAATAACCAAGAGACCTTCTCCCAACTGCTCATTTGTCTAGAAGTAGCGGGGATCCATTCCATCAGGATAGCCTATATAGCTGAGCACTCTCCACAAGAGTGTAGGCATCCCAAACTCTCCAAGAAATATGTGGCGCTAACGGGTACATGGAGCAAGCTGATGGTGGGGAGCTCTACCTCCGGGGGACTTGCGAGCATTCTGCTTTGTGCGTGCCATCTGTAGCAAATTTGTTTTATTACTCATGTGAGAACAAGGTTAAGTTGTCATTTTTATCAAAATGAGATAATCAACTTATAAGGGGAGGAACAATGCCATGAATGATATGTAACAACATGATGCATGCACGTTCCGTACGTTCTCACAAACTTAGGAAAAATAACAATTGCTAGCGGCATAGACGGTGGCATACAATGGTCTCTGATAAATGTAGCTAATACGTACTACACGACAGCGTTGTTATGCACCTACAAAAGATTCACTTCAGCCCAAACCCTGACAGTATGAAAAATATGCACGAAAACAGTAAAGTAATCTACTCGTCCTACACGCATCCCTAGATACACGTACAATGGTAGCAACTATCTGAACTATCGTCCTATTGACGACATCGTCACCACAGGACAGAATTTCCCCACACATTGGATACCTTTATACAAACATGCGTATGGCATGTAAATAATCCGGCATCATATAAGCACTTCCCTAGATCGGTAGTGTATCCGATCATGCTCACACAACTCTCACTTACCGAGGCATAGAGGCAATGGATCCATACATTACCACTCAAGTGAATGGCACTCATACAATAGCACGCCGTATGAGCAACGAAATAGAAATATGATGCAAAGACCCCCAAGTCAGTACTTAAATAAGCCACCTAGAGTCCTTAACTGGGCATAAAGGATATGACCACTGGCACACTCTTAAGTTTTTAATTAGAGGTTGAAACACCTATATACTATAGTTTGCAATTAGTTTTGTAACACAAAACCCTTTTGTTTTAAATACACACATGAACAGTAACCTGCTAAACCTTGCTCTGATGCCAGCTGTAATAGAACTGACTAATTATACGAGATTAAGTAAGGAAAATCTTCCACCGAAGCAGATAATTTAGCAAACTTAAGCCCGTATAACCCAGTAGTCCATGAAACCACGAAGGATTTCAAACCAATTGACATACAAACCAAGATCGTACAAGTTTAGCAAATACTGTCATATGTTACATAAAGTTCGCAATGACAGTAGGATACATCAGAGTTTAGAATATAAAGTTATTACAAACCAAGTTCAATCAGAAATAGCGGAAGCAAATAGTTTTGAAGTCACACACACACTTTTAGTTCAGATACAGTGATAGTAGGTAGTCATCTCCAACAAAAGCATCAGATGAGAGATACGGAGTGACCATTGCCCTTGGTCCTAGTTGTCACCCATCACCGGGTATAGGCAGTTAATGCAATAGCCGTAGTACATTTGACCATCTACAACAACAATGGGAACAATGCCCTGAGTACGAGAAGGTACTCAGCTAGACTTACCCGTCTTAAACCAAAATAAAGTGACACCAAGGATTATGCAAGGCTTTCTTTAGTGGGCTAGCTGACTTGTTTGCGAAAAGCATAAGCTATCATAAAGAAACCATTTTAAATACTTTGCATCATCTTTATTATAACCTATCCATCTAGGTAAGCACCTGTACTATAGTAATCACTTGATTAACCAATAACATCCAGTTACCAATTTAGATTTAGCATATCCCATACCATCCAGATAACCATCATTGTTCCATAATAATTACTACAATGCCGTAGCTCGAGTCAAGTGCTCACTATCTAGGAGCGATGGTGATTCGAATCGATTCCTAACCAGCTAGTGATTTATTCCTCACACAAACCATGCTTCCCCTGCCAGGGTAGCTTAGATCACCAAGGACACTATTCAGGTAGCCGCAGGACAATCTGGAGCCATAGTACCTAGGGACTGCCCGACTACCAGGAATCAGGGCGCACCTGCCCTTGGGCTCACTCTTTACATCCCTATCATACCCCCATCAGCACCAATACGTGCACCCGTGTAGATCCTGGCCCGAATAGTATCACTAGCTTCGCGGTCGAAAGGTACTTTATTCGGCCAGCTAAATGTGAGGCATGCGTTCAACATGACAAGAGGGATGAGCAACGATCGGTCCTTAATCAACACAGACGGAAACTAACAGCACCCTAAAACCCTGTCTAGTTGCCTCCAACTTTTTTCGTCCGGTCTCCAATTATCCATCACACATGGTTAATTCTAGGATATTATTCTTTCCATAGCTAAATTCCTCTAGTAACCACCTATAATGTAGGTGAATGGATATCACCGATCACTACCAGTCTAAGCAAGGCTAAGCAGTTATTCGATCCTGACCTAATAGGGTAACAAGGTAGTAAGGTAGGCAAGGATAGTCATAAATGCATCAACGGTTTCAATCAACTCCTACCACTTAATGCAACAATATATAAACTCATATATATAGAAAGAATTGCTTTTATAAATTAGGAGACTTAGAATGCTCCAGGGCTTGCCTCGTTCGAATGAACTAGGTTGATGATCCACGCACTCGAGCAAGTCCTCTCCTGTCTCCTCTTCCTCGGGCACCTCCTGTGCCTGGACTTCTTGTGGATCTATCCTAGTCTGCTCTTCCTAAACTACTGCTAGCAACTCCTCTTGCAATCCTGTATGATGTAGATGTATGAGTGCTAATGATAGGTGCATCGAAGAGATGACATGTAATGATTATGATACATGAAATGTAGATGAACATGTTTAACTTTATTGGACATAGTAGAAGTAAAGCCCTTCTACAAGGTAGCCAACATCATCCAAGAACATGTACTACTATACCACTACTACAACCATGGTACTAACATGCCAAGTCACCACAGCAAGTTAAGGTGCTTCAAAGATACACCAAAGCAAATATTATTAACTAATCATGCATTAAAGAAGATTTGTTTCTTTCATTTTAAACTAGGAATACAACAGCAACATATATTTCTAGTGCTCATAAAAATCTAAGAAAATCACAGTAGCATAGTACTACTCTAAGTAGGCTACCATAAAATTTTCATTGCATTTAGATAAGTATAACAGCCTACACAAAAATGACAAGCTATGGTGGATAATTGAGCATGAAAATACTTTCTACTATGAAAAGCATCAAACAATAGATTTGGTATTTTTCCCATGATCTACATAGCATGCAATCACTGTACAAAAAGTTTCACCTACATGTATTATTCATATTTTTAGCCCTAGCAATTTTACAAGAAATTAGCAATTAATACACATAACATACCTAGCCATATTTTTCCACATAACATGCATGACATATATTTTTCACAGAAAGTACATCTCAAGAATAGATCAACCAAATTGGACTCATATTTTTCTGATACATATAGGATTTACTAAACATTTCACAAGATATCAGCAATATCAAGAATTAAATAAAGCTCTACATTAAAGTATCTCAAAAATGATATGCAATATTTTTATCATATAGATCTGGTGACAAGGAACACAACAAAATTTGTTTCAGCAATTTTGGAGCAATATAACTCGAGCTAGACATTTTACAAGCTTTTTAATCAATTTCTGAAATCATTTTCTTTAAAATTGAAATTCCACCGAACCCTAATCTGCTAGGTGCACCCGGTGCAGTGCACCCAGAGGTGCTGCCACGTGGGACCCATGGTCAAGCTGGGCCCATGCGTCAGTCGGAGCCGAGGCAGGGGCCGTCGTTGATCGGCCGGCTTTCGCCGCCGGTGAGTTCGCTGGCGGTGAGGTCACCACCAGCGGCTTCCCGCTACGAGGCAGACCCGATGCATCAAGAGCGGGCACTGGAGGAGCTCGAAAGTGAGCTCGTCGGCGCACATGGCGATGCTGCGGCGCGTCATGCCCGTGTGCAGGCACTTCCCGGCCACAACAAGGCACGGGGAGGCGTGCATGAGGTTCACAAGGGCAAGGCGGTGCTAACACGCGTGAAATCGAAAGAAGAAAGGGAGCGAAAAGGGGAGGTCCACGGAGCCGTGCTGCTCCGGTGAGAACGACTGTGCTCCGATGAGCAATAGCAGCTAGCTCGAGCCTTACCACATCGAATGGAGACGAGCAAAAGCTGCGCGATGCCGGGGCGAAGGCGTAGCGATCTCCGGTGGTCGGGCGTGGCCGGGACGGCTACTCCGGCAAGGCAGTGCGGTGGTGGCAGAGCGAGGGTGCTATGGCTGCTGCTTTCCAAGCAAGAGAGCAAATGAGATGGAGGAGGGGGAGGCAGGATGGAGTGGGGTGCGCGTGGTCGGATAGCCTTGAAGCAGCACGGCCGGTCGGAACGGCGCAGGCCGGTGGTGCCACGTGGCGTGCTCGCCGGTGCATGGCCACCACGTGGTGTGCGCGCTCTGGCACCAATTGGGCATGGGCGAACGGGCGTGGTGCGACGCGGAGGCAGGTCGGGCGAGGTGCGGGGCAGGCTGGGCCAGCTTCGCGAACTGGGCCGAAAGCGAGGCGCGAGGCCCACTAAGGTGAAATGCGATTTTTCAAATTTTTTTCTATTCCTATTTCATTCAATGCAAAATTTGAGCAATTTCAAAGTAGTTTCAAACTTTGGCCCAAAAATAAAAGTTGCTCAAAAATTTATTCTCTACAACTTTGCTTTTAAGACCAAAGTCAAATTCCAAATAGATTTTGAATTACAAAATTAAAATCAATATTAATTCAAAACCCTAATTTTGAAGAATTGTTTTTAAAAGCAAAATTTGGCCAAAATTTAAATATAAACTTTGCTCCAAATTGTATCCTAAATATTTATAAGCTATCTTAGTGATCAAACCAAGAAATCATATCACCCAAACATGAGCATGGCATTTCAAATAGTTTAAACATGATGAATTTCAATTTAATTTCAGCACCACATGAAATGACACATCCTTTCTTTAGAATGGAATGCATAGATTGATGAGGACATGGCACCTTCGGATACAAACAATGATTATAAGGTGTGCTCATTCCTACATTTGCATAGTGGCTTTGGTTATAATTCACTTGGGTCCACATGTACATGTCACTATTTGATTGTAGGCTCAAATGTGTTTCATAATGGAAGTTCATCAAAGTTGAACTTTTGGTTCGTCGGTAGCCCGACAGTGCCTCATTGGGAAGGCCATAACTCATCCATCCAGAGTGCGATCGAGGTCAATGAGCACTTGATGGAAAGCTTGAACAGTTTCGCCGTTCATCGGTTTGTGAGACCCCAACTCGTGAGATTAATCATACATCTGCAATTTGGTTGCGATCTTTCTTGTTCTTGCTTGTTGTTGCAGAACCGACCAATTTATAAGAATACAAGTACAATGGCAATCCGCAAGTGGTCGCACTGTCATACTTGAACCCATATAAACCCGGTAGTCCGTCGAGTACCACGACGGGTCTCGATAAACGATTTATAACAACCAAGATCGTACAGGATTCAACATACATGCCACATGTTACATAAAGTTCATAGATACTTTTCATCATCAGAGTACGAATAAAAGTTATTACAAACCAAGTTTGGTAAAAAAAGCGGAAGCAAATAAGTTTGAAGATAAAGTTTCCAATATAGTTTGATACAGTGCCAAACCAGATCACGGTCCACAAAAGCAAAGATAGGAATTACTTAAAGAAGCCTACCCAAGGCTTACTCCTCATCCACAGCGGGATAGAAGCAATGCTTGCAATACCCATGATACACAGTGCCATCTGCAACAATAGGAAAATAAACCCTAAGTACGAGAAGGTACTCAGCTAGACTTACCCATCATGAACCAGAAATAAAATGACTCCAAGGATCATGCAAGGCTGTATAAGTGGACGTAACTTGACAACATTTTGCGTAAAGGCAATTTACCCGTTGTACAATTATGATTCCTTTATCAAGTTAATTATAACTATCCATTTCTAGATTAGCAACTATCCTGTGCCAAACATGTGGTATATCATTTAGAAGCATACAATAGTAACCATAGTAGGTATTGTAATTCCATATTCATCTGAACCATCATGTTTCATAATATAGTTGCTACGATGTTGGGACTAGCCAAGTTTCTCACTATCCGGGAGAGACGGCGATTCGAATCGATTTCAACCAGCTGGGAATTTATTCCTAACATAAACCCAGATCTACCAGCCATGATAGTCTTAGGTCACCTTTGGTACAACTCAGGTACACATTTCGTGGGTCCGTACCGCGCCGCACAATCTGGAACACCAGATGCCAGGATGCTTAGGCCAAACCTGCCCTTAGGCTCAGTCTGATCGTTCCCCGGAAGGAGCGCACAACAGAACGGTTCTCGGCCTGAGTTGAATTACTCGGCTTCATGGTCGGAACGAGTTATCCGGCCAGCTAAGTGAGAGGCATGCATTCAATCTTGTCAGAAGTGCCAACAACGGTACGGTCCTTAAACGACACAGATGGGGATAAGTCCACACCCAAGACCTCCATGTCTTGTTGCTTCTCTATCGACTTCCCGTCCGGTCTCAATTTACTTTTACCTCATGGTTCTGTTCCACGATAGCAGATATAGCCAACCGTACTCTGGTATCCACCTACATCTCGCAGGTGACAGGATATCACCCGACTTCTACCGGTCTAAGCATGGCTAAGCATATATATTCGATCCTGGACCTATACCGGTTAAAGGTGTAATATCTGGACAAGGAAGGTACATGCATCAAGTGGTTTTATTCAACTCTTATAACCTAATGCATCAATCATAAATACGTAAGTAAACATTTGTAAATTATTGGGAGACTTATAATGCTCCGGGACTTGCCTTGCAGAAAGGAAGTAGGGCGATGGTCAGGACACTCCGGAAGCTCTTCAGGGTTCTGCTCCACGCCTTCAGGAGCTGTGGCTTGCGGATCCTCCTGCGGGTTCCCTTCCTCTGCTTCTTCGAATTCCAGCAACATGATCTCTTCCTCCGATCCTAGATGCATGAGTATGGTATAAGTATTATGAATGTATATATGTTAACAAGTGCATCACGTTGTTTGAGTAGGTGCATATCTCTTCTCGATTATTACTCAACTACTTCTACAATGCATCGACTATGCCACAAACAATAGCTACTTGTTTCACTCATAACTGGAGTTCTACAAATCCAAAAACAGTGATCCTAGACTTTCTGGAAAGCTTATCAAATTCTCTACAACTTTGTTATTAACCATTTTTACAGTACACATCAGTTTCAACATGCAACTTATCACACTCTAGAATCAGTCCGGAAACTATTTAACATGCAATATAAAGTAATAATACTTCTACTTCAGGTAATCATTCAAAATTTGACAACATAGACTCTACCAACAGTTTAAGCATACTAATTACATTTAATATAATATAATGGTGGAGCCCAAACTATTTATTTAATTGCCTTTATTATTTTATTTAGATATCTAGGTTAAATAATAAACATATATCAGATGTACTTCATAAATTCCCAAAAATTTACAGTGCCTTACTAATGCTATCAAAGCACTACTATAAAAATTTTATATCATTTTACTAAGTAGAACATTCTGTACAAAAATGATAAGGCAGCAAGGCTTGAAATAGCATAAATGGAAAATCCTATTGAAAAGTGTCAAGCAACATATTTCCTATTTTTCTTAACATCCATAAGGTACTAGGATTACCTCCAACAAATTTCATGAATTTTGGACTCATAATTAATTTATGAAAATTCATGCAAGGATTGACTAGCCATAAAAGAAAAATCTATAACTATAAATCTAACCATGCACTGGTCCTCAAATTTTTACCAAAGCTCAGATATGCTAAGACTAGCTTACCACAAAAATTTTAAAATTTTTGGAGCACAGGAACTCTAGATATAAAATAAACAAATTTAAATGCATTCAAAAGCACATTTCAAATCCCTATTTAAATCTCTAGAAATTTCTACTGTTGAAGCTAAGAACATATTTTTCCTAAATACTACACTTCCTAAGGAACACAACCATATTTATTTCATAAATTTTGGAGCTACCAAACTAAAGATATGAAAATCACAAAAGAAATCAAAAACTGGACTCAAATGAGTTAGCCTTCAAACACGGAGTCACTGACTGGTGGGACCCGGTGGTCAGGGGACCCCACATGTCATTGACTCGGAGCAGAGTAGCGGCGCTGCTGGGCACTGCGCGGCTGCGGCTCATCGACGGCGAGCTTCGCCGGTGGTAACATCTTCAGTACACGACCTACGTGACCTAGCGAAGCGATTGAG